>NC_077228.1:410651720-411851720 GCF_027887165.1 Monodelphis domestica
CTACATGTCCTGAGCTATTTAATAATTTCTTAGCTTGTTTGTAAAGTGTTCTCTTCTGTTCTAATAAATTTGTTTTTGTCTCTGTGTATGCTACTCGGAAGAGCTCTTTTTGGTTCCTTAATCCCAGGGCATGTATATACTTCATTAATTTACTAGTTTTAGAAAAGCTAAAAGTCTCAGGAGATTTCTTATTTTGTAAGCTGAGGAAACTGAAATACAGAGAATTTGCCACTTTCATAACTTTGCATGGAATATAAAAACAAACATGCAAATATTTATTAAGCACCTACCATGTACCAGACACAGTGTTTTATAAATATTATCTGATTTTCTCCTTACTATAACTCTGGGATGTAGGTGCTATTATTATCCCCATTTTACAGATGATGAAACTGAGGTTGAGTGACTTGCCAGGATCAATTATCTAGAAAGTGTCAGTAGTCCAGGTCTGGTAGAACAAGCTAGAGAAAACATTGTTATTGGGTCTTTCCCTGAGGGCATACCCAGCACTCATCAGGACCATATTCTACAGATGCTTAGGGTGATTTGCCAAAGTAAGCAATTGTAATTGTGTTCATATATTTCTTGGGTTTTTCTTGGCAGGTTGATTCCCAAGTATTTCATATTATCTAAGTACTTTATGTTGAATCTCTTTCTTTTTTTCTACTAGGTTTTTTGATAATATATAGAAATGCTAATGATTTGTGTGGATTTATTTTATATCCTGCAACTATGCTAAAATTGTTAAATTCTTTTGACTCATATTTTGGTTGATTCTTTAGAATTCTCCATATAGACCATCATAGCAACTGCAAAGAATACTAGTCCCCCCCCTTTGCCTATTATATCCTTAAATGCCTTTTTCTTGTCTTATTGATATCACTAGCATTTATGAATAATAGTGGTGACATCCTTGCTCCACCCCTGATCTTACTTAGAAGGCTTCTAGTGTATCCTCATTATAATGGTTGCTGATGGTTTGAGATAGATACTCTTTATCATTTTAAGCAAAATTTCATTTATTTCTATGCTTTCTAGTGTTCTTTTTTAATAGAAATGAGTGTTATTTGGTCAAAATCATTTTCTGCATATATCGAGATAATCATATGATTTTTGTTGATTTTGTTATTGATATGGTCAGTTATGCTGATAGTTTTTCTAAGATTGAATCTGCCCTGGGAGTCAAGATGGCAGCTTAGCAAGCAGCAAAAGTTCAGACCTCGTGGAAGACCCTTCCTTACCGATACAGACTGAATGCTCCTAGGGCACCGAAATTCAAGGTGAACAACAGGACAGAAGCGGGGAACCCTCCTTCTGGACTCAAATCAAAAGGTATGCCCCCCAAAAGCCAGAATCCGAGAATACTCAGGGCTAAGGGGAAGGTAGAGGGAAGGTACCAAGACCCCTCCCCCATAACCCAGAGGGCTGAGCCCCCAGCAGCAGTGGGAACCTCTGAGCCGGCAAAGATGCTGGTTTGCAGGGTCTACCTTGTGAGCAGCAGGGCTCCGGGTTCTGAGCATCCAGCTTGGACAGCAGGAGGAAGCCAGGGAGAGATGGGGCTGTGGCTGGGTCCCTCCATTGGGCTCCAGTCTCGCCGTTGCCTCGGGGCACATCCAGACCAATCCAGTTCTACCTAATCCCATCAGAACTCCTCAGAATTTAGGAAGGTGGGCAAAGGCACTTGTGGACAGCAGAGAAGCAGCTGGAGAGAACTGGAGAGAGCCTGGGTGGCCTAGCCTTCCAGGAGCTCTTCAGGGTCTCAGAGGTTCATACCACATACAGCCCAACCCACTTGAACTCAATCCAATCAAAAGCCTCCAGAGGACAGGGAAGCTAACATTCCTCCCCTAGAGACTGTACCAAGAGATCTGACAAAGCTCCAAGAGGGGAGACTGACAGCCCCAAAACCAAAACAAAATGAGAGGAGCAAGAGCACAGCCAAATATGGGGAGCAAAGAAGGGGTAAACTCGAGCAAACAACAGAAAACGAAGAAAGAAATTACAATAGACAGCTTCTGCATAGGTAATGAGCAAAGAGTGAATGAAACAGACGGGGAGGGATCAGCAAAGGAAAAATCAGAAATCCCAGCGAATTGGATACAGGCTTTGGAAGAACTCAAAACACAATTCAAAACACAATTAAGAGAGGCTGAAGACAATTGGGAAAAGAACTTAAAAACTAAGATAAGTCATCTGGAAACAGAAAATAGTGTCTTGAAAGCCAAAATCAACCAGCTGGAAAATGAGGCAAAGGAGATGAAAGATGAGGCAAAGCAGATGAAAGATGAGGTGAAGAAGATGAAAGATGACCTCCAAAGAAAATCCGACCAAAAGGAAAAGGACGAGCAAAAAACTAAGGATGAAATCCAGTCTTTAAGAACCAGAATACAACAACAAGAATCGAGCGACCTCACAAGGCAGCAGGACACTATAAAACAAAACCAAAAGAATGAAAAAATTGAGGAAAATATGAAGCATCTCATTCACAAAACAGAGGATTTAGAAAATCGTTCAAGGAGAGACAATTTAAGAATTATTGGCCTACCAGAAGACCATGACAAATGAAAAAGCCTGGACATTATATTACAGGAAATTATACGAGAAAACTTCCCTGACATTCTTGAACAAGAGGGAAAAGTTGAGATTGATAGAATCCACAGATCACCTCCTGTACTTAATCCCCAACTGACAACACCCAGGAATGTTATAGCCAAATTCAAGAACTATCAGACCAAAGAAAAGATATTACAAGCTGCCAAGAAGAAGTCATTCAGATACCAAGGAACCACAGTGAGGATAACTCAGGATCTGGCTGTATCCACACTGAAAAAAAGAAAGGCATGGAATACGATATTCCAGAAAGCAAGGGAACTAGGTCTACAACCAAGAATCAACTACCCAGCAAAACTGACTATATTCTTACAGGGGAAAGTATGGTCATTCAACAAAATAGAAGAATTTCAAGAATTTGTAAAGAAAAGACCAGACCTGAACAGAAAATTTGATGTCCAAGTACAGAACTCAAGAGAATCATCAAAAGGTAATTAAAAAAGAGGGGAAAAAAGAAAAACAACAACAACAAAATTTTTTAAAGAGACTCAATAAGTTAAAATGATAGGTATCCCTATAAGAAAAGAGGTCATTGGTAACTCTTAAAAACTGTTGTTTTAACCTGGACAGCAAAAAGAAGTATACTTAGAGGGAACAGCAACAAACTGTATAGGATGAAAGGACAAGACATAAATAGGTATATAGATATATGCATGCAAAAATACATAAGCATGAGTATGCATATATATATATAAATAACTAGAGCTTAAAATAGGTTAATATTAAAAGAAATGGGAAAAGAAACAAATGGGGGTAAATTTATATGTCATAAAGAAGCTCATGGTGGGAGGGGGGAGACCATAAATACACTGGAAGGGTAAAGAGGTTGAAGACAGGAAATACTCAACTTTTACATGCTTTGAAAGTGACTCAAAGAGGGAAAAACAATCCAATCCATTGGGGGCAGAGAATAGATTTGCACCCTATAGGGGAATAGAAGGGTAACAAACGGTCTGGTGGGGAGGGAAGCAGTACAAGAGAGGGAGGGAGCGGGGGGTTAATTTTAGAAAGACTACAGGGAAAATAAGGGGGGGATAAATAGGGAGGGGGTAGAAAGGGAAGTAAAATAAGGGTGGAGACAAGGGGGACTGTTCAAAAGCAAACATTGGTGTAGAAGGAAATAGTGAAAGAAGAAAAGGCAGGAAAAGGAGCAGAAATCAAAATGCTGGGAAATACACAGCTAGTAATCATAACTCTGAATGTGAATGGAATGAACTCACCCATAAAACGCAAGGGAACAGCAGAGTGGATTAGAGTCCAAAACCCTACCATATGCTGTCTACAAGAAACACATATGAGAAAGGTAGCTACACATAGGGTGAAAGTAAGAGGGTGGAGCCAAATCTATTGGGCATCAACTGACAAAAAGAAGGCAGGAGTCGCAATCATGATATCCGACAAAGCCAAAATAAAAATAAATCTAGTTAACAGAGATAGGGAAGGTAATTACATCCTGATAAAAGGCAGTATAGACAGTGAGGAAATATCTGTACTCAACATGTATGCACCAAATGGCATAACATCCAAATTTCTAAAGGAGAAACTAGAGGAACTCAAGGATGAAATAGATAGAAAAACTATACTAGTGGGAGACCTGAATCTTCCTCTATCCGAACTAGATAAATCAAACCAAAAAATAAATAAGAGGTAAGAGAAGTGAATGAAATCTTAGAAAAATTAGAGTTAGTAGACATGTGGAGAAAAATAAATAGGGACAAAAAGGAATATACCTTCTTTTCTGCAGCACATGGTACATTCACAAAAATTGACCATGTATTAGGGCATAAAAACATTGCAAACAAGTGCAAAAGAGCAGAAATAATAAATGCAACTTTCTCAGATCACAATGCAATGAAAATAATAATTAGTAAGGGAATATGGAGAGGTAAATCAAAAATTAATTGAAAATTAAACAATACAATTCTCCAAAACCAGTTCGTTAAAGAACAAATCATAGAAACAATTAATAACTTCATTGAAGAAAATGACAATGATGAGACATCCTTTCAAAACCTATGGGATGCAGCCAAAGCAGTACTCAAGGGGAAATTTATATCCTTGAGTTCATATAATAACAAATTAAGAAGGGCAGAGGTCAATGAATTGGGCGTGCAAATTAAAAAAATTAGAAAGTGAACAAATTAAAAATCCTCAGATGAAGACTAAATTAGAGATCCTAATACTCAAAGGAGAAATTAATAAAATTGAAAGTCCAAGAACTATTGATTTAATAAATAAGACTAGAAACTGGTACTTTGAAAAAACAAATAAAATAGACAAAATACTAGTCAGTCTAATTAAAAAAAGGAAAGAAATAAACCAAATTGACAGTGTCCAAGATGAAAAAGAAGACCTCACCTCTAATGAAGAGGAAATTAAGGCAATCATTAAAAACTACTATGCCCAATTATATGGCAACAAATATGGCAATCTAGGTGATATGGATGAATATTTACAAAAATACAAATTGCCTAGACTAAAAGAGGAAGAAATAAATTACCTTAACAATCCCATTTCAGAAAAAGAAATTGAACAAGCCATCAAAGAACTCCATAAGAAAAAATCCCCAGGTCCAGATGGATTCACAAATGAATTCTATCAAACATTCAAAGAACAACTAATCCCAATATTAAACAAACTATTTGACAGAATAGGCCAAGAAGGAGTTCTACCAAATTCATTCTACGACACAAACATGGTACTGATCCCAAAACCAGGCAGGTCAAAATCAGAGAAAGAAAACTATAGACCAATCTCCATAATGAATATAGACGCAAAAATCTTAAATAGGATAATAGCAAAAAGACTCCAACAAGTCATCACAAGGGTCATCCACTATGACCAGGCAGGATTCATACCAGGAATGCAAGGATGGTTCAATATTAGGAAAACCATCCACATAATTGACCATATTAACAAGCAAACTGACAAAAATCACATGATTATCTCAATAGATGCAGAAAAAGCCTTTGATAAAATACAACACCCATTCCTATTGAAAACACTAGAAAGTATAGGAATAGAAGGGCCTTTCCTAAAAATAATAAACAGTATATATCTAAAACCATCAGCAAATATCATCTGCAATGGGGATAAACTAGAAGCCTTTCCAATAAGATCAGGAGTAAAACAAGGATGCCCATTATCACCTCTATTATTTAACATTGTACTAGAAACACTAGCAGTAGCAATTAGAGAAGAAAAAGAAATTGAAGGTATTAAAATTGGCAATGAGGAGACCAAGCTATCACTCTTTGCAGACGATATGATGGTTTACTTAAGGAATCCTAGAGAATTAACCAAAAAGTTACTCGAAAAAATCAACAACTTTAGCAAAGTTGCAGGATACAAAATAAACCCTCATAAGTCATCAGCATTTCTATATATCTCTAACCCATTTCATCAGCAAGAATTAGAAAGAGAAATTCCATTTAAAATCACCCTAGACAATATAAAATACTTAGGAGTCTATCTGCCAAGACAAACAGAGGAACTATATGAACACAACTACAAAACACTTTCCACACAATTAAAATTAGATCTAAACAATTGGAAAAACATTGATTGCTCATGGGTGGGATGAGCTAACATAATAAAAATTACAATCCTACCCAAATTAATTTACTTATTTAGTGCCATACCCATTGAACTACCAAAAAACTTCTTTACTGAATTAGAAAAAAACATAACAAAGTTCATTTGGAAGAACAAAAGATCAAGGATATCCAGGGAAATCATGAAAAAAAAATGCAAAGGAAGGAGGACTTGCAGTTCCAGATCTCAAACTATACTATAAAGCAGTGGTTATCAAAACAATTTGGTACTGGCTAAGAGACAGAAAGGAGGATCAGTGGAATAGACTTGGCGTAAATGATCTCAGTAAGACAGTTTATTACAAACCCAAAGACCCCAGCTTTTGGGACAAAAATCCATTATTTGATAAAAACTGCTGGGAAAACTGGAAGACAGTGTGGGAGAGATTAGGTTTGGATCAACACCTCACACCCTACACCGAGATAAATTCAGAATGGGTGAACGACTTGAACATAATAAAGGAAACTATAAGTAAATTAGGTGAACACAGAATGGTATACATGTCAGACCTTTGGGAAGGGAAATACTTCAAAACCAAGCAAGACTTAGAAAGAGTCACAAAATGTAAAATAAATAATTTTGACTACATCAAATTGAAAAGTTTTTGTACAAACAAAACCAATGTAACTAAAATCAGAAGGGTAGTAACAAATTGGGAAACAATCTTCATAAAAACCTCTGACAAAGGGTTAATTACTCAAATTTACAAAGAGCTAAATCAATTGTACAAAAATCAAGCCATTCTCCAATTGATAGATGGGCAAGGGACATGAACAGGCAGTTCTCAGCCAAAGAAATCAAAACTATTAATAAGCACATGAAAAAGTGTTCTACATCTCTTATAATCAGAGAGATGCAAATCAGAACAACTCTGAGGTATCACCTCACACCTAGCAGATTGGCTAACATAACAGCTATGGAAAATAGTGAATGCTGGAGGAGATGTGGCAAAGTAGGGACACTAATTCATTACTGGTGGAGTTCTGAATTAATCCAAGCATTCTGGAGGGCAATTTGGAATTATGCCCAAAGGGCGATAAAAGACTGTCTTCCCTTTGATCCAGCCATAGCACTGCTGGGCTTGTACCCCAAAGAGATAATAAGGAAAAAGACTTGTACAAGAATATTCATAACTTGAACAATTGGAAGAACATTAACTGCTCATGGGTAGGACGAGCCAATATAATAAAAATGACCATCCTACCCAAACTCATCTATCTATTTAGTGCCATACCCATGGAACTTCCAAAAATGTTTTTTACTGATTTAGAAAAAACCATAACAAAGTTCATTTGGAAGAACAAAAGATCAAGGATATCCAGGGAAATAATGAAAAAAAAATACAAAGGAAGGGGGTCTTGCAGTCCCAGATCTCAGACTATATTACAAAGCAGCGGTCATCAAAACAATTTGGTACTGGCTAAGAGACAGAAAGGAGGATCAGTGGAATAGACTGGGGGCAAGCAACCTCAGCAAGACAGTATATGACAAACCCAAAGATCCCAGCTTTTGGGACAAAAATCCATTATTTGATAAAAACTGCTGGGAAAATTGGAGGACAGTTTGGGAAAGATTAGGCTTAGATCAACACCTCACACCCTACACCAAGATAAATTTAAAATGGGTGAATGACTTGAACATAAAGAAGGAAACTATAAGAAAATTAGGCGAACACAGAATAGTATACATGTCAGACCTTTGGGAAGGGAAATACTTCAAAACCAAGCAAGAATTAGAAAGAGTAACAAAATGCAAAATAAATAATCTGGATTACATCAAATTAAAAAGTTTTTGTACAAACAAAACCAATGTAACCAAAATCAGAAGGGTAGCAACAAATTGGGAAACAATCTTCATAAAAACCTCTGACAAAGGGTTAATTACTCAAATTTATAAAGAACTAAATCAATTGTACAAAAAATCAAGCCATTCTCCAATTGACAAATGGGCAAGGGACATGAACAGGAAGTTCTCAGCCAAAGAAATCAAAACTATTAATAAGCACATGAAAAAGTGCTCTACATCTCTTATAATCAGAGAGATGCAAATCAAAACAACTCTGAGGTATCACCTCACACCTAGCAGATTGGCTAACATGACAGCTATGGAAAGTAATGAATGCTGGAGGGGATGCGGCAAAGTGGGGACATTAATTCATTGCTGGTGGAGTTGTGTATTGATCCAACCATTCTGGAGGGCAATTTGGAACTATGCCGGAAGGGCGATAAAAGAATGTCTACCCTTTGATCCAGCCATAGCACTGCTGGGCTTGTACCCCAAAGAGATAATAAGGAAAAAGACTTGTACAAGAATATTCATAGCTGCGCTCTTTGTGGTGGCCAAAAATTGGAAAACGAGGGGATGCCCTTCAATTGGGGAATGGCTGAACAAATTGTGGTATATGTTGGTGATGTAATACTATTGTGCTAAAAGGAATAATAAAGTGGAGGAATTCCATGGAGACTGGAACAACCTCCAGGAAGTGATGCAGAGCGAAAGGAACAGAACCAGGAAAACATTATACACAGAGACTGATACATTGTGGTACAATCGAAGGTGATGGACTTCTCCATTAGTATCAATGCAATTTCCCTGAACAATCTGCAGGGATCTAAGAAAAATACTACCCACAAGCAGAGGAAAAATGTGGGAGTAAAAACACCGATGAAAAGCAACTGCTTGACTACAGGGTTGGAAGGGATAAGACTGAGGAGAGACTCTAAATGAACACTCTAATGCAAATTCCAACAACAGGGAAATGGGTTCGAGTCAAGAACACATGTGATAACCAGTGGAATCATGCTTCGGCTATGGGAGAGGGAAAGGCGGGGGGGGTGGGGGAGGGGAGGGGAGGAAAAGAAAATGATCTTTGTTTCCAGTGAATAATGTATGAAAATGACCAAATAAAATAATGTTAAAAAAAAAAACAGAAAAAAAAAGAATATTCATAGCTGCACTCTTTGTGGTGGCCAAAAATTGGAAGATGAGGGGATGCCCTTCAATTGGGGAATGGCTGAACAAATTGTGGTATATGTTGGTGATGGAATACTATCGTGCTCAAAGGAATAATAAAGTGGAAGAATTCAATGGGAACTGGAACAACCTCCAGGAAGTGATGCAAAGTGAAAGGAGTAGAACCAGGAAAACACTGTACACAGAGACTGATACATTGTGGTACAATCAAAGGTAATGGACTTCTCCATTAGTGGCAAGGCAATGTCCCTAAACAATCTGCAAGGATCTAAAAAACACTATCCACAAGCGGAAGATAAACTGTGGGAGTAAAAACACTGATGAAAAACAACTGCTTGACTACAGGGGTGGAGGGGATATGACTGAGGAGAGACTCTAAATGAATACTCTAATGCAAATACCAACAACACGGAAATGGGTTTGAATCAAGAACACATGTGATACCCAGTGAAACCTCGCGTGGGCTATGGGAGAGGTGGTGGGAGGGGGGGAGGAATGGAAGAAAAGAAAATGATCTTTGTTTCCAATGAATAATGTTTGGAAATGACCAAATAAAAATTAAAAATTAAAAAATTAAAATTAAAAAAAAAATAAAAAGCTTGAATCTGCCCTGCATTCATGCTATAAATCCCACTTGGTCTCGGGTCTGATAGTTGTGATATATTGTTGTATCTTTGCATCAATATACATTAGGGAAATTGGTCCATAGTTTTCTTTCTGTTTTTACTTTTCTTGGATTATCCATCAACACTACATTTGTGTTGTAAAAAGAATTCAGTAGAGATTTATATATACGCAATGCAACAGAATCCTGCTCTCAGGTCAGCAAAAAGCCCCTTTTAATCTCCTTTGGACCAATTGTCTGACAGTATCTGTGGGCCGAGAACTCCAGAAGCAGCTGCCGCAGCTGATTCCACAACCCCCAACACCTGCTACTGCCTTCTTGCCAGGTTGAACTCTATACTCCTTGTGTGGAAAATTGTTTTACCTCATCTTTTTGTTTGTTCTTTTGCTCCAGAATTTATTTTGAGGTGTTATTTGAATGTTGCTTGGAGGGAAATTTGAGAGACTCAGGAAAGCCCTTACATCTATCTACTCTACTATCTTGTCTCTGTCCCAACTTTCAACATACTTAAAAAAAATTATGAATCAAGTTCTCATAAATGATGCCAGTATATTTTAGGGACCAGTGGCTGTTGATATCCTTTTTCTCCTCTATTATCTAGCTATTAAAAACCCATCCTTTCATTAAAATGAACAACCTCAGTTATAGAAATCCCACCCATGATTGTCACTTTTGAACACCCTAGCATTTTGATATATATTCTCTTAGTTCTGACCTTTCTTCTTGTGCTATATCCTTTTAAACCAGTGGTTTACTTTTAGTCAATCCCCCTATTCCCTCCCTTGATATGTTTCCCTTTCTGGCCCCTCCCTTTTTGTTCCCTTCTTATTATTTAGGGTCTGTTAAGTACCCTCCTCCCATTCCTTCCCTCCCCTGTTTTATTTTTTGAGTTCCCTTCCCCCTTCCCCCCTTAGTTTCACCTTCTTCCTTACCCTGTAGGATAAGATAGGCTTCAAGATCCCAATGGGTCTAGATGCTCTTCCCTCTCAGAATTAATTTCACTGAGAGTAATATTTGGGTATCACCTATTAGTACTCTCTCTTCCTCTCCCTCTTATAAGAGTATTCTTCCCCTCCCCTTCCCATGTGTATCTTTGTGTGACAAAGATTATTCTATTTATTTTATTTCTTTAAGTATCTCTTAGTACCATCATCGATTCCCCCTCACCCTTTTGTCCCATATCATTTTATAGCCTTTAACGCCTCAATCTTTTCCTATGAATGATTCTTCTATTTACTATAATAATGAAAACACTTTTGAGAGTTACAAATAACATTTTCCACAAATATATATATATATATATATATATATATATATATATATATATATATATATATATATATATAATTTGGTGTAATTGTAGCCCTTAAAGAAGAGAGTTTGAATAAAAAAATAAAAATAAAACATTTTTTCTCCATTTCCCTCTCTTTCATATTTATCTTTTCATGTTTCTCATTATCTTTGTGTTTGGATATCAAACTTTCCAATTAGTTCTGGTCTTTTCCTTACAAATTCATGGAAGTCTTCTATTTTGTTGAATGCCCATACTTTCCCCCTGGAAGTATATCATGTTTTTTAAATATGGAGTTAAGGAGCAGAGGCCAATTCTCAATTCTCCAAGGTTCTTTGAGGCTCTTCTCTGTGCCACCCTTCGGGGGGCACTTAAGAGTCTGTGCTCTCCTGCCCACCTGGTTTTCCGGTCTAGCTGCTTTCAGGGGTGGGTCCCCTGCAGTCCTAGTCAATTCCCAAGGACCCAGAAATGCCCCCTGCTCATTCCAGAGGCACTTTTTGCTCACTCCCTGGCTCTGGGCACTTAAGGTCTGCGCTCTCTCAAGTGCTGGGGTTTTCTGCCTAGCTGGCTTCAGGGGTGGGTCCCCTGCTGTCCTAGTCAACTCCCAAGGATGCTTGTTCATCTTGGTGCACGCTGGCCCTGGCTCTGGCTCTGTAGGTGGGGGTGGGGGAGGGTGGATCGGCTCACATTTGAGTGGAAGCCCTTTCCCCCTCTTATAGACTGGAAAAGCCCCAACCCCACACACCTTCAATGCTGAGCCCCACTTTACAGCTCCTCCACTCCTCTGAAAATGATTCTTAAGGTCTTTTGGGGTAGTCCTTGTTGATGTGTGCTGGGAAGAGTATGTAAGCCATGTTTAGACTGCTGCCATGCTTACCCTGAAGTCTCTTAGGGAATTTCTTGAGGTACACAGAATTAAGAGTATCACAGGAAGTGTCTGAAGAAGATTCTGAGCCCAATTCTAATTCCAAGCCAAGTACTCTACTTTCTATAAGAAAGGTATCATGATGCACTGGAAAGAGAACTAAATGGAGTATAAGGACCTAGGTTCAAATCTCATCTCTTCTATTATTACTTATGTATTTGTACCTCCCTGGGTTTTAGTTTCCTTATCTATTGCATAAGGAAGCCAGACTCCATGATCTCAAAGGTCCTTTCCAGCTCTACGCTTATGAGCCACGCTTCCTCATTGATTAATTTTTTTTCATTCACCACTTCCTCTATTTTACAATTTTTTTTCTTTAGGTGTTATTTCTCATGAAATTTTAGAGTTATATCTATTCTTCAAAAATTAAAGTTAGAGTAAAAAGAGAGCTCCTACTAAATCTATCTAGTTTTGAAACCAGCAGGGGATGTGCATTATGGAATTTAAATCTTAATTCATCTTTTACCTAAGAACTAATTGTTTTTTTTGGATGGGTGTTTGGCCACATGGTATTTCTTGGTTCTCTTTTCTGTCCCTATTTAATAAATAAGATGGGATGGGGGAACAAAATTATTTTTAGTCATTGAATATACTTTCTTAAAATATGACTTTTCCCCTCCAATGTATGACCAACTTTTCAAAATTTAGCATTTTTATAATACCAAAAAATAATGATTATGATTTGTTCTCAGTTCTTCCATTCAGCCTGTCCCCCAGCATGTCTTCAGAACCCTTTGGCTAGCAATATTTGTTCAAATGTAGGTGGATATAGAAACTGGACTTGTCATTTCATTGATATAGTTTCCCGGGTGAGGAAATTATCTCTGATAATATAGGTCAACACTTTTCTGAAATTTACACTCTTAGACTAGAGAGTTGTCTAGAGCATTGTCAAACTGAAATAGAAACAAAGGCCATTAATCTCTACATAAGGATTCATATATGCAGACCACCATAGTTTTAAATTAACAGTTTCAAAACGTATTGACATCTATCTTTTATTGATTTTTGTTAAATATTTTCTAATTACATTTTATTCTAGTATGGAAATTCACAGAAGCAATATAGGATCAGGGAGGTGAAGAGTCATTGTATATTTGTCATCTCTGACCCAAAGTACCAAGAAGTCAAAAGACTTGTCCAAGATCACACAGCCAGCATGTGTCAGGGACAGAACATGAATCAAAGTCTTCCTGACTTCAAGGCCAGCTATCTATTCTGCTATACTGTCTCTCCTAAGCTTTTCCACATGGGCCTAATAACAGCTAACATATACATTTTGTTTTAATATACATGACATATTTTAAATATATCATCTCATTGGAGCACAATAGCCCTAGAAGATAAAGGTCATTAATATCCCTCTGTCAGATAAGGAAACTGAGACAGAGATGAAATGATTTATTTCAGGTTTCCCAAGTAATATGTGCTTGAGCCAGGTTCCAAATACAGTTCTTCCTTATTCTAGGTCCAATACTGCATTCAATCAGTAAATACCATTAATTTTTATTTGTATGTATTACCATCTTTTGTGCCCAAAGTTACCCTTTTTATAGACTAGCTTCAATTTTAACTACTTGATCAGAGAAACTTAGATTTTGAATTAGAAGAGCCCCAGGCATCTGTGTTGAGCCTCTCCTATGTTGGATTTTCCCTAAGTGGTAGTAGACAAATTTGTGAATTATTTGTTTCAGGAATACTCAAGGCTTAGAAATTGGAAAAAAAACAACAGAGTGACTAATATAAGGAATTCTGCAGGTCAAAATGATTTCTGTATAATGAAGAACTTTTTTTGTTCGTTTCAGGAATGGATCCATAGTAATACTGTTTTATTTATCCCACTGTACACATTTTTCTACAATGGGCAAACATGGTCAACAGATACTTCCTCCAATCTCTGTAGAAATAGCAATCACTCTCCATATGCACCTAATGGAGGATATTTTGCAGAGCGCTTCTGAATGACTAATTTTCTCTTGAAACAACTGTAGAGCTAAACTGGGATTTAATCCTTCCTGGATTTTGTTGTTGATAGAATTTGGGAATTACCTGTCAATTCCCCTCATCTCTCTTTTCTTCAGATATACCAAACAACCACATCTCCCAGGAAAACCTATCTCATATGACAGCTAAGTGCTATAGTGGATCTCACTGGACTTGGAGTCAGGTAAACTTGAGTTTGTCTCAGATCCTTAATATCTCACAGGGTTGTTTTGAGGAATAAATGAAATAATATATGCCAAATATTTTATAAACATTAAATCAACACATAAATACTGGATATTATTATTGGTTCTGTACTACACATTGAAAGAAAACAACATTTGCACTTAAAAAAATAAATATTTGGAGAAAAACAGAGTCAAAAGATAAAGGACACCTTTCTATTTCCTCCAATTCAGAGGATTCATTGGTTTTCTATTTGATAGGCCATTACTGAACTGACTCAAATTAAGGAGAATATAAAGCATTCCCCAATTGATAAAAGTCACAGGATATGAACACACAGTTCTCAGAGTAAGAAAGTAAAACCATTAATAGTTATATGAAAAAAATATTCCAAATCACTATTGATTAGAGAAATGCAAACTAAAACAACTCTAAGATACTACCAAAAAAGAAAATGATACATCTTGTAGTCAATGTGGGAGAATTAGGAAAGTAATACATTGCTGGTGGAACTATGAACTGATACAATCATTCTGGAGAGCAATATGGAACTAATCCTGAAGGGCCATAAATTATTTATACCCTTTGCCAGCAATACCACAACTGACTCTGTATCCCAAAGAGACTGGAGATAAGGAAAAACATATATCTGTACTATAATTTTAGCAGCTCTGTTTGTAGTGGAAAATAATTGGAAACAGAGGGGGTGTTCATTTCGGGGGGAATAGTTGAACAAGTTGTGGGATATGGTTGTAATGAAATACTATTGCATCATAAGAAATGATGAACAGGATGATTTCATATAAAACTGGAAAGACTTACATGAATTGATGCAAAGTGAAGTGAGCAGAACCAGTACAGCACTGTATACAGGAACAGAAATAATCAACTCTGAAGACTTGACTATTATTAGCAAAGCAACTTTCCAAGATATCCGGAAGGGATTCATGTTGAAAAATGCTCTCCATAGTCAAAGAAGGAACTGTTGAAGTCTGATTTTTAGATCAAAATATGTCATCTTTCACTTTATTTCCTTCATGAGTTTTTATTGCATTTTGATATTTGTCTAATGTAATGGCATGAGAAATATGGAAATATATATATATATATATATTATATGAAAGTATTGATATAACTCACATCAGGCTCTTTACCACCTAGGGAGGTAGGAAGGAGGGAGAGAGAATCTGAATTGTAAAATGGTTAGAGAACAATTGTCAGAAATCTCTTCTATGTGTACTTTTATAAAAGAAAAAAAGAAATATCAGCCATTAGTTCTATCATTTGGAGTTAATGAAGATTAGTTGATAAAGATGCCATTTTAAGCAATGTACTCAAATTTTGCTATGATGAACCCATGTAACTTCCCTGTGTAGTTTGCAATGATCTAAAGATGCTATTGAGACTTTTTTTTTTAAACTCTTACCTTCCATCTTGGAATCAATACTATGTATTTGTTCCAAGGCAGAAGAGTGGTAAGGGCTAGGCAATGGGGGTTAAGTGACTTGCCCAAAGTCACACAGCTTGGAAGTGTCTGAGACCAGATTTGAACCTAGGACCTCCCATCTCTAGACATGGCTCTCAATCCACTGAGCTACTCAGTTGCCCCCGAGATTTTTTTAAATCATCACATTATTGTTTTAAAAGGATATAGAACTATTATAGGATTAGATCCTGTCAGAAATGCAAATTTAGTCTTATTCTGCATTGGGGATGGTGCAGAATAATGGTGAGAGTCTTGACTTAGGAGTTACTACCCTTGGCTCCAATCATCACTTGCTATGTGACTCTAATTTGTATGACCTTAGACAAATAATTTAATCTCTCTGTACCTCATCTTCTTCATCTGTAAAATAAGTACAATGATTTCTGTCCCATCGATCTCAGATTTAGAGTTCTCGTGACGATTGAATGTGGTAAGGTAGGCAGGGAGATTTTGTATAGTTAAAAGTAGCAAATAAACATAAGGTACCATCATTATCATCATTCAATTTGGGAATTTACTGACAAGGCCAGGAGTGCTACTTATTTCTAACATCAAACATTGATAGTGATGTAATTTTAGTTTATGCAGTTGCTGAGTGGTTCAGAGTCTATTAAATATTGTAAGAACTCCCAAGTGCCTGACATCATATCTAAAAGTGCTATGAATACCTTTTGTGAGGTTTCATTGCAAGCAAACACACTGAAATAATCATTTTGCTATCATTTAGGGGGAAGCAAACTAAAGCCAATAGCTCCAATGAAAATGAAATAATAAGACAGAATTCTGGTGATTTCTTGTGCCAAAATGGCTATTAGTTTCCACTTCCTGCCCCTAAACTCAAAAAGGAGATTACAGACCCTAGTTTCACTCATGGGACTCAAAAAATGCACTATTCAAACTCACCCAGAACATCCAGATGTAAATAGTCTGTTCATCCAGAGTTTATAGGATGTTCACTTTGGCTCTTTTTTCAGGAAGAATGGATCCATACCAGATCTTTTTAAAATTAGTTAACATGCTTGGTATCATACAAGATCTATATTACTTGGAAAATTGTCCCATCTGCCCTCAACTCCTTTTTTTCACTTACACATATTCTTTTGGAGTAAATGTCTTAAACAGAAGACTCTTGAAAGATCAAAATTTCTTGCTCACATTTCACAGAAAATCTAGTTTATTTAGAAGAGTGACCTTTTCCTGACATTATAAAGATTGGAAAGTATAAGGATGTATGGATAAATTTGGCTGGACTTAGAAAACATATCATTTCTCTCTATTTTAAAATATCGATCTGTTTTTATGTACTTGATTTGTTTTTGTGCAATTAATCAAAATTAATGACTCATGCCTAGAGAAGGATAGTGAATGTTAAAAACAATAAGGTATCATCAATTGAAAAAAAAAACAGGAACAGCAGTAGGAAAGTTAGATTCCTACCATAGCAACCTGAATCTAGGAGCCTTGAGTTGGAAATGTCTTTAGAGGGTTCTTTTTATAGCAAGAGAAGTTCACTGGAATATTTGATGAGGGTAAAAGTGAAGGAAACTGTGGTGAAGTGAAGTGAAGGTAGACACTTAGCAGTGGCACATATTCAAATGTTGGATTGGAGTAGCTAGGTGGCTCAGTGGATAGAGAGCCAAGTCTAGAGACAGGAGGACCTGGGTTCAAATCTGATCTCTGGCATTTCCTACCTGTGTGATCCTGAGCAAGTCACTTAATGCCATTTGTCTAGCCCTTACCATTCTTCTACCTTAGAAACAATATTTAGTATGAATTCTAATACAGAAGGTAAGGACTGAAAAATATGTAATGGGAAGTTTTAATTCTTAGATAGAAGGTGTTTTTAAAAAATTCAAATACTAGATCCCAAAACATAATTCTACAACGAGACGTATCTTTTTCCTTGCCCTGACAAACAAGAGATACCAGAAATTCTTTATCTTCCTTATTACCTTCCCTTTCCATACTTGGGCACCAGTTCAGTGCTTCCCTTCCCTCTAACCTTAGACACAATTCACTCAACACTAGAGTTGGAAATACTTCACAAATGCTTTAACCCTCTATAATTGGCCAAGTCTCCAAACCTACCTATCTCTGTCTTGACCATCAGATAGTACTAGGGATTAGTCTTTCTTGTTACCACACTAGTAACCTCTTCTATCTTTTCCTTAGTGTTTAAAAATAAAATCAATATTATTACAATTCTACTCTGAAGGACATGGAAATCTATTTCCTCTGGGTTCCATTCAGAGCTGCCTAGATCAAATGACTGACCCAAAGTCATACATAAATTTCAGTCACTTTTTTGTACATCTTACAAAAACAAAAGCAAATCTTATTTTAGATACTGGAGATAAATCAATATTGTATGTCAGAACTGTGAGTCATTTTCTCAAATCAATTCTGAGCTATTACATTTTTATGGGTAAAAATCCAATATAATTCCACTCCCAAAGATCACAAAATGTTCCTATTCTTCACAACCTGACTCTTACCTCATTTTCCAATCTTAATAAATGCTATTTCTTTTTATCCACCCTATAGTCCAGGAAAAAACATTTTCTCATTATTCTCCATAGAAGTTGCTCCATTTTCCATATCCTTGACTTGTTCCAACCGTCTCTAAAATCTAGAATATTTTCCTTACTCACCTAAGTATGAGATACCTAGTTATCTTTGAAACTCAGCTCAAACAAAATCTTCTAAATCTCCCAATTTCTTTGAATTTGTTTTATTTGTATGTAACATTTGGATGAAATTACAATTGATCAATCATCAAACATTCATTATAATCAGCTACTATATACCAGACACTATGGAGTATTATGTATATGTAGACAGAAATAAAAAGTCCCTATTCTCAAAGAATTTGCATTACTTTTGGAAAATGTACATATAACTTTATGCAAAATATTTATACTAAATAAAACAGTCAGATTTGGGGGGAAGTGGTGATGAGGAAATTGGTAGTACGCTTATGAGGATAAAGAACTACCTTATGTAGAAGATAGTTCTTAAACTGAGTTGTGAAATGAGCTGGGGATTCAAAGAGACAGAAATGAAGGCTTGAAGGACAATCTGCAAAGGCACTGAGATGGGAAATGCATCATTATGCATGAGGAACAGTAGGCAGACCATTTTGAATAGACTACAGCCTACATAAAGAAGTATCTATGATGAAACTAGAAAGATAAATTGTATCTAAGTTGTTACGATTTTGAAATGCAAAGAGGAGATTGTATTATTCTAGAAGGGTTCTTTTGGGCAACTAGTGGAATGTATTGATTAGGGAAGTAATATGGTCAGATCTTAGTTTTTTGGTATGTGGAAAATAGATTTGAGAAGGGAGGGGTGTGAGGCAAGGAGACCATATAGAAGGCTATTACAATGAGGGATATGATTCGAGAGAAGAGGATATATGCAAGGGATGTGAAGATAGAATCAATAACATTTAGTAAATTATTGGATATGTGTGCTAAGGGAGAATGAAGAGTTAAAGGTAATTCCTAGGTTGTGAACCTGAGTGACTGGGAGAATGGTGTTGCCCTTGACATAAACAGAAAATTCCAAAGAAGGGTGGGTTTTAGAGAAAAATTATTAAGTTCTGCTTCAGACATTTTTTAGATACCTTTGAGTGATCCAGTCTGAATTGTTTAGATAGCAACTGATGAAATGACACAAGCTGAAGAGAGATTAAAGTTAGATATATAAATGAAGCAGTCATCTCTATAGAAATGATCATTGAATTCATGGGATAAGAACATAAATATTCTTATTTAGTTTAGAGATAATTTAAAGAAAACAAGCTCAAGTCCGTCTTCACAATATATTACTATTTTAGAGGACAGGACATATATATATGTATATATATATATACATTCATATATATAAATATATATATACACAACAAAAAAGACTGAATTCATTTGCATAAGATAAGATGAGGTTTTCTCTGTTTAAAAGAGAACAGAGAACGTAAAATGCAACCATCTACAATGCAGAGGATACGCTGAAGAGATCACAGTGGAATGCCATGTGATGTAGTGAAGAAAGAGGGGGTTTTAGAATGCAGAAAACTAGAGTTCAAAGTCTCATCTTTGACTCATATTCATTATATGATTCTGGGCAAATCCTGGTACCTCCGACAACTCTCTAAGACCATAAATTTCAGGGAAGGTGTTAATTGGCATTGATACAAAATGAAGGAAGTCCCATTGGAAGTTTCCTCTCTGGATAAAATCATAGGTACAGCTTCAGGATTAAAATGAGTTTTTCTTTTTTTTTTAATTTTATTTAATTGATTAACTAAGAAAATTTTTCCATGGTTACATGATTCATGTTGTTTCCCTCCCCTCCTCACACCCCCTCCCTTGCTAACACACAATTCCACTGGGTTTTACATTTGTCATCGATCAAGATCTATTTCCATATTATTGATATTTGCATTAGGGTGATCATTTAGAATCTACATGCCCAGTCATATCCCCATCAATCCACGTAACCAAGCAGTTGTTTTTCTTCTATGTTTCTACTCCCAAAGTTTTTTCTCTGGATGTGGATAGTGTTCTTTCTCATAAATCCCTCATGATTGTCCTGGATCATTGCATTGCTACTAATAGAGAAGACCATTATATTCAATTGTACTATAGTGTATCAGTCTCTGTGTATGATGTTGCTCCTTTCACTTTTACAATTCCTGGAGTTCATTCCACTTCACATGAAATTCCTCCAGTTCATCATTGCTTTTAGCACAATAGTATTCCATCACCAACAGATACCACAATTTATTCAGCCATTCCCCAATTGAAGGGTATCCTATCATTTTTTAATTTTTTTTTGCCACCATAAAGAGAGTGGCTATAAATATTTTTGTACAGTCTTTTTCCTTATTATCTCTTTGGGATATAAACCCAGCAGTGGTATGGCTGGATCAAAGGGTAGATAGTCTTTTAGTGCCCTTTGGGCATAGTTCCAAATTGCTTTCCAGAATGTTTAGATCAATTCACAACTCTACCAGCAATGCATCAATGTTCCTATTTTGCTACATTCCCTCCAACATTTATTACTTTCCTTTGCTGTCATGTTAGCCAGTCTGCTAGATGTGAAGTGGAACCTCAGATTTGCATTTGTTTTGATTTGCATTTCTCCGATTATGAGGTTTAGAACACTTTTTCATGTGCTTATTGATAGTTTTGATTTCTTTATTTGAAAATTGCCTATTCATGTCCCTTACCCATTTATCAATTGGGGACTGGATTGATTTTTTGTACAAACGATTTAGCTCCTTATATATTTGATTAATTAGACCTTTGTCAGAGGTTTTTGTTATAAAGATTCCCCCCGCCCCAATTTGTTGCTTCCCTTCTAATTTTGGTTGCATTGGTTTTGTTTGTATAAAACTTTTTAAATGTAATGTAATAAAATTATTTATTTTGCATTTTGTAATTTTTTCTAATGCTTGCTTGTTCTTGAAATATTTTCTTTCCCAAAAACCTGAGAGGCATACTATTCTGTATTCACCGAATTTACTTATAGTTTCCTTCTTTATATTCAAGTCATTCACCCATTCTGTGAGATGTTGATCTAAATCTAATCTCTCCAATACTGTTTTCCAATTTTCCCAGAAGTTTTTGTCAAATAGTGGATTTTTTCCCCCAATGCTGGAATCTTTGGGTTTATCATACACTGTCTTGCTGAGGTCATTTACCCCACTGATTCTCCCTTCTGTCTCTTAACTAGTACCATATTGTTTTGATGACCACTGCTTTATAGTACAGTTTAAGATCTGGTACTGCTAGGCTATAATAGGCCTTTCTAGAAATTGTATAATGCATGAATGACTATTCAAACAATATACTTTTCAGCCCAGTTTTAATGACAAGAGAAACATTCAGATTTAAGGTGTAATTCAGCAATGGAATGAGTATGATTTTTACTAAATATTGAACATTGGAGATGGAAAGATAAAAATTGTTCCTATTTTCCAAAAACTTTATTCTACTGTGGGCAGAGATAGAGTGGAATGGGGAGTAGGGTATGGACACACATACTTATAATATAGGTATGGATTGATGGGATTAAGGAGAGATCCAGAAAAACGTGCTATAGGAAAATTTTAGGAGGAAGAGTACATTTTCAGCTGGGGGGAAAGCTGCTCATAAAAAAAAAAAAAGTGGTACTTGGTCTCAACCTTGAAGGAAGATAATTCAACTCAATCCATGAGAACTTTATTAAACACCTACTTTGTGCAAGATTTTATGATAGTGTAATGGAGTTCTGTGTATGGCTAGGTGCCATCAGTTTCTTTAGCTGATTAAACCTTTCCACATGTAGGATACTAGGGAGCTTACTTCCAGTAGAGTAATGATGATGTGTAAGGAAATGCCTTGGAAAAGTTGGTGAATACAGCAACATTCTGAAAATTAATATACTAGGGATCCAAATACAAAAAGAAAATAGTACCTGCCATAAAAGAGCTTACATTCTATTGAAGTTACACAACACATTTATATGTTTAGGGAGAAGAGAATATAACAACTGGAGAAATCAAGGAAGATGTCTCAAAAGAGGTGTCATGCAAACTAAAGAGGACTCCCAGAGGACCTTACTGGGCTCACATTCTACCTTGGAAACTTCTTTAAGGGGAAAAAAAGGTTAATTTTATAAAAAAGATTGGACTGGGTTATATTTGAAATAGGTCACCAGGAATTTAATTTATTTCAAAGAGATTTATTTACAAAATAAAGAAAGAGTGAAGTAAGAAAAATCAGAAAGAGGATAGGATAAGATATCTAGCCTAAGCACTAAATAATTACTCCTGGCCCCTGGCTCAACCCAGGCAGGGGAGTTTATTCCTTAACTGGCCTCAACAAAGCTGAGGCCTTAGGGAAGTCTCTCTCAAGAGGCAGGTATCTACTGAGGCTAATTTTTTTTTCAGAAAATCCAGGAAAGGAGTCAACTTTTTCACTCATTGTGTCTCACAAGAAGTTCAACTCCAAGTAGAACTGCACTCAGGAAGTTGTAACTCCCTTTTAAAGACACTTTCTTTTGCATCACTTCCTGTGCCTTCCCATAATTTTATGTCTACCAATCACAGATGAAGCTTTGCTTTAGGACTGCTCAGGGGCAGCCAGTTTAATTCTGATCCATCACCCACTATTGCACACATGGTTCACAGGCCTCCCCCATTCAAGTGTGAATAGGGTGTTTACACCTTTGATGATTAAATCTAAAAATGGAAAGATCTCCCCATTCAACTTAAAGTAGGGTGTTTATATTTTTGATGATTAAATCTAAAAATGGGCAGGGAAGTTAATTTCATTTTTGCAATCTGGGAGAGTTAAATTTAATCTTCATACTTCCTACCTGTAAAACCTTAGACAAGTCACTTAACATCTCTAGACTCCAGTTTCCTCTACCGAAACATTAAAGGGGTTGGACTATATAGCCTCTTGGGTACTTTCTTGCTCTAGACCGATGATCCTTTGATTCCATGATAAAACTTCTAATAAGTGGAGATGAGGAATTACATTACAGTCTTGGGGAATGCTTACATAAAAGTAGACAGAAAATGGAACTTTGGGTTTGAGGAAAAGCCAAAAGTTCATTTGAGCCACACCATAGAATGAAAGTTGAAAGAGAGATTGGAGCTAGATTGTTCAGGGTTTTATAAGACCAGACTAAGGAGTTTGTATTCTTTCCTAGAGGCAATAGACACTCTAAGTTTTAAGCAGAAATGCTCCAAAATCTAGGGTCTATGCCAAGGGAGGCACAAGGTCAGGCCTATGCTATATGGAAGATGAATTAGAGAGGGAAATGGCTAAAGTCAGGAAGATCAATTAAGAAACCATTAAAATCCACCAGGAGAGAGCTTATGAGAACATAATAAACATTTGAATATCTATCTATCTATCTATCCATCTATCTCTAAATATTTGGATTTTGTCAAGTCCTTTCAAATTTGGTCATTTAAAACCCCCCAAATATCTCTCCTGAATATATTAAGGACACAAGAAATCCTTTGATAAATATAACAAGACATAATTTTGCTCAACAATACTGATCTTGAATACCCCTTTAGGAATAAAACAGCCAAAGGTGCTTAGTGTTGTACAGGGTTGGAAAATGGAGCACCTATACAGATGGGCAGATGGGAAGGTGCTCTAAATATTTCTGTGTATGGAGTCATTGAGCTTCAGAACACTGTAGAGTCTTCTAAATAATTTCTCATTACTCAAGAGTTTTATCTAAGTATCTAGCTAGGGAAAATCAAGTAAATGTAGAATCCCTAAAGTTCAGACTATCTATGATATACAGTTATATGGGCAAGCCATGGAGTTGAGCTATAAATAATAATTCTTGCACACTGATGCTGCAGATATACAATGGGTCCCCAACTGAATAACAGTAAGTGAGCATGCTATAACACATTTGGCAAATTGCATGGCCCATTCTAAGCATTTTTTAAACAAAAAATCTTATCTTTTTAATACCAATATTTCTCTAGTGATATTTTGTGCATCATGGAATACCATAATGTTTAAGGATTCAAAATTGTTCACCACTCTAAAGGCAACTGAGAAACATATGAGGGATGTAAATGGGTTACAAAATGTCAGCAATAATAAATTATATCCCCAAAGAATCATAAAATATATGTCATCAAAGAGATGTATGAACAGGAAAGAAGGTGGGCCTGTCATGCATTAGGAATGAACAATAACAGATGGATACCATATGTATTATGATGGTACTCACATCATGTAAAGACATCTAAAGAAAGATCAACAAAATATTGAGAGCAGGGAAAATCCTATGGAGCATTTACAAGAGAAGATGGGCAAGAGTTGAACAGGATGAGCAAGTACAGATGAGTTGTGATCTGTGCATTAGAAAAATTGCCCACAATGATGAGATCACAATCCATTAAAGAAAATAGAAACAGGAGAATTTCAAAGCCCTAAACACTGTCATATTATAATTTTGTATCTTGTTTTCATCAGTCTACCAAATAGTATTTTCATATCATAATTTTTCTGTGATATATTGTTTTTCAGTATGTCTGTCTTTTGCACAATTTTGATAATGCCTTTAAAGCAATGAAGCAACCAGTTAAAAAGTATAAAAATTCAGGCAATTACTTCATTGGCTTTGTGTACAAAACATGAAACATCTGGGTAGCAGATTCCTCCCCTGAATTCACTAGTTTGAACTTTATTCACGTATGCTCTTTCCCCAGTACCATAAATGTTCAGACTGAATAAGAATGTCTGGTTGATCACCTCTTGAATTTTTAGTCTGAAAAAAGTGCAGAATTGTGGTTAGAGGATGCTATGGTTGAAACTTTTATTAAAATTCTTCTTTGTCGTGATCTGGATTTTAGACTCAGTGGCTCATTTTTTAATGCCAATGAACTTTTTAAATGACCAAGCAAGATAGGTGATTTTGAAGGTGCAACCTTAGTGCCAGGCCCCTGTACCCCATGACTGAGGATCATATTACAGATGTCATTCCCCTACTAAATAAATTCCAGTGCCTCCCTTTCACCTTCAGCATCAAATATAAAATCCTGTTTGACTTAATGACCCTCCATCTTGCATATTATTATCCTCTTACACCTTACACTCACCACCACTCTCTCCACTTCAATGTGCTCTGAGATAAGTGGCATTGGTCTCCTTGCTATTCCTCTCATAAGACACTTCCTCTCCTGACTGGGCATTTTCACTGGATGTGTCCCATGACTGGAAAATTCTTCTTCCTCTTCTGCAACTTGAGCCTTCTTTGGCTTCTTTCAAGTTTAACGTACCTTGTGGAGGAAACAATTTCTAGCCTCCCTTAATTCTACTGCCCTCCCATTGTTTATTACTTAAAATTCACTCTACATCTAGCATTAGCATACATAATTGTGAGTTCTTTGAGAGCAAGGACAATCTTTTACCATTCTTTATATCCTTATTGCTTACCACAGTACCAGACACAGTAGTTCCTTAAAAGTTGATTGAAAAGACTTATTGACTAATTGTTCTCTCAAAACCACAGCAGAGTGGATACAGTTGTTTATTCCCCTAAACTAATGTACACAGAGTGGGCAAAATAGCTTATGCATTCATTCCCATTCATCCAGGTCTTCAGAGAAGATTTTCCTTGTAATATGTAAAATTTTCTTCTAGAGGGCAAACCCATCATTACCCATCATAGCACTGATATTAGCTCAAAGAAAATTGGATCTAAAAATAGTGCTCCAGCTTTTTGATAGTGAGTGACCCAAAAAGTACTAAATAAATGATGACAGGTCTCTTTTGGTGACTGCTACTCTCAGTTTTGAGTTTTTGTATAAGGGTCTCCTCTACTGAGTACTTCTCTCCTTATTTACAAGTATACTAAGGTCTCCCAAGAAATGATAAACAACAATAGTAGTAACTCCACTCCTAATCTGTATCTCTCACACCTTTTACTGAAAAATTTTAATAAAGAATTCTCTACTTATACATTTATCACCAATTGAATCACCATCTCTTCACAATCTACTCCTTTTCTCTTCTACTGTACCGAAAACTCATTGATGGCTGCTAATGACCTAAACAAATGTCTTTTGTTTGTTCTTCCTTCTCATGATGCTTCTCTTTCATTTGGGATTCTTCAACTATTAGTTCTGGGGAGTTGATAGAATAGAGTATGGAATAAGTCATTTATTCCCACAAAAAAGGGAATGCTTTACATTAAAAGTTATAAAAATGATAGGTGAAGAATCCATTAACTTATCATACTAGTCCACAGTTGATCTTCATACTTGAGAACCAAAATGACATCAGTGGTGATGTCTTTGACTCACAAATAAATTGAATTTAAGTGAGGCAGAATTGCATACACAAAGATGTTATACTCATTCTTTCTTCCAGCATCATCAAAATCCAGGGGCAAGACAAATCCAATGATTGGTGATAGCTCTGGATGCAATGGATGATCTTGGTTTTTATGGCTAACCAAGCTCTAAGTCCTCCACAGATCCTACTTCCACCATTGCAATGGATTGTTCTCCTTCACTCCTTTTGCCAGGAGAAATTTTCACATGCCTAGTGTGGACCTCCTCTCCCAAATCACTGACAGCTTTGATAATTTGTCAGTTACCCTCAGTTTAAATGGCCTACTGAGATAGTTTACCAAGGTGTGGTTGCTACACATGCCATAACTTCTTGGAGCCACAGGTGAGAGCTGGCTGGTGGGTAGACACCAAAGGAGGAAAACAGCCCTGAAAAGGGATGAGAAAGTCCTCATATCAGAGATGCTAGTCTTCCCTGAACACCCAAAACAGTTGATTGAGAAGCCAACATTTAAGATTCATTAAGAAGAAGCTGTTTTAAACTTCAACTCCAATGAAAAAAAGATTAAACCCCATAGCAATTGATTCCTGTAGTCTTCTTAATTCTATGATCATTTCTTCTTTTATATTTCTCTTCATTCATTTTTTATTTTTCTTCTGGTTTCTTTTGCTTTCTTTTACACTCCACTAAGTGTGCACATCCCCCAAGTTAAGCTCTCTATTCTATCTTGAGGAATACATCAATTTTCATGGTTTTAATAATCATTTACAAGATAGGAAATCTAAAATCTCTATTGACTCTTCCCTGAACTGTAAACAGTTTCATGTAGCTATCCTTCTGGCACCTCAAATATGATATATCAAAAAAAGAATTCATTATTATTTCCTTAAAATTTGCCCTTTCTCCCAAGTTTTATCTTTTTTTTTGATGGCACCAATAATTATGAAAATAAGAAGGTTTGAAATATGGGTGTCATTTTTGACTCTTTACTCTCCATCATTTATATCTCACTAGTCAATAAATTTGGTTGATCTTACTTCTGTAGTATCTCTAAAGAAGGGAAGAAAATATGTAATTATTTTTAATGCATTTATTAAGGTTCCATTATATGCCCAGAACTGTGCTTAATACTTTACAATATTATCCTATTTGATCCTCATAACAACTTTGGCAGATATCACCATTTTACAAATGGGGAAACAAAGGCAGACAGAAGTTAAAACAATTTGACCAGGGTTGCAAAAATACTATATGTGTGAAGGTAGATTTAAACTCAGGCCCTTTGCTCTATCCACTGGGCCATCTAGCTTCCTCTATTATTTATTGTATCTTTTCCACTACTATTTCTATCACTATAATTCAAACCTATTTATCAGATTGCTATAACAGCATCCTAAATGATCTCTTCCCCCACTCCCCCACTAATCTTTCCTCTCTCCTCTTCACACTACTTTCAAGGAAATCTTTCTGATAATGGTATTTCCCTGCTTAAACACCACAATTCTTTCCCCATTACACTAAATAACAAATTTCTTGAATGCTTAATAATCAAAGTCTTATACAATTGGGATCTAGTCAGCTTTGTTTCATACTACTTTCTGTATATTCATATAAGCTGTCCTCCAGAAGTAAAATAATTATACCTCTATGTTCATGACTTAACTGAGGTGCTACTTCAACTACAAACTTTTCCTTGATATCTACAACTAGAAGTATTTCTTCCCTTATTAATCTTGCATCATTTTTTGTTCTTTCATATGTGCTAATAATGCCATAACCTGTATTATTTGTTGGTACTTCTCATTCACCTTGAAAACTATAAAATCTTGGAAGACTCAAATGATGGCATTTTCAATACCTACCATAGTGCACTGTACAAAGTAACCATTTCATTAATTTGATGAATTGAACTGGATCTTTTTTGAATACAGTTTTGACTACATGTTATTTTTCATCTTAAAATCAAATGATAATGCATTTCTTTTATAATAATGACTAAGAAATTATAATTAAGGTTCCAGAAAATGTATTTAATTTAATCCAAAGGGATCAATAATTTTGGAACATCCAAGTTTTATTTATGTGAAGTTTGAAAACAACTTAAATATTGAATACATTTCATATAATGAAAGTTAAGCAGCTTATTAGCTAACAGAATGAAACATAAAGTTAAGAAATCTTAGAACTGGAAAGGACCTTGGAGGCCATATAGTCTAACCTCCCCCATGCAATATTAATCCATTTTACATTGCTAACAATTATTTATTGAGTCTCTATTCAAATATTTCTACTGACAGGAAACCTAGTACTTCTTGAGGGAGCTTATTTAATCCTCAGAAAATTCTAATTTTTATAAACTGCTTGTTTACAGTAAGTCCCAACTTGCTTTCCTATAGCTTCTGTTCATTATTTCTGGTTCTCCTTTATGGGGCCAAATAGAATAAGTATTTGAAAGTTAGCAATGAAAGGTGGCTTGTTTTTGTTTTTAGCTGTCAACATAGTAATTGTTTTGAATTTGACATTGATTTAGAATAACTGGCAGATATTATTTTTATTTTTATTGATATTCTGAAATTGCCTTTCATGTATTTTTCAGATGCCTCATCATGAGGTAGAAATATTCTCAGCTCTTTCCAAGTTTTCATTCACCCATGTCTTGTTAATTGTCAAGGCTTTTTTGCTTCTGTTTCTAGAATGCCTCTCATATTTGTCTCTTTAACTTGGCCCATTTGGCCACCATCCTGGTAATCTTTGTCACCCCTTTCCTGAACTATAAAAATAGCTGATCTCTTTGCTTCCAATTTGTCCTTTAGTCAAACCGTTCTCCATGAAGCTGTTAAATTAATATCCTTAAAGGTATAACCATGCCACTTCCCAACTCAGTGTCTCTATTCCAGATAGTTTGTCTCTATTACAAAGTAAAACTGCTCTGTCTGACATCTAAAGTCCTTCACAATCTGGGAAAAGCCTATTACTATACATTATTCCCTCGTGCCTTGTATATTCCAGCCAAATTAGTTTACTTTGTACTCTTCTCTCAAAATATTCTGGCTCTCGCCTTCATTCTTTTGTAGGAGCTATCCATCGTGCCTGAGATACACTCCTTCCTCACCTCCACTGAATAGAGTGCTTAGCTTCTTTTAAGGCTCACCTCAAGTGTTACTTCCATGAGTAGTCTCTGGAAGACCATACTTATTAGAAAGCTAAACAAACAACCAAAAAAAACCTTTAAATGATCAAAACAGTAAATGCTATTCACTACATTGAAGAAATGCTCTTGCAGAGTAGCTTCTTGCACAACTGAGTAACGTGGATAGGACATGTGCAATCTATCTTTGATTTATTGAATGCACTTATGAATGTAACTTTTTACTAAACGACTTTTTTGACTAAAGTTTTGACTAAACAATGTACCTTTGACTAAACAACTAAACAACTGTGGTATATGATTGTGATAGACTAATGTTGTTCTATAAGAGATATCAAGCTGAGGGACAGCTAGGTGTGTATTGGCTCCAAGGCAGAAGAGTGGTAAGGGCTAGGCAATGGTGGTCAAGTGACTTGCCCAGGGTCACACAGCTGGGAAGTGTCTGAGGCCAGATTTGAACCTAGGACCTCCCATCTCTAGGGCTAGCTCTCAATCCACTGAGCTACCCAGCTGCCCCCTCTAATATAGAATTTTTAACAGTTTTTAAAAATGAAATGACAAGGAAGATGATTTCAGAAAGACTTACATGAACTGATGGAAAGTGAAGGGAGCAGAATCAGAAAAGCTTTCCACAAAATGCCAGCAATATTTCTTGAGGAAAAACTGTGAATGACCTTGTTAATCTCAGCAAATGCAGTGATCCAAGGCAGTCAGTTTCAGAAACTCACGATGAAAAATTCCATCTGCCTCTGTCAAAGAACTGATGAAGTCTGAATGTAGATGGAAACATACTATATTTCACTTTCTTCTTTTTTTTTGTTTGAGATCTCTTTCACAAAATGACTAATATGGAAAAATGTTTTACATGATTGCCCATTAAACGTCTATATCAGATTATTCATTGTATGGAAGGTGGGAGAGAATGAAAGAGAGAAGGTGGAAAAAAGGAAGAGAATTAGGAACTCAAAAAATTTAAATATATGAATGTTTAATAAATGCATATAATTCTTTCAATAATATCTAAGTCAGTATTTTGGGGGTATAGAACACTGTATGAAATGTTTCAACAATTACAAAGAAAGTGGAAGCTATGTCTTATGCCCTCAAATAGCTTACAATCTAAAGTTAGCACCAAGACAAACACAAAGGAAAATAATTCGCAAAAGTATTACCCTAAAAAGAAAAATCATCATGGACTTAACCTTGTGATTAGACTGTTGGGCCTTATTAGGAAGGACATGTTCAGATCAGACACCGAGTTCAAAATGAATACATTGCTCCAGTTCCTCTGAGTAGAATCCTTGTCCACTATTCCTGCTGACCATTTCTCAGGAACACAATTTTCTTGGCTCCATTCTTGACCTTTCATTATTGTTAGTTTTAAAAACATAGTTGTCTCTGCCAGTGTATTAGCATAATGGTCCATGGCATCTTTTGCGATCTCATTTATTTTTGGCTAGCAATATAGGATCCAAAAAAGAATCATATTGTCAAAGAAGGACAACTATGAATCTAAGGACAATTACCATTGTCGACCTATGATGAACATCATCATATTAATAATAATAATGATACTAGATAGAATTTATATAGCACTTAACACAAGATATTATGCACTTTACAAATATTATCTCATGTGATCCTTGTAAAGGATAGGATAAATTTAGTGTTGTGACCTAAACTATATTAGTTATTTGTCACCATGGGATATTCCAAATAAAATACCCAAGACAACTGGAAATTTATGGTGATTTAATTAATATAGTGTAAAGAAATTAAGAGAAGGGAGAAGGAAAGGTTGTAGCATTTCTCCCGCCTCTCTTGTGCCAGGGGGGAAGATTAGAGGCTTTAGGAAGATAAGGTTTTGGAGAATAAAGGAGGAAGGAATCAGCCTGAACTCCTGGAGGGCTCAGCCAAGATGCCTGAACCTGAATTAGCTCAAGGGAAAACTCACTGCCAAAACGCAGACAATTAGCTGCCACCATGTCAAGCTATCAGAACACTTAGCACATTGCCAGCCAGAGCCACATCTCTGAGGAAAAAGAGACAGAAGAGAGGAAGCCCAGCAGGAAAAAAACAAAACAAAACCTAGACGATGCTACCTCCCTTTTCTGCATTTCCTCTGTACCAATTGTAGCCTAAGCTTGACTTAGGACAGCCCAAGGGTCTGTCAGTTGTTTCTGATTTGTCAATTTCTCTATCAAAGGCCATATTCCTAAACACTCAATCTTCAAGTATGGTTACAGACATTCCAGATTTTGTTAGACAAAGAAGGGTGGAATAATGCAAACTTCCTAAGACATCCCTGATTTTGTTAGACTAAGCATCTTCATTATTAAAAATCAGGAGATAGCAAAATCCAATCTTCACATCCTTCCATCAATCTTGGTGGAAAAAGGGTGGTACATTACTCCCATTTTGTAGATGGATAAACTGAGGCAAAGAGGTTAAGTGACATGCCCAGGGTCACATAGCTATTATGTGTTGAAGGACATATTTGAAATCAAGTATTCCTAAATTTAGGTCTGGCCCTCAATTCCCCTAAATGCCTCAAACAAACATACATTTAGAATTTTTTTGAAAGTTTGCTTTTGAATGAATGATCAATGATTGAAAGCACTTATTAAGCACTTACTACATACAAAGTGATTGCTAAATGGCTCATGGAATATTCAGGAAGACCTCAGTTTAGATCTGATCTCAGACTTAGTAGCTGTGTGACCCTGAGTAAAAAATTTAGGCAAATTATTCCAATATCTTTACCAAGAAAACCTCATCGACAGTATGGCTAATCAGATCACAAAGAGATGCCACTGAACTACTGAACAATAGCAATAATAATGATGATTCAAATAGAAAAACAAGACAAACCTTGCTCTCAAGTAGCTTAAATTCTAAGAGAGGAGAAAAATATATAAAAATAAAGTTTTAGGACAAGTCAGATTGAGAGGGTCCATCCAGAGTGTCTTGGGGAGCAACTATAAGGTACATGAAAATGTACCTTCTTCAATGTCATTTCCATGTATAAAATCATATCTGGTATTTATTGAACCATTTAATTGTATCAAGGATTAGAGGATGAGAGTTTTCTTTTCTGGATCTTCAGTGTCTATGGTTGCTGAGGAGGAAGGGTCCATAGAATGCCTAGAAGTAGCTTGTCAGGTGAAATCTTTACAAAGATTCTTCCCCAGTATGGTGGTTTGAAAAAGTACTTGATTTCTAAGAAGCATAGTTATTTCTGGGAATCTTGAGCTTATCAACCTAACTCACACTATTTTATGTTCAGTGATATAAATAAGGACGTGCTAGATTGGAACAGCCTATATGCTTTGATTGGTTGAAAAAATACTTCCTTAAATTTACTCATGAGTGTACTCCCTAGGTATAAAAATAGTAACACCAACAATAGCAACAACAATGATCATAGTAGCTAGCACATAGTAGGTACTTGATTTATGTTTATCTGTTTCCCTTTTCCTCTTTATTGTTTGCAATGTACTTGACAAAAAACTATCTCATCTTATCTTAATAACAATCCTGGGAGGTACAATGCCATTTTACAGATGGGGAAATTGAGCCAGACAGAGGCTTAGCCACATGTACAGCTAGCAAATTTCTGAGTTAGAATTTGAACTCATGCCTTCTCTTCTCTTTTCTAGGCCCAATATTCTATTTACTCATCTATAAAGTTATGTTTTACACCTATTCCTCCTGTGCACTCATTCTTCTCTACCATCTCCTTCAATTATAATCCCTGAAACTCCTATTCTAATTTTTGACAAATTATACCTCCTCACATATGTTTTCTGCCTTCTTTCTATCACAAAATCTTGACTTCCCCAAAAGACATTATGCCCTTGGTAGCATTCTAGCTCTATGTCACTCATAATTGTTTCAGCTCCAGGATCTAGAATTCCAAAATTCCTCTGATAATACCTTTTTATCCATATTTAGTATCTGCTCCAGGCTATTTTTCCAATTCCTACTCACAGTGGCAGGTCAGCCCAGAGGACTTGGTAAGTCTGAGTATCTCTGGGGTTTCTAGAGCTCCCATCAGTGTGCTTTTCATTGATTATAAGCCAGATTTAATTAGCTTTTAAAAATAGTATTTACTAAGCAGGTAACAAGGACAACTGTTAAAAAAAGATTCTTTCAAAATGAGAGTAGGAATTAAAGAAAGAGTTTCCTTAGAGTGTCCTGTTTCTCCCCCTTTTGAAGTCCATAAGATTATTCTTTGGTAAATGGGGTTTCCATCAGTCATACCCACCCAGCAATTTCTCTCAAGAGTCCTTCATGGATTGATTTTCTCTCTGCTCTACCAGCTCTGAACTAGCTTGCTTTTTAAAATACATAACTCTATCTGAGCATGACCTATTTTCTTCATCCATTCACAAGATACTTCCTGTGAGGCATTATCGACTTTCTTCCAATGACTAAAGCTACTATGATGCTTGCAAATCAATTAAGGAATCAATTATTTATCTCTAGCTTTCTTTCAATTGGTTGATTCAATCTTGATGTCTGGGCATTCTGTAATCAATTGGAGCTAGCGGTGCATTCCCCATCATTAGACTACTTTCTCTGTGTCATCCTAAGAAACATGTTTAGTCCTAACTGAAAATTCTTGATTCTCTACCTCTCCCTACTAGCCCAACCTGCCATTCTTGTTCTAACCTAAGTTTCCTCCCTTTGAAATTTGAATGCTCTAGTTAACAGTTCAAATTTGAGCCCTACATTTGAAACTCTTGCCCCTTGTCCTGTCACTATTCATCATCCAAACCCTACATCTGAATTCCTCCAGTCCATCTACTTTCTCAGTTCCTAATGCTGTGTATAGAAACCCACAACTGTGTTATCTGGTTCTACTACCAATTTATTTCATCTAATTTCAATAGTCTTCATAATAATACATATATTCTTCTCCAACTGATTCTCTTTTGAACTCCTCAGTGAGTAAAGTTCCAAATTTTCTCTTATTTCTTCTCAAGTCAGCAATACCGTCATTCCAGAGAGGGTCTCCCTTTTCCTACTTTCTCTCCTTTCTTTCTTGCTGCTATATTTATAATGCTAAAGTATTATCAAGTCTGACTATGCTATGAAGTTTCAGTGTCTCCCTAGGTAATATAAACTCCTCTGTTTGCCATTTCAAACCCTTCATATTTGAACTCTAAACTGTCTAACCAGGCTGATTTCACATTATACTCCTTCAAGCATTGTACACTCCAACCCAACTAACCTATCCCTACTCCCCCCAGATACCATGTTACCTTGTCTACTTCTATGAATTTGAAAAGATATTCCCTATCTATCCCTGAAATGCTCTTTCTCGTCACCAATTCTTGGCATCTTTCAAAGGTCAAATCAATGATCACCTTCTTTATAAGGCTTTTTCTGATCTAACCATTAGCATCTCTCCCCTCAAAAGTTTGTATACATTTGTATTTATGTCCCAGTGTTCATTTTATTTTCCCTAAGTAGAATATAAGCTCCTTAAAGGCAGTAAGTATTTTAATTTTGGCATCTGTATGCCAAGTGCATGAGTGCTCAGACATAAAAGACAATACGGTGTTTAGCTAGCCACTTTAGTATAGCATTAAGATGTTTTTCAACCAGAGAAAGACTGTTATTAATAGAGGTCAAGGGGCAGATTTTAAGGAAATGAAATTCATCTGATGCAATTCTGTGTCCTTGTCTATATTCCTCTACCATTTGGGGATACGTTTTCTTTGTTATATCTGATGCTGAGATTCCCATATCCTCCTGAAATATTCTGTTTAACCTAAAATGTATCTTAAGTTATCTAATATTTATACAATTATAAAATCAAACTGACATCTGTTGCAGGGTTTTGTTGGGAAAATATATTCAGATTTCTAGCTTAAGGGGATCAAAATCCCATGAGCTCTGACTCTTGCAGTGGGAGCTGGAACCCCCTTTACTCTTCTTCCCTCCACTTTTAGAGAATGGGAGTAGAGACTATCAGGCCTATATACATCACTGATGGTGATTTCCATGACCTGGGGTTAGTGATCTCAGTAAGATAGAATCTGGAATGGGGTTCCTAATGTCAAGGGTGAAGAATTGTGTGGAAGTAGGGTTTTTGGCATTATAAATCTCTAGGAACCACTTCTTGGTTGTTGGGTCATTAAATTTAGACAAACCTCTTATTTTCTAAATAAAGAAATTGAAGCTGATCAAGCTTCGGTGGTTTGTCCAAGGTCATGTAGGTAGTGATGGTAACCAGGTTGGAATTTGAACTCAGATCTTCTGGCTCAAAATCTCTTTCTCTCAAATGACTCTCCAGTTAGCCTTGACCTTGGCCTTTTTCTTTTTCTTTTCTGCTCTCAAAAGAGGAGTTCTGTTTTTTTTTTTTTTTTGCTTTAAGTCTCTTTTGAAATGGAAGATTCCTCTGCTCCTACTGCTCACTTTAGGTGATACAATCTTTTAGATTTTCCCTTATCCTTCTGTTCTGATGGTAAACTTATATTGCTTTTGAGATTTCCTATGAGATATAGTTTTCTTTACTAATAAATGGAAAAATAACAAGTAAAGGGAAAGTAACTAGATTTTAAGAAGTCTTGAAAGTCACTAATAGTTTGCCCTGTAACCAATACAGTGTAAATGGAACTTGGCCTGATTTTTTTCAACGGCAATCATCATTTTGGGTCTTGAGAGCCTTGCTCTATCTTCATCTACCTCTCTAAACTCCAAACCCCATACTCCTTTCTTTTAGGTATACATATATACACAAAGTTTCTTGATACATTTTATGAATCTGTAACTTTGTATCTGACTGTATCCCTACTCCAGTATATAGTCAACCATTCTTTGAAACAAAAACTTTAAAAGAAAGAGCAATATAAGCATTTCTGCAAATCTAGTCAATTTAACATGTGTTGACAGTGTATGCAGCATTCCATATCAATATTCCTCCACCCCTAGAAAGAAAAGAAATATACTTCATGGGTGCAGACCTGGAGAAGATTTCTGAGTATCGAATGAGATGTTTGTAAAGTACTTACTACACTGCTTAGTACAAAGTAAGTGCTATATAAATGCTAGCTATTATTATTATTGTTGCTGTTATTATTAAGCATCTAGGTGCCAGAGTGCTGGACCTGGAGTCAAATCTGGCCTCAGACACTTCCTAGCTGTGTGATCACCATCAAGTCACTTTTAATCCTGCCTGCCTCAGTTTCTCCATCTGTAAAAATGAGCTAGAGAAGGAAATGGCACACCACTCCACCATTTTTGCTAAGAAAACCCCATATAGGGTCTTAAAGACAAGATGCAATTGAAACAAATGAACAACAGATTATTATTATGATGGACAATTAAAGAAGAAAAGGAAGAAAAAAGGATGAGAAAATCTTTTATAGACTCTAATTCTCAGAATAAAGCAAACAAGTTTGTGGCTATTTCATTCAGTCCAGGATAATGACCTGTGTGAGGAAAGAAATATCTTACACTGTTTCCGTTTTCTGAAATTTTCATTCCCCAAAAGATCTCCTGGATAGGCCAGTTAGAAACTTCAACACTACTGACTCCTTGCTGTTAGCCTTGAAATTAATTGTTTTGCTGTAAAAGGAGCTTTCTTAGTAATTGAGCCAACATAGTATTGTTTCCAAAGAGATCTAACATATTTCATGACTTAAAAAAATGTATGATGTCATGTTCTGTGGGGAATAATCCATTTCACACATAGAAGGAAAGCAGTTAAAACATAGTCCTGGTGGAAAAATTAGGTGACAAGATACAGAATGGCATGTCAAAACATATATATGTATTATATAGAAAATATACACACATATATTTAATCCCATTGTGAACATTACTGGGATTAATTAGATAGGAATGCAGTGCTCAGTGGAAACAAATCAGATCTTCAACCTCCCATGGAAACATAGAAATTATATTTTCTGTCAGAAAATGTAATTCATAAGAAAATAGATCAGCAGCAGAGTAAAGTTAATGTGATATGCGGAATAAATTTTCAGAATGGATTCCGTTTGTGCCGAAATGAAGAAAACAGAACATCACGGAAGCCAAGAACAGCCAAGTGAGTGAAATGTATAATGAGCTTTGGGGATGAAGAGAATCAAGATCCAAGAAAAGGACCCTTATTCTACAAAGCAATCCTGCCTGCCATCTGGCAACCGTCACACTCTGAAGCTTTATTGCTGAGTCTTCAAAATGAGAGGTAAAACCTGGAGATGTGATCCCCCCTTCCAACCAACTTCTCCAGGCCCCTTTCTTCTTGCAATAAATGTTTCCAGTGTTGCCCATATTTAACCCCAAGGTCATCCATGTAAGCTACTGAAGGTGGGTTATGTGTTGGGTACAAAGTAGGATGTTAAGAATTGGGGGTGGAGGCAGAAAGCAGAGGACCATAAATCTTTTAAATAAACTTACTTAAGTGGCCAAAGCTAATGAGAAAGTGTGTAAATGATACTTAGAAAAATGAGAAATGGAAAATATAAAATACTGCTAGGCCTGAGGGTTGAGGGGAGACCTGGGGGGCTGCAATGTTGGTGTGGGAGGGACTAGCAGTGACCTGAATTTACTTCTCCTTGAACCACAGGAAGTTTCATTCTTTCCCTGCCATGATACTGTCTCTTTCATCTGACTTGTAATTGTTGAAATAATGCTTTAATGATTCCTTTACATTTTAAATGGACATTTATAGATGAGTAAACTACATAAAGTCTTGTGACCAACTCTGGTCACACAGTTAATAAGTATCTGAATGAGGATTTAAACTCATATCTTCCTTATACTAGGATAGATGTCTCCAGATTCTTTTACAGGGTTTTTGGCGCCATTGTTCTAGGGCAGCGATGATGAACCTTTTAAAGACAGAGTGCCCAAAATGCAACCCTCAAGCCCCCAAGAAAGGGGAGGGAGGAAGTACTCCCACTGAGCTCCTGGGCAGAAGGGAGAGTGATGTGAGAAATGTCCTCAGGCATGTGTGGAGGGGGGAGAAAGGAGCAGCCTCCTCCAGGATACTCTAGCATGTGTGCCACAGGTTTGCCAACATGGTTCTAGGGTATCACTTACTGCCATGCTTTAGCAATTGGATAGAGAAGGGGCTAGATGGCACAGTGGGTAGAATCAGGAACACTCCTATTTCCTGAGTTCAAATCTAGCCTCAGACACTTATTAGCTATGTGATGCTGGACATATCACTTAACTCTGTTTAAGAAAATCTAGTTTGTGACTTAGGGGAGTGTCTACCACAGGCATGTGAAGATGAGAACAATTTGCTCCAATGGCCATGAAAGTGGAGGAAGCAGGTGCTGTGGAGTGCTAAGAGCTTGAAGGAGCCATCGTTATTTCTTACAGCACAGTAGTATTCCATCACAATCATATGCCACACTTGTGTATGTCTACCTCCAGAGAAAGAATTGATAAATAGAAATAAGCAAGACATAATTCTCTCTCGCTCTCTGTATGTATGTATGTATATATAAAAATATATACATACATACATACATATATAGTCACATGGTGCCTTCCCCAGTGCAGGGAAAGGTGGAGAGGAAATGAGTTATGTGGGAACTTTAATCCCAAAATGAATTACTAAAGTTAATGGAATTTATGGTAGTTTATTTACAATAGAGGGAAGATATTAAAGAAGAGAGAAAAGGAGAGAGAGAGAAAAGGAGAGAGAGAGAAAGAGAGAGAGAGAGAGAGAGAGAGAGAGAGAGAGAGAGAGAGAGAGAGAGAGAGAGAGAGAGAGAGAGAGAGAGAGAGGCTGACAACTTTGAGTAATTCTGCCTCACTTAAATCCAAATCCAAATTCATGGACATATCAAGACATTACCCCATGATGTCATTGGTCCTCTTTAAAAACAAAGGAAGAACAACAGTAAATGAAATTATATTTGTAAAGAGCTCAGCACAATGCCTGGCACATAGTAGGTGCTCAATGAATGATTGTTTCCTTCTTTCTTAAACATGCTGTTAACATTCCTATGTCTTATTGTGAACCTTTTGAAATAATCCAATAAGTTGTTTTGCTTTGGCTTCTGAGAGGCATGACATATAGTGGAAAATCAAGTAAAAATGATCTTGTTTTGAATCCTGACTCAAATACATTTTTATGAGAATAAAATAAGAGAATAAATTTAAAGTACATTATGAACCTTAAAGCACTCTATAAACATGAGCTATGATTATATATCAAGTCTTTTGCAGACTTCCCCATCCAACATGTTTCTCCTCTGAAATTTTATATCAGTTTAACACTTAATCATACTTTGCCTGGTATTGCCATACATGTACATTTAACATTTTATGCATGTTGTCTTATTTTCCTATGAGACTGCAATGTCATTGAGAGCAAGGAAAATTTTAATAATTTGTAGTCATACAGCTAGGCAAATAACAAGTGTTGGTAAGTATTTGTTGCATGAAAAAATAAGTGAATGAAATATTTCATGTTGGAGCATAAACAAGGTCTTATAGGCAACTTAGCTATTAGTTGATATACGAAGTATAATGACTAGGAAGAAGGATTTTATATGGTTTCATTTTGACTTTGTTATTATTAATAATTAATTAAAGTTATTTTATTATTTTTTATTAATTTATATAATTTATTAATTTATATGAATTAATTCATATCATAAAATTAATTAAATTAAGAATAATAGTTATTAAGCATACTATGCACATGCTTAAGCAGGGATTTTGGACTTTAGGAAGATGCCATATCAGAGATATTTCACTCCAGGTTCAAATCTTATTGATCACCATCATCCTATTATTGTAGGAGAATGTAAAGGTTGTTAGGGAGAGTAGGTTTGAATTACTGTGATAGGGAAGTCTGTAATGATCAGGTTTTCATGTCAACAAAAGCAGTCTCTACATCAACAAAGTCAAGAGCTATATTTGTGGATGTCTGCTTAGAATTTGTAACAGGCTGATTGAACAAACAAGCAGCTGATCCCCAGAGCTATTTCTCTGCTGAAATGTTCCTGAGTTCCAGTTCACAGGAGCCCAGGAAGGTATGGGATGAAAAATACATTCCACCAATCAGGCCCAGAAAGCTCTTGAGGGCTCCAGTTTTGGCTGGGAGCATGAGAGCAAGGGCACCTTCAGCTTGAGAATAACTATGCGGAATTAAAGAGAATTGCAGTGGGGAGTTTGGGAAACAATTACAGAATGACTTTTTATAGTCAACAGATTCTATTTGCTTTTTAACTGAGAGAATAGAAAATTCATGTAATGTTGATTAGGAAATTTTTTTCTACCCTTTCCCATAGTGCCCAAACACTTTGAGATTTTTTCTTATATTTTGTGTAGAAATTCTAGGTAAAAAATTAAAAAAATATATAAAACAAGGAAAATATTCATATTCCCCTATTGCTAACTAGGATTTGTATAAGTTAAAGCTATGCTTTGAAACCTTTTACTAATCTTGGTTGGAAGCAAATAAAATGATATATATGTGAATATGTATATGTATATATATATGCCCACACACACATATATATATATATACATATATATGAAATATATAGAGAGATATACATAATCTGCATACATTGCATTTTCTTTCATCTTGTATCTGTGATGAGCTATCTTGTTGGCCTCTTGCCCAAATTTGTTTGTTTGGAATTTATTTCCAGGGATTGTTCAAGTGGCTTTTACTTTTTTGGTAGTGGTTGAAGAGGGCAGCTAGGACTTGCAGTGAATAGAGCTCTGGGCTTGGAATAAAGAAGAGGTGAGTTCAAATCTAGCCTCAGACATTTACTAGCAGCTTTACTCTGCACAAGTCATTTAACCCCTATTTTCCCCGAGTTCCTCATCTGTAAAATGGGAATACATTAAAGAAGGAAATGGTAAACCACTCCAGTATTTTTGCCAAGAAGATTCCCTTGAACAAGTCCATGGTGTCTCAAAGAACTGGTCACACTTGAACAATAACAAAGGTTAAAAATAAAACAGTTTAAGTTTGCTGGACTCTGTTGCCTCCATGTTCTTAGCCCAGCCCTATCCTGATGGTACTTAGAGACAAAACCTACTGCCTGAGAACTTCACTCCTAGAAACTTTGCTTAGTGGCCTAGAGTGGTGGGAACATAACTGGTTCAATGGGTATAGTTTCACCAGGAATACTGAATTTCTGGTCTCCAGCTTGTAACAAGGGAATCACTTTAAAAGACTGATATATATTAATTTAAGGTCGCCAAGGAATCAGCTATGTAATTCCTAAATGAAAAACTCAAGTCAGCCGTCAGCCTTTTTTGGAGTTTAATTACAATAGGAGTAAGAAAGGAATTAGAGATATATAGAGAGAGAGAAAGGGGAGAGAAGGGAATAGGGCTTAAATACCCCCTCTGTTTAGGCTGGGCCAAAAGGCCCAAGCCCTTAGATAGCTGGGGCAAAGAAAAAAGATCAGTCCCTATTACTCACGTGTCCAAAATGGAGAAACAGTCTCAAAGGCCCCCACCTTCCGCTTCCTTCAGAGCAAGCCTTCTCAGAGCCCAGGAACCACACCGACCAAAAACTCAACCACCTCCAGTCTCCAGACCCTCCTATCTTTAAGGACACCATCCAAGTTGCCTCCCCTCAGTCCTCACATCTACCAATCACTCTTCATCAATTTCCCTGTCAATGGAGGCTCTCGCTTAACCCAGGACCGCCCAGAGGTTTCTGGCTTTTGCACATGTCTGTTGAAGGTCACAATCCTGTTAACTTGAGTATGGTAGAGATTGGAATAATTAAAATTTGATCTAGGCTGCAGCCCTTACTCAATCCTATTAGGACTGAATAGGGTGGAGTATCTCCATTGTATCAATTCTAAAATCAATCAAGACTCAAAGAAATTCCTGTTCTATGCTTAAGCATAGGTCAAAGTCCTTTCCATTGTTCAGCAAAGGGTTTCTGTCCTAAAGTAATCTTAAGAAGGGAAGAGAAGGAACCTCCCATGCCAATGGGGTTCCCATTCCAATAGACTATCAGTAAGAAATTTTCCAAGTATGAAATATCCCAATGGTGAAATTTCCAACATTTATAAGTCTAAGGAATTTTGAGGTTTACAAGCTCCAACTCAAACAAAATTTTTGTACCCTAAAGCAAAATAAAAACAAATATTAAATTCTTACCACTGATCATAGTTCTGAGAGGATGTCAAGTAAATCTAGATTATTTTCTTGGTAAATGGTTTTCCATCTGGAGGCCATGTACCCTTTTATGGGGTTCATAGAGTTATTAAAAGAGAACTTCAAATCCAATGTATGCAACAATCATCACCATTTTGATTTTTATTTGACTCTATTCCAAATTTGAATGCAACTACTATGACAAACGGCAGGTACTCCAGAAAATGTTTTCATCCTTGAATACTTGCAAAAGTTGGGAATCAATGCTCTACATCAAATGTGAAATTCTCACAAAATATTTCCAGGCTTACAATTAAGATTTCCCAAATACCTATTTGTCTTTTAATCAGATCTGTCTTATTGTCCTGTACTCATTCCTGGATTTAACTCTTACACTTCCTCCTTTCACAATACATTGTATGTGAAACCTTTCCTGCTCCTCACAGGTCCTAATGCTTTCTGTCCCTATTCTAACCTGTGTTTATTTTTTATATGTCCTCTCAGTTAGAATATAAGCTCCTTAAGGGTGGGAACTGTTTCTTTAAAAAAAATTACTTGAACACCTAACACAGTGCCTGACCCAGAGAAGAGCTTTATAAGTACTTATTAATTGTTTGAGTCTAGTTATGTTTGCCTTTTTATAGACATTAGACCTACCTTTGCCAACAACAATGTTGTTTAGGGTTATTGTCCTAGAAAGAAACTGATTTCCTCAAGGAAAGAAAATATTTTCTCTCTGAGATTTTTATACTTATATCTGGAATGTGAAAGATAAATTTAAAAATGGAAAGCACAACAGCCATAAGGGTTCCCAACATAATCCCTTTGGAATAGATTAGTGATGGAAAGCCAGATTTAATAATCTAATTTTTGCAGTGAATCAGAACCCCCCAACCCCCAAGTTCTCCTAGGCTATAGGATTTACTTTTTAAAATTTATTTAATTAATTTAAAATATTTTCCCATGGTTACATGATTCATGCTCTTTCCCTCCCCTTCACCAATCCCCTCCCATAGCCAACTCTCAATTCCACTGGGTTTTACATCTGTCATTGATCAAGACCTATTTCCATATTATTGATATTTGCACTAAGGTGATCATTTAGAATTTACATCCCCAATCATATCCCCATCAACCCTTGTAATCAAACATTTGTATTTCTTCTGTGTTTCTACTTCCACAATTTTCCCTCTGAATGTGCATAGCGTTCTTTCTCATAGTCCTTCCAAATAGTTCTGGATCATTGCATTATTAAAAGTAGAGAAGTCCATTATATTCGATTGTTCCACAGTGTATCAGTCTCTATGTACAATGTTTTCCTGGTTCTGCTCCATTCACTCTGTATCAATTCCTGGAGGTCATTCCAGTTGACATGAAATTCCTCCAGTTCATTATTCCTTTGAGTACAATAGTATTCCATCACCAACAGATACTACGATTTGATCAGCCATTACCCAATTGGAGGGCATCCCTTCATTTTAAAATATTTTGTCACCACAAAGAGCACAGTTATGAATATTCTTGTACAGGTCCTGTTCCTTATTATCTCTTTGGGGTATGAACCCAGCAGTGCTGTGGCTGGATGAGAGGGTAGGCAGTCTTTTAAAGCCCTTTGGGCATAATTCCAAATTGCCTCACAGAATGGTTGGATCATTTCACAACTCCACCAGCAATGAATTAATATTCCAATTTTGCCACATATCCTCCAGCTTTTATTTCTTTCATTTGCTGTTGTTAGCCAATCTGCTAGGTGTGAGGTGATAACTCAGTTGTTTTGATTTGCATTTCTCTTATTATAAGAGAATTAGAGAAGTTTTTCATGTATTTGTTGATAGTTTTGATTTCTTTATCTAAAAATTGCCTATTCATGTCTCTTGCCCATTTATCAGTTGGGGAATGGCTTAATTTCTTGTACAATTGATTTAGCTCCTTATAAATTTGAGAAACTAGACCTTTGTCAGAGGGTTTCATTATAGATATTTTTTCCAATTTGTTCTTTCCCTTCTATTTTTGGTTTCATTGGTTTTGTTTGTACAAAATCATTTAAATTTAATGTAATAAAATGATTTATTTTCATTTTGTAATTTTTTTCCTAATTCTTGCTTAGTCTTAAATCTTTCCTTTCCCAAAGATCTGACAAGTATACTATTCTGTGTTTACCCAGTTTACTTATAGTTTCCTTCTTTATGTTCAAGTCATTCACACATTCTGAATTTATCTTAGTGTAGGGTGTGAGATGTTGATCTAAACTTAATTTCTCCTGTATTGTCTTCTGGTTTTCCCAGCAGTTTTTGTCAAATAGTGGATTTTTTGTCCCAAAAGCTTGGATCTTTGGGTTTATCATACACTGTCTTGCGGAGGTTATTTACTCCAAGTATATTCCACTGGTGTTCCCTCTTGTCTCCTAGCCAGTACAATATTGTTTTGATTACCACTGCTTTATAGTACATTTTAAGATCTGGTACTGCTAGGCCACCTTCCTTTATAATTTTTTTTTTCATAATTTCCCTTGATATTCTTGATCTTTTCTTCTTTCAAATGAAATTTGTTTTATTTTTACTAATTCAGTAAAAAAAAGTTTCTTGGTAGTTTGGTGAGTATGGCACTAAATAAGTAAATTAGTGTGGGTAGTATTGTCACTTTTATTATGTTAGCTTGTCCTACCCATAAGCAATTAATGCTTTTCCCAATTATTTTGATCTTCTTTTAATTGTGTGAAAAGTGTTTTGTAGTTGTGTTCATATAGTTCCTGTGTTTGTCTTGGCAGATAGATTCCTAAGCATTTTATATTATCTAGGGTGATTTAAAATGGAACTTCTCTTTCTAACTCTTGCTCTTGGGATGTGTTGGAAATATATAGAAATGCTGATGATTAATGTGGGTTTATTTTGTATCCTGCAACTTTGTTAAAGTTGCTGATTATTTCCACAAGCTTTTTAGTTGATTTTCTAGGATTATTTAAGTCAACCATCATATCATCTGCAAAGACTGATAGCTTGGTCTCTGTATTGCCTATTTTAATATATTCAATTTCTTTTTCTTCTCTAATTGCTACAGCTAGTGTTTCTAGTACAATGTTAAATAATAGAGGTGATAATTGGCATCCTTGTTTCACTCCTTATCTTATTGGGGAAGCTTCTAATTTATCCCCATTGAAAATGATGCTTGCTAATGATTTTAGATATATAGTATTTATTATTCCTAGGAAAAGCCTTTCTATTCCTATACTTTCTAGTGTTTTCAATAGGAATGAGTGTTGTATTTTGTTAAAGGCTTTTTCTGCATGTATTGAGATAATCATGTGATTTTTGTTGGTTTGCTTATTGATATGGTCAATTATGTGGATGGTTTTCCTACTATTTAACCATTCTTGTATTCCTGGTGTGAATCCCACCTGGTCATAATGAATAAACCTTGTGATGACTTGCTGGATTCTTTTTGCTAGTATTCTATTTAAGATTTTCTCATCTATGTTCATTAAGGAGATTGGCCTATAGGTTTCTTTCTCCATTTTTGACCTCCCTGGCTTTGGAATCAGTACCATATTTGTGTCATAAAAGGAATTTGGTAGAACTCCATCTTTGCTTATTCTGTCAAATAGTTTGTATAGCATTGGGATTAGTTGTTCTTTGAATGTTTGATAGAATTCACTTCTGAATCCATCAGCCCCTGGAGATTTTTTCCTAGGGTGTTCTTTCATGGTTTATTCAATTTCTTTTTCTGATATGGGATTATTTAAGTATTCTATTTCTTCTTCTATTAATCTAGGCAATTTATATTTTTGTAAATATTCATCCATATCACCTAGATTTCCATATTTATTGACTTGTAATTGGGCATAATACTTTTTAATGATTGCCTTAATTTTCTCTTCATTAGAGGTGAGGTCTCCCTTTTCATCTTGGATACTGTCAATTTGGTTTTCTTCTTTCATTTTTTTATTTGTCTGTTTTATTTATTTGCTTTTTCAAAGTACCAGCTTCTAGTCTTATTTAGTAATTCAGTAGTTCTTTCACTTTTGATTTTATTACTTTCTCCTTTAATTTTTAGGATCTCTAATTTAGTTTTCATCTGTGGATTTTCAATTTGTTCACTTTCAAGTTTTTTTAATTTATATACTCAATTCATTGATCTCTGTTCTCCCTAATTTGTTAATATATGAACTCAAGCATATAAATTTCCCCCTGAGTACTGCTTTGGCTGCATCCCATAGATTTTGAAAAGATGTCTCCTCATTGTCATTTTCTTTAATGAAATTATTAATTTTTTCTTTGATTTGTTCTTTAAGTGACAGATTTTCAAGAATCATATTATTTAATTTTCAATTAATTTTTGATTTGACTCTCCTTGTACCCTTACTAATTATTACTTTATTACATTATCATCTGAAAAGGTTGTATTTATTATTTCTCCTTTTTTGTATTTGTTTGCCATGTTTTTATGCCATAGTGCATGGTCAATCTTTGTGAATGTACCATGTGCTGCTGAAAAGATGGTGTATTCCTTTTTGTCCCTATTTATTTTTCTCCACATGTCCACTAACTCTAATTTTTCCAAGATTTCATTCACTTCTCTTACCTCTTTCTTATTTCTTTTTTGGTTTGATTTATATAGATCTGATAGAGGAAGGTTCAGGTCTTCCACAAGTATAGTTTTATTATCTCTTTCCTCCTTCATCTCCACTAGTTTCTCCTTTAGAAATTTGGATGGTATACCATTTGGTGCATACATGTTGATTACTGCTATTTCCTTATTGCCTATACTACCTTTTATCAGCATGTAATTACCTTCTTTATCTCTTTTAATTAGATCTATTTTTACTTTGGCTTTGTCAGATGTCATGATTGTAACTCATGCTTTCTCATTTGAAGCTCAATAAATTTTGATCCAGTCTTTGACATTTACCTGTGTGTGTCTACCTGCCTTATGTTTGTTTCTTGTAGACAACATATAAAAGGTTTTTCGTTTCTAATTCACTCAGGTATTTGCTTACATTTTATGGATGTATTCATCCCATTCACATTCAGGGTTATGATTGCCACCTCATTATTCCCCAACATTTTGATACCCTCTCCTAGTTCTGCCCTTTCTTCTCTCACTATTTCCTTTTAAACAAGTGGTTTGCTTATAATCAGTCCCCCTAATCCCCACCCTTATTATACTTCCCTCTCTGTCCCCTCCCTTTTTGTTCCATTCTTCTTTTTTCAGCATCTATTATTTTTCCTCCCCCCTTTCTTCCCCTCCATTTTTGTACTCCCCTTCCCACTCCCCCCCCCCCTTAGTTTGTTCTTTCTCACTTTCCTTGTATGGTAAGAGAGAATTTGATAACACAATGGATCTAGATGTTCTTCCCTTTCATAAGTGATTCCACTGAGAATAATGTTTATGTATTTCCTATTAGCACTCTCTTCTTCTCCCCTTCTTATAATAGTGTTTACCTCCCCTTACCATGCACCTCTTTGTGTGATATAGGTTATCCTATATATCGTATTCCTTCAAGTTTCTTTTGTTGTCATTTTCTATTCTCCCCTTTTTCTTTTTTATTGTATATCATCTTAGAGCACTTATTACCCCAACCTCCACCTATGAATAATTCTTCTAATTACTATAATAGTGAATCTAATTTTTGAGAGTTACAAATAACATTTTTCTATATGCAAATATGAATAATTTTATCTTATTGAAGCCCTTAAAGAAGAAAATTTAAAGAAAAACAATTTTTCCTTTTCCCTCTCTTATTTACCTTTTCATGTTTCTCTTGATTTTTTAGTTTAAATATCAAACTTTCCAATTAGCTCTGGTCATTTTTTTACAAATAGTTGGAAATCTTCTATTTTGTTGAATGCCCATACTTTTCTCTGGAAGTATATAGTCAGTTTTGATGGCTAGGTTATCCTTGGTTGAAGACTCAATTCTCTTGCCATTCTGAATGTAATATTCCAAGCCTTGTGGTCCTTTAATATGGAAGCTGCCAGATCTTGTGTAATACTGATTGATGCTCCTTGATATCTGAATTGTCTCTTTTTGGTTTCTTGTATAATTTTCTCCTTGGCTTGGATGCTTTTGAATTTGACAATTAATTCCTGGGAGTTTCCTTATGAGGATTTAGTGTAGAGGGTGTTCTATGAACTCTTTCAATGTCTATTTTGCCCTCTTGTTCAAGAATATGAAGGCAGTTTTCTTGGGAAATTTCTTGTAGTGTGATGTCAAGATTTCTATTTATTTCTGGGTTTTCAGGTATACCATTGATTCTCAGATTGTTTCTTCCAGACTGGTTTTCATGATCAGTCATCTTCTCAGTGAGATATTTCATGTTCTCTTCTATTTGTCAGTCTTTTGACTTTACTTTCTCAATTCTTGTTGTTTTGTGAGATCATTGGCTTCCAACCACCCTATTCGGGTCTTTAAAGTCTGGTTTTCTGCTTCAATCTTTTGATTTTCTGCTATAATCTTTTGATTTTCCTTTTTGCTTGGTCTATCCTGCTTTTCATAAGTTCCAGCTGCTTAATTGCGTTCTCCAGTTTTTTATGATTTCATTTGATTTCTGGTCTTCTTTATCCAATTGGGAGTTCCTGTTGTTTAGACTGTTATTTTATTTTTGGACCATTTCCAACTTTTATTGCCATTTTTCTCAAAATTTCATATTTAAATTCTTCAAGAGTGGCCAATTTCCATTTTGGGGGGAAGGTTTGGATGCATTTAATTGTTTGTTATTCTATGCTGTTTCCTCTGTAGTCTGGCCTTTTATCCATAAAAATTATCCAAGGTCAATGCCTTCTTCTTACTTTTCTTGGTGGTTGGAAGTTGTATTTTCTGGGCATTTTTTTGCCATCACTATGCTGGTTTTTCCTTCCCTTTCCAGTCAGAAGTCTGAGTGAGGTGGGCAGGTTATTTATGTATGGAGCTAAGGAGTGAGGTTTTTGCCTGAGGCCACCTCTCGAGACTCCCTGGATCCTACTGTGTGTTGCCCTTCTCTGTGCTATCTCTGGGTCCAAGGTCTGCTCTCTTCAGCCTGCTGAGGTCTCATGTTTAGCTGCTCTTAGGGGTAGGTCCAGCTGCCAAAGATCTAGAGGTGCGCCTTGTTCACTCCCTGATTCTAGAGAGCTGACTCTGACCTTGTCTCCATAGGTATGGTAGGGGAGGATTGATCAGTTCATGTTTTGATGGGAGCTATTTCACCCCCTTATGGTGTGGAAGTGCCCAAATCCCATGTACCTCTAATGCTGTACCCTACTATGGAGTCTCTTTGTTCATCTGAATTTGGTTTTTGGCCTTTTGAGATAGTAAATATTGGTAGGTGGTGGGGAGAGGAAAAGTCCTGTTTCTAAACTGCAGTCATGTTAATTCAGTAGTTAGCAATAGGATTTAATATTTAGTTAAATCAATATTTCAGACTCAGAGAAAAGATAAGAGATGGGTAAAAGAGGAGAATAAAATTTTTTTCTTGATTTTTAAAATTGAGCTATTTAGAACACCCAGGATTGTTCTGAACTGAAATGTGTTACAAACAAAACTTGTAGAATATTTTTAGAGGTCTTTAGACAAAGATTGTGTAATATTCTCTGGAGGTCTTTTAAAATCATAAAATCCTCTTTTACTGAAAAGGTCTGAATATTATGGGATATTTGTAGACCTCCTGGTGAGCCTCAGAATTCATGTTTCCCCAATGCAATAATTATGTTTTTCTTCAGTTTTCTCAAACCTGGTAAAAATATGCAAATATGTATTCTTTAAGCTCCCTAAAGTCTTTCCTGATCCCACTTGCTACTATCCTTTTTAAAAAATTTTTTTGTGGGGCTATAGTTATATTTCTATACATCTTTCCTATTAGATATAAACTCCTTGAGGGCAAGAACTAATTCATTTACATCATTGTATGTTCAGTACTGAGAAGATTGCCCAGCCCATGGTAGATGCTTAATAATTGCTTTGTGAATACATACATCCCACATTAAGCCAGGGTGAAGGTAATCTCTTCCATGGCAGTGAAGAACCATGTACTTTGGATGTCTTTATATTTACAAAATATTGAAGGAAATGTGTACCCCCATCTACAATATATATTTTACAAATGCATGTTTGATAACATATCTGTGACTCTCAATCACACCCTTTGGTAATGGAGTAGAAAATCAGTGGTTTTCCTTAGAAGACCTGAGATTTGGGCTCTTTCCAAATTACCTAGCCAATCTGGCAATTGTATCTTCTATTCTGGGATAAATGCCAGGGATGATGAATCTGTAAGAAACCTGAATCTAAGAGCTGGTGAAGAGAGACACAGATAAACCATAAATGCTTCATCCTTGCATTGTCCAGGCACTGGCACACCATTGGATCTCATAGAAATACTCATGTAAAGAAAGACTCCTCAGGATACTAAGTAATTGAGCCTTTATTTTTTCATGTACACTACAAAACTGACTTGAGTAGGTCAGCTTTTTATTTCCCATAATGTCAATTCTCAACATTGACAACAAACATTATCATGACTAGTGTTTCATTCATGGACAATGGTAAATACCTTCCTTTCTGTATACATCAAAGCTGAATACCTCTTGCTCCCATCACCCTTGAAAAACAGTTTCATTAGTTTTATAGCTTATTTGCTCTATGGAGATCCCCTAGATATCATGTAATACTTCTACCTCATTATAAAATCTATTCACTTATTTTTATTAAGTATGTGAATAGAAAGTTGTAGGGCATCTCATAAAGAACTAATTTTCTTGTAATTCAGGGTTTTTTTTGCATCATACTTGTGATTTTACTAGTGAAGGGAACTTCCAAAGAGTGATCCCCTTTATTAATGTAAAAAGATGCCTGCTCTGCAATTTATAATCTTCCAGAAATGTCTGGTTAACTGAAAGTTAATGAAGTTATTAAGCTAGAAGCAGAGGCAGGAATTGAACATCTGTCTTAGCCCAGTGCTATCTTTCCATGTTTTCAAGTAAATGATTCATAAAAATAAAATTAACTCTCATTTTATTTCCCCCTCCTAGAAATTTTATTTTCATAAGGTTATTTTCCTATGCTTATTTCAATGATTAAAAAATTTTATGAAATCACAAATATTTTAAAATATACAATATATTAATACTTCCATGAATATGTGATTAAAAGATTAGAGATTTCAAAATCAAAGAGACCTTAGAGATCTCCATAGTGCAGGCATTTGTTTAATATGTGTAGATCACAAGGTGCTGGATGCCTCTTGTCCATATTCTCCTCTAGATTCCCTCAACATGGTAGATGATTCCTTCAACATGCTAGAGGCCTTATTTTTTATAGACATAATGAAGCATTTAAGCTCTCTATCTAATTTCCTTCATTTTTTCCCAATGACTGGTCCACCAGCTTTTCTAGTTGCACATATTTTCTATGATTTCCCTCATGTAATTTCTTTCATATCATTCCTCATTAGAAATTTAGAAATATGTTAAAGCCCTATACCCACCTTGGTCATCTGGGGGGGTGTCATCCATTTTGATGCCACAGTGATTCTGGGGTGTGGAAATTTACACTATACAGAAGAGAGTTTAAAACTCTCAGACATGCCAGAGAAATTTATTTGTCTCGCATTTTCAACACCAAGTTCAAGGGAATCCTTTAATAGTCATCAAAAAAGCAATAAATAAATAAAAGAAGAAAGAAAATATTTGCAATGCACACACAAGGAAAATAGTTTCTACCAATTTTAGAAATAACACTTTGATGAGGCATTCTGGGAAGATGATGGAAAAAAGACCGAAGATTATCTCACTCTCCAAATTTCCACACAAATAATTAAAAATAGTGCCTCTGATGGATCTCCAAGGAAGAACATTATCCAAATTCAGAGGAAAAACTGTGGGAGTAGAAACACTGAAGAAAAACAACTGTTTGATTACATGGGTAGAGGGTGATATGATTGGGGATGTAGACTCTGGGTGAACATCCTAGTGCAAACATCAACAACATGAAAATAGGTTCTGATCAAGAACACATGTAATACCCAGGGAAATTGTGCTTCAGAGTGGGGAAGGGGAGGGAAGGAAAGAATATGATTCTTGTAACCAAGGAATAATGTTCTAAATTAGCAAAATAATAAAAAATTAATGAAAAATAAAAATAAATAAATATCTGAAAATAAATAAATAAATCACAAAAAAAGAATAGCAAAAAAATAGTAAAGTTGGAAAGAAATAATTATCCAATATAAAACAACTTGAGAAGAATATAAGAAGGCTCTAGGTGGTTGGCTAATCATCAAATCATTAGTCTTCAGAGCCTACAACTTCAGTTTTGGAACCTTGAACCAACTACCTTGGTTATTGGTGGGAGGGGCAGACTGACTGAAGTGAGGCCTCCTGTGCTGACTAAAGAACAGGAGGAGCAAATGCACACATGTGAGATTGGAGGGAGGTGAGAACCCTGTTTTCTGACTGTTTCTCCAGAAAAGAGTGCTAAGAAAATGCTTAAAGCCTCTGGAGAAGCTGCAGGGAGTAAGAGCATTGAAAGTCATCATATTTTGGGGGACCTGGAAATATAGAAATTAGAATCAAGAAATTAGGGACCCCCAGAAAGCCCAGTAAACAACAGTAGCAACAACACAAAGCTAAACCCTGAGATGTTATACTCGATCTACAGATAGAAGGACCTTACACTAGCTTGAAATTTACAATTAAGAAATAAGCCCCTAAAAATGAAAAATTAAAAAATAAGAAAAAGGGAAAGAACCCACCCAATGCACTTCAGATTGCTTCTATGCAAATAAAGGAGATCAGGTCTCAGATTCAAAAGACAGTGAAATTAAAGCACTCACTTCCAAAACTTCAAAGAAAAATGTAAAATGGACACAAGCCCCAAAACAGTTCTTGAAAGAACATAAAAAAGACTTTCAAAACCAAAAATGAGATAGGTTGAAGAAATTTTTTTTTATAAAAATAAAAACAATTCAAGAACATGATGAAAGAAAAGTCAACTAATTGGAGAAGGAAATACAAAAACTCACCAAATTAAATAGTTTACTAAAAATTAGAATTGGGCAAGTACAAGCTGATATCTTCTTAAAACTTTAAGAAATAATAGAAATAAAGAAAAATAAATAAGAAGAGACTATAAAATATATCATTACAAGAGGATTCTTGTACTACATCAAAGTTAATATTTAAAAATAGTTCAAACACCATACTTCAACAAATGATTAAAGCAAATTGGCCTGAAATTTTAGAACTAGAAGATTTAGTAGAATTTGAGAGAATTCATTGATTATAAAAGATCCCAACAGATAAACTAAGTTTTGTAACTTTCAATCTAAGGAGAAAATACAAGAAGAAACAAGAAAGAAAGAGTTTAAATGCTTGGAACTAAAATCAGGACAACACAAGTTTTAGCAGTTTCTTCATTAAAACAATGAAGGACATGGAGTACAATATTTCAAAGAGCAAAGGACAATCCTGAACAACAAAGAAAAAATGCAAGAAAGAGATCATTTGGTGAAATAAAGTCTGTCAAGTATTCTTGAAGAAAAGACCAGGATTGAATGAAAAAATTTGATTTATAAGAAGATAACATGAAAGACCAATTATAAAGGATTTGATTAGGTCAAACTATTTATTTCACATTTGGGAAAATGGTATATCCAAACCTTTATAATGCTATTATTAATTGGGTGGTTTAGAGAAGCATATGTAGATAGAAGCTACTAGGTTGAGTTGAATATAATGGAACAAGCCCAAAATGAAAATAAAATTGGTTGGAGAGAGATAAAATGAAATAATTATTTTTATAAATGAGGCATAAATGAAAGCAATTTTACAATGAAGGGAATGAGGGGCTGGAGGTCTTGTAATGCTAGTCATTCAATCTCTTCAGATCAGGGTAAAAAGAAATGACACATATATATGCATAATAACAGATAGTTTATGTTAAAAATGAGGCTAAGAAAAGGATAAGTGTAGGATCCTTAGAAGGGAAAATAGATGAACAACTAGGAGGAGGGAAGAGACAAGAGAGCAAACCCTACATGGGCCTAGAGAAAAATAAGGCAGGTATGGAAGAAAGAGTAGAGATTGGAGAGGTTAGAAGAAAATTATATTTCTGAGGACATGAGATAAAAGTGAAGCAAAGAAGGAAAAACAGTGAAAATAAATATAATGGAAAAAAGGACTCATCTAATGATGATAATTTTTAAGGTGAATTGGGTGAATCACCCACAAAACAGAAATGAATAGTAGAATGGATCAAAACCCCAAAACCTAACAATATTTTGCTTACAAGAAACACATTTTAAAATGAGAAACACACATGGAGTAAAATATATATGAATGGAGAGTGATATATATTAAACTTCAGTTGAGAAGAAAAAAATTAAGGAGAGCTATGATGGTCTCAGACAAAGTTGAACTAAAAGAGATCTAATTAAAAGATAGAAACAGAGAAACTACATGATACTAAAAGGTACCACAAATAATGAAGTGTTATCAATACTAAATCTATATGTACTAAATATTATAACATCCAATTTTTTAAGGAAAAGTTAATGGAATTACAGGTAAAAAAATAACAAAGTTATGATAGTGGACAATTTTATCCTCTCTCAGAACTGTATAAATAAAAAAAACGCAAGATGTCTCAGAGATAAATAAAATCTTAGATGAGTTAGATATGAAAGATATCTATAGAGAACTGAATGGGAATAGAAAGGAATATAAATTTTTCTCAATGGGACATGGTACATTTACAAATTAGACCATTTATAAAGACACATTTATATTTAAATGCATAAAAACAGAAATATATATTGAGGTCTGTCCAGCGACCTCTCTGAGGATCTAAGGTCACTCTGCCTAGACATGATGATCCAATCACATAAAGGAGATGAGAAACATTACATATTCAAGCCCATGTATATAGGCATCACATACAGTGATCTGCCATAGTACTGTGGTTTGTTTATTATATAGGTTTTTCAGGTATATACTTCTTTGACACACAATCAATTCTCTACGTATATGACATTCTACATTTTGATTGGATATTAGGAAATCACTTAAACATGTGAAGATTGGATTTAGCTCTCCCCCTGATTGTAACAATGAAGGTACTTAGTTCTTCCTTTATTGGGAAGATTGAACTGTAATCCACAATCTATTTTTAGATTTTAATCTACAAAAATTTGGTAATTCAGTATTTTAAGTTGATCTGCCCATTTTAACTAAAAAAAAGGTGTTAAGTAACCCAAAAAGATATAACCTAACCCAAGAAATTGTGAACTAAAGAGTGGGCAGTCCTGGAGAAAAGTGTCTGCTGTGATTGGTAGATGTGAAATTTAGGGGAGCTGACACAAGAGAAAAAGATCTTTAAAAAGAGCATCAGAGGCCAGAAGAAGACTTTCAATTTGAGATTCGAGTTGGATGGAGTATTCTCTGACTCAGAGTTGGACTGGAGAAACTGGACCCCTGAAGAAACTTGTGCAGGAGACCTCAGACTGCTTTTCCATTTTATATGGTAACCATTGGTGAGTGAAAGGCTGAATTAGTGACCTGGCCTTTCTCGGAAGGCCCATCGTCTTGAGATTTTTTCCCCCTGGCTGGGGCTAAGAAATTATAACTGATATCAGAAGAAGCCAGATCTCTCTCTCTCTCTCTCTCTCTCTCTCTCTCTCTCTCTCTCTCTCTCTCTCTCTCTCTCTCTCTCTCTCTCTCTCTCTCTCTCTCTCTCTCTCTCTCTCTCTCTCTCTCTCTCTCTCTCTCTCTCTCTCTCTCTCTCTCTCTCTCTCTCTCTTTCTCCCCTCTCTTCCTTAATATCTTCCCTCTATTGTAAATAAACTACCCTAAATTACATTTACTTTAGTAATTCATTTTGGGATTTAGAAATTAAATCCCTGGTGTCCACTTATATATATATTCAGAATCCAACCACAATTAATTTTAACAACAACACTCTTGTGATGCTAATACAACAAAGATTTCTGTGATCATTTAATACATTTCTACAACACTCTGTGATGGTTTTCAATAATGTGAATAAAGTCATTTGTATGTTAGTACCCCTTGACCTGCTGAGAGGATCATTTTGCTTTTGATAGGCTATTACTATCAAGCGGAGTTGGTTGGGAGATGAATAACAAAACATCTTTGTATCTAGGTGTCAGATTAAGAAGTGACTTAAAGCAAACCAATTTGGGGGTTTTCCTCAATTTATAAGTTCTGTTTTTCTTGTGTTACTTTGAAGTTCCTAGCAATGCTGCCTGGTTTCTGTTCATCAACAAATTCATTGGAGTGTGATAACTGTAGGGAAAGATTTATCATGGTGTTCAAGCATTTGGCCAGTGTTTATTGTAGAGCCTTGAATTGTATCTTGTGCTTGAGCAAGGAGGGGTTATGGGCAATACTCTTTGGGCTTTAATTCTGTAATTGCAATCTTTTGGGGTAATAATCTAGGGGGATTAAAGTGGGGTACATATATTGATCCTATCAGTAGTTTCTCTCATATTATTTCTCCTGTATTAGGAAGAGATTAGTAATCATAGCAAGTCCATTAGTAGGGGAAGTTGGGGAGAGAAGTCACAGAAAAGGGGTTGGGGGGGCACCATTTTGGAGGGCTGCTTTGCAGTTCCTGATTTCCCACTGTGACCATGTCAGCCAATAGGGATCTGTTGGCCCCCTGCAAATATATCCTTTTAAGGTCTTCATGCAATAAAAATAATATTTCATAAAGGACCAAGGAAACACAGAAAATAAATAATTGGATATCAAATAACTTAATCTTAAAGAACAAGTGGGTTAATAGAAACACAGAAACAATAAATAATTTTATTAAAGAAAGGGATAAAATGGGACAAAGGACCAAAACTTATGGGATACAGCAAAAGCACTAGTTAGAGAAAAATGTATATATTTCAATGCGTATATCAATAAAATAGAGAAAGAACAAATCTATGAACTGGGTATATTTTTTTAAAAAACGAGTAAAAAATACCAAATCAAGAATCCCCAGTTAAAGGCCAAAACAAGACATAAGAAAAATAAATAGAAAGGTAAATAAGAATGAAAAAATGTAAGGAACTGATTAAGGTAAAAATGTTTCTATGTCTACATGGAAAGAGAATTTCTATAATTCTCAAAAATACTCTCATAGTAGAGAAGACAAGGAATTTACTCAGAAAGAGAGTGGAAAAGTAAGCTGATTATGATAATATGATGTATACGATGATATGATACATATGTAAATATGATATGGAATATGTATGATATGATATGTATGCATATGAATGACATGTAAAATCAATCAAGGGCTAAAAGAAGGGGTTGCACTGAATGAAAAGGGAAGGGATAGATGGAAGGGGTAAATTATATAAAATAAAGAGGTGAGGAACATTAATACACAGAGAGAAGGATAAGGGTGGTGATTGGCAATGATTAAACTTTACTCTCATTGTAACTGGCTCAGAGAGGGAAAACGAGTATACTCAGCAGGGTATAGAATTCTATTTTATCATACAGAGAAGTAGGAAAACAAGACAAGGGAAGTGGGGGGGTAATAGAAGGGAAGAGGAACTGGAGGGGGTGACAAAAAGCAAAATACTGATGAGAAGAAATAGAGTGAAAGGGAATGGAGCAGGATCTAAAGGAATGGAGGGCAATACACAGTTAGTAATCATAATGCTTATTGTAAATGGGATGAACTCACCCATTAAACAGAAATGGATAGCAGAGTCTATTGAAAACCAGAATTTTACTATATGTTGTTTACAAGAAACATATTTGAGGCAGGGTGACACACACAGATTCAAGGTAAAAGACTGGAGCACAATATATTATGTATCATCTAAAGTAAAAAAAAAAAAGCAGGAGTAACAATCAAGATACCAGACAAAGCTAAATTAGAAATTGGTCAGATTAAAAAGGATAAGGAAGGAAATTACATTTTGGTAAAAGGTACTATAAAAATGTAGTAATATCATTATTCCATTCATGCACCAAATGGTATAGCATCTAGATTTCTAAGTGAAAATTTGAAGGAGCTCAAGGAGGAAATAGATAGTAAGACCATACTAGTGGGGGACCTTAACCTTCCCCTATCAGAAATAAATAAAGTAAACCAAAAAACAAATAAGAAAAAAGTAAGGGAAGTTGATAAAATACTAGAAAAATTAGAGTTAATAGATATCTGGAGAAAACTGAACAGGGATAAAAAGTATATATATATATATATATATATAATTCTTCTCAGCAGTACATGGTACATATATAAAGATCAACCATGTACTTGGGCATAGAAATATTGCAAACAATTGGAGAAAACTAGAAGTAATAATGGCCACATTTTAGATCATAATGCAGCAAAATTGTAATTAGTAAGGGTCAATGGAAAGGCAAATTTGAAGTTAATCGAAAATTAAGTGATCTAATTCTTCAAAACAGGTGGCTCAAAGAAGACATCATAGAAACAATTACAGACTGAATTAAAGAGAATTACAATGAGGAGACATCATATCAAAACCTATGGGATACAATCAAATCAATACTCAGGGAACAATTTATATCACCGAGTGACTATACAAGCAAAATAGAGAGGGAAGAGATCAATTAATTGGTCTTGAAACTTTAAAAATTAGAAAAAAGGACAAATTAAAAATCTCCAGATAAAAACTAAATTGGAAATTTTAAAAATTGAAAGAGAAATTAATCAAATTGAAAGTAAAAAACTATTAAACTAATAAATAAGACTAGGATCTGGCAGTGAAAAAACAAATAAAATATATAAAGAAATAGCCAATCTAATAACAAAAAGAAGAAAATCAAATTAATAGTAGGGGCATTCTCACCTCTAGTGAAAAGGAATTAAGGCAAGTATTAAGAACTACTTTGCTCAATTATATGTGAAATGGGTGATTATTTACAAAAATATAAATTTCCCAGATTTACAAAAGAGGAAATAGAATTCTTAATCCCATCTTAGAAAAAGACATTAAACAAGACATCTAGGAACTTCCTAAGAAAAAATCTCCAGGCCCAGATGGATTCACAAGTGAATTCTATCAAATACTTAAAGAACAACTAATTCCAAATACTATCTAAATTATTTGAAAAATAAGCAAAGAAGTTCTACCAAATTGCTTCTGACACAAATATCTTTCTGATTCCAAAGCTGGGCAGACTATAAACCGAGAAAGTAAACTACAGACCAATCTCCTTAATGAATATAGATGCAAAAACCTTAATGAGTATACTAGCAAAAAGACTCCAGTGAATGAGCACAAGGATTATTCTCTATGATCAGTTGGGATTTATACCAGGAATGCAAGGATGATTTATTAGGAAAACCATCCAATTAATAGGCCATATCAATATTTGAACCAATAGAAATTACATGATTATCTCAATAGATATAGAAAAAGCCTTTGACAAAATTCAACACCAATTTCTATTGAAAACACTAGAAAATATAGGAATACAACATTTATTCCTCAAATAATAAACAGTATATATTGAAAACCATCACCAAATATCATCTGCAATGGGGACAAGTTAGAAACCTTTCTAATAAGATCAGGAGTGAAACAAGTATGCACAATATCACCTCTTTTATTTAACATTGCATTAGAAACACTAGCACTAGAAATAAGAGAAGAAAAAGAAATTGAAGGGATTAAAGTAGGCAATGAGGAGACTAAACTATCACTCTTTGCAGATTATATGATGGTTTAATTAAAGAATCCAAGAAAGTCAACTAAAAGGCTAGTGGGAATAATGAACAACTTTAGTAAAGTTTCAGGGTGCAAAATTAACCCACATAAACCATCAGCATTTCTATATATTTCCAACAAAACTCAGTGGCAGGGGTTAGAAAAAGAAACTCCATTTAAAATAACTCTAAACAATATAAAATATTTAGGATCTATCTGCTAAAACAAACATGGGAATTATATAAACACAAATATAAAACACTTCACACAATTAAAACTAGATCTAAACAATTGGAAAAATATTAACTGCTCCTGGGTAGGATGAGGTAATATAATAAAAATGACAATCCTACCTACACTAATTTACATATTTAGTGACATATCTATTAAACTACCAAAAACTTTTTATATAATTGGAAAAAAACATAACAAAGTTTATCTGGAAGAAAAAAAGATCAAGAATATCAAGGGAAATAAAAAATGTGAAGGATGGGGGCCTAGCAATACTTGATCTTAAACTGTACAATAAAGCTGTGGGTATCAAAGCAATATGCTACTGGCTAAGAGACAGAGAGTGAATCAATGGAATATACTAGGGGTAAATAAGCTCAGTAAATTGATGTTCAATAAACTCAAAGAACCCAGGTTTTGTCACAAGAACTCACTATTTAACAAAAACTGCTGGGAAAAGTGGAAAATAGTATAAGGAAAATTACGTTTAGGTCAACAGCTTACACCCTATACCAAGATAAATTCAAAATGGGTAAATGACTTAAATATAAAAAGTGAAATCATAAGTCGATTAAGTTAACATAGGTTAGTATACCTGCCAGATCTGTGGGAAAGGAAGGAATTTAAGACCAAGCAAGAGAGAGATAACACTGAAAAATGTAAAATGAATGACTAATTGTATCAAATTAAAAAGGTTTTTGTACAAACAAAACCAAAGAAACCAAAATTGGAAGGAAAGAACAAACTTGGAGAACATTTTTATAACAAAACTCTGTGACAAAGGTTTAATTTCCCAAATATGTAAGGAACTAAATAAAATCTACAAAAAACCAAGCCATTCCTCAATCAACAAATGGTCTAGGGACATAACCTAAGCAGTTTTTACAGGATGAAATGAAAATTATCAATAAGCACATGAAAGAAGTGTTCTAAATCCCTTCAGGTTAGAGAAATGCAAATTAAAACAACTCTGAGGTGCCACCTCACACCTAGCAGATTGGCCAATCACACCTACCAGATAGGCCAAGCAAAGGAAAGCAATAAATGTTGGAGGGGATGTGGCAAAAAAGGGAAACTAATACACTGCTGTTGGTGGTGTGAATTGGTCTAATCATTCTGTAGGGTAACTTGGAACTATAGCCAAAGGGCTTTAAATGAATGCTTGCCCTCTAATCCAGCCATACCACTGCTGGGTTTGTACTCCAAAGAAATAATGGAAGACAAAAATATTCATAGCTCTGCTCTTTGTGCTGGCAAAAAATTGGAAAATGAGGGGGTGTCTATCGATTGGGGAATGGCTGAAAAAATTGTAGTATCTGATGGTGATGGATTACTATTGTGCTGAAAGGAATAAAAAATGGAGGAATTCCATGTGAACTGGGAAGACCTCCAGAAACTGATGCAGAGTGAGAGGAGCAGAACCAGAAGAACATTCTACACATAAACTGATGCATTATGGCACAATAAATTGTAATGGACTTTTCTACCAGCAGCAATGCAATGACCCAGGACAATCCAGAGGAACTTGGGAGAAATAATGCTATCTACATTGAGAGAAAGAAATGTAGAACCAGAAATGCATTAGAAAAATATATTATCAATAATGTAGTGCCATAGGGATATGATTAGGATTTTGATGTTAAAGGATTGCCCTACTGTAACTATGAATAACATGGAAATAGATTTTGAAGAATTATACATGTATAACTCAGTGGCACTGCTTATCAGCTTTTGGAGGTGGGAGGAGAGACCTGCATTGGGGGGATCATGAATCATTTAACCATGGGAAAATATTCTAAATAAAAAATTAAAATAAAACACTTAAAACCATAAGTATTAATGGGTTTTTCTTAGAATAATAAGAAGCATATACTTAAAATTATCAGCAAATATTATCTGTAATGAGAATGAGTAATAAGCCCTCTCTCAAGATCAGGAGTGAAAGAAGTTTATCTATTATATGCAATATTATTTAATATTGCATTAAAAATGATAGCAATAGCCATAAAAAAGAGAAAGAAATTGAATGAATTGAAATATGCAAAGAGATAACACAACCATCTCTTTTCACATATGATATGATAACATATATATATATATATATATATATATACATAATTCTAGTGATTCAACTAAAAATTAGTTGAAACTATCAATAATTTCAGCAAATTAGTCAGAGATAAAATAAACCTATATAAATCATTAGCATATCTATTTGTCATTGACAATATTCTACAAGAAGACATTGCAAGAGATAAACCATTTCAGTTAACCATAGATAGTTGATTTTAAGATGAAATTTAAGGGTTAAAAAAAGAAACAAAAATATTTTTTCAAAGTTTATGTTAAGGAATATTTTTCCTGTTTTAAGTTTTCCCCCCAAATTAATAAAATTTGTAATAATTATTTTCCAACATTTTGAGAGCTGTGTTCTCTTTTCCTCCCACTCCTAAACCCTCCTCAAGACAGGAGTTAATATGATAGAGCACATAGTAGCTACCTAATGAATGCTTGATGACAAATAGAATGGGTGTGTTCATCTCAATGGAGAGGATCTAGGTATCAAGAAATCCTATCCTTGAAATAGTGAATACTATGATCTCAAAACCTCAAAACAAACAAAACAAAATGTTCAATGAATTTAAAAATTTTTATCTTGAGAACATCCTCTTATAATATCTTTAGAATACAAGTTCTAAATATCTAGATGAATATTTGCAGTCTCAGGTCTCAGATGTAAGAAGCTCTGATAAGGTTGAAAATAGTGAGACTTTATGAACCAGAAGTTTTATAGGTCATGACAATGTCAGAACTCCTTTTCCACATCATACAACCAAAACCCAAATTTCTTGATAGGGCTAGTGTTCAGGCAAAAATCAGTCACTAGTAGGCCATTTGGAGCTCTCCACAGTTCTGACTATCTCTCTTCGATTTTGAATTTCTCCTCATGATCTTCAGTTCCAAAACCTCAGGCCACAATCTAACTGTTCATTATTTCCATCCATGCTAATGACTGTCAACCATCTGGCTTCTTGCCCTTAGGAAATGATGGAAGCTTGGCTGTTGGCCCAGTCCACAACTTTGGAACATGATAATTCCAAACACAAAAGCTTTAATAACTACTGATGGTTTAATGATGCAGCTGTGTATTTGGAAGAAATGAGCTTGAAACTGGGCTCTGCTACATATTGTTTGTGTACCTTAGGCAAGTCTTTTTACCATTCTGGGTCTCTAATTGGACAAGATTATTCCTAAGGTCCCTTTTAATTTGAAATCTATGTTTGTATGACTCCAAATCCAATATCCACTCTTCCATGTTGAATTTATAGTCACAGAATCTTAAACTCTCAGGTCATAAAGCATAACCCCTATCTGACTAATAATTCTTTCTATAACATTTGTGAGAAGTGTTCATCTAGCCATTTCTTCAAGACCCTCAGTTACTGTCTCCTGAGACAATCCATTCTACTTTCATATGGCTGTATCAGGGTGTTTTTCTTTGAATTAATCTCATATATAAGATTCTATGGCTACCACCCTTATTCTTAATTCTACAGTCTGTGACCAAGCTAAGTAAATTTAATTCCTCTTCTGAAGGGGAGCACTTTGAATATTTGAAAACAGTGCCATGGATACTGTAAAATCTTCTGTAGGTATCAAATTCTTAGTTCAATACATCTCATTTAAGATCAAGAATATTTATTATCTAGAATGCCATTAATGCCTTTCATAAAATATATAACACAGAGCTGAAATTAATTCTTTGCAGGAGGTTTGAATAAGTTAGATTGGAACTATCACTTGCCTGATCTTGAATCATATTTTGCTATTAATAAAACCTAAGACTTCAAAAGCTTTTCTGACTTATGTGTCTTTGTGCTTACAGAGGTTATAGACCAATAAAATTCACAGCTTTATCCATGCCTTTTCTACCTTGTACTTTTAATTATAATATTCAAGCTTAAGTAGAATTTTATAACTATCCTCATTAAATTTCATCTCACTAGGAACATCCCATCATTTTACTCTATGACTACTTGTTATATTTTGTTTCTATTATTCAACATTTCAATTAGCCTTCATACCTTTGTGTCATTTCTAAATAAGGTAAATATTTCTACTATGTCTTCATACAGGTGACAGAATCCTTAAATTAAATCCCTGAATTAAAAAACTAAATTAAAAATTTTAAAGTTAAAAACTTAAATATTTTTTAAAATAGCAGAATAAAGGGAAGATTCCTAGGCTACTGAATTTGAACTTTTCCCAAAGGTTGAGATTGATCCACTAATCAATGCTTATTTGGACATGATCGTATAAACAATTTAAAATACACCTAGTTTTATTGTACTAATCTGTCCTTCTTGTCTATCTGGATGCCATTAAAGACTTTATAAAATTCCTTGCTAAAATACAGGTAGGCTACATCTATAAACTCATATTTTAAGAGTCTAACAGTTTTTTCCAGTAATAAATAAGATATGACTGGCATGATCTCTTTTTTTAATAATTTGGAAAATTTTATTTAATAATTTAGAATATTTTTCTATGCTTATAGGATTAATATTCTCTCCCTCCCCTCCCCCCCCATCCAACTCCCATAGCTAACATGCAATTTCACTGGGTTTTACATGTGTCAATCAAGACCTATTTCCATATTATTGATATTTACACTAGGGTGATTGTTTAGAGTCTATATTCCCAATCATATCTCCATCAAACCAAGTGATTAAGCAGTTGTTTTTCTTCTGTGTTTCTATTCCCACAGTTCTTTTTCTGAATGTGGATAACATTCTTTCTCATAAGTCCCTCAGAATTATCCTGGATCATTGCATTGTTGCTAGTAGAGAAGTCCATTACAATGTGTAATGCACAACAGTGTATCTCAGTCACTGTGTACAATATTCTCCTGGTTCTGCTCCTTTTACTCTGCATCACTTCCTGGAGATCATTCCAGTTCACATGGAATTCCTCCAGTTCATTATTCCTTTGAACACAATAATATTCCATCACCAACATATACCACAATTTGTTCAGCCATTCCCCAAGGGCATTCCCTCATTTTCTTTTTCCTTTTTTTTTTTTGCCATCACAGAGTATGGCTATGAATATTCTTGTACAAGTCTTTTTCCCTATTATCTCTTTGAGGTACAAACTCAGCAGTGCTGTGGCTGAATCAAAAGGCAGACAGTCTTTTAAAGCCCTTTGGGCATAATTCCAAATTGCCATCCAGAATGGTTGGACGAATTTACAACTCCACCAGAAATGTATTAATGTCCCAATTTTGCCACATCCACTCCAACATTTATTATTTTCCTTTGCTGCTACATTAGCCAATCTGCTAGGTGTGAGGTGGTACCTCAGAGTTGTTTTGATTTGCATTTCTTTGATTATAAGAGATTTGTAACACTTCATATGCTTGTTAATAGTTTTGCTTTCTTTATCTGAAAATTGCCTGTTAGTGTCCCTTGCCTGTTTATCAATTGCAGAATGGCTTGATTTTTGTACAATTGATTTAACCCCTTATATATTTGAGCAATTAAAACTTTGTCAGAGGTTTCTGTTATACTATCCCCACCCCAATTTGTTGTTTCCCTTCTAATTTTGGTTTCATTGTAATGTAAAAGCTGAGTAGTTTTTCCTTTTCTCTAGTATCCACATCTTCCAATCTCTTTCCCATTCTCTCTTTGATTTTTCTCTTGGTCCTACCAAAATTACAAAAATAAAAAATTAAATTAGTTTTCACTGACAGCCTTATGTAATTGGGGGATACGATAAATTAGACACTTAATAAATGCTTGTTGATTCCTTGACACAATTTTTTTCTTGTCCTTAGACTTAAAACTTAATATTTTTCCATTTCCCTTGTTATTTAATATTTTATTTCATTTTAATTAAGTGATCTTTGCATTGAATCAATTTGTGATTAGAACATGTTAAGCATAAACTACATTGGCAAGGAGCTCCTACATGTAAAAATGAAAAGGTACTGACTCCGTCAATATCTCTAACCTGAGGAACAAAGTGCCTTAGTAATGCAAGGGCTTAAGGGCCCAAGTTATACCAATTTTAATTTTCTGAACGTTGCTACTATGCTACAGAAAGCTTCTCCCCCCCACTTGTTTACACCTGGTTTATTCTTTTATTTAATTGATTAACTTAATGCAGAGTCCAGGAAAGCTTTATTTATACATAAATGAGGAAACTGAGTCCAGGAAAAATAAAGTTTTTATTTTACCTCCAAAGGACACACAGTGGCTCTCAAGCCTTGATTTTTAAGTCTTTTGGCTCTCATTCAATACTCTGCATAGTATGCTATTAGGTTACATCACCCAGAAAAAATCTTTCCTGGGCCAGGAAAAGATGGATAGTTAGATGTTGATGTTGATGATGTTGATGACATTGTTGTTATTGTTGATGATGATGTTGAGGATGTTGAATATGATAATGTAGATGTAGATGATGATGTTGATGTTGATGATATTGTTGCTGATGTTGACAATGATGTTGATGATGATGATGTTGATGCTATTGTTGTTGATGTTGATGATGATGTTGATGGCATTGTTTTTTATGACAATGATGTTCATGATGTCGCTGTTGATGATGTTGATGACTTTGATGATGTTGTTGATTTTGATGATGTTGATGCTGCTTATGATCATGATGACTGAATTTGAAGTTGGAGGTTTTCCTTCCATTTGAACCTTTCTAACCCTTTCCACTGTAATGATTAAATTTTTTTTGGAGACTGTCTCCGACCTCTTTAACTCTTCCATTGTATTCATATTCTCCCTACTTCCCCCATGCACTTCTTTATGCAATATATATTTATCCCATTTTATCTCTTTTTCCATTTCTCTTAGCATTATCCTCTTTTTACCCTTAGTTTTTAATATATTTTCCAACATATTATCCTATACAGTTTGTCACTGTACCCTCTAAGCTTTTTCTAGATACCCTAATGATAATAACAATTTTAGAGTTATCATATCATCTTTTCTTTTTTTTTTTTTAATTTTAATATTATTTTATTTGGTCGTTTTCATACATTATTCACTGGAAACAAAGATCGTTTTCTTTTCCTCCCCTCCCCCCCCCCCCCGCCTTTCCCTCTCCCATAGCCGACGCATGATTCCACTGGTTATCACATGTGTTCTTGACTCGAACCCATTTCCCTGTTGTTGGAGTTTGCATTATAGTGTTCATTTAGAGTCTCTCCTCAGTCTTATCTCCTCCAACCCTGTGGTCGAGCAGTTGCTTTTCAGCGGTGTTTTTACTCCCACAGTTTATCCTCTGCTTGTGGGTAGTATTTTTTTTTAGATCCCTGCAGATTGTTCAGGGAAATTGCATTGATACTTATGGAGAAGTCCATCACCTTCGATTGTACCACAATGTATCAGTCTCTGTGTATAATGTTTTCTTGGTTCTGCTCCTTTCGCTCTGCATCACTTCCTGGAGGTTGTTCCAGTTCACATGGAATTCCTCCACTTTATTATTCCTTTTAGCACAATAATATTCCATCACCAACATATACCACAATTTGTTTAGCCATTCCCCAATTGAGGGGCATCCCCTCATTTTCCAATTTTTGGCCACCACAAAGAGCGCAGCTATGAATATTTTTATACAAGTCTTTTTGTCCATTATCTCTTTGGGGTACAAGCCCAGCAGTGCTATGGCTGGATCAAAGGGCAGACAGTCTTTTATCGCCCTTTGGGCATAGTTCCAAATTGCCCTCCAGAATGGTTGGATCAATTCACAACTCCACCAGCAATGAATTAATGTCCCCACTTTGCCACATCCCCTCCAGCATTCATTACTTTGCATAGCTGTCATGTTAGCCAATCTGCTAGGTGTGAGATGATACCTCAGAGTTGTTTTGATTTGCATCTCTCTGATTATAAGAGATGTAGAGCACTTTTTCATGTGCTTATTAATAGTTTTGATTTCTTTGGCTGAGAATTGCCTGTTCATGTCCCTTGCCCATTTGTCAATTGGAGAATGGCTTGATTTTTTGTACAATTGATTTAGTTCTTTATAAATTTTAGTAATTAAACCCTTGTCAGAGGTTTTTATGAAGATTGTTTCCCAATTTGTTGCTACCCTTCTGATTTTGGTTACATTGGTTTTGTTTGTACAAAAACTTTTTAATTTGATGTAATCCAGATTATTTATTTTGCATTTTGTAATTCTTTCTAATTCTTGCTTGGTTTTGAAGTATTTCCCTTCCCAAAGGTCTGACATGTATACTATTCTGTGTTCGCCTAATTTTCTTATAGTTTCCTTCTTTATGTTCAAGTCATTCATCCATTTTGAATTTATCTTGGTGTAGGGTGTGAGGTGTTGATCTAAGCCTAATCTTTCCCACACTGTCCTCCAATTTTCCCAACAGTTTTTATGAAATAGTGGATTTTTGTCCCAAAAGCTGGGATCTTTGGGTTTGTCATATACTGTCTTGCTGAGGTTGCTTGCCCCCAGTCTATTCCACTGATCCTCCTTTCTGTCTCTTAGCCAGTACCAAATTGTTTTGATGACCGCTGCTTTATAATATAGTCTGAGATCTGGGACTGCAAGACCCCCTTCCTTTGTATTTTTTTTCATTAATTCCCTGGGTATCCTTGATCTTTTGTTTTTCCAAATGAACTTTGTTATGTTTTTTTCTAAATCAGTAAAAAAAATTTTTGGGAGTTCCATGGGTATGGCACTAAATAGATAGATGAGTTTGGGTAGGATGGTCATTTTTATTATATTGGCTCGTCCTACCCATGAGCAGTTAATGTTCTTCCAATTGTTCAAGTCTAGTTTTAGTTGTGTGGAAAGTGTTTTGTAGTTGTGTTCATATAGATCCTGTGTTTGTCTCGGGAGATAGATTCCTAAGTATTTTATTTTGTCTTGGGTAATTTTGAATGGGATTTCTCTTTCTAGTTCTTGCTGCTGAGCTGTGTTGGAATTATATAGAAATGCTGATGACTTATGTGGGTTTATTTTGTATCCTGCAACTTTGCTAAAGTTGTTGATTATTTCAATTAGCTTTTTGGTTGAATCTCTAGGATTCTTTAAGTAGACCATCATGTCATCTGCAAAGAGTGATAATTTGGTCTCCTCCTTGCCTATTTTGATGTCTTCAATTTCTTTTTCTTCTCTAATTGCTACTGCTAGTGTTTCTAATACAATGTCAAACAATAGAGGTGATAATGGGCATCCTTGTTTCACTCCTGATCTTAATGGGAATGGATTTAGTTTATCCCCATTGCAGATGATATTAGCTGATGGTTTTAGATATATACTGTTTATTATTTTTAGGAATGACCCTTCTATTCCTATGCTTTCTAGTGTTTTTAGTAGGAATGGGTGTTGTATTTTATCAAAGGCTTTTTCTGCATCTATTGAGATAATCATGTGATTCTTGTTGGTTTGCTTGTTGATGTGGTCAATTATGTGGATAGTTTTCCTAATGTTGAACCAGCCCTGCATCCCTGGTATGAATCCTACTTGATCATGGTGGATGACCCTTCTAATCACTTGCTGGAGTCTTTTTGCTAGTATCCTATTTAAGATTTTTGCATCTATAGTCATTAGGGAGATTGGCCTATAGTTTTCTTTCTCTGTTTTTGGCCTGCCTGGCTTTGGAATTAGTACCATGCTTGTGTCATAAAAGGAGTTTGGTAGGACTCCCTCTTTGCTTATTATGTCGAATAGTTTGTATAATATTGGGGTTAACTGTTCTCTGAATGTTTGATAGAATTCACTGGTGAATCCATCAGGCCCTGGGGATTTTTTCTTAGGCAGTTCTTTGATGGCTTGATGGATTTCAATTTCTGATATGGGATTATTTAAGAAAACTATTTCTTCTTCTGTTAGTCTAGGCAATTTATATTTTTGTAAATATTCATCCATATCACCTAGATTGGTAAATTTATTGCCATATAGTTGGGCAAAGTAGTTTTTAATGATTGCCTTAATTTCCTCTTCATTTGAGGTGAGATCCCCCTTTTCATCCTTGATGCTATTAATTTGCCTTTCTTCTTTCCTTTTTTTAATTAAATTAACCAGTACTTTGTCTATTTTGTCTGTTTTTTCAAAGTACCAGCTTCTAGTCTTGTTTATTAGCTCAATAGTTCTGTCACTTTCTATTTTATTAATTTCTCCCTTAATTTTTAGGATCTCTAGTATGGTTTTCTTCTGGGGGTTTTTAATTTGTTCATTCTCAAGTTTTTTGATTTGCATTTCCAATTCCTTGGTCTCTGTCCTCCCTAATTTGTTAATATATGCACTCAGGGATATGAATTTTCCTCTAAGTACTGCCTTGGCTGCATCCCATAAGGTTTGAAAGGATGTTTCGCCGTTGTCATTTTCTTCAACGAAATTGTTAATTGTTTCTATGATTTCTTCTCTAACTATCCGATTTTGGAGTATCATGTTATTTAATTTCCAATTAATTTTTGATTTGGGTCTCCATGTACCCTTGCCGATCAATATTTTAATTGCCTTGTGATCTGAAAAGGCTGCAGTTAATATTTCTGCTTTTCTGCATTTAAGTGCCATGTTTCTATGACCTAGTGTATGATCTATTTTTGTGAATGTGCCATGTGGTGCTGAAAAGAAGGTGTATTCTTTTTTGTCCCTATTTATTTTTCTCCATATGTCTATTAATTCTAATTTTTCTAAGATTTCATTCACCTCTTTTACCTCTTTCTTATTTATTTTTTGATTTGATTTATCTAAATTTGATAGTGGTTGGTTCAAGTCTCCCACTAATATGGTTTTACTGTCTAATTCCTCCTTCAATTCTCCTAGTTTCTCTATTAAAAATTTGGATGCTATACCATTTGGTGCATACATGTTGATTAGTGATATTTCCTCATTGTCTATACTTCCTTTTAGCAGAATATATTTACCTTCCCTGTCCCTTTTGATCAGGTCTATTTGTACTTTGGCTTTGTCAGATATCATGATTGCAACTCCTGCCTTCTTTCTATCGGTTGAGGCCCAAAAGGTCTTACTCCAACCTTTAATTCTAACCTTGTGAGTGTCAACCCGTCTCATATGTGTTTCTTGAAGACAACATATGGTAGGGTTTTGTGTTCTAATCCAATCTGCTATTTGTCTGCGTTTTATGGGTGAGTTCATCCCATTCACGTTCAAAGTTATGATTGTTATTTGTGGATTCGCTGGCATTTTGATGTCTTCCCCTAGTTCTGACCTTTTTTCTTTAGCTTTCTCCTTTTGAACCAGTGATTTACTTTAGGTCAGTCCCCCTAGTCCCCTCCCTTGAGATGCTTCCCTTTCTAGCCCCTCCCTTTTTATGCTCCCTTCCCCTCCCCCCTCTCCTTCCCTCCCTTTTTGTGCTCCCTCCCCCCTCCCCCTCCTTAATTTTCCTTTCTTTCTTGCCCTAATGGATAAGATAGAATTCAGGATCCCACTGGATCTAGATGTTCTTCCCTCTCAGATTTGATTTCACTGAGAGTAAGGTTTAAGTACTTCCACTTCACGCTCTCTTCCTCTCCTTCTCATATGAGAGTTCTTCCCCTCCCCTTCCCATGTGTATCTTTATATGGGAAAGTTTATTCTATTGATTCCCCCCCTATTTCTTGAAGTTAATCTTAGTATTATCACGGTTCCCCCCTCCCTTTTCCTTTTTTTGCCCCAACTTTCCCCAAATCTTCTTGATTCCCCAATCTTTCCCTATGCATGTTTCTTCTAACTACTCTTATGATGATACAATTTATGAGAGTTACACAAAACATTTTCCCCACATATTAATATATATAATTAGATGTAAATGTAGTCCTTATAGAAGAGAGTTTGACTTAAAGAGAAAGATAAGATTTATCTCCTTTTCCCTTTCTTTCATATTTACCTTTTCATGTTTCTCTTGCTTTCTGTGCTTGGATATCGAACTTTCCACAGAGCTCTGGTCTTTTCTTAGCAAATGCTTGGAAATCTTCTATTTTGTTGAATGCCCATACTTTCCCCTGGAAGTATATAGTCAGTTTTGCTGGGTAGTTGATTCTTGGTTGGAGACCCAGCTCTCTTGCCTTTCTAAATATCGTGTTCCATGCTTTGCGGTCTCTTAGTGTGTTAGCTGCTAAGTCATGTGTGATCCTTATGGGAGCCCCCTTATATCTGAAGCTCTTCTTCTTGGCTTCTTGTAGGATTTTCTCCTTTACTTGGAAGCTCTTGAATTTGGCAATTACATTCCTAGGCGTTGTCTTTTGGGGATTTAGTATAGAAGGTGTTCTATGAATCCTTTCTATTTCTATTTTGCCCCCTTGCTCCAGAACGTGGGGGCAATTTTCTTTTATAATCTCCTCTAGAATAAAATCCAATTTGTTGTTTACCTCTGGTTTTTCTGGGAGACCGATGATACGGAGATTTTCTCGTCTTCCTCTGTTCTCCAGGTCCGTGACCTTCTCAGTGAGATATTTTATGTTTTCTTCCAATTCATTAATTGTTTAGGTTTGCTTTATTGATTCTTGCTGTTTTATCATCTCACTTTCTTCTAGGTGCTTGATTCTGGTCATTAGGGACTGGATTTGCTTTTCAGCCTTGTCTGCCCTTGTATTGGATGCTTCAAGTTCTTTTTCCAATTGAGCAGTCTTATCTGTCAGACAGCTGATCTCTTTCTCCCATTTTTCTTTCCAGAAGGTTTCCATCTTTTGGATAAGTTCCAGTTTGAGATCTTCCAGAGCTTGTTGATAGTTTCCATTTTGGGAGGTGTGTTCTGAATTTTTTTGGATTTCCTCTTCATTCTCCTCTTTCCCTTGGGTACTTCCACCATAAAAGTTTTCAATAGTCACTTTTTTCCCTTTCTTCCTGGAGGCTTGATTTTGGGCCATGTGAGCCATCCCTTTGGTGGTTTTATTTCCCTTTCCTTTTTGGTCTGGGGTCTGGGTTATAAGAGTGGTTTTTCTGTGAATTTAGGTTGCTTCAGACTAGTTCTTCCCAGCCTCCGAGCCCAGGTATTCAGCTCCGCCCAGATAATCCGTGCGCCTTGTTCAACGCAGCCCGCCCGAAGTCCGCTGGCTTCTCCAGTGAAAGCGCCCTGAGACGTTTTTTCCTGGCAGTCCCCAGATCCCAAGGACCCTGGAGTGCCCCCCCAGACAGAGACGCTCCCCACTCACTCGCTGTCCCGGTGAGCGCTCAGGTAGCTCACTCTGGTTTAGTGGGGGAGGTGGGGTGGGGGAAGGGCGGCTCAGTTCACTTTTCTGTGCAAGCTTTTCCTTCTTATTTTAGTGTGGAAATGTTCAAGCCCCACGTACCTTTGCCTCTGTGGGGTACTGGGGAGTCCTTCTGTTCCTCCAAAGGTGATTTTATGCTCCTTTGATGTAGTCTATTTCGTTCGGTGCTGGGGAGAGGAAACGTGCCGCGTCTAGATTGCAGCCATGATTACCCGGAAGTACCCATATCATCTTTTCTTATAGGAATACAAATCATTTGAACTTATTGGGTCCCTTAAATTTTTCCCCTTTATTAATTACCTTTTGGTGATTCTCTTGGGTTCTTTGTTTGGATATCACATTTTATATTTAAGTAAGGTCTTTTCTTTAGGAATGCTTGAATGTCTTCTATTTTATTAAATGACCATACTTTCCCTGCAAGAATATAGTCAATTTTTCTGTGTAGTTGATACTTGGTTGTAGACCCAGTTCCCTTGCTTTTCACAATATCCTATTCCATGCCTTCTGGTCCTTCAGTGTGGATGCATCCAGGTCCTGTGTTGTCCTAACTATAGTTCCATGATATCTGAATGGATTCCTCTTAGTAGCTTATAGTATCTTTTCTTTGGTCTGGTAGTTCTCAAAATTTGGCTATAACATTCCTAGGCATTGTCAATTAGGGACTAAATGCAGGAGTTGATCTATGGATTCTTTCAATCTCCACTTTTCCCTCTTGTTCAAGAATGTCAGGGCAGTTTTCTTGTATAATTTCCTGTAGAATGATGTCTAGGCTTTTCCTTTTGACATGATTTTTCAGTAGACTAATAATTATTAAATTGTCTCTTTGGGATATGTTTTATATCTATAATCTTAGCAATGAGGTGTTTCATATTTTCCTCACTTTTTTCATTCTTTTGGTGTTTGTTTTATAGACTCATTGCCTTGTGAAGTAATTTGCTTCTAGTTGTTTGATTTTAATTTTTAAAGACTGAATTTCATCCCTGTCTTTTTGGTCATCCTTCTCCTTCTAGTCTGTTTTTCTTTGTAGATCATCTTTCACTTTCTTTGCCTCATTTTCAAGCTGTTCAATTCTGGCTTTCAAGACATTATTTTGTTGTTTTAGTTCATGTGCCTCTGTTTCCAGATGATTTCTTTTGCTGTTAAAGTTCTTTTCCCAATTGTATTCAGTCTCTCTTAATTGTTTTTTGAATTGTGTTTCGAATTCTTCCAAAGCCCAAGTCCAATTGACTGGAGTTTCTTCATTTTTTCTTGGTGTTCCTTGGTCTTCCTCTGTTCCATTTGCTCTTTTTCATTACCTGGATAGAAGCTGTCAATTGCAATTTCCTTTTTCTTTTTCTTTTGTTTACTAATAGGTTTTTTCCCTTCTTTGCTCCCTGTTATTGGCTGTAATCTTGTTCCTCTGATTATTTGCTGGATTTGTGGGTTTAGGCTATTCTGTCCTGAAGGGGCTTCTTCTCTGCTCTCCTGATTGACTAGATTAGTCTAATGGAGTATTAATGAACCTGATGTCAGATCTTTCCTAGCTGGTAATAGAAGCTAAAGGTGTAGGTAAAGGTGTGGAAGTTGAAGGGAGCTGTGCTTCTCACCCTGTTGTCAAGGTATTCTGTAGTGGTTGCAGTCTTTTCCCTAGGATCTTTGACATAATTTTTAAACAACCCTGATCCTTTTTTCAATTCAACTTCAGGTCCTAGTCTTTAATTCTATTTTTATATATCTCTTTCTAAACATCTTAGTTTTTCAAACAGTTTCATGTACAACCAAATTAGCTATTTTATATCATCTTCCTCACTTTTATTCCTTAAAAGACTTGATTTGTTCTTTAAGAATTTTATTCTTCAGAGCATTCCATTCCCTTTGAAACAACCTTTTTTCTGTATTATTTTGGTCTATGGAATTCTACTTAATATTGCTCTAAACACTTAAAATTCTGTTTGTATAATACCTAATTATGGTCAGGTATGTAAAGCTAGTTCTTAAAATCTATCAAAAACTATAAGATGGAATAGTCATTTCTTAAGATTTCAAGAACTAAAAAAATTTGAATTGATGTTTTCTGATCCAACTTTAATATTCAAATGTAGTTTTCTCTTCCTCTAAAAATTAGGTTTTTTGATTTTTAACATCAAACTAAAGCCTCATGCTGAGTTTGTAGTCCGTTAAAATCCCCACTTCCCCTGACTAACTGCATTCTAGCCATCTGGCAACCATCCAGTATTTGTGTAAATGACTTTTTGGAACCAAGTACATAAATTTTCATTGGCCAGGCTCTTAAGGTCGTTTAAAAATAATTAATAAATTGCAATATGAATTCTTGGCACTAGAGGTGCTTCTTTTTAAAAATTCTTCTAAGTAATTATGTAAGTAAAAGTAAGTAAACATTTATCTAAGTGAATATTTCAGAAATTTTATTTTTAAATTATCTTAAACCTAAATTATGGAATTACTAAATCTCAGAACTGAAAAGGGTCCCCAGAGTCCATAAAGAGCAAGCAAAATCTGAGGAAGTGCTATTCTCTAACCTTCCCTAATAAGCCACCATCTAATTTCCCTTCTAAAGATCTTTGAATGAAAGATAACCTCCTATCTCCAAGAGAGAAACCATTCCATTTTGGCTTTTGAAATAGAGATGTAAACTGAGGAAACTATTTCTTCTACAATAACTGGAATTTACTCTGGCTCGAGCGTGACAGAAAAACTGCTAGGGGAACCTGAGACTGCTTAGTTATAATGGAGACAGAATTGAGAGATACTAAGAGATGATAGTGAGATGCTGGTACAAAGGGGAATGCTCTGGGGTATACCTATTGATCTCTATTTGAGGCTCATGGATCAATGTTTTCATAATCACCTCCTACCCTCTTCCCCCTCACTCCCTCCCTTCTCCAACCCTCTCCTTCCTGCCTCCTTCACCTCCCAGTTCTTCTTGAAGCCTTTGACTTCTTCCTTCCCCCCTGAGTGAACTATAAAGATACCCCTTTCTTTTCCTTTTCAAGTCAGGGGGTTTATTGTGAAACAGGATGAGAAACTGAGGTAAGAGGCATGAGGGTCTCCCTAATCTATAATGAGGGAGAATTTGAGGGTTTGGGAAAACAGTCCAGTCATAATTGTGACTCTAAAACAGAGGGACAATCAGAGATGGAGGACAACTGTTTAAAATCTTTTTTCTTCTTCACAAAGCCATCAAGGTCTCAGCCTAATTTCAAAAGCCCCTCCACAAGGGTCCTTCAGTCTGAGACAAAAACTAAATAATATCAGTTCAGCTTCTTCCCCTTGGCCAGCTTCAACTCCCAGAGACAGAGACAGAATCATCAGTCTCTCCATTTCTCCTGGCCAGCTCAACTGCCTCTCTTCCTGGGAACATTCCTTTTGGAACCTTCCTTTTGATTGACAGATAGGTCCCCAGCCTTGTTTCTTGCATCTTGGCTTGTCCTGCAAAACCTCTCTCTCTTCAAGTCTCTATCACACTTTTAATGTTACACAGTTGTTTTTTTCTTTTACATCTAATTTCTCATGGCAGACCTTGAAATATTTATAGGCAGCTATCATTTCTCCCCTAAGGTTTCTGTTCTAAAGAACACCAGCCCTAGGTCAAGCAAATCCTCAAGAGATATGATCTTGAAGACCTTTCTCATACAAAAGATTCTTCTCTGAATGCATCCCACAATATTAGTGGCTTTCCTAAGTTATGTTCCTTGTCACTGATATCCTTCTTTCATAGCATCTACTACTCTTTGTGGTATCTGACTTGGTGGATGTATATATACAAGAAGTTTCATCCCTCTCCCTCTTTTTTATCTTAAAACTCTCTTTATCAGATCTGAAAATTCTAGGCATCATCTAGTTAAACAAACCTTTCATCTAACCTTTGTTAGTTGCCCTTCTCCCTTATCAAGAGCCTATTATTTTAAGTCACAAAAGAAAAATCCAACCTTTCCCCAGATACCAAGTTGTTTCATTTCACAGATGTTCTTTCTCTTCTAAATCTCCTTCCTTCAATCAGTAATGATGACATTACCCACTTCGTCTTTACTTCTTTGATTTCTTGCCCCAAATAATAGATCTAGATGTATTTCCATGGATCTTTCTAGGGGCCTCATTTGTCTCCATGTGAATCAGCAGACATAGGTAATGACTATCAGGTTAGACAGTATTTGAGAAATTATCATATTCTGAATGTGTGCCTGGGAAAGTTGACATATCATTCTATTATTCAAATGAAATCACCATATGGTATTTATATATATACACACATATATATAAATACATTTGGCCAGTGTTTATTTTAAGATTGTGGATTGTGTGAGAGTCACAACATAAAATTGCTATGCACCAGATATCAGGTTGTTTTCTACATAATGCTTATCTTGGTAGGTTTCCCCCAACTTCTGGATATGGCATCACAGAAGCCACTGATAGGGCACAGAGAAGATAGAAGGAAGCTTCTCAAGACAGTTTATAATTGTTTGGGAGGAGTTCTGCCATCATATCCCCTCCAGATTAGGAAAAATCAAAAGGCTCATACACTGGGATTACAAAGGGGTGCTAAAATCTCTCTTCAGTCACATAGACATGTAATAACATGGAGCTCAGAGTTTTTTTGGTGGGGGGAATCACAGGATCTTAAATATTAGCAAAAATAGATGAAAAGCATTTTTAAGCATATAACCTATTATGGTATGTCTGTCACTTTTGTTAAATGACTATAGTTTTCCAAGAAGAATACTTTAAAAAATGCAGCATAATTATACATAATGCAATGACAATATGGTTAGTGGAGGACTTTCAATGTGAGTGAACTAAATAACATACTAGACTGTAACAGAACAAATTGTACTTCTAAATGGTGACTCAACACCTTCATTTCAGATGTAAACAGAAAGAAGATCTGCAAGGGACACTAGGTTTTTGCTTTTTCCTGAACACTGATTCAACATTTTACTTTGACCAAAGAGATAGCCAACATCCTGAGAATTATCAGAAGATGTATGGAAATGATAAAAAAATTACACTTCTCAGTACAAAAAGTCTGACACATGCACACCTTTAATATCATGCTATTCTGGCATCTAGAAAGGTAAAACAAAAAATGAAACTTTAGTCAGATGACTAAAATACACTTAAGGAGGAAAAAGAAAGGCAGCTATGGGAAGATTCTCTAAAAAGATTAGATTATATAATCTGTGGTCAAAATGATGAAGCATAATAATAACTCATACACAAATTGTAATCAGATACTATGAAGTTCTTTCTTCACAATAGTCTTATTAGGTACAATTCGTCTCATCTTCATTTTACAGAAAACTAACAATGGTGAAATGATTTGTCCACGATCATACAATTGGTCAGTGTAGGAATTAGGATTTGAACTCATGCATCAAGATTAAAAGGCTACTATCCTTTCCATCATACCACTCTGCCCTTTGTATTGTTGGGCTAAATACAGATTGACATACTTAATCTAGGAATACTAGAGCATCAATACAGCTCATCAATTTTAGCAAGTTTTTCTTACAAACAATAAACACAATTTCACAACTGGAAGAAATAAGATGGAATTAGTGACATAAAGAAATGATAGAATATGACAATATGAATAGCTTTTTTTTGAAGTCACCCTTGAATTTTCTGATCCTTCTCCTCAACCCCACAACAAATCTACATCTATCGGTGACCTTTCTTTTCTTCAAAAGCCTTATTCATTTTTTTCACTACCTGGGAGGCTGCCTTGAAAATACAGCAGGTATTTGGGTATATATTTTATATCCATTCATTACTAAAAAGTAAGTGCTATGATGTAAAGGATTATCTTTGAAACATCATTCACAAACAACTTCATCTAAACTTTCCTAAATAAGTCAATTCAGAAAAGATCCTTTTGAGTGCCTTTTCAAAAGTCATTGTGGAGTACAGGAATGAATAAAGACTAGCCTGGCATATTGGAAAACATTAATGTTGAGTTCAATCTTAGAGATTATATATTTCAACCCCTTCTTTTTACAAGTGAGAAAACTGAGGGTCAAAGGTTTGATGGATTTGATCAAGTTCACACAGGCAAGAAGTAGAAAATCTGAGATCCAAATCAAGTATTATGATGATAAATCCATTTTATTACATATTATTGCTATTACTAATAATAGCACTATTGATCCTAAGGATAATTTGGAAAAAAGTTCATAGTACAGTCCCTTAGAAATATAATTCTCCACTTGTAAATATTGAAGTAATAATGGAATTTTAAATGCATCAATGATATACTTAAGTGCAAAAGTACTTTGTGCCACTAAGCTGGGTTTCATTCCTCTTTATCCAGAACATAAAACCCTTGTGACTTTTTTTGTTCTAAAAAAAATGATACTGGGAAAGTCATTAACGAAGAGCCTTTACAGATGTTTTCTTAATTATAGCCTTTGGTTTAGAAATTTCTTAGATTTCATGTTCTCTGAATGTTTGATGCTATAAACATATCAAGGCCATGTGTGGAAATTAGGAAAGTTGTTTCCCCTCTGGAACAAATTCCTTCCTCCTGGCATGTCTGTTCCTCCATTGCATTTCCTTTATTACTTTAGGGCTTCAGTAAATTACATGCTGAAGCTCCAGGTTTTGCCAAGCTATGGAGCACCTCTCTGCTTCAGACTTTCAAAACCTGGCTTTGAGGTTAAAGTAACATTCTACTAGGAGATGCTTCCTCATTCTGACACCTGAGAAAGCCAACTTTAAGACAGGACTACTCTGAGATCCATGATCTTTTAGGGGACAAAGAGTGCATTTACTGAATTTTGCTTTAAATATGACCATGAATATGTGAGTCCTCAGCACATCCCAAACAAGGATGATTTTGTCATAACCAAACTTCTGATTTCAGTAGCAAGGAGCTCTAGAATGTAGTAGGGAAAATGCGATCTCCATCCCTCATTAAGACAGATCTGCAAGCCTCAGAGGGTTCTACTCTGGGATGCTAAGCAGTTGAGTGACTTGCCCAGGTTCATAAAGTCAGTATATGTCAAAAAGGGACTTGATTGTAGGTCTTCTTGGCTTTAAGGATGACTATCAAGTTTGCCATGAACCCTATTTGATGCATGATAAGGATTCTACAATAGTCATGCAGTAATGAATGTCAGTTAATTTGAGGACAAGGAATGTTTGCTTTTTCTAGAATTTCCTGGTCCTTAGCCCATTTCCATCACATAGTAAGTACTTCAATGCTTGTTGATTGATTGAATTTGCACTCATTATATCTTTTATTTATGTGAAAAAAGAATTGTGCTATACTTGTGGCCTTAAAACAAATTAGTGACCATTCATTCCCTCAAATTGATATTTATACCAATTCTAATTGGGAAATAATTACTATAAAGATTTCTAAGTGTCTACTAAAGTCCTTTACCCATAATATAGCTTTAAGATATGTACAAAATAATACTATTCAAAGAATTTAGACATAGAATAAAGGAGTAAACTGAGTCAAGTTGAGCCAATATGAGAAGCCTTCTTCGAGAACAATCAAGAAATTCTTTGAGAGAATTAAGAGATAGGATGAGTGCATGGAGGCTGAAGCAAGGAGAAGGATGCCATTGTGAATGAAAGAAAAGACATTCTCAAAACTAGCCATGCAAATTATGTTGTGCAGGTCAAACATATCATGAACTGGAAAGCACTATGTAAATGTCAGTTATTATCATTGTTTGGTATTAATAATGATCATAATGTCAGAAAATCATGCTTTTTCCTTGCCTGTCTGATGGCATTGGATGGGACATCTATAGTAAAATAAGAACATTTCATAGCCACCCACTTACTTATTCTATCACTTCAAACCTTATTTCAAAGACTTAAGTTTAGATCAAGTCAACACCTTTATCTTTGTGTCTTTTGCAGCACCCAATGAAGTATCTGGTACACAGTAGGCACTTAATAAATTATTGTTCCATTGAATTGGAATGAATAACGGGCACTTTCCCTCCCTTTCTCTTTTTTTTTTTTACAATACATTGAAAGGAAAGAATATTGATTTTGCATTTGGAAGATCTAGGGTCAAATCTTGCCTCTGACACTGTTTGTGTGAACTTAGGGAAGTCACTTAGCTTTCCTGGGCTATTTCCTAATCTGTAAAATAAAGATATTGGAATAGATAACCTCTAAGATCCCTTACAGCTCTAAATATATGATCTCATGAATAAAAAAAAATAATTGCCCAGGGGAACTATTTTAAATCTTGTGGAAACATATAAGCAAATGACAATTTCTAATCTTTTCTCTGTCTGTCTTCATCTTACTGTTTGTCTTTTTCTTTCTAGTTCTGTATCTCTCATTTTCTCCTTGGAATTAGCACTTTTTCATCAGAAGTCATGGTAAATTGGGGGATTATTAGCTTGATTGGAGTGAAAAAGTTGATGTAGGTGTTTTTTCATTACATGAATACATTGTCCCAGGTGAAACCAAAATCTAGAGACATAGCAATATGTCTTCCAGAAGGATTGCATCACTTCATAATGTGAGTTTATAGAATTATGAAGAAATCTGGAACCCTCCAAAATTTATTTTTTTTTAATTTAGAATATTTTTCCATGGTTACATGATTCTCTCCTCCCTCCTCTTTTATTCTCCCCACTCCAAAGCTGACAAGCAGTTCCACTGGGTTATAAATGAACATTGTTCAAAGCCTATTTCCATGTTATTCATGTTTGCAGTAGAGTGATCTTTTAACATCAAAACATTAATCATACCCCTATCAAACCACGTGATCCATCATATGTTTTTCTTCTGCATTTCTATTCCCACAGTTCTTTCTCTGGATGTGGATAATGTTCTTTCTTATAAGTTCCTCTGGATTGTCTTGGGTCATTGCATTGCTGCTAGTAGAAAAGTCCATTACATTTGATTCTGCCATATTGTATCCATTTCTGTGTACAATGTTCTCCTGGTTCTGCTCCTTTCACTCTGCATCAGTTCTTAGAGGTATTTATAGTTCACATGGAATTCTTCCAGTTCATTATTCCTTTCAGCACCATCAGATACTGCAATTTGCTCAGCCATTCCCCAAGGGCATTCCCTCATTTTCCTTTTTTTTTTTGCCATCACAAAGAATGCAATTATGAATATTTTTGTACAAGTCTTTTCCCTTATTATCTCTTTGGGGTACAAACCCAGCATTTGGTATGACTGGATCAAAGGGCAGGCACTCATTTAAAGCCCTTTGGGCATAGTTCCAAATTGCCCTCCAGAATGGTTGGATCAATTCACAACTCCACCAGCAATGCATTAGTGTCCCAATTTTGCCACATCCTCTCCAACATTTATTGCTTTCCTTTGCTGCCATATTGGCCAATCTGCTAGGTGTGAGGAGATACCTCAGCGCTGTTTTAATTTGCATTTTTTCTAATCAGAAGGGAGTTAGAACACTTTTTCATGTGATTATTGAGAGTTTTGATTTCACAATGTGAAAACTGCCTCTTCTCAAAAATGTTTAATGAATACTAAAAATTGTTTTTACATGTAATTGGGGAAAAATAAAATATTTAAAAGAATTATGAAATTAGGATTTTTTTTAGGAATCTCATGAAAAAAGAAAAGAGAGAAAAACAATGATTATCCAGAGTAAAGCAGCTGGAGTTAATAGTCTGCTAGAAAAAGTAAGGAGTTCTTTCAATATTTCATCCTTACGAACACACCCCTATTGACATTTCCATGTAGGCTTACTTATTTATGTGCATATTTTCTCAGTCAATAGAATTTTAGCTCCCAGGGGCAAGAACTGATTTCTTTTTTGTCTTAGTATTCTCAGAATGTAAAAGAATTCATGGAACATGCTACAAAATAAATACTTGTTGATTGGTTGATCACGTCCTGCCTTGTATCATGTTATTTTTGTATGTCTTAGTCCCCTAATTAGATTGTTAGCTCTTTGAGTGCCAAGAATGTTATTTTTCATCATTGCATCTGTAGTCCAAAGCACAAAACCTTGAATATACTTAGTTCAATACAGCGAGAAATTATAATTTTATTCATGTGAGTACTCTCTCCATGGACATGATTGAGACCTGAGAGTTTAATGGACAATTTTTGATGTTTTTGTTTGTTTGTTTGTTTTTGTTTTTGCAAAAAATCTATCACCTTTTGGCCTACCTGGTGACAAGAGTCTCTGACTTTCACCAGCCTGGTTCTCTAATGAAAGAAATATAATTTATTACTGGACTTATATCCAAACTTTTTATGCTTTGAAGTACCTAAGAGGTCTTATAGTCCACTAGTATATAATTTGAAAATCCAGGGTCACTTTTATGCTATGAGGAGCCATTTGATTCAAATTTTAGGGAAAGATTTGAACATGTTCATTAAATTTGTTGGTTTAGATTAAGTGAAATAATAGTACACGTACTGGAGAATTATTTGTCATACCCTTGCTAAAAAACCATTGAAAAGCTTGATTCAAGGTCCATTTTTATAAAAGCAGCTCTGACTTCATTTAGATGAATTATACCTGGGAAGTGTGGGGCCTTTCATGGACATTTGTGTCTATTTGAGTAAAAGGCAAAGCAAAACTCTAGAACTGACCCAAAGCTAGAGATGATTTCAGATGATTCTGTATTATGTGAGTGAAACTCAGTCCAAATGTCCCTTTTTGACATTTCCAGATTCACTGTAATAGGTCAGAATGATGACCAGAGCTGATGGCAATGCCATGACTGTGAGGAATTTCTCTGAGTCTTGGTTTTCCTAATATTCATCAACTAATGAATATAGCAGGTCACTGTGGCAACTTATTGGGACAAATAAGTATAAGTACTGATGTCCAGGTAAAGTAAGAAATCATAGACATTGCCATCATCGGATGGGGAGAAATCTGAAGCACAGATGATTTAGCAAAGCACACCCAATGAGATAGTGGAATCATTAGGAATAGGACCTGAGCAAGGACATTGCCTTCTGGGTCTTCTCAGTCTTGTAGACAGCTGAACATACGAACTTTGTAATAGGCAGACAGAAGGAGCAAATTGTCTTGAGCTTGTGGGTGAGGACTGGAAAGAGATTAGGAAGATGTTCTTCCCTTGCTTTTTTTTTTTTTTACCAATTCTATGATCAAGGAGATGTCATGCATAGAATGATGTTTGATATTCATGTGTTCACTGAGCAGCGTTTGAGGTAAGATTTTTCCATTACAATGAATTGAATTATCTAATATGCTTAAAGGGAATATTTTTGTTAAATATTCTGATTAGCAAAGAATTGTTACATATAACAGAGGTTTCATGTTATATGCACACATATAGACATACAGATACATATCGCTGACAGTCTGTATATTTTCTAAACAGGTAGCCATGCTGCTAAAACTCACTAAGGGCCATAAAGGGTAACCTTAGTTTGAGGGAGATACATCTATTACTCATTATTGTAGCTCGTGAGCACATACAACTTCTTTTTTATTTTAAACAAACCATCCAAGACTGTAGCTATTAATCATGAAACATTTTCTAACAGAAGGCAAAGCCATAGTAATCATAACAAAATAGCTCATCCATAAACCTAGGTCTTACTCTCCCACTAATACATTCAATACTTGCATGCAATATGGAAGAGAAAGGGCACAAATTTACAGAAAATATAGAAATTAGAGCTATAAGGAAACTCACATGCCTAGAATAACTTGTGGTTTGGAATGATAATCTCTGATTCTCTTACTCTGGGAAACACTATTCTTTTGAGCATCTCTGCTCTTGTTATAAAAATTGCTTCTCAGCTACTCTTAGAATGTTGCCACAATGTTAATCTCTGTCTCTTTGTCTCTGTCTCTGTCACTCTCTGTCTCTGTCTCTGTCTCTGTCTCTCTCTTTTTCTCTCTCACAAAGAACCATTTTAATATGAGGATCTGCAGAAATTCTCAGTTTTGTCCCCTTAACTGAGGTAGCTTTATCTAGTTTCAGCAAAGAGCAATTCCCATAAGCCTGGGATCTTCAAAATTCACCAGGTGAGCTCTCTATAGGCTTAGAGAATTTTTCCCTTATGAAGCATAAAGAGCAGTAAGGGCAATGTAGGTATGCATTTGATAGGTTGCCACTCCCTCAAGCTAGAAGCAGAAAGAAAGGCAGCTTTTCACATCAGTTGTCCAAATAGGAGAGCATTCAGCTTTCTCTAACCATCTTCCAGAATCAGAATTTTTCTCCAATCAAATCAACTCCTTGCCTCAACTGCAGATACTATTTAATCAACTGGTCTCAGTTGTGCTATGCTTTGGTTTTATCCTCCTCTTCTCTTTCTGTCAAATTTCTGAACTCTGATGGTTTCTCATTTTCATGGGCTTCTGTCTTTTGGTTTTGATATCTAAAATTGACTCTTGGCATCTAATTCTATGACCTGCCATGTCTCCTGCCTCAAACCAGAAAATTATTAGTAACCCATCTCTATCTTAGGTTTAAAAAAAAAAAAAACCTCAAATCCTATTTCTCTGAGGTATATTACAAATAGTTCATCTATTTTTTTATTTTCCCTTGGTCCCCAAATGGATCTTTGATTTTGAATTTCCAAGATAATAACCTCATGGAAAAACAATGTAGCTGCAACCATTTTTCAAATCAGTCAGTACTTTTGCCTTGAAAGGGGCTGCTTTAACTCAGCTTTTCTCAAAACCAACTGTTTCTCCTCAAGCTGCTTTTTTTAGTTTCTAACACAAATTTCCTTACTTTTCCCAAATCAATAAATAGAATGTTTATATAAGAAGATGATCTACTTTACAAAAAAAAATACACGTTACAAATTATACTTAATAATTAAATTTTATTAATGCTGAATTAGTTTTAATTATGCTATATCAGATTAGAATAAATTATATCATAAATTATATTCAATACTAAATTTAAATAATATTTAATTATTTTTCCATATTATATTTTATGAAGTATATATAACATATATATACATATGTATTTATATATGTATTTATGAACTTTTATGAATCTTTACTTGCAAAAAATTCATACAATATACTTTCTTTAACCATTTGGTTCATGTTTGAACTGTGTATCCTATCTCTGTGAATAACCATGGATCTAACTGAAGCTGCCCTCCTTGTGGTATTCTTGACCCTGACAGTTGTAACAAAAACACCTGGAGAACTTCATAAGCTTTTCTGATAACTTTCTGTTCCAATTTTATGTAGTACATTCATGAAAGTGGCGAACAGCTTTGATAACTAAAATACTTTCTTGTGTTAAGCAAGCCATACTTGATATTAATAATTATAGCATTCTGGAACAAAGTTATTCCCATGATTGTAGCTTTCAAATATCACAGTTCATATACTTAGAATGAAAAGGGATTCTAGAAGTTATCTAGTCCTATTTTAACAGTCAGGTAGGTGATACAGTGGGTAGAGGGCTGGACCTGGAAGGAAGACTCATCTTCATGAATTCGAAACTGGCCTCAGATATTCACTAGCTGTAAGACTCTGGGCAAGTTACTAAATCTTGCTTGCCTCAGTTTCTTCATCTGTAAAATGAACTGAAGAAGGAAATGGTAAAGCACTCGAATATATTTGGCAAGAAAACTCTAAATGGGGTTATGAAGAGTTGGATATGCCTGGAATGACTCAAAAACCAGTCCTATTTTACAAATGAGGAAGATGAGTTACAGAGTAACAAAGTAATTTTCCCAAAGTCGCATAAATAGCACAAAGCAGAGGAAGTATTTGAATTCAGATTCTCTAACACTCAATTTATTAGTCTTTCCATTTTACCACATTATATTTATATATATATATGATTGTATTACATATATTATATATGTATATGTATAAATATATACAATATATTATATATATTTACCACATTATATATATATTTTCAAAGTCTATATGATTTTAGTCTATGTATAAGACATACTTTATTGAAAGAGCCCCTTTGAAAGTTATATTTTGATTTCCTGAATCAAATTAAGCAAAGCAGAATCTTATAGAATCATAGATTCTGAGCTAGAAAGAAGCTTAGAACCCCTTGAATCCAATTTCCTAATTTCACAAATAAACAAAGACACGATGAGGTTAAATGACTTACATTCACATGGCTAGCAAGTATCTGAGTTTGGATCTGACACAGGCTTTCTGGCTCTAAGACTGATGCCTTGTCCACTATATCTTGCTATCTTCATTCCTTCTTTGATTCACAATGGATTTCAGCATCTTGTAGTGCCTCAGATATATATCTAAATAGACATCAATTTTCCAGTGAAGCAGGGTTATCATACAAGTAAAACAAGCTAATACAAAATTCCAAGAATTTCATAGCTGTTCAGATAATTGGTACCCACTCCTTACTGTTCTTTCTATAATGGGACTAATAATAGCAGATGAGCAATTTTCACTCTTCTACCCACTCCCCACTGTGGCAAAATTTGACCCCATGGCCAGCCTTTTTCCTGTTCTCTGGAAGCTTTTCAAGAGATCTGTGTCCACTTGTATGGAATGATTAGAGAACTTGAGTGATCTGGGCTCCAACTCTCTGGACTTCTACTTAGTCTCCTCCCTCTTAGAGCTTCTCTGCTTTTTCTACAGCTTTCAGAAGCTCCTTAACCTTTGAATAAGTATCATAGTGGAAAAAAATCTGGATCTGGAGGTTGGAAGACTTGAATTCAAATTAAATTGCAAATACTTAGTAACTCTGTGTCCCTGGACTCTGCCTCAGTGAGGCAACTGAAATGAGGATAATAATTAAACATACCTCATAGGGTTGTTGTGAAGATCAAGTAAGCTAATATTTATAAAGTATTAAACAAAGTGCTTCTTGGCACATGGTAGGCATTTAACAAATTTTTCCTTCCTCCATCATTGCATCCCCCATCCTCCTTCCTCTCCTTTCCTTCCCTATTTCTTCCCTTCCTTTCTTCCTTTCCTTCCTTCTTTCCTTCCTCCATTCCTTCTTCTCTCCCTTATCTCTTTCCTCCCTCCCTTTCTCTCTTCCTTCTTTCATTCTTTCCCCCCTTCCATCTAGTGAATATTACTATCATGGACTGAAAAGATTCTTTCCTTTTTTAATCTTTGAGGCAAGGCATCATCTCTTCTTAACTTAATTTGTATAATGTTAAGAACCGTCAGAGGGAACTTAAGGACAATTATTGTCTCAGGTTGAGAAACTCAAGAGCTAAAAGTTTCAAGATCTTGTCTTTGTCAACTGAGCTTGGAGGGGAAAATGATATGAACATGAGATCACTGTGTACTCTCAGATTATTTCCTGCTTCCTGTATATTTAAATACACAGGGAATAATCCTTCTATTAAAATGAGGCCCTGTATATGAGGATGGGCAGAAGTTCAATGAAAAAAGAAGAAAAATATGTTTGCCAAGTACCAGATGTAAAAAACATAAATCCTGCCAGAACAAGTGTGTGTGTGTGTGTGTGTGTGTGTGTGTGTGTGTTTGTGTGTGTGTGTGTGTGTGTGTGTTGCTTGTGGGGGACTGCCTAAAATACAGAGAGATCTCCCAGGTCAGATAAGCATGTGTCGCACCGACACATTTAAGCCATCTACTTCCTCAGAACAATAAAAGTTTGAAAGAAATCTGCTGCCTTTTGTGGTTTGAAATTACACTTATAGGACCCAGAGGCCTTGCTTGATTGAAACCTTTCATGAAAGCAGGTTATATTGCCTAGTTCTGTCACTCACTAATATTGGGATCACCTAAATTTCTAAGCCTGAGGTTGCCTCTAAGCCTTGTTTTTACTTTCTGCTCTCTGTCATCTTAGAAGCTGAATATGAGTACTCTAAAGCCTAACACTTATCCAGGAAGGCTCCTGTTGATGGCAAGTAAGAGGTGCTGTTGTAGAAGAGAAGGGAGTGAGTGAGAGTAGGATAGAGAAGAGAGAATAAGGAAGAGTAAGGAAAAAGGGAGGAGATAGAAAGAGTTATGAGAGAATAGCTAAAGGAAATAAAAAGATAGAAGAGAAAAGAGGAATAATAAAGGAAAGGTTAGCAGGAGGCAGAATGTAGGTCTTATGAGTGCCTACACATTGGTGGAGTCAATCAAATGTCCTTAGCGAGGGTCTGGCCCCACACTTTTTAGATTCCACATTTCCACATTATTGCAATAACAGGCTATAGGAATTGGATTTACATTAACCAAACATACACAGTTAATAAATCAGAATGCCACTTCATTAATTTGTTTGTAGTAATGACCAGTTATTTATACAAGGCACTCCCTCCTAGAGGCTGGTCTACTTGTAGGACAAAATTACAAAACATACTACTGATTGATGAACATAGAACTTGGGGAAAATGAGGTAGGTGTGCTTTGGAGGGATATTTCTCCCATGCTCTGGTAGCTTTGTGAATTTTTCCTCTTCAGTTTTCTAGAGAATATGAATATTGCATTCTAGAGGTACAATAACAAGTTCTTACTCTTTGACTCTATCTAGACTTCATGGAAACTACCACTTTTTTTTGAAACCTAAAACAGGTAGCAAATAATTAGATAATACTCTCTTTAATTTATGACACTTAAATTGCTTTGACAAATTTAGGAATCTCTTCAGTCTTATCAGGAAGGTATTTCAGACTAAATCAGAAAGTGGCATTTTAAAAAACTTCTCCAAGTTGTAGACGTAAATTCCTAGGATTATGAACTTTCAGAGTTGGAATAACCTCCATAAACATGTGATCAGTATCTGAAAAAATTCACTCTACAATATGCCCAATAGATAGCCATCCAACCTCTCAAGACATTCAATGAGCAGGATCTACTCTTTCCTGGAGAAGTCCATTCCACTTCTAATTAGCTCTACTCATGAGCAAGTTATTCCTTATATCAAAACTAATTTTATATTTTTGCTTTTTCCTCATTGTTCATGATTGTTCCCTCTGTGGCCATGTGAAAGAAGTTTATTCCCTCTTCTATGTGATAGCATTCAAATATGTGAAAAGCATTGTCATATGCTTCCTCAAATCTTCTTTTCTATAAACTAACCATCCATAGGTCTTTAAAACAATTCTCATTTGACACAAATTCAGTGTTCTTCATTGCGGTTTTCTTCCTCTTGGCTACCCAAGTTATCTCCCTGTTTGAATGTAGAATGCTCCTAGTCTAGTGGTTCTTAAATGAGGAACTGAGAATTGTATAGAACTTAAGCTTACAATAACATGTAACCAAGAGTTCCTTGAACACTCCCATTGTTGGCTCTCTCATAAAAAATACTATTGTTTTGGGAACAAAGCATTTTGAGAACCACTGCTCTAAGTCCTAACTACATCCACTCTATAGCAAAGTTAAAGAAAAATTAATTATATTCAAAGTCTCTTTCATTTCCCCTTCCCTTTCCTCTTCTTCTTCTTCCCATTCCCCTTCCCTCCTCCTCCTCCTCCTCCTCCTTTTCTGCCTCCTCCTCCTCCTTCTCCTCCTCCTCCTCCTCCTCCTCCTCCTCCTCCTCTTCCTTCTCCTCCTCCTCCTCCTCCTTCTCCTCCTCCTCCTCCTCCTTCTCCTTCTCCTTCTCCTTCTCCTTCTCCTTCTCCTTCTCCTTCTCCTTCTCCTTCTCCTTCTCCTTCTCCTCCTTCTCCTTCTCCTTCTCCTTCTCCTCCTTCTCCTTCTCCTTCTCCTTCTTCTTCTTCTTCTTCTTCTTCTTCTTCTTCTTCTTCTTCTTCTTCTTCTTCTTCTTCTTCTTCTTCTTCTTCTTCTTTCTTCTTCTTCTTCTTCTTCTTCTTCTTCTTCTTCTTCTTCTTCTTCTTCTTCTTCTTCTTCTTCTTTCTTCTTCTTCTTCTTCTTCTTCTTCTTCTTCTTCTTCTTCTTCTTCTTCTTCTTTCTTCTTCTTCTTCTTCTTCTTCTTCTTCTTCTTCTTCTTCTTCTTCTTCTTCTTCTTCTTCTTCTTCTTCTTCTTCTTTTTCTTCTTTCTTCTTCTTCTTCCTTCTTCTTCCTTCATCTCCTTCCCCTTCTACTTTTTCTCCTCCTCCTCCTCCTTCTTCCTTTTCTTCATTCAAAGCTAGGGAATTCTTAGGAAATATCTTGGCATGTTGGCTAGTATAGAAAACTATGTCATGTCCCTGCTAGTGGAGAGGAAGTTTCCTTCTTAAGAAATGTATGCTCCATTTGGAAATTGAGACTAAAACAAGCAAATCATTGCTGTTGACAAAATGACTGGTTGGTCAAAAAAGAAAGATTGAATGTAGGGATCTCAGAATATATGAGCCTAAGAATTACCATGTGAATATAATATATAATATTATATTGACCAAACCAGAGAATTGGGACCCAGGGAGTCATTTGACTCTGTGTGTGTGTGTGTGTGTTTCTATATGTTTGGGAGGAGTCTTGACAATGTGATATGTCTTCTTTTTGGTGACAAAATCTGGAAGTGCTTCTGTGCCTAACATGTTTCCAAGTAAAATATTAATTTGGGATGAATAAGTTGTCATAAATGTTACAATTAGGCCAGAGGTAGAAAAGAACTATCAGACGTTCAAAGGCTAAGTGCAGCAGCTATAGGTAAAAGCTTTTGAATTCCTGGTTTTGTCTGGAGCAAGGGCTTTTGAATATATATATTGTTGAAATTTTGTGAATTAGTGTGAATTCCTATATTTTTGTATTCCTATCATCTTTTAAAAACTGTTTTTAACTAGAAAATTTATGTTTGCAAATACTGTAGAGGATACAATTCTCTTCATACAACTAGGTAAATTGGAATTTCTTCAACTGATATATAACCGAAGTAAGTAGCATCAAATACTATCGTATTTTCCACTGAAAGGAATACTGAACTTGAAGTCCTAGGTTGTGACTTTTCACTTATTACCTGTGTGAACCCTCTAGATCTCAATTTTCTCTTCTGTAAATTGAGGGAATTTTATTAGATGGCAAATAGTTCTAGACCAGTGACACTAAAAAGCAAGTCTTTTGGACCACTTGAAATAGAAGAGAGACAATTCACAAGAGAATAGATAAATAAAAAGTTGAAAAAGTCTCCTCTGAAGCCAACTTGGGATATTTGAATCATTAGAACTTTAGAAGAATGATTGAGGAATTGGAGTTTGTTTATAAATGTTTAATAAGTAACCTTCTGTTCCCACAAAAAAATGTATACATCATTCATACTTAAGCTTATACTACATTATTAACATTTTGCCATCAACTTATTAAGACTAGTCAGTCAACAAAATAATATATCACTTTTATTTCTATCATTTGTTAATTTCCAAAGTGTATATACATACACTAAAAATTAGCTTTTACAAGCCAGGTCAAGCTGGCTCCAGCATACCCCCGAGTCTAGAAAGAAATCATATCCAATCTCTGACATGTATTGGCTTGTGTGACCCTGAACAAGTCACCAAATCCACTGTTGCCTCAGGCAACTCTTCAAGATTATGAATTAAAAAGGAGTTTTAACTTACATTGGAGGAAGTAGTTACCTCTCTCATATGTAGTAGGCAAAATAAAAAAATCATTACTCTGTGCTTTTGTTCTTTTTTTAGTTTCTTTCTCTCCCTATTCCAAACTCTACCACCTTTTCCAGCTCTTTTGTCTTTTGTGTGTTCTCCTTTTGTGTTTGCCCCCAATTTCTACTGAAAAACACTAAAGAGTTAGGTATATCTAGAAAATGGATAAAAGATAGCAAACAATTCAGAGAAGTAGAATGGAGCACTGGAGAGAAGGATTGCTGAATGATAAGATATAAATTCAATTCCAAAAGATAAGAATTACTCAGAAATCAATAGAGAACCACAATATGCATAATTGGGGCCCTGAGGTGGCACAATGGGCAGAAAGATAGACTTGGAATCAGGGAGATTCATCTTCTTGAGTTAAAATCTGGTTTCAGACACTTAGCAGCCATGTGACCCTGGGTGAACCACTTAACTTGTTTGCCTCAGTTTCCCCACCTGAAAAATGAGCTGGAGAAGTTATGGGTAAGCCACTCTGGTATCTCTGCCAAGAAAACCCCAAATGGGGCCACAAAGAGTTAGATCTGAGTGAGATGAGTGCATAACAAACAACAAGCATTGACGTAGTGCCTAATATATGCCAGGAAAATCCCAAATGAGGTCTTCAAGAGTTAGATATTGTTAAAGTGGTTGAACAACAAAAATATGCATAATTAGAAGTAAGAGGCTTTTTATAAAGCAAAACTTTTCTTATCATGTGACACCATTGTCCAAACCTAACCTTTAGAATATGGATTACTAATGTAAGGTAGCATGGAAGACTGGAATGAGTGCTAAGTTTCAAGTTAGGGGATCTGGGTTCAAATGCAGATCCTGGTATTTATTATCTCTGTGATTTGGGGCAAGTCCCTTAGTCTTGCTGGCCCACAATTTTCTTCTCTATAAATTGAACAGATTGAACTAGATGGACTCTAGGGTCCATCATAGATCAGGATCTATTCTCCTACACTGAATTCTATTGCTTTCCCCTTCTCCCTTATATCTGTACATTCACAGAGGCCCAGAATCTATTCATTCGATGTCTTCTCTTAATTCATTCCCCAGATTGGTGTGTCACCTTCTCCATTAGATCTTAAAAGTTTGGGTAGGAGAAGGGGAAGGACTTAGACTGGGGGGAATATAAGACCTGGAAGGGATATCAGAAGCCAGCTGGTTTCTGATTTACATGTGAGGCAAATAAGTTCTACTGGGGCTATGTCACTCGCTGGGAGTCACACAAACAAGTAAGTGGCAGGTACAGGATTTGAATCCAAGTCTTTTGACTTCAGTCCTAGTTTTCTTTCTAGTACACTCTCTTCTTTTGGGGAAAGGCAAGAACAAGAAAGAATTGCAAAGATGTGTAGGATCTGGAGATTATGAAGAATGTAAGTGATTAAATTAGAGGAGGCAGAATTTCAAAAAAAAATGAAGAAAATAGAGAAGGAAAAATACCTGTGTCCAGGACAAGGATTGGAAGAATAGAAGGAAGAAGTAGAAAGAAGAGGTAAAGGAGAACAAAAAGTACTCAAGTACAGAAAGAATTGAGGAGAAGGAAATTGGTAAGATAAAGGAAATTATGCATACCTGTCAAGATGTCAAAGAGCAAGTCAGAAGAATTCTTCAGAGGAGGCTGTCATAAAGGCTATAAGCAAGAAAGACTACAGGATCTTGTTTCTAGGATGAAGAATAGGGAAAATATTGTAGTGACCTCTTTAAAGTGTGACAAGCTTGTCTTTCTGTCACATATTCAAAATGCAACTAGTTTCCTTCCTAGAAGGGAGAATAAAGGAATTTAAAGAATGGAAGAAAGAGAAGAAAGAAGAGGAGGAAGAGGAGGAGGAAGAAAAGGAGGAGAAGAAAGAAGGTGAGTAAAAATTAAATTAGTTTCTAGTAATAAAAGTATTAGATTTTATGAGGTTTATTAAAGATTATTAGAAATCAAGGATACAAAATAATAAACCACATGCCTGGTTTATTATAGGCTGATTAGCCCATTCACAGTCTACTTACTACATGTTGAAATGTCTGAGTAAAGGAAGAGCTCTTGGGAAGCAGAGAGCCTTTTCAATATTAAATTGTGATCTCACCCAGGTGGAGACTCAGGTGAGATTATAGGGAATTCTGGAAAGTACCAAGGACTTCTGGGGATTGAAGTCTGGGGTTCAAATTTCCATCTTTACATACACCCTTGTAATTGTATTGGCAAACCAGTTTCCCTAAAAGGATCATGGAAACATAATCAACTTAAAGATTGCAATAATTTGTGGGTAAAAGGAAAAGAGAACAAAATCAATGATTGCTAGGTACATTGACAAAAAGCCAGTTAGGGGGCAATCCCTTTTGGCATAAGAGTATACATACAAGTAAATGTTCAATCATCCACACCCAAAGTTCATTCTTGATCTTCTCTTGCAGAGCTTATGGTCTGTGGAGGAATCTTCATGTGTCTTCTCCAAACAATTCAGTTTCTATATTCATAGCATGTTTCTTAAGCTAAAATTTCTCTCTCAAGGAATTTAAACTTTGGAATTTAAAATAATAATGAATTTTACATTTTTACATATCCCCCTGAAGGGGGTGATTGAAAAACACAGGGATCACATAGGGATGCATGACTGAGTTATGAGGTATATGAATCAATTAGTAAGAGAATTCAAAAACATTTAAAAAATCCAAATAAAAAAAAGATAATTTCTGGATGAAATATAGACTATCAAAGTCTTATGTGCAAAAATTCCAAGTAAAGGAAAAAAAATCTACAACATGTCCTTGAATCAGGGCTCAATTAAAATGATCTAAGCAATTAAGCATTTACCCAGTCAGTATGGAGGACTACAGAAAGTTGCCACATTATGAAAGACAGAGAATAGGGACTAGATTATAGGAGCCAGATCAGAACCAAATTTTGGTACTTGTCTGTAAGTATTTTCACAAAGAGTGTGGATACAAGGAAGGTCTACATCTTAGCATATGTTAAGCATCACCACCTAGAATCTCACACTAGGTTCAAGTCCTTTGTATTGACTTAGAAATACATCAACCCTACCTGGATTGGTTTTTTCTTTTTTGATCTGTGTGCTCTTTTGGCACAATTCAGATTTAATTCAGATTTAGCTTTGTGATTCTTTAGCCCTCTGCAATGGCTCTTTTGTATGTCTTGTCCAGGAATCAGACAGAATCATTAAGCAAAGTCCCATAATTTTTTTAAACAATTAATGGCATCATTTTTATAGTCCCAAACTTTTGGGGGTATGCATTGATATTATAGAAAATATATTTTAAACTTATATTAATGCTAAAAAAATGTTAAAGAAAATCTTAATATTGGTGACATGCTTCAAATATAAAAAGAGAGAGAAAATAAAAGACTGAAATAGTATATTGCACATGCAAGAAAAATATAATAATAAAAGAGTTTTAAAATTCAAAAATGTAGCTTATAATTATTGACACACTGTGTCATCTAAGGAAATGTAAAATACAAGGTTTCTCACCAAAAATGAGATCCCTTTCCTCTTCATGCCTGGCTATGATCCACTCTGAGTATGAGCAAATGAATTTCACAAAGTAACAGATTTTTAAAAAGAACATTAGTTCAAATATGTAGATATCAATATCCCCAAAATTCTCAATAGCCCAATTAATTACAATAGCAAACAAAAACCACTACAATTTTTTATATGAGTCTGCTGTATGACATTTGAAGAAAATGGATTCTTGTCACAAGTTTTTCAGGTGTAGCAATGTTTCAACCTTGGCAAACATATTTTTAAACAAAGTAGAACTTATTTTGGTCTAGAACATAATCAAGCAATTTAGATATCATTAAAAAAATGTGGCAGAGGAGTCTAGGAAAAAAACCCCAAACTCTGTACTGTTGATGTTGGATAAAGGGAGCTGAAGAGTTGTAAATGAGAGATGCTCCTCTTTTGGGAGTCATCAAGGGATAGGGGTACCATGCCCTGGGATTAACTTGCCAGCTCCTTTGGTATGAGACTGTGATGTCCCACCCATTCACATTTTTATAAATGTAGGAGGTGGAGATTATAATTGCATTTCACTTCAGCTAATAAAATGGACATTAGCTCCTGTTAGGGGCAGGCAAAATGACCAGAGTTGTTAGGGAGAAAATCTAAAACTCATTTCTAAAGACCCCTTAAAATCAATTTGAGATATTTAGCTTATTAAACTTTCCAAAGGTTGTTATACAATTGTAACCAATTTTTATAAAGTCCATCTATCCTCTATGTGGCAATTTACAAAGTCAAAAATAGAAAAAGGCTGTTTTTATATGGGCTTATTCAATAATATTTGTTCAGTATATTTATAGGGGAAAAGCAACAGAATATAACAGTAGTTAAAACCCAGTACATTAAAATTATTCAGTGTAACAGAATAATACTGAATGTATTCATATATGAACTTAAAACCAACAAAATTAAATCTTAAACAAAACAATCAGCAAAATGCAATAAAATACAGAGATTTTTATAAAACATTGGGGTCTGAAAAGCCTTAAAAATATAACCTCCAGTCTCTTTAAAGTTCCTTGGGGTTTTTTTGTTTGTTTGTTTGTTTTTATCCATTTAGATGCCTATTGTCAGAAGGCAGAAGATTGGTAAGGGGTAGGCAATGGGGTTCAAGTGACTTACCCAGGGTCACATAGTCAGGAAGTGTTTGAGGCCAGATTAGAACCTAGGACCTCCCATCTCTAGGCCTGGCTCTCAATCCACCAATCCACTGAGCCACTGAGCTGCTCCCCCATAGTGAGGGTGGGTTTTAGGAATCTCAAATTGGGCCAAAGAGATGCAGGGAGATGAATTTCTCCCCTGAATCTCAGATGAGATAAGTAACAGAATCAGTGCACTCAAAAGATACCCTTTGAAATAAGCCTTATAACTTTCTGTTTGGAAAAGCCTCTTCCTTCTCCTCATTGTCCCCCCTTGTGGTCCCTGTAGCCTAAGGAAGAACACCCCCATTTTTACCAGCTGGTTTGTGATTCCTGAAGACACAGCAGCTATCAGCAACCTGGGTACTGGGGCTGGACCTGGGGTCATGATAGATCATGACCCCAGAACCGGGGCTGGTTCTGGGACCAGGAGAGCGATCTGGGTCAAGCAGGTCCAGATTGCTGGAGCACAGAAGCAGGCAGCAGGAGCCCAGCAAGCAGGTCTGGGACCAGGTAAGCAATCTTGGTCAAGAAGGTCAGGAGGAGCTCAAGAATCAGCTTTGCTGAAAAGCATTGGCAGAAGGAACATGGCTTTAAAAACATTATCTAGGCTATCTTTTTTAAAAAAAATTTGAGAAGTTCTCATCCAATCTAGTGGTTGCCATTAACTGTAACAGTTAAATTAGTTTCCAGTAATAAAAGTATTATATTTTATGAGGTTTATTAAAGATTATTAGAAATCAAGGATACAAAATAATAAACCATGTGCCTAGAGTTGATTAGCCCATTCACAGCCTACTTACTACATGTTGCAATGTCCGAGTAGAGGAAGAGCTCTTGGGAGGCAGAGAGCCTTTTAAACACTAAATTGTGATCTTGTCCAGGCAGAGACTCAGGTGAGATTATAGGGAATTCTGGGAAGTACCAAGGACTCTTGGGATTGAATTCTGTGGTTCAAATCTCCATTTTTACAGGTGGAAGAATCTTGATGAGGAGAAAAGAAAGAAGGATCACTGAATACTTGAAGGTAAGAAACAAATTCATTTTTTTATAGTGGGTATATAATGTATTTTTAAAAAGGTAAATAGAGGGAAGTTTGTACCCAGAAGGAAGCTTGGACTTTCAGTATGGAGAGGGGGAAAGAGAGGAGAACCCCCTACTCAAAGTGGGGTTCAGGGGAGACAGCAGATGGAACAGGTTGTCTCAGAGAGAGGAGAGGAGATTTGAAGATTTTCCCCCTTCTGCCTTCCTTCCTTAGCTAAAGCTGCTCTCCCCAATTCTCTCTTGTCCCTCTTGTCCCCCTTCCACTACTGGAGACCAAAAGGTCTACCCTTGATCCCTTCACTCCCACTTAGCATGGGGAACGGATAACTTTTAATGTTAATTCAATCAGGTAATACAAAAGGAATAATGGTCAGGGAAGAATGGGAAAAGTAAAGTGGGGAGAATGGGTCCCTGTCTCTATCTAAACCTTTTCCTCTCCCTCCTCGAGTTTGTGGGGAACTTGGGCTTTGGCAGCCTGAGCCCCCTGAGAGAAAGTAAGGTTGACTCACCCCTGAGCAACAGGAGCTGAGACAAAGTCTACTCAGGTTTCTCCTCAGAAGTCCCTTCAAATGGGAAGTGTTGAGGGGAAAGATTTCCAGTCACCAGCAGGAAAAATGGGTAACACTCAGGAGAAAGTCTTTTTCCCAAATTCTCTCTTCAGCTTCTCAAGACCGAAAGCTCCTTGCTGTTCTCCAAGCCAGAGTCTCCCCCTTCCCAGAAAACCACTCCTGGGGCCTCTCCTCCATTGAAGTGATCAATTTCACATACTCTTCAGTCTGGCACTTTTTCTCTGGTTCCAGCCTCTGTCACAATAATTCATCTAGAGAGGGAGCAGCTTCCTGTCTTCTAATAAATAATCATTTTAGATTCACAAGTGTTAGAGGTAAGAAATCAACCAGGAAAGAAATATGTAACAAGAAACCAATTTTGGGGATTAGTGATCAACTCCCCTCTGAAATCCTTGGAACCAAGAACTTATTAATGAGTGAAGCAAAAGAGTTATCTGCTGAGTACCCATTGCATTTGTCGAGAACAGGAAGATAACTTTCCTAGATTTGTCCTTCCATAAGGAATAATGTCTTTTTGTGGTGATCCATGTAGTAACAAAGGCTATTTCTAGAAGGAATCTACAAAACATTGATTAAGTTGGTGACGTTCAGGGTAAGAAACTGAAAAGCTTAATTAAGATAAAGAAGTGGTTAAGAGGATGTTTTATTATAAGATAATTTTCAGAACATGTTTAAAAATAAAGACAATAATTTTAGTAGCAATCATTTATTTACTGGTTCAATAAGTGCAAAATACTTTACTGAGATGTGTTATTTCATTGGATCCTCACTATGACTGACTGATTCCTAGTCAGGAATGAAGTACGTGTACAAAGATCAGTAAAATTTCATTGTCCAGAAATCTTGCATATCTAATCAGAAAATCTTTAAACTGGAAAGGAAGAATTACTAAGGAGAGAAGTTTTAATGTGATGTGGCTTTTGGAATACTAAAATTCAGTGAGAACTGAAGTCTCCAAGGAATGATAGTAAATCATAATCATAGTTAGTATTCATGTTATACTTTCAAGGTTTACCAAGCATTATGTTATATTATCTCATTTGATCCTATTAACAACCATATGAGATAGGTACTATTATTATCCCTATTTTAAAATGAAGTTGAGATAAGTCAATTGGTTTGCCCAATGACCAAGGTGAGTTCTCATCTCAGGGCATCTTGACTTCATATCCATCACTGAATAGCTGCTAATGACAACTGGCCAGGAGAACTGAGTTCTGATATCATGAAATCACAGTTTTTTTTGATGTATTGATTTACTGAGGAAAACAGAAGGATCAAAGAAAGAACCTCCCTCACTGGTGCATAGCAATTGATTTATTCTTTTTCATTTCATTTTAACACATTATCTTCTCCCAAATATTTCAAACCTTTTCTTCTTTCCTCAGCCCTCTTACACTACTCTTCCCTTCATCTCAGCAGAGGACCTTGCCTCCTACTTCACTGAGATAATATAAGCTTTCTTTTTTGAGCTCCTTCTCCCCCATTCCAAATCTTGAAATCTTTCTAATTCACCTTTCACACACACACACACACACACACACACACACACACTCATACATTCACAGTCTGTGTGTATCTCTCTCTGTCTGTCTCTTTCCCTCTCTCTTTGTTTTTCTTCTCTTCTTTGTTCCAGTCTATGCAAAAGAGGTAAATTTACACCTCATTAAGGAAAACTCAGCTCTCATCCTCTTGGTCCCATCCCTTCCTTTCTTCTCCAAGAGCTTAACTTTATAATCATTTCCTCATTTCCTCTTGCTTTCATGTATAATTTGTCTCATTCTCCCGTGCCACCAATAAACATGTATAAATATTTCCCACTCTTAACAGATTAAAATAAACAAAAAACAAAACAGCAAATCCTAATGTAACCCTTCCTTCCTCAAGCTACCATCCTATATCTTTTTTTCATTTTCATAATCTAATTCTTAGAAATTATTGTTTAAATTTGTTGATTTAATTTCTTCACCTCTACTTGTCTTTTTCAATCTAGTTTATGATCCCACCTTCCCTCATCTTTTTTTTTTAAATTTTAAACATTATTTTATTTGATCATTTCCAAACATTATTCACTGTAAACAAAAATCATCTTCCTTTCCTCCCCACCCCACCTCCCACCACCTTTCCCTCTCCCATAGCCAACACACGATTGCACTGGTTATCACATGTGTTCTTGTCTCGAACCCATTTCCCTGTTGTTGGTATTTGCATTAGAGTGTTCATTTAGAGTCTCTCCTCAATCATATCCCCTCAACCCCTGTAGTCAAGCAGTTGCTTTTCATCGGTGTTTTTACTCCCACAGTTTATCCTCTGCTTGTGGATAGTACTTTTTAGATCCCTGCAGATTGTTCAGGGACATTGCATTGACACTAAATAAGAAGTCCATTACCTTCGATTGTACCACAGTGTATCAGTCTCTGTGTACAATGTTTTCCTGGTTCTGCTCCTTTCGCTCTGCATCACTTCTTGGAGGTTGTTCCAGTCTCCATGGAATTCCTCCACTTTATTATTCCTTTTAGTACAATAGCATTCCATCACCAACATATACCACAATTTGATCAGCCATTCCCCAATTGATGGGCATACCCTCCTTTTCCAATTTTTGGCCACCACAAAGAGAGCAGCTATGAATATTCTTGCACAAGTCTTTTTTCTTATTATCTCTTTGGGGTACAAACCCAGCAATGCTATGGCTGGATCAAAGGGCAGACAGTCTTTTATCACCCTTTGGGCATAGTTCCAAATTGCCCTCCAGAATGGTTGGATCAATTCACAACTCCACCAGCAATGAATTAGTGTCCCCACTTTGCCACATCCCCTCCAGCATTCATTACTTTCCATAGCTGTCATGTTAGTCAATCTGCTAGGTGTGAGGTGATACCTCAGAGTTGTTTTGGTTTGCATCTCTCTGATTATAAGAGATGTAGAGCACTTTTTCATGTGCTTATTAATAGTTTTGATTTCTTTGGCTGAGAACTGCCTGTTCATGTCCCTTGCCCATTTATCAATTGGAGAATGGCTTGATTTTTTGTACAATTGATTTAGTTCTTTGTAAATTTGAGTAATTAAACCTTTGTCAGAGGTTTTTATGAAGATTGTTTCCCAATTTGTTGCTACCCTTCTGATTTTGGTAACATTGGTTTTGTTTGTACAAAAACTTTTTAATTTTTTTTATTAAATAATAATGTATTCCAGATTATTTATTTTGCATTTTGTAACTCTTTCTAAGTCTTGCTTGGTTTTGAAGTCTTTCCCTTCCCAAAGGTCTGACATGTATTCTATTCTGTGTTCACCTAATTTTCTTATAGTTTCCTTCTTTATGTTCAAGTCATTCACCCATTTTGAATTTATCTTGGTGTAGGGTGTGAGGTGTTGATCTAAACCTAATCTTTCCCACACTGTCCTCCAATTTCCCTAGCAGTTTTTATGAAATAGTGGATTTTTGTCCCAAAAGCTGGGATCTTTGGGTTTGTCATATACTGTCTTGCTGAGGTCGCGGGCCCCCAGTCTATTCCACTGATCCTCCTTTCTGTCTCTTAGCCAGTACCAGATTGTTCTGATGATCACTGCTTTATAATATAGGCTGAGATCTGGGACTTCAAGGCCCCCTTCCTTTGTATTTTTTTTCATTATTTCCCTGGATATCCTTGATCTTTTGTTCTTCCAAATGAACTTTGTTATGGTTTTTTCTAAATCAGTAAAAAAATTTTTTGGAAGTTCCATGGGTATGGCACTAAATAGATAGATGAGTTTGGGTAGGATGGTCATTTTTATTATATTGGCTCATCCTACCCATGAGCAGTTAATGTTCTTCCAATTGTTCAAGTCTAGTTTTAGTTGTGTGGAAAGTGTTTTGTAGTTATGTTCATATAGTTCCTGTGTTTGTCTCGGGAGATAGATTCCTAAGTATTTTATTTTGTCTAAGGTAATTTTGAATGGGACTTCTCTTTCTAGTTCTTGCTGCTGAACTGTGTTGGAGTTATATAGAAATGCTGATGACTTATGTGGGTTTATTTTGTATCCTGCAACTTTGCTAAAGTTGTTCATTATTTTGATTAGCTTTTTGGTTGAATCTCCAGGATTCTTTAAATAGACCATCATGTCATCTGCAAAGAGTGATAATTTGGTCTCCTCCTTGCCTATTTTAATGCCTTCAGTTTCTTTTTCTTCTCTAATTGCTACTGCTAGTGTTTCTAACACAATGTCAAATAATAGAGGTGATAATGGGCATCCTTGTTTCACTCCTGATCTTATTGGGAATGCATCTAGTTTATCCCCATTGCAGATGATATTAGTTGATGGTTTTAGATATATGCTGTTTATTATTTTTAGGAAAGACCCTTCTATTCCTATGCTTTCTAGTGTTTTTAGTAGGAATGGGTGTTGTATTTTATCAAAGGCTTTTTCAGCATCTATTGAGATAATCATGTGGTTCTTGTTGTTTTGCTTGTTGATGTGGTCAATTATGTGGATAGTTTTCCTAATATTGAACCAGCCCTGCATCCCTGGTGTAAATCCTACTTGATCATGGTGGATGACCCTTCTGATCACTTGCTGGAGTCTTTTTGCTAGTATCCTATTTAAGATTTTTGCATCTATATTCATTATGGAGATTGGTCTATAATTTCCTTTCTCTGTTTTTGGCCTGCCTGGCTTTGGAATTAGTACCATGTTTGTGTCATAAAAGGAGTTTGGTAGAACTCCCTCTTTGCTTATTATGTCAAATAGTTTGTATAGTATTGGAATTAGCTGTTCTTTGAATGTTTGATAGAATTCACTGGTGAATCCATCAGGCCCTGGGGATTTTTTCTTAGGAAGTTCTTTGATGGCCTGTTGGATTTCTTTTTCTGATATGGGATTATTTAAGAAATCTATTTCTTCTTCTGTTAGTCTAGGCAATTTATATTTTTGTAAATATTCATCCATATCACCTAGGTTGGTATATTTATTGCTATATAGTTGGGCAAAGTAGTTTTTAATGATTGCCTTAATTTCCTCTTCATTGGAAGTGAGATCTCATTTTCATCCTTGATGCTGTTAATTTGCCTTTCTTCTTTCCTTTTTTTTAATTAGATTGACCAGCACTTTGTCTATTTTGTCTGTTTTTTCAAAGTACCAGCTTCTAGGCTTGTTTATTAGCTCAATAGTTCTGTCACTTTTGATTTTATTAATTCCTCCCTTAATTTTTAGGATCTCTAGTTTGGTTTTCTTCTGGGGGTTTTAAATTTGTTCATTCTCAAGCTTTTTGATTTGCATTTCCAATTCCTTGATCTCTGCCCTCCCTAATTTGTTAATATATGCACTCAGGGATATGAATTTTCCTCTAAGTACTGCCTTGGCTGCATCCCATAAGGTTTGAAAGGATGTCTCGCAGTTGTCATTTTCCTCAATGAAATTATTAATTGTTTCTATGATTTCTTCTCTAACTATCCGATTTTGGAGTATCATATTATTTAATTTCCAATTAATTTTTGATTTGGCTCTCCATGTACCCTTACCGATCAATATTTTTATTGCCTTGTGATCTGAAAAGGCTGCATTTATTATTTCTGCTTTTCTGCATTTGAGTGCCATGTTTCTGTGACCTAGTGTATGGTTAATCTTTGTGAATGTGCCATGTGGTGCTGAGAAGAAGATGTATTCCTTTTTGTCCCTATTTATTTTTCTCCATATGTCTATTAACTCTAATTTTTCTAAGATTTCATTCACCTCTTTTGCCTCTTTCTTGTTTATTTTTTGGTTTGATTTATCTAAATTTGATAGTGGTGGGTTCAAGTCTCCCGCTATTATGGTTTTACTGTCTATTTCCTCCTTCAATTCTCCTAGTTTCTCTATTAAAAATGTGGATGCTATACCATTTGGTACATACATGTTGATTAGTGATATTTCCTCATTGTCTATACTCCCTTTTAACAGAATATATTTACCTTCCCTATCCCTTTTGATCAGGTCTATTTTTGCTTTGGCTTTGTCAGATATCACGATTGCAACTCCTGCCTTCTTTCTATCAGTTGAGGCCCAAAAGGTCTTACTCCAACCTTTAATTCTAACCTTGTGAGTGTCAACCCGCCTCATATGTGTTTCTTGAAGACAACAAATGGTAGGGTTTTGGGTTCTAATCCAATCTGCTATTTGTCTACGTTTTATGGGTGAGTTCATCCAATTCATGTTCAAAGTTATGATTGTTGTTTGTGGATTCGCTGGCATTTTGATATCTTCCCCTAGTTCTGACCTTTCTTCTCCTTTTGAACCCGTGATTTACTTTAGGTCAGGCCCCCTAGTCCCCTCCCTTGATATGCTTCCCTTTCTAGCCCCTCCCTTTTTATGCTCCCTTCCCCTCCCCCTCTCATTCTCTCCCTTTTAATACTCCCTGCCCCCTCCCCTCCTTAATTTTCCTTTCTTTCTTGCCCTGTTGAATAAGATAGAATTCAGGATCCCACTGGATTTAGATGTTCTTCCCTCTCAGATTTGATTTCACTGAGAGTAAGGTTTAAGTAATTCCACTTCACGCTCTCTTCCTGTCCTTCTCATATGAGAGTTCTTCCCCTCCCCTTCCCATGTGTATCTTTATATGGGAAAGATTATTCTATTAAGTCCTCCCCTATTTCTTGAAGTAAATCTTAGTGTTATCGAAGGTTCCCCCCCTCCCTTTTCCTTTCTTTTCCCCCACTTTCCCCAAATCTTCTTAATGCCCCAATCTTTCCCTATGCATGTTTCTTCTAACTACTCTTATGATGCATACAATTTTTGAGAGTTACACAAAACATTTTCCCCACATATTAATATATATAATTTGATGTAAATGTAGTCCTTATAGAAGAGAATTTGACTTAAAGAAAAAGATAAGATTTATCTCCTTTTCCCTTTCTTTCATATTTACCTTTTCATGTTTCTCTTGCTTTCTGTGCTTGGATGTCAAATTTTCCACTAAGTTCTGGTCTTTTCTTAGCAAATGCTTAGAAATCTTCTATTTTGTTGAATGCCCATACTTTCCCCTGGAAGTATATAGTCAGTTTTGCTGGGTAGTTGATTCTTGGTTGGAGACCCAGCTCTCTTGCCTTTCTAAATATCGTGTTCCATGCTTCACCTTCCCTCATCTTAAAAACATTCGATTGATGTTATAACCAATATCTTAATTGCTAAATTCCATCATCTTTTCACAGCCATTCTCTATTACTCTTTTCACTTACCTACTATCTCTTCTTTCATACATAATCTTTCCCCAGCTTTTAGAATAATGTTTTCCCCCCTTAGCTCTATTTATTTGACAACTCCCAAACTTAATCTGCTGCACTATCAATATGATTATAAATGTTAGTATTTCCCAAGGCTTTGACCTGGATCTCCTTTTCTTCTCTTCCTTAAGCTTAGAACCCACATCGTCATTTTTGACTCATCCCACTCCCTTATCTTCTACTGGTGAAGTACTAATTATCAGACTGGACTGTTGAAAGGAGCAAATAATATGTAGATACATTTAAGTTTATATCAGCTATTCTGATGATAGGAATTTTTGTAAAAAATTTGTAAAAAATTCTATATAACCCGTTAATTTGTCCTATGTTTAAATATCTGGATAATAGATGGGTTTGGTGGAAGATGATCTTTGGTGGAGAGGTGAAGGTTTTAAAATTTTTTTTAACCAAAATGGATTCATCAAATTATCCTTCATATTGTACATCATATTCAATCAACACATTGTTTTTAAGAGCAAGGAGGTACAAGAAAAAAAAAAGAAATGCTGAATGATTATAATGGACCACAAGTTGAATTCGAATTAACAGTAAAATGCTATTTAAAATGCTAACATGATAGTGTATGATACAAATAAAAAAATAAGCTTCCAACTCTAGCTTTAGTAGAGTACTTAAAGCATATGAATAGAAATATGAAGAACTGGAGAGGGTCCAGAAATAAGCAACAGAAATGATTAAAGAACTGGAAAATGGGCCCCGAGGAAAAAGTCATAAGAACTGGGATTATATAATCAGTGGAAAAGATGGCTAATCTTTTTCTTAATGACTGTCTTTTAGGTTTCAAAGGATTGATTACTGGACCAGATGATCTTTTGAGGTTCCTTTCAGTTCTAAGATGCACAATTCTGATTCTATTTTAAAAGGGTACTATTCATTATTAAATGAGGAAGTGAATTTAACTTGCAATAGGAAAAATCCAGGTTGAACCAAAACCATACACACACGCACACACACACAAAGAGACAGAGAGAGAACAAAAAACAAACAAACAAAAAGAATATCTTTCTGATAGCAATACTGGAACATTATTTCCATAAACAAAAGATCAATAATTTAAGCATTGCTGGATATATCCTTTGCAGATGTAGATCTCAGCCTTTTCTACTCCTTAGTAGGTGATTTTATGTGTACTTTTATGAGTACCAAAAATTCAGCTTAAGCATTATCTCCTATATTAAGTCTTTCCTGATCCTCTCACCTGCTGGTTCTGCCCCACCAAAATTATATTTATTTTTTTATACTTTGTATGTATATGTCTTTCACCCCACTTTGAGGGCAAGGATCACTTCATTTTTATCTTTGTATCCCATATACTTATCATAGTACTTGATACATTCTGGACCCTTAACAAATGCTTGTTCCTTGATTAATTGATTCTTCTCTATCCTTCATTCTTCAATGTAAATAATGCTGGTTAATCTTAATAGTATGTCTTGAAAAATCTCCCCCTTCCCTGACACAAAGACCCAATGGTGAAACATTTACCAACACTCCTCTGTGTGTATTGCACTATAATTCTGATGCTTCATGGTGTACCTAGCCCCCAGAAGGATATATGCTCCATGAAGGCAGGGTCTATTTCATTTTTACCCCAACTCACTACCTTAAAGAGAGAAGGTAATAAATTTGCTAAATTAAGTTGAACAGAATGGCAATTGAAGAATTTAGAATAATTGGTATGCATAACAAATCATAGAGGCAAGAACATGTAGAACTGAATAAAAGCAGATCAATTAAATGAAATTATTGGATCTACTACTCTGGGGATCTTTCAGAGTGGGTTTGGGTGTGTTCTACAATGGATATTCATATTCAATTGTGCTAGTCTTGTCTGACTCTTCATGATCCTTTTAGGAGTTTTCTTGGCAAAGATACTGTAGTGGTTTGCCATTTCTTTCTCCAGTTCATTTTACAGAAACAAAGGAAACCACAGGGCTAAGTGACTTGCCCAGGATCATAAAACTAGCAAATTCCTAAGGATGGAGTTGAATCCAGTCCCCACTCTCTATTAACTATCTCATCTATCTACCATATAATGGAAGGTTTAAGTTAAGTGCACGTCCTGGGCAGGATGCAAGATTGAATGATTTCATGAAGTCCCATGTGGCTCTGAGAATTTAAATGCCAGTATCTTGGACAATACATTCAATATAGCCAATGGCTTTGTTTCTATGTAGGTTAATGTAAGAATTTCTTAAATAGGTAGGTGAAGGATATGTTATATGAAAGCAGAAGGAAGGGAAAAGTTTTAAGAAGTAAATGGAAGAAAAAGGCAAGGAGTTGAAAAGACCCCAAACATAGAAGATTTTATAAAACAATAAGAGAGAGGTTTTAAAAAAATAAAACCTAACCTTCCATCTTAGAATCAAAACTAAGTATTGATTCTGTGAGAGAACCATAAGAGCTAGGCAATTGGAGTTAAATGACTTGTCTAGGGTCACACAGCTTGGAAGTGTCTGAGGTCAGATTGTACCCAGAACCTCCGGTTTCCAGGTATAAGTCTCTATTCCACTCAGCCACTTATGTGTCACTGGAAAGATTTTTAAAAAGAGGAGAAAAATTCACAAAGGATATATATGAAAGGGAATATTGGCTTTTGCCAAGTATTGAAGTCTGTAGAAGAACAGAGAAAGAAAAATTTATGTGAAAAAAAAGATAAAAATCAAGATGATAAGTTATTTGGAAGGGTAAAAGTGATGACATATTAGTCAAGAGAAACTTTATCTGAATAGATGTAGTATTTCAAAATGTTTTACTAAATGGAAAAAAAATATTAAGTCTAAGTGAAGAATGATGCTGAAAATGTGTCCCAAATTCATAAACAAGGGAAAAAAGACAAATCAAAACATCAAAATGTTCATAAAAACATAGGCGAAGAATTTTCATGTGTGAGTAATGTGAAACATAATACAGTTTTATTGGATCCAGGAGGAAACACCATTCTAAACATATGGAAGTTTATTGTATCTTAGAGTTCTGGAAAAAATTCTTTTTATTATGCAAATAATATTTTTTTGTTGTTTATTCACCATAGGAATGTAAAAACTGCAAATTTACTCTGCTTATTTTGGTGCCTATATCACATTCTGCATAGCCTAGATCTGGTTAGGGAAATTCAAGCAGTGGTGTCTTTGAACATGAAGTGAGAAATGAAGGAAAGACTTCAAGCCTTAAGACTGTTGTTAAGTAGTAAGAATTTTAGGAAATATGACATCATAATATTTTCCCTTGTTATCCATCACCTTTGTGAATTTATTATATTTTGGAAATATCATGACATCATCTTTTTTATCCTATTAACTCACAACCAGAGGGATACTTTTGTGGCTTAATCATATTTTATCTAGACTCCTTTAAACCAAAATATGACTATTTAAGAACCAGTCAATAGAAATAATCATACACAATTTGAGATTTCTACTCTCTAGTTTCATGGTGTAATTGATGATATTATCAACAATAATAGCATTTATATGGTGATTTAAGGTTTACAAAACACTTTACAAATGTTTCTTCTGAGGCTTTTATCCTGATCTTTAAAAAAGGATACAATGACCTATTACTGAACAACTTCAGAGAGACACAGGAGGAGAAATGATCAGTTCTGATACCTATAATACCATGACTTGCAAATTTCCACTAAAGTCCTATTGTGATGCTTTTTATGGTAATATAAGCATATCCTGGATCCTTTGGCATTGATGGAATCCCAACTCAGAAGTTCTACCAAACTAAATATGTGGCTCTGAATATGGGTTTTGCAACATATTGTGTATATCCTACCTTAAGAATAGCTTAACAAAATCTGGAGAGCTTCATCATTAGAAGATTGGTTACTTGTTGATAATTTTTGGGAGGAAGGACAATGGAACCCCATAAAATAGAATAAAACACTGAATGACCCCCAATCCAGTATGGCTTATTTCTGTTTCCATAGAGCTGGTGGCAAAATGGCAAAGAAGAGGGTGGAGAGTGCTAAGAATTATGCCATTTTTAGATTGTCAACAAACATTAAAAAAACACATTAATTTCAATTCTTGTAATGTTAATGTGTGATTTTTGTCTCACAAATACTATGTCAATCTCTGCTTAAGGAACTGGACAATTTGTATTGATACTTTCCACTGTAAATGAAATCAGAAGATAAAAGAAATTGCATCTGAATAGGATTACTTAGAGGTTCTCAGAGAGGTAAATAAAACAGATAATAGAGGCGATTTGATTATGCAGCTAAAGGTAATAGGAACTACAATGGCAGGGGATACTTGGTCACCTGGTCTTGCAGAGCTTATATTGGACTTAGGCAAAAACATCACATAAAACAGAATATTCCCTTGTGCCAATTGATACTGGCATCCACCACACCTTCAGAGAAATTCTATGAGGAACTTGAGTTCCTTCAAAAGTGAACATATACTGACATTTTATGACTTCATTGTAATAGTGGATATATGAAAGGGCAATGAGAATCAGAGAAGTGAGCAAAAACTATGTTTCATAAATGGTCCAGCATTAAAAAATGAAAAAAAGTATCATGGTTTGTCTTCTTCTCAGATATATCATATCTGCATGCTGTAAAGATAAATTTAGTGTTGTGACTTGAAATCTAGATTTAAATGGTCACCAAATAAAATTCCTAAGTCAGTCTGGGAATTATGGAGATTTTAATTAATATAAAGAGAAAGAATTAAGGAAAGGAGAGAGAGAGAGAGAGAGAGAGAGAGAGAGAGAGAGAGAGAGAGAGAGAGAGAGAGAGAGAGAGTGCCTCAGGCTGAGCCAGGCAGTAGTTATAGGCCTTGACCAAAGTGGCCTCCCTGAGAAGAAAGGTAAGGGAGTCAGTCTTATCACTCACTAGGAGACCATCTCCAAGCTGGGTTCCAGTCCTCCACTGAACTCAATCTCCTGAACTGAGTTCAGAATATCCATTCTAAACTGAATTGCCTGAACTGACTTTTTACCCCTCCTTTTAAAGAAATTTTCTCTTATGTTACCTCCCCTAAATTTTCACATCTACCAATCACAGTTGACACTTTTTTCCAGGACTGCCCATTCTTAGTTCTCACCATTCTTTAGTTCTCACCTTCTCTGGTTAGATTATATCTTCTGAGTACTTTACACTTCTTTGTTAAACTTGCTTTTTGTGAGTTATTTGACCTTTGTGTGATTAATTTAACCTTTACAGGTACTTAACACTTTTATGTATTAGATCTAAAAATAGACCTAGCTTAAGGTCCTAGCTTCACTGTAAGGTATGAGTTAAGTACCTTCATTGTTCAATCAGTTTACAAGTTTATCTTTCCCTAAAGTAAGTCTAAGTATGGGTGGAGTAATGTAAAGTTCCCAAGACATTCCTGATTCTTGTTAGACCAAGTATCTCCATTGTTACAATAAGAAAACAGCTAAATAAAATTTTCTAAAGTATAGTCTGAGTAGTTTTTAAGATTCACAACACCATGTATAATCTCTTAAATTTTTAACTTAAATTTTAGCTTAAAATGACTCCGTCCCCCTAACCTTATCACATTTATTGAGAAAGTCTATGTTAGAGACTGTTGTAGTCAGTAAACAATTTCCTTGCCATGGAGGGACACATACCAACCAAGGCCAGTGCCTGCTTAGAGCACAAGTTCATTTGTCAACAAAAAGGAGGCTGGAAGATTATTCATTCCCTATAAGACCTTGAAAACAAACATGGGCAAGTCACATAACTTCTCCATATCCTAGGCAACTCTAATTATTTGGTGTACTGTGTGAAATATAGCAAGGCATAATGGAAAAATTATTGGGTATGAAGTCAGATTTGGATTCCAAGCCATATAACCTTGAGCAATTCACTAAGGGGAGACTCAGTTTTCTTTTCAGCAGGATGGGAAAAATATTTGTACTATCTCACAAGGTCATTAGATTTATCAATTAAGACAAGTGAAAATTTCTTTATTACCTCATAATGTAAGAGATTGATAAAATATGATCCTTCCCTTTTTCAAGCTCATTATTTAGTAGTAGAGTTTATAGTCTATTAGGGAATAATAGTAGAAAATAATAAATGTTACAATGGAAAATATTTTCCTTTAAAATGTGTTTTTCTTAAGTTTTTCATATTTTTGAAATGCTTCAATTCTTTAGTATATTTATGATTTTATCAATATGGATATTCTCTACAATGAAGCAGCTCCTCACCCAACCCTGTCTGCTAGAACTATATCCTTCCCTAAATCCATTAAAGGAATTCCCACACTGTGCTGGAGACCTGCCTCATTTTCTCTTGATAGTACAATTATACCAATGGAACTCATGAGCTAATCATCAGTTATACCTCATTCTCTCGACACAATTTTTTTTCTGGCTAAATGTTTATTTAATCATGTCATTTGATTAAAATCTATTTAAGATACATACAAAAAACATTTATCCCAGTAAAATTATTCACTTTATATTTCCCTGGCAAGAGTTTTGACAAAGATAGAGAATAGCTTGAATTTTACATTTTTTATATTTTAATAAATAATAGAAAGGCATATATTTGTCTTATATCAACACTGTACTGACAAATAACTTTTATAAAGAAATGTTTCTAGTAGAACTCTTTTTTGGAATTTGGCCTCACAAAGATCTTGGCTATTTTGGCATGCAAGATCAATTTGTTCAAAGACCATCATTGCTTTCTGCCTCATAGTTTATTAAAATATGTGTTATTGTGTGATCATTCTTAATTATCACCTTTGCCATTCAATGTTATATCAATGCTTAGAAATAAAATATACTTATCAAAGAAAATATTAAATAAATTAAAGCAAAGAGTATTACAGAAATTCCCAAAATGGAGTGCAGTGAAACCTCTACAAATTATAAAATATACTTTTGTTTGTTTTCTTTTGTTTTAAATCTTTACCTTCTGTCTTAGAATCAATACTATGTCTTGCTTTTAAGGCAGACAAGTAGTAATGGATAAGCAATGGAGATTAAGTGATTTGTCCAGGGTCACATAGCTAGGAAGTGTCTGAGGCAAGATTTGAATGCAGGACTTCCTATCTCTGGACCTAGCTCTCTGACTACTGAGTGACTCAGATGCTCCCTAAAATATTCTTTAATGAATACATGGACTTGGAATTATACTTTGGTCACTTTGAAAGTTTAATATCTACATATTTCTTGGTCTAACCACTGAAAGACTCTACAAAAATTATAAATAGGAAAAACACTCTCATTTCTTTGGATCTCCCAAAAATCCATTTTATGAAACCATGATGATATAAATTAAACAAAGAAATGTTGGCTATCATCTATGGTGTAAGGAGATAATTGCTTCTAACCAAAAAGAGTTCTCCTTCATCTTTAAATGCCAAGGTAAGGAACAGAACTTTTTGTATTTATTTAACCATTCATAAGTACCAATGGTGGTACTTCTTTTAGGAATGGTAATGGTCTGCTAAAGCAAGTCATCATTTAAGCAAATTACTGTTCTTAACCATTGGTAAGATGATAAACAATGTTGAAAATGTCAAGATAACCTGGAAGAATAAGTCTTTGAACACCTGTTCTTTGACCCTGTATGCCAAAATAGCCAAGACCATCATAATTGGAAACTGTTTTTGTTCTAAATTAAAAGCTTTTATTTAAATGTTTTATCTCAAGAAATTTATTTCTTCTAAATGGAAAAATTCTGAAGACTGGAGAGTAAATTCTAAATTTTATCATTTTTATTTTTGGTATATTCTTATTATTTTATTGGTATATAGAAAGGAAACCCTTCCACTGCAGACCAACAGCTATTCTGCAAAATAATCTTAGAGAACTACTCAGATTAATCATCTTACTTAAAATGAAAGTTAGTATATGTCAGAGGCCATCCCTGAACCCAAGGATTTCTGACGCTGAAGCCAACTGTCTATCTACTATACACTGCCTTCTAGTCTCTTGAAATGTGTTATTATATGAAAGTACTTAGTTATCTCATTTGCCTGACAACGTAAGCTACAAAACTCACAAATCTGTCCAGAAAAATTTTATTTTTAAAACATTCTGATTTCTTCGATTTCATGGCAAAGTATAGAGATAGGTAAGCTGGTTTTGATATAGTGAAAAGCAATGCAGGATCAAAATAACAAGATTTTAGAATTGGAAGAGACCTCATACAGCTTCTAGTTGAATCTATTCATTAAAACTAACTGCCTCTGCAACATACCAAAGAAATAATCAGCAACTTTGCCTGAAGACATTTAATGAAAGGGAAAGTGCTATTCCAAAGACAGCCCATTCCACTTCAAGACAACTTTAATTCAACTAATCCATCAACTAGCATTTACTATCTGCTATGTGAGGCACTGGGCATAAAATAAGAAAAATAAAATTATCTCTTTCCTTGAGTTTGAAATCTATGTTAGGAATCAATATTCTTACATAGAACATAAATGTACCTTTTTGTTATTTCCATTTTTGATTGAAGTTCTGTTTTTTTACTAAAGCAGAATAAGTCTACTATTTCTTTCATATAACAGACTTTCAAATACTTGAAGATGATAATTCCTCCCTATCATTTCCAAATAATTCCTTTTCCAGTCTACAATTCAAATTACAACTGACCATTCAAAATATTTTTCTAAATGTTAATTGGTTATATTCTCTTCTCTTAAGATACCATCTTTAGAATGTTGGCAATGCCAAGAAGAACCCATCATATCTTTTTCTGTGTAGCAGATAGTTCTTTCTTATCACTACCCATCACTCTTCCAGTGTGGAATTTTCTCTGCAAATAAATGGTGAGAAATAGATGGCTGATTGAAGTAATAACCTAGACTTGTATCAGTGGCAACATGGTGTGCTGATTCATTTTATCCTGGGGGAAGAAAGAAACCCAGATCTAGTTGAGAATTGCCTTTTGGGAAGTTTACCCAAAAATCAATTAATCAAAATCATAAAGTTCTCTCTTAGTTTGGCTCAGATTCCCACTAGGAAAAGGATTGGTATTTAAGAGACTAATTCTTTACTATAGTTCTTTATCTTTGTACTGATATCAAAAAATTATTTTATTCTGTAACATCACCTTATCTATTCCCACATAAGGCAACACACAGGTAAAAAGCAGTTAGATCAAATCTATTTAACAGGGAAGAGAAATTCAAACTCTAAAAAAGAACTAGAAAAATAATTTTATGTAATCAAATAAACTTTGAAATCAATTTCTATTTGGGCAGAGAGGAGGAAGAGGAAAGAAGAGACTCTCCTTCATAGTACTTCACTTATTCTCTCAACTGCTGAAAGGAAATATCAATAGGGTCCAGATCTGCAACAGAGTCTTCATTGACTACGTGCCTCAATGCTTTGCTCCCCATCCAGTCTCTAGACTTGTACTTCAATGACTCTGTAAGAAAGAATGAGGATGGTGACTTCATGCAATTCTGGCTCACTTACATTTAATTCATGCATTAGTCAAGACATCATCCCATGATATAATTGATCTTCCTTGGAAAACAAAGGATCAACAACAATAACAGTAGGTTAATACTTGAATCTCCATTCTGTTTCTTCCTTTGTTCAAATGAAACACTGTCATCTATTGGTTGGACTGAAAAGATCTATCTCCAAAAACCCCTTGCACAAGTTTATAAAAAAATGAAAATAATGCCAAAGATAGTTTGGATTGTTTTCTACTTAATTTAACCTGGGGGAAATGATAGACATTGTAGAAAACAGTCTTTGAAACATAATTTTTCAATTGCAGATTCAGATAATTTGAATATTCATGGCTTAGTAAATTCAAAAATTTAGATAGGCATTTTATTCTGAGTCTATTCTTTTCAATCCCTTATGCTGTATCTAATTTGGACCAGTTCACTACTCATTAATTCTTCCATGAGATAGCCAGCAAAGAAATCAGAGGTCAACTCATTTCTTTCAGGCACCAATTCTCACCACATGCATAACTTGACACTAAACACATAGACGGATTTGGAACAGTAATAAAAATCTCTGTCCCTTAATTTAATATAAAACACACATCAAATTCAATTCAACTAAACAAACACTTCTCCCTTGCACAGCAAAATTAGAAAAAAAAGTAATCTACAGGTAATCCTTAACTTCCTTACCTTTTACCTGTTTGTCAAAATTCTTATAATTTAACTTCTAACCCCTCCAATCAAGATCACTTTCTGTAAGGTTCTCACTTATATCATAACTAACAAATGCAATGGCCAGTTCTCCACCTTCTTCTTTCTTGACGTCACCTATAATTTTAGATTCTGTAAACAATTTTCTCCTTCTAAATAGCCTTTTTTCCCTTGACTTCTTTTGATGATGTACTTTTTTGCCTCTTTCTCCTCCTCCTTCTCTTTCTCCTCCTCCCTGGTTAACCAGTTCTTCTGTTGCAAGTAGGAAAAGGTAATGGAAGATAAATACAAAAGATGAATAGTCCTGCAAGAATGTCAGGTATGCCAAACTCATGAGCTAAAGCTAAGGGAGATTAAAACCTATTTTTTTTTTACCTTGACTTAAATAAAGTATAAGATTAAAGAGAAAATAGATTTATTCTTTGGTGTGAATGGAATGATATTATTGGACTATCTAGGCATCTAGGGGGCATAATGGGGTAAGACTACTGAACTTGGAGTCAGGAAAAGCTGAGTTCATATCACTCCTCAGTCAGTACCCACTATGTGATTCTGGGGAAATCACTTAACTCTTTATTCTCAGTTTTATTATCTGTAAAACCAGGATTAAAGGTATATGTAAATCACATTGCAAATCTAAAAACACCATAGAAATGTTAGTAATGATGATGATGAAGAAAATCTGTTTCAACTCTTATTCTATTTGCTTTTCCCTACATCCAGTCCTATGCAATCATTCTCTGCTTTAGTTGTCATAGTGGGAAAATGTCAGAAAAGTGGAATGAGCTCCTTCAAGGGAACTATAGGAAAGGCCCCAGAACACTCAGTGAATATACTGTGATGGACTTGCAGGGGGGCACAAAAAGGATTCACAAAGGAGGGGCAAGTCTTAATTTGTTATAGTGTGGATTATTGAAATAAATACCACAGGACTAACAAAGATGGCAACAGAATAAGATGACAAATATTGGAAGGGCTGAAAGAAAACAGCTATACTAATTCACTGCTGGTAAAGCTGTAAATTGATACAGACATTCTGTGAAGTGATTTGAAACAATGTCTCAAAAGTTATTAAATTGTTCATACTCGTAGACCTAGATACGTCATTACTAGGCTTATACTTCAAAGAGATCAATTAAAGAGAAAAAGATCCCATATGTGCAAAAATGTTTATAGTAGCTTTTTTTACTGGCAACTAAAATTGGAAAATAACGTTAAACCAATTGTCATTTATGAATACAATGGAATAGTGTCATGCACCAAAATGGACCTTTGTTGAAGAAATTGGGAAAACCTCTATGAACTTTACAGAGTGAAGTGAGCAGAACTAAGAAAACAGTTTCTATAATAACATTATAGAAAAAAATCTTTAGAATACTTTAGAACTTTGATTCATTCAATGATAAGTCAATAGTTAAGAACACTGAAAATGAAACATGCCACTCCACTCTTAATAGAGATGTGATAAAATTAAGTATAGAAGGAGTCATTTATTTAGTTATATGGCCAATGTGGGAATTTGTTTTTTAGAAATATTTTGAATGAAGGATTTCTTTTTTTTCCTTTCCCACTTTCCCCTCCTTTTTGTTGTTCATGGATAAGACATAATAAATATATTTATATGTGCATATAAATATAAAAATAATAAAATAAACTTATTTTAAAAATGAATTTATATTCTCATCACTTAGCACAGGACTTGGCAAAAAGAAAGCACTTAAATGATTTTTTAAATTCATCTACCATTCTTTCACTTATTCATGGAGATGGTAAGAAAGTGTCTAACTGTTCTTGATAGTCACAGGGCTCAAACAAACCATATTCCAAGGTAATGAAGGAATTTATAAGTATAATTGCTATTATCAATGAAAGTCTCTGGAGAATAGGAGAGGTGCTCCTGGATTGGAGAAGGACAAATTTTATCCTGATTTTCTAAAAAGGAAAGAGAATACAATCTGAAAACTGGAGAAGAGACAGTTTATGGACGAAATTATAATTGTTTTCAAGTATTTGAAGAGCTATCAGATGCAAGACCGGTTAGATTTGTTCTGGTTGGTTCCAGAGAACAAAACTAGAAATAATGAATTCAAGTTATTGAGAAGTAGAATTACAATTTATATGAGAGGTGGGAAATGACAGTTGGCGCTGCCCAAAAGTGAAATCCTTTGAAAATAACCAAATCAGGAGCCATTTATTAAATACCTGATGACCTTTGAGGTCCTTTTCAATTCAGTGCCTCCATGGGAGAAATATATGTTTTAGTGATTATAATGAATCAGTCTGTATGTTTGTGAATATTTGTTATTGAGTTTAAATTGTGGAAATATACAGACAAGACAGGCATGCATACTTCTAAATACCAACAATTAAATCAACTTACTACTAAAAAATGGGCCGGGTAGGCTAGATACTTATATCAGACTAAGGTAATTTAATTTCTTGTGGTTGGGTTCATTTTTTATTATATGCTAGATCTGCATTCTGTCTGAGAATGTAGATGTGCATAGCATACAGTCTGTTAGGGCTAGAACACTCTAGAGAGTATTTCTATGGATCTTTAACAATAAAGTGGAAGGACCAATTTAAATGCTCCTCTAAATTGTGGTAGTGTACCTAGTCCACTCTCTATGTATGCCTATGGCTGAGGTAAAAATCTCTCTTTTCTAGTATATTCTTCTACTTAGTATCCTATTCTTCAAAAATCTGATTTTGTGTGATATCAGTTGAAGAAATTTGGAATGTTTAGCTTGGGGAAGAGAAGACAGGGTTGGGGGCACGTGTAGAACATGAAAGTTATCTTCAAGTATTTAAAGACCCTTAGTGTGACAGCAAGACCTAGAGGACTAGATTAGATCTGGACCGATAGGCTAGAATCAAGAACAATGGGTAGAATTTGCAAAGAATTCAATCTAGGTTTAATTTTGGGGATGGGATTAAGTCCTAGCAACTGGAGTTGTCCAAATACAAAATCAGCTACCTCTGGAGGTGGTGGGTTCTCCCTCCCTCTCTTCAAAGAGAATCTGAAGAACCACTTATTAAATATTCTATAGTAGATATTTCTCTCAAATACTGAGTGTTCTTGATGGCCTCTGAAGTTCCTCCCAACTCTCAAAACCTGAAATTCTGTGAAACTTCAACTGTTACACATCACTTCCTCATGCCTTTCTGTAGTCAATGATCCAGCTGTGATGAAAAAAATATTGATCTCCTGATGATAATAACCTCTGGTAATGAGCCTTTTTGAATATAATTATGATTTGTCTTTAGTTTGCCATCTGTCATCAGGATGATATTTAAAGTCTTTCCAGGACTTGTTCATTGGCAAAAAGTATGAGAAACACATTGTGATGAATTCTTGGAATAGGACTTCAATGAAAACACTTCTAAAAAGACAATTACTAACTTTTCCCCTTCTACCATTTCTAGTGTATTTCTTTTCTCCTTATACTCCTAGGATAAGTTTAAGAAATTCAGGTAGTTTTCCAGTCTTTTGACTTTATTTCTAGTGGCATAGACAACTTTCCTAAGCCATCCATTTGACAGAAACAGGATTGATAGTAAAAACAAATACCACTTATCACAAACAATTTTTTCATTTCTCTCTTCTAGGTAATAACATAACATGGGCAGTAGGGTCAGGATACTGAGAAAGAAAGCAAAAAGACAGTATTTTACAAGAATGTGGCTAGAAAATCATCACATATGATTGGTTCTCTTGACCACTAAGAACAGAATTATACACTGAGGGATCTAGCAGACTTCCCATGCAATTCACAACATATGGCATTTTATAGTGAATTAAAACTAAAGCCAAAATGAAGCTGTGAAATCCAGCTTTAGAAATTGACAAATGATGGATAAGCAAAACATTCCATGCAGTGCCTAAATGCTTTTCCCCACACTCTGCTTAGTTTCAAAAACTTTAAAGTGAAACCATAAAAAATTTTGTTAGGGGAAAGAAATCAGCTTAACTCCTCTGAGTTTCTGGTGTTTTACATGGAAAATAACACAGTTGTAAGTTGGAGACTTCAGTACATTCCTTTGAAAAAGGGCACCAGACCAGGGATATAGGTCCAAATTCTGACTTTGCTACTCACTATGTGACTGGTCTTGGGCAAGCCCTTAATCTCTCTCAGGACTCAGTTTTTAAATGTGAAATAGTTATATTAACTCCTCTCTATGAGTCCCTTCTCTTTATAATGATTTTACAATCATTTATAATCCTTTAAACAATAATTTATAATCCTTAAAATTTTGACTTGATTCAATGTGTTATTAAGTGATGATTAGTTTATGAACTAGAATAAACCTGCTGGCCATAGCTACTGACTACTTTTATAATGGAGCTTCTGGATGCAAAAATAAATATTCAAAGTTCCACTGCTTCTCAAGTCAAAGATGGAACAACAGCAGCTTTGTTATTTGTCCCATCCCTCTTCTTAAGAAAGTACATTCAGAAGCAAACTTTTCCCTTCTTTGCAAGCTCACCTTAAGAAAAAAAAAATCTCTTCTTGAGAGAGAAGACAATCCCTCAGGGAGGAACATTTCCCAGTGAAAATGTTCTTTTCAAAACTGTCTGGGGATTATCTATCTTTGAGTCACCCTATTGTATACTCCTTTACTCCCCCCAACACCCCATTTTGTTTTGGCCCATGGCTTATTTGAAAACTGAACGGAACTTACTCAAACTTTCCAAAACAATTCATCTTTGGATGAAGCCCAGAAATTAGAAATGTGACATTTCAGCCCCAAAACATCCTTCTTCCACAATGTAATGAGCAACTGGAAATAAGGCATTTCAAATGAAACTCTTTCTTTTCTGTGATCATAACTAAATTACCATTATTTATTGATATAGCACTTTTTACACAGATTTATATTTTCTCTAAAGTTTTGAATGAAATAACTATTTCAATGACAAAAAGTTCTTCATAGAACTTACTTCCTCCTTCCCTTCCATTCTTTCCCCTTCCTTTTACTTCCCTTTCCTTCCTCCCTTCCTTCCTTCCTCCCTTCCTTCCTTCCTCCCTTCCTTCCTTCCTTCTTTCCTTCCTTCCTTCCTTCCTTCCTTCCTTCCTTCCTTCCTTCCTTCCTTCCTTCCTTCCTTCCTTCCTTCCTTCCTTCCTTCCTTCCTTCCTTCCTTCCTTCCTTCCTTCCTTCCTTCCTTCCTTCCTTCCTTCCTTCCTTCCTTCCTTCTTTCCTTTCATCCTTCCTTTCTTCTTCATTCCTTCCTTCCTTCCACAAATAATGATTGAATACACATTTTGTCCAAGTCACTATACTTGAGGTTGAAGTAGTATATAGAAGAATATATTTCATTCCTTGCCTTCACAAAACTTACAACATAATGGAGGATTTACAGTGACGTTGGACTTGGTATGAGAATATTGAAAGTCCTGGATCTGGAGGTATAATCTGGATGTTGTTCTAACAAGTGAATATCATTCCCTCTGCTTCAGCATTTGTTTTGTAAAAATTCCTTAGAATGTCTATAATAGCTTTTTAAGATCTTCAGAATAAACAAGAGTTAGACTTTATTGCATTATGGACAATAACAATAAATTCTCATTAGAGGAGGAAGAGGCTTTTAGGCAATTCAGACTGATGCACTGGTGGACGAACTGCTCTTATTTCTATACTTCTGCCATGTCTTTGTCAATCTTCTCCTCCAGCTATATATGTATGGCTCCTGTATGCCTTCTCTTCCCAGGCAATTGTCTTCCTTGTTTTTCTAGAAAATCTTCAGAGATAGTCTACCCCAAATATCAGTGACTTTCCTATGTTTCTTTTAATATTTTATGTATGCCAAAATAATGCTCATGCTATATATTTTATTACCTCTCATTCTTAATATGTAACTTCCCCACACATATTTTCGGTAATATATGTCATCCTATTTCTCTTTCTCAAACAATGATGGCTTCTCATATGATGTAGCCTATTTTTACCCAAAATGTCTCTAATAATTGTGCTTTTCAATATAATTTTGATTCTTCTGAGATCATGTTGCCCCATTATCTATAGCTATAGTATTACCAGTTTATTGACCAATATTTACTAAGCATATTTCTGTTATTGTGCTAACCTTGAGGATAGAATTACAAAAATGAGATAGAGATCCTCTCACCTCAAGGACTTCCTTAATGGTTTATTAGGGGTAAATAACAGTTTTTGTTTAGTATAACAAAATATCTGCTTCTTTGATAATTAACCAATTACAAACATGATGGAATTATCAAAATATCAAATATCAAAGAAACATGTAATTAAGTAGAATAGAATGTAGTCCTGAAGGCTCTCTTTCAACAAGAACTCTGTCATGTCTATGCTTAAATCCTGTGAGGTCCTTTGATTAGTATAATCATGGTGGCCACTTTGCTCAGTGACCCTCTTGATTAATGGAAGGTGAGAAGCGAAAGGGAAGAAACAATGCTCACCAAAGGTACTAGCTACTGTTATGGAGAATGCCCTGGGAAAAACAAATAGAAGAGGTATGACCTATGAAAGAGGAGGTTCTCCACAAGTACCTTTTTACTGATAATGCTCCACATCAAATTCCCAAATAATTGATGCAAAATTAATAAATTTTTGTGTCTTCCTAGAAGTCAGCATTTGGTAGAATGACTCAGCTGCATTATAGAATAGTGGATGAATGGCCAAAAATCCATACCATCAATAAATATATGAGTTTTCTGTAACATTAGTCCAGAGCTTAATAAATCTAAAAAAGTTTGCTAGAATATTTTGATTCTAAGTATGTCAATCAGTCAGCAGGGATTTATTCTGTACTGTGTGCCAAGTACCATGCTAACCAAGAGAGATACAAAAAAGGACCAAAAAAATCTATCAATACTATTCTCAAAGAGCTCACAATCTAAAGGGGAAACAACATGAAAACAATGAACAAACAAGATATAGGCTAAATTCGAGGCATTCTCATTGAGAAGGAACTAACATTAAAGGGAAAAGCAAAAAGACTTTTTACAGAAAGTGTAATTTTAGTTGCTACTCAAGGAAACCACTGAGCATTTTGTTACTATTGCTCTGTGATACATCATAGTTATTTGAGTTATGATAAAACTTGACCAGTTCTTGGATTTAATTCTTTCAATTTTCTACCTGCTAAATTGAAATGAAGATGTATAAATAGTTTTCAGATCTCTGTCCGTGTCTCTCTTTTAAACACAGTTTTGCATTTTGATGGATGGAGGGAAAAAGTACCGTGAGCCTGTTCCTGCTTTTGAATGGAAAGAAGAGGGGACTAGTTCTATATTATTTTAGAAAGCTGTTGCCAAAGCCAGTGTTCCAGGCTCTTTTGATTTTTTTCCTCTCTCATTGCCTTCTCTTTACTCTTTCTAACAGATTCTGGTTTAGGTCCAAGAATCAGAGGTCAAATCCGGCCCTAGGGAAGAAGTCTTATTAGTTATTCCTTTTCTGTTTGTGTTGACAGAAATCAATCCATTTTTTGGCTACAGCTTTTGAAGTGAAATGGACTCTGGGAATAGGCAGGTGGGATGATAGTTTTCAGTCTCCACTGGCTCAGAAAAACATAGTCACTTTTCTATCCTTCTATCCATTCACTTAACAAACATTTATTAAATTCTTAAAGCATGTAGTGTCTGTACACATGAAAAAGAATTGCTTTTCTGCTTGGTTTGAATTGCAAGTGGTGTGTGATTTGCAGGGAAATGCTTCCCTCATAATCCTGTGAGGTGGATGGTGTGAGAAGAGACACTCCCATTTTACAGATAAGGAAACTGAGGGTTTTAGAAGTAAGTGATTTACCAAGGGTATACAGGTATTAAGTGGAGAAACCTATGTCTCTGGGTTTGAAGTGCTCATTTTGCCAGTACCGGGTCCCTTTTTGCTGCAGAGCAGTATACTATGCTCATCTTTTAAATGCAAACTTCCTGAAGAACTGCCAGGCAGTGAGGATGGCTGATATGCCCAGGAAAATTGCAGTGAATAAATGAATACATTATACTTGCCCACCAGACAAGGAAAGCAATCTTTTTTTCAGGGTATGTCAGACATTTCACATGCAGGAGCTCCCTGCAGATATGTCAAGTAAAGTTGCTCCCTTTCTGCCATTCAGCTATGTGTGAGGCTCCAAGTAGACACAGATGACCCTGGGCACTAAACTGAAGGAATAGACAGAGCTGCTGGTCAGGAAACAGCCTTTCCAGCCCCCACTCTGGGGGCTGGCGTTTCACATTCTCCTTCTGGCTCTCCCCTGATATTCAGTCTAATTGTGTATGAGCTGGGTGTTTACAGTTCAGGGCTATGGAGGAGGGGGAAATATTTTGGCTAATGTGCAGTGACGTCAATGGCTTAGATCCCAGTGAGTTGAGGGACTCTGTTGTTGCCTAGCAAATGCCTGAACATTGGCGTGTTCTGCTTTAGGGAGAGAGAAAAATAAAGACTGCTGGCAGCTTTCCTGTAAGAATTGTCAGGGAGGAAGGATGGCTAATGGCAAGAAAGGTCCCTTCTGGACTTATATGCAGTATAGACAAATTATACAATTGTCCCTTATGTATGTGCAGATGGATATATTTACATATTGATGGAATAATTATTAAGCCTCTGGGTGGGAAGGAAGAGAAGCTGAGAAGCATTTAGACAGAAGCTTGATTATGTCACACATAGAAATGTAGATAGACAGACAGACAGACAGACAGATAGATAGATGATAGGTAGTTATGTAGATAGATGATAGATAGATAGATAGATGGATAAATGGATAGATAAATGATAGCTAGCCAGCTAGAGAGATAGATAGATCGATAGACAGATGGATAGGTGAATGGATAGATAGATAATAGATTAATCAACAGATAGATGGATAAGAGAGACAGACAGACAGATGGAAAGGCAGTTAGATGATAGAAAGATAGATGGATAGATAGATAGATAGACAGATGATAGATAGATCATAGATTGATAGATAGATGATAGATAGAGGGATAAGAGATAGAGAGATGATAGATAGATAGATAGATGTATAGATAGGTGGATGAATAGATAGATCAGGTTAATAGACAAACAGATGATAGATACATGGATAAGAGAGACAGACAGATAGATGGATGGATAGATAGATAGATAGATAGATAGATAGGTAGGTAGATAGATAGATAGATGATAGAGAGATAGACAGAGAGATAGATAAATAGATGGATAGACAGATGCATAGATGGATAGATAGGTGGAAGGATAGGGAGATCATAGATTGATAGATGATAGATGGATAAGAGAGATAGATGACAGACAGACACACAGACAGATAGATAGAATATGACACACATAAAAAGAGTAATAGACAGATATATGAAGACAAAAAGAGACAGATATGGAGATAGAGACAATGACAGAGACTGAATGCTATAGAGATAGAAACAAAGAAGGCCAGAGATAGTGATGAAGAGAGAAATGGATATAAAGACAGAGCCAGAGGCAAAGACAGATATAGATATGGAAATAGAGGTAGATAGATAGATATTGAGATAAAGATGGAGAAAGATGGATATAACTATAGAGACAGAGGAAGAGATTGAAGGAGACAGAGAGGGATATAGAGATAGAGAGAGATAAGAGTTAGAGAGATAGAGATAGACTTAGGGACAAATGGAGAGTTAAAGAGGTAGATGATAAGGATAGATAGTGTTAAGGAAGACCTATAATTTCACTGGCATAAGAAATTCTGGGTTAGGAAACTTCCTCTACCAATCAATCAAGGAATAAGCATTTATTTGGCAGCTACGATGTGCTAGGCACTGCAACAGTACAGATCTACACCTTCTTTGCAACTTAGTTTTAAAGGGTTCCCTAGAGAAGTTATGAAGTTAAGTGACTTGCCCAGGTCACACAGCAAGTACATGTTAGACAGACTGAACTTGAACCCACATCTTCCAGACTTAAAGGCCGACTCTCTAAGCCACTTTAGCTCATATATCTCTATGTGTATCTGTCTATGTTATCTCTCTCATATCACACTCTAGCTCTCTATCATCTATATATCAATATCTATCATCTTTCTGAAAAATAAGGTCTTTGTTTTTCTTGGTTAAGTTGTTTGTGTTATAATAAAGACAAAGATAAAACTAGGAATTATAACAACAGTAATGAATTGTCTACCACATACACAAACATATCTACATATCTATTCATACACACATGCACATATACATACATATATACATATACACATACATATACACTCATTATTGCCTCTATTTAACTGTTCCCTGATGCTTGGAGAATTTGTTTGACTAGGTGACTGTGTTCGGGCACTTGTTGACATAGAGAGCAGAATGGATCTGAGTATAGTGTCCCCATCAAAAAACTGAGAACAGAAATTACCAGAAACCCATAAAGACATCTTTTATTTTTCATTCATTTTTTCAATGCTAACAAATGAAGTGAAAAGTAACTACTTACATGACAACTCATGCTTTCAATTTTGTTCCTCAATCCAGAAGTTCCGAAACGACGGGCCAAAATTCTTTGATGGGGTGGAGGATGGGAAGTGGGCAATAGGCATAAATTTCATTACTTCCTGTAGCCCTCTATGGACCCCTTCTCAGAATGTGTGTAATGCATAAAAAAAGATTTAAAAGGAAAGTAATTCTATTGAAAAATGTATTTTTCTCATCAGTGTTCATAGACACCCCCCAGCAATCTATCCATTTCTGTGGATTTAGTTTTAGAACCCTAAGATTAGAGTTAAACTTGGGGACTGGTGAGGCTGAGCCAAGTTATTTAAAAATCCAGTAGGTGTCAGAGGTTAGAACTGTTCTTGGAAGGGAAAATTAGGGCATAGGTGAATAGTGAGAGCAGGACAAATAAGGGATCATAATCCAGTTTGGGAAACAAGAGCCAAGAGGACACAAATGCCAGAGGAAAGCACATGCAAAGTGGGTGGTCAAAGACCATATCCATAGGGAAGAATGAAGAGATGGGAATGAAAAGTAAGTAAGAGAGCAGGTTTTCAATAAGAACTTGGCAACTGATGCATCCCTTTACTGCATCCCAGGAGATTTTATTTGATTTTATTTATTTTCTGTGAGATAAGAACCAGTCTCCAAACACTGCTAGCCTGGGGCCATTGGTAGATGTGATATGTCCTACAGTTTAAGGAGAGGAGCAAGGGAATGGAAAGGAAAATACTTTTTGATGGGCTTATCCCAAGATGCTGAAATCATTCTTACATGATGCTACAAGGTGTCATTTTGGGGCGGTCAATTAAGAAATATTTGTTAAGAGCCAGGTATTGTCCTAAGTGCCATGTATACAAACACCAAAATAAAATATTCCATTCTATGAGGGAAGTGGGAAGGAAAGGGACAGGACGGTTATATATAATAATAATAGCTAACATTTATATCATACATTAGGGTTTAGAAAGTTTGCATATAACACTTTAATTCAATCCTCACAATATCTTAGAAGTAAGTATCATTATTATATCCATTTTTGTTGTTGCATATCTGACTCTTTATGACTCCATTTGAACAAAGATCCTGGGAAGGTTTGCTATTTCCTTCTCTAGCTTATTTTAAACATGAAGAAATGGAGGCAAACAGGAGTAAGTGACTGGCCATGGGTCACACAGCTAGCTAGTGCCTAAGGTCATTTTAAAAATCATGACTTCCTGACTCCAAGCCCAGAATTCTATTCACTGAGTCACCGACCTGCCTATTTTACAGAGAGAGAAACTGATACTGAGAAAGGTTAGATGACATTCTGGGGGCAGAGGGAGGTCAGCCGGATAGTATCTGAATCAGGATTGGAATTCTGGTTTTCCTGAATAAAAATCTAGCATGCTAACAGTCATGAAGTCAACAGAAGCTGATTCTATGGAGCGCTTAGAGCTTGGTTAGACACTGAAGAAGTCAAGGTCATCCAATGCATCCTGAGTCATCTTAGTGTCATCTTGACCTGTCTTGTTACCAGACTTAGATGATTCTGGAAGAGAGAGAGGCTGAAAACTTTGTGCAATACTGCCTCACTGAAATTCAATTTGAGAACAAATCAGAAATTTACCCTGTGATGTCCTCTTCGAAAACAAAGGACAAGGAGCCACCTAGCTACCCATTATAAATATATGCAAATTATAGACTTCAACTAGTGGTTACTTTCTGGGGAAGTATAATTCAAGTAAACACATTTTAATGGGAGAGGCAACAAGAACTTTTGTAGTCTATGTAGAATAAATAAATACAAAGGGAATAAATGCAAATAAATACAAGATAATTAGGGAGGGAGAGCAATTGGTGGGGGGACATCAGGAAAAGCTTCATGCTATATCCTCAGTAGTTATAATAGTTCTTGATACAAAGTAAGTGCTTAATTATTGCTTTGTTTTCATTCATTCATCCATTTATTCATTCTTTCTTATACCACTGCCTAAGGGAAACCTCACGATTTTCCTAGTATTTCTGTGCTCTTTTCCTATTAAAATAATCAACTATGAATGCCTATCATATACTTAAATGTGAATCTGTTAGATTCCTCCATTGAATGACGGTTCTTTGAAGTCTGAGATGAGTTTTTGTTTTGTCTTTGTATCATTAGCTTCTAACAAAGTACCTTGTATATATGAGTTACTTAATAAGTATTTGCTAGAGTAGACTGTATTGTATTGGAATGGACTCAAACAGAAATTATAACAAGTCAAATGGTAGCTTGGTGCCAGCATACGTGGCACATTTTATTAAAGTATTCATCTAAAGGAATTTAATTTTTAAAATTCTAGGGTGACTTAAATTTTAAATTAAATTAAATTATTTTATTTTATTTTTATTTTTTAATTTCTAAATTAGAGCCAAGCCATCTGTTTGGATTTGAAGTTTGCTGCTTCATTTATTCATTACTTATTAAGTATTTGTTATATGTAAACCTGTAATAGACACTGTAGGGAATAAAAATGTGAATTAGACTGAAATGAGCCTATAAAGTGTTTGTTTTCTAATTCCAGGGTAGATTTTGCAGTCTTTATATGCACTGTATCATGGTACAGATTTGAAGCTTGCCTCATTATTCTTTGGGAGTTTCTTCTCTTTAAAGATTCCATTTTCAACTTACTGTGGCTTGTTTTGATCTGAAAGAATTTTAGCTAAAAATGTTAAGTTATGTGGTTTCTTTCCCACATGCAAAGCTCTATTCATTAAGTGGGGTGATAGGAGAAGATGGTGCCATCAATATTTGGGTAATAGCAGACTTTCCCACAAAATACCAGGCACTCTCTTACCATCAACTTGGACAATCACCTATTTCCCCACCACATTAAGATATTTATAATCTCAAATCCTACATTATAATCTTAAACCTGCTGTGAATTGAGAATGGAATGGGTTCCTTATTTGAAAGGAAGCTGTTTTCAACTACTCAAAAGAAGTGGAAGAAAAGTCAAGAATTTCCAGTTTTTCAGGTGACTGCAATCAACTAGACTGATTAAATGGTCTTATGTAGATTGTTGGCTTAGGTTTATGTCAAGAGGTTTGAAGACAAAGAGGAAAAAAGAAAAGATAGTTCAGGGTGATCTTGCCCACATCAAACATATCTTTCATTTCCCCACAAAAACATATAAATTTACATCACTTGTAGTTTATACAAATCAACAGTATATATTTTATCTAATCCATCAAACACTCATTAAGTTCCTTATGTTGGGTACTGTGTAAAATTCTTGGGATACAAAAACAACAACAACAACAACAACAAAAAACAGTTGCCCCTGCTACCAAATATCATAAAGCCTGAACCCCATGACTAATAGGACCTTGAGTCAGGGGTACGGTTTTCATTTCTTTGGGATCAGTCTTTAGTGAGGATGGGAAACATGTTGGACTGACAAAATCTTAATTGATTAAATAAACGCCAGAATATTCCCTACTCTTGCACTCAGAAAATAACTCTAACTTTGTGCCTGTTGATATTTATAATTTAAAGACCACATTATCTCCAACCTTTACTCTTTTTTATCTTGAAATAGCTTTTGGTCCAAAGCAATAACATCTTAACCCGACCTTTGGAAATGCATTTGTATCCTTGAGAAATGAGGTAGAAAGTAAATAACTGATGCCTCTATGGACATTGGAAGCAATTCTAATATTATGACCATTTTGTTGCCTCAGCGGGGCAGTGGTTTGTTTTTCATTCATGAATTAAATTTCTTGAAAATTTTTCTCATCTTGTTCTTATACTTTCGTGTTGGGTAATCTTACAAGCAAATTTTACACATGCTCCTTTCATTCATTATGTGGTACAGTCTTGCACTCAGGATACAAAGACCACATCATAAGCACTTACTGAATTATAAGTAGAAAGAAGTGGATTCATTTTTAATTTATTATTCAATAAAATTGTTATTGCCCAGTTGGGAGCAGATACTCTATTTGTGGCTCTCTTGAAATTCCAGTCTTCAGCCTCATCTCTGGCACTCCATGCTACAGAGAGAACACTGATGCCCTTCTGAGTTTGAGCCTATAAAGTGTTTGTTTGTTTTCTAATTCCAGGGTAGATTTTGCAGTCTTTATATGCACTGTATCATGGTACAGGTTTGAAGCTTGCCTCATTATTCTTTGGGAGTTTCTTCTCTTTAAAGATTCCATTTTCAACTTACTGTGACTTGTTTTGATCTGAAAGAATTTTAGCTAAAAATGTTAAGTTATGTGGTTTCTTTCCCACATGCAAAGCTCTATTCATTAAGTGGGGTGATAGGAGAAGATGGTGCCATCAATATTTGGGTAATAGCAGACTTTCCCACAAAATACCAGGCACTCTCTTACCATCAACTTGGACAATCACCTATTTCCCCACCACATTAAGATATTTATAATCTCAAATCCTACATTATAATCTTAAACCTGCTGTGAATTGAGCATGGAATGGGTTCTTTATTTGAAAGGAAGCTGTTTTCAACTACTCAAAAGAAGTGGAAGAAAAGTCAAGAATTTCCAGTTTTTCAGGTGACTGCAATCAACTGGACTGATTAAATGGTCTTGTATAGATTGTTGTTCTTGGTACTTGAAGGGGATCAAAGTGACACATCATGCATCATGATGATGAGGTCAATGTACAATATTTCTGACTGTGACCAATCAGACCAATACAAACTCAGAAGGTTGTGCCACATATTGAGCACAAAGAGTCTGTATAAGCTTTTGGAGTAGTAGATGTCTTTAAATGTGTGCATCTCATGTTTCTTTTGTGCTATGGTAATTCTGTTTCGCTCATAGAGCATGATACCTTGCTGATGGTTCTGTGCCAACGTCTCCCATGTCTCACAACCAACCTCAAAGTTCTCCAGAGAGATATTTAGAGTGTTCTTGTATCATTTCTTCTACCTCCTTTTGAGTGTTTGCCTTGTTTAAGTTCTCGGTAAAATAATTGGAGTTGAGCTCTGTGCAGTAGAGTTTTAACAGTTGGCAGATCAACTCAAGAAAGGACTTCAGTGTCCAGTAGCCTATCTTTCCAGGTGATCTTCAGAAATGTACTAAGATAATTCCAATGTAAGTGGTTTAATTTTCTGGCATGGCAGAATGCTATGCTATTTCACAGGTTTCACAGGCATACAAAAATGAAGTCAGCACCATGGCTCTGTACATAATTCAGGAGACAGACCAATACCTCTTCTCTTCCACACTTTGCTTCAAAGCCCTCCAAATACTGAACTAGCTCTGGCAGTCCATGTGTCAACCCTATCATCTATGTGTACATCTCTGAAAAGACTGAGAATCTCTATTTTCTTGATGTTAATTGCCATGCCAAAATGAGCACATGCAGTACATAATTGATCCATATTCTGTTGCATCTCAACTTCAGAGTCTTAATTGAATGCATAAGCATATGTGAACAGAAAGTCACACTTCAACACTCCCTCCACTTTAGTCTTGGCCACCTTGCATTTCTGAAGGACACTGATACAAAAAACCGAATGATTACAAATTAAATAGAGCTGGAAATCCCCTAGAACACCCTCCCAAATTTTAATAAATCTTGTGGTGAATGGTTTAGAATACCATTTTTATTAACAATGGGTTGTTCTCAACTATTCAGTCTTTTCTGCATTCAGACTACCCTTCTAAAGCTGCTCCTGCCTAGGGAGTACATTCAGGTTCTAAGGATAAAACATGCAACATTATGAAAATTGGATATAGAGATATTGGAAGAATCATACCTTTACAGTTCGAAAGGAACTTGGGGAACATTCTATCCATTTCTTTCATTTTACAGATGAGTAAATTGAGGTTCATAAAGTTTAAGTCATTTGCCTAGTGGTTCACCAGTAGTAATTAGTAGGTCTGGTGTTCCTTCTACCATACTATGATGCCTCCATGTTTCATTCTATTTTAAATATGCTTACTTCCAATTCTCATTTATTGTTAATGCTCATTCAATATTAAATTATCATAATTTCTAGGAAGGCTATACTAAACTCAGTTCAAGTCCCACTTTCTGTAGATCTCCCCACATCCCTTCCTCCCATCTGCTACTGCCCTCCTCCAAATTATTTCCCATTTCCTTTGAATATATCTTGCATACCCCTAGTTATATACATTGTCTCCATCATTAGAAATATAAGTTTCTTATGGACAGGAATTGTTTTTGCCTCTACTTGCACCCTTATCATTTAGCAGAGTGCCTGACATAATCAGCATTTAAGAAATGCTTTTTAATTGACTGAGCAAGATAATACAAATAATAAAGTATATTTTTAGACCCAGTTTAGAAGTTTTGTTTGATATTCCTTGCTTCCTCTGGATTCTTATTCATTTAGGAAAAGATGAACACACAATGAAAGAGGAGAAAGGGCAATGTTATTTGCTATGTTTACCAGTATAAGGCACTGAAAGAGAGAGCAAAGTCTGGTTGTCAGCAGGCAAAACAGGAAACAGAGGGGCTGCCTGGAATGAAGCTTCCAGTGCCCAGTGGAATTTACAGTTGAATTTCCTTTTTAAAAAATGTGATTGTCCTAAGGTGCTGCTTTCTTCTCAAATGCAATGAATAACATCTGACAACAGCATGACCACACTAATGAAACACTCCCAGAAGAATTATACTCTTGAATGACTTCAAAGGTTATCTCCCATGTAAAATAATTTCATTAGGAACAGAGGCTATTTAGATTCCTTTTCTCTCTTGGATTAAGAAGAGAACACCTGGGCATGGATATAAAAAACACCTCAAAGTGAACCCTATCCTCATCTAGGAATGAGGCAGATACATATTTCATTTTCTCTGCTTGATCGTTGGATCACTTTTTAGCTTTCTTGCCTCTGCCAGAGCCTGTGGGGAGCAGTTCATCCCTAGGAGTGTACTAAGAGTTTGACATGCTAGTTGCACTTGTATGTGGCCCAGGCAATGGGGACAAGCAAAGATGAAAAGGGTAGAAGGTATCTGTGGACTAAATAAACCACTCACAGTTTATCCATCAAGAGCAGATATACAAAATATATTTGTTATATGTGGCACTGGCCTTATGAGTAGGGAGAGAAGACAGACACCTGGGTGCTGTAATTTTAGGGTTCCTAGCAAATCCCCCAAATCTCAAAGGCCCATTCTATTCTGCTTGAAATTCTATCCCAATATCTTCATTCCTTTCACTTAATACTTGGTCTTTTGCTAAAATAAAAAGAGAAGGATAACACTTACCATCTAGAGTCATCTCTGATTATAAGAAACAATATTTAGAGTAATAAGATTTAAACCATAGAAATAAATATTGATCCTCATTCCCCAGGCCTTAAGATAAGTATATGTGGGAGATTTAAACCAATTTAGTATACTCTATTTCATCAATTAATTTCCTCTTTGATTGCCTTAGTTCCTGAGAGTTCCTTAAATGTCTCTGAAGATTCTTCTCATTCTTTCTCATGGATGATGGCCCCAATCTTTCCCGTCCTCCTTCTTATCTCACTCTCTCTCGAGCTGCTAGTTTCCCTAGCATGCTAACTCTTTCACTTCAAAGCTACAATGCCCCTCAGATCCGATCACTCATCACCAGACTCCCACACATGACTCCGGAATAAACTGAGGCAAACAGGGTAAGGTGTGCCTGCGATCATATAGCTAGTAAGAGTCTGAGGCCAGATTTGAACTCAGGAAGATGAATCTTCCTGACTCCAAGCCCAGAACTCTATCCACTATACCATCTAGTTGCCATTCAGTTCTGCATAGGCAGAGACAAATTAAATGGACACACCTAAAATGGGTGGGAACTAGGAATCACTTGGATAAGGAATTACAATGTTTCTGTGATGTCCAAGCCCATGTCATCTTTTAAAAATTGTATTTAATTAATTAAGATAATTTTTCCATGGTTACAGGATTTATGTTGTTTCCCTCCCCTCCTCCTACCCGACTCCTGTAGCCAACAAGTAATTCCACTGGGTTTTACATTTGTCATTGATCAAGACCTATTTCCATATTATTGATATTTGCACTAGGGTGATCATTTAGAGTCTACATCCCCAATCATATCCCCATTGGTCCATGTGATCAAGCAGTTGTTTTTCTTTCTGTGTTTCTGATCCCATGGTTCTTTCTCTGGATGTGGATAGCCTCCTTTCTCATAGTTCCCTCAGAAATGTCTTGGATCATTCCATTGCTGCTACTAGAGAAATCCATTACATTTGATTGTACCACAGTGCATTCATCTCTATGTATAAGGTTCTACTGGTTCTGCTCCTTTCACTCTGTATCAGTTCCTGGAGGTCTTTCCAGTTCATATGGAATTCTTCCAATTCATTATGCCTTTGAGCACAATAGTATTCCATCACCAACAGATACCACAATTTTTTCAGCCTTTCCCTGATTGAAGGGCATCCCCTCATTTTCCAATTTTTTGGCACCACACATAGTGCTGCTATAAATATTTGTGTGAAAGTCTTTTTCCTTATGATCTCTTTGGGGTATAAACCCAGCAGTGGTATGACTGGATCAAAGGACAGTCAGTCTTTTAAAGCCCTTTGGCAAACCCATGTTATTTTGAAGAGCCAATAGAAGAAGTATTTGGAGTTCCTCAGTACTAATCCTCCTGAAGATTTTTCATTGAGCAAAAAAGACTCAGGATTGAAACATTATTAGCTTCCCTACAGGATAAACTAAGGGGAGAAGGAGGATCTTCAATTTTCTAGCTTAATTTCCAAAAAGAGAAGTACTCCTTTGTTTGAAGAGTATCACACAATGGTGGGAGATAGTCACACTTTATGTGTTAATTTGCCTACTTTTTTCTTTCTGATTATTATTAAAGTTTGTAATATACTTGGCAGATGAATCAATAAATTAGAGCCTGTAATGGGATGAAGAAGAAAAGCTAGTAGATAGACTTTGGAGCCATCTGAATCTGATCAAATTAAACTATGCCACACTTTTAGATCAATAAAAGAAGCAATGCCTCCTACAAAGGGGCAGAGCTCTGAGGAGAGAGCGATATAGCTCTCTGAGAATCAGGGAGAGCTTGAGAATTGTCTCCCAGAGTGACCTCTTCTTTGGCAGTTGGGGAGGAATGCTGACTGACCATACTGAATAATGTCTACTGACTACAGAATATGGTCAGGCAACTGGTCACAGTGCCTCCTGGCAGCCCTATATTCTAGAAGTTAAATGTAATTCAGCTACATTATAAGTTCAACAGATGTTTATGGATTGACTTGAGAATCTAAGCCTCATTTATATGGGGAAAATGCCTTTTGAGTTCCTTGTGACCAAATAATAAAACCACTTTGGGAGTGCAATCCCTTTACAAATCAGGGAGTGATAGTGTATGGAGGCATACTACAACAGCTGCTTTATTAATGGAGAAAGTTGATTTGGGAGAAGACACTTTATTGTCATTTGGCCCAAACATTTGTGTTGCTCAAGTGACTGCATTCTTTTAATTACCAAATAGCTCCATTTGGCAGGAAAGTTTGACTAAATAGCAATATATCAGGGCAGCTTACCATTTGCTGCACATTTTCAAGGTAAGAGAGTAAGCTATAAGGAAAATTTCAAACTCCAGAAGTTATAGATGCATTTCCATATTATAATTGGTTGTTCTTTATAGGCTTAAAAAGTCATTTACAAATTCACACTTGAATTTTCTATTTACTAGGGCCCCTTGAGAGAACTTCTGATCATTGAGTTGACCCCCTTGGTCCATGATCTTGTCAGTAATTCAAAAGAAACTTCTTATTCCATGTCATTCTACTTTGTATAGCCCAAGATTTTCCCAAAGGTGATTTTACAATTTCATATTTCTTTCCCTCCTATGTATTCTGGCTGAGATAGGTTTCTCCTACTTTGATCCTTAACTCCATTAGCAAAGAACTAAATCAAGTTAAGGTCAGGTGAAACCTTCCTTTGCAGAAAGTAACCCAGCACTTGCTGAGGCTAATTTCTCTGGCAGAGATTACCCGTGGCCCAGAGAGCTTTGGAAACCTTTAGTGATGACACATTCCATAGAGCATATGGAAACTACAAAGTGCTGAAGGAAATTTTCTGTTTCAGTTCCTGGCAGAGAGAGGGACTGGGAGAGAAGAGGGAATTAGATCATGCCACATGTTACTTGGAAGAGAGAGGAGGCAGAAGAAAGCAGACCAAGGACTCACAGGCCAGGAGACACAAGATGAAGTTTCCTTTTCTACCTACTCTCCACCCCTCTCTCCTTTTGTTTCCTCTTCAATTTTTCTTCCTTCTCTAATTGCCTTTTTTTCCTCATCAATGCTTTTTAAAAAAAAATGCTTCTGTCTGTTCCATTATTTCTTCTTCTACTTCCTCCAGTTTCTAAATTATTATCAAAGCTCAGGGTAATACTTTGCCTTGGCCAGTAGGAAAAATAGCCTTATTTCTTCTCATCCAAACTATTTTAATAGCCTCCCAAGTGGTCTTTTTGCCTCCACTCTCCATATCATACTATTTTGAACACAGTAAGTGCTTAATGGATTTTTTCATTTATTCATAGCTGTCACTCAAGTAATCTTGGTGGTTCTACTCAAAAGTAGGAGAATATATAGGTCTTTTCACATTACTTGCCTGAGTTGGTAACTCCCAAATGGAAGCTAGAGCAGCTAGGGTCCCCAAACTATGGCCTGTGGGCCACATGCCGCCCCCTGAGGCCATTTATCCAGCCCCCATCACACTCCCAGAAGGGGCACCTCTTTCATTGGTGGTCAGTGAGAGGAGCACTGTATGTGGCGACACTACAAAGTGCAGTGTCGCTCATGTACAGTACTACTTCCGGTGACCTAATCCTTTGCATGGTGCCTTGTTCTGAGAGTAACTGAATGAGAACAAGGCGCAGAGCAAAGGATTATGTGGCTACACAATGAAAGACAACAGCATGGTGAGCTGCGATCTGGGGGAGGGGATTCTGCACTGTATATACTGCTGCCTGGTATAGTAGTGGTAGTGATGGACCTGTGCAAGGTGTGCAAGGTGTGAGAGACCCATCACAGTCAGCTCTGCAGCCTCCACTATCCCAGACAGTGGTATACAGATTTGTTCATAGTTTTTTTTTTTTTTTAATAGTCCTGCCCTCCAGTGGTCTGAGGGACAGTGAACTGACTCCCTGTGTAAAAAGTTTGGGGACCCCTGAGTTAAGGAGTACAGTATATAGAGCACTGGACTTGATATTAGAAGACGAACCTTTCTGAGTTCACATCTGGCTTCAGACTCTTCCTAGTTATGTGACCCTGGACAAGTCACTTAACCCTCTTTGCTTCAATTTTCTCATCTGTGAAATGAACTCGAGAAGGAAATAGCAAACTGCTCCAGTACCTTTGCCAAGAACAACCCAAATGGGGACATGAAAAGTCAGACACAACTGAAAAAATGATTGAACAATAACATATTGGAAACAAGCTTTCCTTCTGACCAGTAGGTTTCTCCATCTATCCTGCCACTATGTCCTGAGACATTGTTTTTCAGACTTAAAGCAGAAACCTATTAAAATTCATCTATAGTATTTTTTCAGAAAAATATCAGGGTACTTAATGTTCAGGCATCCTAAATATGTAAAAGTGCTTTATGGGAAGACACTACTTGTTTCAAAGGATATTTCTGTAATATGTTGTGCTTTCCCCTCATATATACTTTGAAAAGAAAATGACAAAATTACTCGATTTGTTTGTGTCCCATTCCACAGTTTGTTTTTTGGTTTTCCTATGCTCCCCATTTTCAGACTTTGCAAGAAAGAACACATTAAAAAGGATTTCTGATCTGGAAGTGATACACTTACAAGGCAACAATCATTTCAAGCCTCAATCCCAAGACTTTTTAACCTGAATTTGAGGAAGTCGTTTTCCTAATATTTTGATAACTGTACAGTTCCAAAAGTCTTAGTACAGTTTTAAGTCATTAGAAATTAAGATTGCACTGTTTGGGGCAGCTAGGTAGCACAGTGGATAGAGTGCCAGGCCTGGAGTTGAGAGGACCACAGTTCAAATCTGGCCTCAGCCACTTCCTAGCTTGGTGATCCTGAGCAAGTTATTCACCCCTTGATTGCCTAGCCCTTGCTGAAGATATCTTTTCTTAGAATTGATACTAAAATAGAAGGTAAAGTTTTAAAGAAAAAATAAAATGAATCTGCACTGTTTGGGGACACTCTACATTTTGTTTAATGGATTAAAAAAATTATTCTGAGAAGACAGATCTTAGGCTGCACCAGGCTGCCAGAGGAATCCATGATACACACAAAAAAGTTAAGAACCCCTTCTCTACCCACTCTAGACCTCTGGACACTGTCATCTGACCAGCTGATGCAGACTAAGAAGCCTTGCCATCTGTCCACCACTGCACCCTCAGGATTTCTGGGATTTTCCATTTGCCCTGTAACTGAACTCTCTTTTATGTGACTAACCCTTTAGAATGTGAGCTCCTTAAGACAAGGGACTGTTTTGCCCTTTCTGTAAATCCCCACCACTCGCCCCAGTGTTGGGCCCATAGAAAACACTTAACAAATGCCTTTTCACTTAACAAAGAAAATTGTTTGAGAAACTATGCATTTTTGTAATGTAATTTGGTTTTTTCCACATGTGCTTTGAGAAGGTAATAACAAAATTGCTTGATTTGTTTGGGTCTCTTTCCATAGTTCTTTTTGGTTTCCTTTGCTTCCCAGTTTCAGATCTTCCATAAAGGACAGGCCATCCAAAAAAGGCTGTTGTTTGGGGTTTTCTTTGGTTTTTTGAAGTAGAGAATTTTGTATCACACTGGCTAACTCCAGAGATCTAGAAGCCTGAAGGAAAGGATGAAAACTTGACAGCAAAGGAATAACAGGATTTCTTTCTGACTGAAATCATATATGAAGGTCAGCAATTATATTCTCATCAAAGAATTAGGAAGCTAGAAAGGACAGTACATGTTGCTGCTAAATAGGTAACATATTCACTACAATAAGGATTAATTATACCCTTGATAGATGCTGGGCTTCATTGTATACTAGATAGAAAACTGGCCTTTCAAGTCAGAAAGAAATGAATTGAAGTCCTGCCTGAGTGACTTGAGGCAAGCCATTCAGTTTCTCAATGTCCAAAGCTTCTCTCTAAATCTATACTTTACAAAGGTGGTATTAATCCACTTTTGTAGTGATGAAATCACAGGTCTACTCCTCCCCAAATAACATATGCTGGGGCCCTGGGCTAAGGGCTGGGGATATTGAATAAAATGGAACAGTCCCTTTTCTCAAGAAACAGAAGCATCAAGGTTCAAGGGAAAAAAATGACAAAATTGGATTTGGAGGAAATGGATTTGAATCCCAGCTTATTACAAATGACTAATTGGGTGACATTGGTCCAATTACTTCATCTCTTTGGGTCAGAGTTCTTCCTTCATACAATGAGAAAGTTGAAACACTTGCCCTCTTAGTTTCATTATAGCTCTAAATCTGTGATCTTCAAGTTCATCATGGGAAAATGAATATATCAATACAAAATATATATGTTTCTCTTCTCTCCTGAACCAAATTTTCCCATGGAAGATGGTGCAGCTTTGGAGGATGGGAAGAGCTTGAATGCCATTTATAGGCCTTCTATCCAAACTTAACCGCCCCAGGGCACACAACAATAGCCAAGAATACTACATGATTGTCTAAAGGCCCTAGGGCCCTTGTCATTCTCTGTTATAAATAGCCCTTGGAACAATGAAAGCTCAGCAGGTATAAAATAGGAAGAATGGCACAGAGAAGGAATTTTGCCACAGAAACTTTAGGAGAATGAATGGCAGGTGGTGATTACTTGGATTGAAATTTCCCTTGACTATAATATTTAGCTATGTCGTTATGGAAGTTCCCATTGAGATCTTTTAACAATTGAATAAATTTCACTTTACTCTTATGTGTTAGAGTGAATACAATTTAATGTAATTCAATGTAACTAACATTTTCCAGCACCTACTTTGTGCAAGGCACTATAGTAGAGTCTGGGAATCCAGAGACAAAACCAAACAGAACTGTTTCTTCCTTCAGGGAGTCTGCATTCTTCTAGGTGAATGTATCAATAAGAATTATATTTGTTGTTCAATTGTCAATTGTGTCCAATTTTTTGTGACTCCATTTGGGGTTTTCTTGGCAAAGATACTGGAGTGGTTTCCCATTTTCTTTTCCAGCTTATTTTACAGATGAGGAAACTGAGGCACACAGGATTAAGAGACTTGCCATGGGTTATACAAGTATTGAGTATCTGAGGCTAAATTTGAACTCAGGTATTCTTGACACCAGGTCCCAATGCTCCCAATCCACTGAGCCACCCAGCTGCCTCAAGTATTGCATAATATAAGATTATTTGAAATTGAAGAGAACACTAACCTGTCATTTATTTATTAAACATCCATTAACACCCCTCTGCCTGTGCTTATATTTTTATTTTAGGATACCTAGATAAGCAATTGAACACTACTTCCAGGGTTCTAGAGCATGGAAAGCCATAGGGACTGAACTTTTTGTATTATAACTGAGCACTGTGTTCCTTATCAACAATAAATCAGTTACCTCCATAAGATTCAGAAAAAGGATTTACTGAAGAAGTATAGCAAGAACATTTAGAATGAAACATTCTCCCCAAACCATAGCCATAGTCCTCCTTTGTATTTATTCACAAGATCATTGGGAAAAGTGAGCTTAAACTCCAAATATTGTAGTGATGCATACATGTAGCATACATTTAAAAAAGGGGTTATTCAGATACTTCTCTTTCTTTGTGGCAAGGTTTTTTTAAATAAATAAATACATGAAATTCTTACTTGTTTAGGATATACTTTATTACTTGGAAAATACTATGGAATCAGAAAAAATACTAATTGTAACAACTAATAAAATAAAGTTTTAAGACATAAACTGAGAAATTAATAATATTTTAATTGAAAATGTTAATTTAGTTAATTAATTTAGAATATTTTCCCACGGTTATATGATTCATGTTCTTTCCCTCCACCCCCTATACCCAATGAACAATTCCAATAGGTTTTACATGTATCATTGATCAAGACCTATTTCCATATTTTAATAATTTTTCTATAAAATAATAATAACATATCCAAGAGGCAGTGATAATAAAGGAAATCCCATTGCAGAAAACTACAAAATGAATAAAATATTTGGAGATCAATCTTCCAAAGCACACAAAATACTTATATAGATTCAGTTACAGTGTGTCTCACAATAAAGAACAATTTGAATAAAGTCAGTGCTTGTCTAAGCTGTGCTATTATAATAAAATGACAATACTACCAAAATTAATTTATAGCTTTAATGCTATGCCAATTCAACTCTTTATGCTTTATGCTTTGTGGATCTTAATAAGAAAAAAAGAAAATTCATTAAAAATAAAAGAAGATGTACAATATCATGGGAAATAAGCAGAGGAGAGTTGAAACTATGGAAGAACAAACACTTACAAACTTCAAATGATATTATAAAGCAGCAGCTATCAGTCATTTGTTATATTTCAGTGAAAAACAGAAGAGATCCATGAAAAGAAGAATAAGAAACAATGTAACTCAATAATCTAGTATTCAATAACCCCCCCAACCCATAAATTCTATGTAGGAAAGAATTTCTTAATTCATAAATACTTCTGGGAAAATTAAAAAGCAGTCTGGCACTAATTAGACCCACATCTTACCTTATATCCCACAATAAATTCAAAAGAGATACATGACCTTAATATTAAATATTATGCCAACTTTCATAGCTACAGATTTTTTTAAATGCTTTCTTTGTTAAACTAGGGGGAAAGGTCATTACAAAAGATAAAAAGGGTGACTTGAATTATATGCAACTAAAAAGCTTATTAACAAAGAAAATTAATTCATTTTGGTTATGAACAAAAGTAGTCAAATGGAAGGAAATTATTAAATTTCCCATATGAGGCTTTAGTAACGAAGACATCTAGATAGCCAAAAACTATATTCAGACAAATATACATGAATATCCCTCTTTCTGTGTATCTGTGTATAAATATATAAAATACTCAATAACTAATTTATATAGATCCTTAAGGTTTACAAAGTACTTCATAAACATCTCATTTTATATTCATGACAACCATGAAAAGCATATTCCATTATTCCCATTTTATAGATAAGGAAACTGAGGCAAACAGACTTTATATTAACTTGTTATGGGATACATAGCTAGTAACTGTCTCAGCTGAGATTTGAATTTGTTCATCATGACTCCAACTCTAGTACTCTATGCACTTTACCACTTAGCTTTAAAATGCAAATCTAAGGGACGTAAGGTTTCCTCTCACACCAAGCAAATTGTCAAAATGGCAAAAAGTAGCAATAATTAGTGTTGGAATACTTATGGGAAGATAGGCATACTAGTGCCTTGTTGGCAGAGATATAAGGCACTGCAATCATTTTCAAAAGAAACTTGTAATTATGCAAACAGTGACTAAAATGTCCATATGCTCAGATCCAGTTAGATTCCATCATTATGTATATTTCCCACATGGAGGTCATTTGTAGAAAGTTCTCGTGTACACCAAAATATTTGTAGCAGCACTTTTTGTAGTAGCAAACATTTAGAAAAAAAAGTGGCTCTTCATTTATTAGGGAACGGCTAAACATGTATGTGAATGCGATGGCATATTATTGTACTATAGGAAATTATGACTATGATAAATGCAAAGAAGCAGGGAAAAATAGAAATTGAGGCAGAGTAAAGTCAGCAGAGTCAAGAAAATATAACAATGATCTTAGCAATAGAAATTCAAACATAAACATGAGATATTAGATGTGAATCTGTATTGCAAAATCACAAAGAAGTATGACTCTAAAGAAGTAATGTAAGAAGACATTCCTACCTACTCCTTTGTAGAATTAGAGATCCCTAAATGTGGAACATTACAAAATTTTTTAGACCTTTGGGGTATATGAATCATTTTTGCTTATTTTTTCTTTATCTACCTTTTTAAATAGTATTTTTTGGATAGGATGTCTTTCTGGGAGAGAGAATAAAGGGTACAGTTAAAGAAATTTTGGCAATGTAAAGACAAAAGATATCAATTAAAATTTATTTTAGAAAGGAATAAGTTAATTAATCAATAAACCATATAGTACCTATAGCATTGGTAGGTTATGCCCATATAGAATCTTTCTCTAGAGAAGAATAAATGTTAATACCTGACCAGCACACCATTCACACACTTTATACACACCTATGTAAACAATATGTATTGATTGTACCTATTGTGTTCTGAATACTTTGTTAGAATATGGATACAAATAAAGCAATGAGTCAGTCTTGACCCTTGAGAAACTTACATCCTATAGCAGTGATGGTGAATCTTTTTGATAACAAGTCCCCAAACTGCCACCTTCATGTGGCTTATGACCCCCCCACCCCCTCGTCTTACCCCAGACAAGGGATGGAGGAAGCACTCCCATCAGGCTCCTGGGTAGAGGGTGGGTGATGTGAGAAATGTCCTCAGGTGTATGGAGAGGGGGAGGAGAGCATCTTCCTCTGGGATGCGTGCCATAGGTTCACCAACACAGTCCTATTATATATATATATATATGTATATATATATATACATATATATATATATATATAAGTATATATATATACTTTTATATCATATTATCTCCACAATCCAAGGCCAACTCCTTATTGAAGTATTTAATATCCTTTACAACCTGGCTTAAGCCTTCACTTCTAGGTTTATTTTCATTCCATCAAAACTGGCCTTCTTGCTATTCTTCTTCATATGTGGTATTATTTTTGTTGTTATTCAGTGGTGTTAGTCAGTTCTTTCTCAGGCTCATTTTATAGATAAGGAAACTGAGGCAAACAGGAATAAGTGACTTACTTGCCCAGGGTCATAAAGCTAATAAGTGTCTGAGACCAGATTTGAACTCAGGAAGATGATTCCTGCTTCCAAGTCTAGTACACTATCCACTATACCACCTAGCTGCCCAAGCCTAGCTCATTTGTTTAACTCTTTAGTCACTAACACAAACAGCAAATAATGTTCCCTTGATTTGCTTGTTTCACTTTCATATGTCATTTCCTTGTTTATTTTTAAAAATTAATTTGCTTGCTGTTTCTTACAGTACAGTAGTATTCCATCATAATCATATGCCACACTTTAGTCATTCCTAAATTGATGGGCACCTCCTCAATTTCAAGCTCTTGGCTACTAACATGTACCTACTCATATGCATATCCCTCTATAGAATGTGAACTCCTAGAGGACAGGAACTATTTCTTATTTTTTTTTCCCCAAGTATATAATAGTTCCCGGAGCATAGTAAGTGCTTAATAATAAGGGGAGATTTTAACACAGAGTGGAAATGGAACACTGCAAGAAGTAAGAGTGACAGGAAAAGGCAGTTGGATTCTTGAGACGAGAGGCTTCTGGGAAATCACCAATGGACAGAGGTTCAGTTCTGAGCCTTGGATGGGAAACAGCTTTTTGCCTGATCTCAGAATTTGAATCCCACCATCCTCCTGAAGATTTCCCATTTGAACTCAACTCCCTGGTTGTCTGTGAACTGATCCTGTTCCTTGTCATATCAAGATCTGGGGGGACTGACTGAACATTTCAGCTTGGCCCAAGAAGGATTTTCCTTGGAGAGTGGGCTGTGTCAGTCCTGAAGACAGAAACATCTTTCTCTGTGTTAGCTATATCTTAAAGACATATATTTACTTTAATATTACTTCAGAATAGCCATCATAGGATAAATAAGGAAAATAGATAAGGGGTTCAGACTGAACCTGGCTGTGGGCCAAAGCTGGAGGACTCACTTTCAGTCTGGGCATTTACCTTAGGGATTCCTGTTTGACCTCATACCTCATCCCTTCATCATTTTCCTATCCCAAATAAAAAGAGTCTGTTTGTTCAAAAGCAGTCAGATCTTTTAAAAGAAGAAAGGATGTTTTGTCCGGGGGGCAGGGGGAGGAGAGATCTCTAGTAGAGTCAGGTAATGCCAATACGTTCCTTATTGATCTCCCTTCAGCAAGAGGGTTTTACCAGAAGGGTCTCCAACAGGAAGGTTTGGTTTCACAAAATTTCCTACTCATCCACCATTCTCTATTCCTGTGGTGTGCCCAAATCTGATAAAACCCTCTGCTACCAGGTGTCATCATTTTATGGGACAGAGACAGAAGAAAGCCATTAACTGCCCATACAGGGAGGGAAAACCCTTGGAGAAGTTTTCCTGCATCATCAAACTAACCTTAAACCATCATTCCCAGGAGTTCTCCTCATTTCCCTTTTAACAACTCCTACAGGACAGGAACTGTTTCTTATTTCTTTGTTTCTCGGGTATCTAATAGTCCCTGGAGCAAAGAAAGTGCTTAATAATCTCTGGATTGATTGGGTAACTGTATTGTCTTGATATATTATTATAAAGCAATTTCTAGAGCATAATATTATAGTGGTATAGCTAAAAAAGGATCTTAGAGGTCACTGGGTCTAATTTCCTTACTTCACAGATGAGGAAACAGCCTAGAGAAAGTAAGTAACTTGCCCAAAATCATATAGGTAGTAAGTGGCAGAACCAGGATTCAATTTTTTTTTAATTCTAAATTCAGTTCTCTTGCTCTTTTGTGTGTCATTATGAGCTCCAGAAGAAATGAACAGGCTCTGTGTTGAATGGCTCAGAGTGTTACTGGACCCTAGCTCTATTACCTAGGGCAAATTATTTCTAGATGATCCCCTTACCTGTCCTGAATCATTACTTGTTCCTATGCTTTCCCTAGATTGAATTTTTGAATTATAATACAATGTTTCTTTGCTTTTGGTGGGGGAAAATGTTATCACAAAAGACCTTTACTTCTCAGAGTCCTTTTAAAAATGCATCATTTTCTTCTTTTTTTTCTTGCATCCCAAACCTTCTTCTTCCTTAGCTCCCAGTCCCTGACTCTTGAGAGTTTCTATAAGAATTCAGAAGACAGAATAGCTGGCACTAAAGAATTTATTTTGCTAATTCTCAATAGAATTTTGGTTGAGAGACACTAAACTTTAACACACCCTTGGCATTGTCTAGCTGCCTACTCCAGCTGCACTAGGTCCAAGCTTGTCTGAGAATGAGATCTCATCATAGCAAAATCTTGTAATATAAGGGTTTTATGAAATAAATAATGATAAGTGAGCAGCTAGGTGGCACAGTGGGCTTGAAATCAGGAAGGTGAATCTTCCTGAGTTCAAATCTGTTCTTAGACACTGACTAGCTGTGTGACCCTGAGCAAGTCACTTAACCCCATTTGCCTCAGTTTCCTCAACTATAAAATGGGCTGGAGAAGTGTAATAATTAAAATTCTCTTCCGACTGTATATTAATTTAAATACATATTAGTAAAAGTTAGGGAATGAGAGAGAGGGAGGGAGGGAGGGAGGTAAGGAAGGAGTGAGAGAGAGAGAGAAAGAAAGACAGAGGCAGAGAGAGGAAGGAAAGGTCAGCCTAACTAAAAAGCCTCCTAGGCAAGCCACACTTCCTTGGCTCTAGTTACAGCTATAGCTCAAGCTCAAATCCAGATCAACCAGACAGACAAAGCTAGTGCTGACCAAGCAGGTAAACAGCTCCATAGAAGGGAGAGTCCCGTGCCAAAGTGACACCGTGCTTTCTCTCCATCTGCTTTTATAAACCATTTTCACTATTGCTACTGGGGCTCTCTTGTTGGACAGGCTTAACTTTGGTCCAAGTCCCCAGTCCTGAATTCCAAATGCATCATCCCTGGGGACTTCCTCAAATCAGGACTTCAGGCAGCAATGTGACATTTTAGTCAACTGCTTCTAGGATTCCAGATTTCCACATGACTTCTTGTGTCCTGCCATAATTTACCATATACTGGGAAGGGTTTTACAAACAGAATGAGGGTACACTTTGTATTAAATTCACAAAAAAAGGAAATGGGAAACTAGTATCTTTTCCAAGAAATTCCCAAATGGAGTCAGAGGCAAATGAACATGACTGAACAACAGCAACAAAAATGACAATAGTAACTAACACTGAAAGAGCACACTAAGGTTTGTGAAGTTCCATCATTTTGTCTTCAAAACAACTCTGGGAAGTAGTTGTTTAAGTATTATTGTCCCCATTTTACAGATAAGTAAAAAAAAAAGTTTAATGGATTTTAGAGATGAAAAGGACCATTTCAGTTGAGGAAATTGGGGAAATGAGGCCCATAGACATTAAGATACTAACCTAAGGACACACAAATAGTAATTAGGCAGATCCAAAGTTGAACCCAAGTTCCCTCAAAATTCAACATTCTTTAAAGTGTATCACAGAGCTAGTCAGGGACAGATTTTGGTAGGATCCAAACTTAAGTCTTTCTAATGCCAAATCCAGGGTGTCTTCTTGCTTTGCTATGCTAGCTCTATAAGCAAAAGCCAATCAGTCAGCAGATATGTTTTGAGCAGCTATGGATAAGGCCATGTCCTAAGCATTATAGAGATTTAAGGAAGTACAAGACATAATTTTGGGGAAATAAGACAAATACCATATATGAATATGAGAGAGACGCAATAGTTCAATAGAACAAACAATGAAAAATTCTCTCAAATCTATGCAAGAGTTATTATTATGTAGTCATTCAGTCTTGTGTGTCTCTTTGGGACCCCTTTCTGGAGTTTTAGCAAAGAAGCTGTAGTAGTTTTGCCATTGTGATCTCCAGCAGATTAAGACAAATTGAGTATTAAGTGACCTGCCCAGGGTCACAAATCTAGTAAATGTCTGAGACTGCATTTTGATGTACAGGGATAATATCTATGTAAATGGCCTATACTATATGTTACAAAATTGTAGGTTGAATGAGATCTGTAGATTTTAAGAAGGATCCTGGAATATTAGAATATCATTCTAGAACTGGGAAAGATCAAAAATCTTAGAAAGACTTTATAGTTTAACCCACTAATTTTACAGATAAATAGAGGCTTAAATTTAGTTTTGATTGAGACAGCTAAGTTTTGTGATGATTAGACTATAGAAATTGGAGTTAGAAAAATCTGAATTCAAATCTTGTCTGAGGCTCTTACTAGCTACTTGACCCTATACAAATTATTTCTTCATGCTTCAGTTTCTTCATCAAAAATAGGGAAAACAATAGCACCTAACACCCAGGTTTGTTATGTAGGTCAAAAAAGTTAACATATATAAAGTGCTTTGCAAAACTTAAAGTGTTAAGTAAATACCATATATTTTGATTTATTGATTTGGATGAGATGAGGGGAAAGAGGAGGGTATTTGATTTGAGCAGAACACTGTGAACAAAATCTTTAAAATAATGTTTTAGGGACAATGAGTAAGCCCATCTGGCTAGAATGGATGGCTCATAAAGAGAAATAGAGGGAGACAAAAATAGAAATCTTAGATTGGAATTAGATTTCTGAGCATCTTTCTAGACCTCTTTAGTTTGTAATCATTGGAAAACCATTTTGCTTTTTAAGGGGAAGTGAAAGGAGAGATAGAAGATGAGAAGATGACAGTCTAAGAAGATTAACTTGCCATTTATGTACATGGTGGATTGGAGAAGATGCTAAAGTCAAGAACATACATTGGATTCTTTTGCTGTAACTTTGCACAAGATGATGAGGTTTTAAGTCAGTTCATTGCCATGGGAAATGGAAAAGAAGGGAGGAATATATGACATATTATGAAGACCTGATAGGACTTGAATATGGGAGGAAGGAAGACTCAAAGATGACTCTAAGATTTTGAAGTGAGGACTGAGAGAATGATGGTGTCAAAAGCAGAACAAAGAAAATGGGAATAGTTGTTTGTCTTGGGGTAGGAGGGGATGTAAAGAAGTTTAGTTTTAGATATGCTAAATTTGACATAAAATGATGAGACATTTAGGTAGAAATATTCAGGACAAAACTGAAAATCCAGAAATGGAGCTTGGGGGCCAGCGGTATGGATATGGGAATCATAGTGCTAATTGAAGACAAGAGAGTTTATGAAATGTGTCACTTTTGTATCCAATAACAAACAAATAAACTCATACACACAGAACACCTAAAAGAATTAGAATAATAATTCATTAATATAGAGCTTTAAGACTCATGCAACAGTTTCCTTAAAACAGTCCTATAAGGGAAGTTGATTGCCATGGTACTCATGAAAAAAAAAAAGATTGCATGGCTAGGGTCACTCAACTAATATGTCTCCAAGTTGTAATCTAACCCCAAAGTTTGTGGTTCTAAGTTTTATATTTTTTCCATTCATCATCAAAATTTCCCATTTGGAAAATCCTACCAGAAAGATCCAAATGTATAACAACTAGGAAGCTGCCTATAGTATAGTTTCCTCACCTGCAAAAATAGGCTAATAATATGGATATCTTCTCTAATCTCATGAGTTTGTTGTGAGGATCAAGTGACATAATATATGTGAAAGTATTTTAAAAGCAAAAAATATCATATAAATATACTACCTCTTACATTTGATAAGGTCACCAATTCATAAATTTCTTAACTTTTTGTCTTTTCTTTAAGTCTTAGGTCCTAGAATTGGGATGGTAAACATTAATAAGATGGAATAATGGTTGACTTTTATGCCTACTTTCTAATCTCAATACAATTGTTATACAAGAAGAATTTATACAACCAAATTGTGAAATGTCATCAGATGGGTAGCCCACTGAATTTGTGTGTGTGTGTCTGTCTGTCTGTCTGTCTATTTGTGGGTGGTTTTCTTGAGCTGTTACCATAGATGAATACTAAATAGAGAGAGTTTACAATTGAATTGAAGGAAAATATGATCTGGCTCACATTTTAAAAATTGTTGAGAGCCATTAGTAATCATAATAATGATAATGCACATTTATACACTGCTCTGAGATTTTATGAAGCACATTATCTCATCTGATACTCAGAACAGAAACAAGGTCTAGGTACAATTATTATCTTATTTAAGATATAAGGAAACTGAAGTTCAGAGTTTCCTCAGGCTCCCCTAGCTCATTATGGTCCAAGGTGGGATTAAAAACTAATTCTTCCTAACTCCAAGTATAACAATTCCTCAATTATCAAAGTTGCTCCTCGACACAAAAATTTATCTTTTCCACAGATATGCTTCTGATCAAGCTTCCTGGATATTTTTATATTATACTTGACTTGTGATTTCATTGATGTTCATGCACCTTCCAATAGTGCCAATCCAAAAACATTCACACCCTTTCATTCTTTGTGATATTTGCCTGCATCTGTTTGGAAATCCTCCATGAAGTGTCCACCCAATGGTCCTTCCTTAGTTTATATGCCTTGATGTTGTGGGGAAACCAGTGGAGCAGATAGACTTTCTATATCCCTTGATCTTGCTTACAGAACCACCCATTTTTCTTGATCCACTCAACTCTTTAGTCTTCTTTGTAATGCAGTTTTAGAGCTGTAAATTCCCATAGAAGTAATCTTGTCTGTCCCCCAATATTTTACAATTGAAGAATGTGACAATTTCTGTAGATATTATATGCTAGAGACAAGATTGATCCTTAGTCCTCTGACTATAAATTAATCACTCTTTACACAATCATATGTTCATCTGCTGACCTTTTATTGACTCCTTCTTTTAGTTCTTCAGAAATTGTATTATTCCCATATTCAAAGTCATGGAATATCACCTCAAAAATAATTTAAGAAAGACTGATCTTTGTTTCAGAGAAAAGCATGCAGTTATTAAAAGCACTGAGGTGAGGCTCCATGACAAAAAAATCTTAGAAAAACATGATATCTGTAGTACTAGCATCATATATTGTCTAAAAGGCAATGAAAAGTTGTAGGGTAGACCTCTTACCAATGGTCATTTATATGTGTGAAGCTGTCATCTAGGGAATGTATAATTGTAAAAGAAGATCTTTTGATCTTCTTTTAGGATTTGAAAAAAAAAAAGGGTTTGAAAAAATGAGCAAATCACCTAACCCTGTTTGCCTCCATCTCCCCTTTCACAAAATGAGGTGAAGAAGGAAATGGCAAACCATTCCAGTATCTTTTCAAAGAAAATTCTAAATGGGGTCACAAAGAGTTAGAAATGGCCAAAAAGCCAGCAACAGCAACAACAAGAAGTTGGAATGCAACTCGCACAAAATGTTTTTTAACTAAGAATAGTCCCTAGAAAAAAAGGACTCTGACGTGTCAAGTAGAGCCTATTTGAAAATTTTTCTACACAGGCAAGAAGAAACTCACCAGATAAGAAAGCATGGATTGGTTGTGATTCTGATATAGTCATTCTTTAAAAAAAAACTCTTACCTTCCATCTTTGAATTAATATTGTGTATTGGTTCTATGGCAGAAGAGTAGAAAGCCCTAGGCAGTTGGGTAAAGTGGCTTGCCCAGGGTCACTCAGCTAGAAAGTTTCTGAGATCAGATATGAACCCAGGATATCCCATCTCTAGGATGGGCTCTCAATACAGTGAGTCATCTCACTGCCTCTCCATCATCTGCTTTCAACATGCTCAATCTGATCTAGTCTTTGTTCTTTTTTCATGTCCTCTCCTCTCATCTGTGTGCCTTTGTTTATACCTTCTGACAAGACTAGAGCAGATACTCCCTACTACATCCATTTTCATCTATTCAAATTTCATTGATCTTATATGGTCCAATTCAGATGTCATCTGCATCATGAATGCTTCTTTGACACCTCCTTCCAAACTGAGTGACAGCAGTCATCCCCTTTATGGATTTTTTCATAGCATTTTGCCTGGGCATCTCCTTTGTATTTATTTCATGATACATTAGATGGAAAAATGAAAAGACACTTATTAAAAGTTAACTATGTGCTAATCACTGTGCTAAGCAGTGGGAATGCAAATAAAAAAGATAGACTATCCCTTTCTTCATGAAGTTACATTCTAATAAAGGGAGGCAACCCACATGGGATAATAATTTAGGTTGTCACAGTCAAAGGAATGGTAAATGTAGCTTTTGATATATCTTTTCCAAAAGGATTGGTAATATTGGCTTACTTATTTTTCACTGAGTCAGAAATGGAAAATAGTGTGTGTGTGTAAGTGGCAAGCAACATGTGATACACACTTGACAATGTCATGTATATGACCAGGAAAAAGTATGGTTGGGGCAGTCTAGACTCTACCAAATACAGTATTTTATTAATGCTTATCAATATTTTTAATATTTTATTTTTCTTCATTATGCTGCCCAAATACTATTCTCTACATGAATTTTTTGTGGATCTTCCTACTCCACCCCCATCCCAAGGAGATAGTGCTCTCTTCTGAATAAAATGATCTTATATTTATTTTATTTATATTCATTTGTATAATAAGCCATATAATAGAATGCTGACCTCTCAGTCAGAAAGATCTACTTTCAAATCCGGTTTCTAACATGTAATAGCTGAGTGGTCCTGGGCAAGTCAGTATTTACCCAGTAAGGGTGTATCAGAGGTCTTTCTGGCTTCAAAAACAGAACCCTATCTATTTTTCATAGTCTCAGCACATAGTAGATGCTTAATAAATGTGTGTTGAATTGAATGATTCCCCTCTTGTCTCTAAGGGACAAGTGATTCTCCTTCTGGCCAAGTCTAATCCCTACTACAGCGAACTTTGTTCCATTCCTTTCTTTTTCAGAACTTGATCCATCTTTTCTCTTTCCTGTTTCCTCTCTTCCTTCTATCTTCCCACAAATAAGCTTTCACTATGTGGAAAAGTTGATGTAGCTGTCCTTCTAATAAACTAAGTGATATAATAAAACTGATGCATAAATATTTTCAATGATTCACAATGCATGTTGCATTAAGGAATTGTTCATTAAATTTTAGGGATGATACTGACTTAATCAATGAAAGAAAGAGTCATGTGAGTAAGCAGTAGGAAAGTCATCAATAGTTGAAGAGCTAGGTATTGCTTTGGGCAGAAGCATCCATGGCACAGAGAATAATTCAAACTTGATGTGCAGGAAAAATAGTTGTGTCACACTAGTTCTAAATCACTACATTGTGGTAAATAGGCAAGAACACTGGACCAAGAGTCAGAGCACCTGAATTTGGAAGCCTGATTCCACTCCAAGCTATGAGTTAAGATAAGTTACTTCCCCTCTCTGAGCATCAATTTATCTAGATAATGAGTATATCAGTACTTATACTATCAAAATCACACAGTTCCTAAGAGCAAAAAGTGCCTCTCCTCTTAAACTATACATTGATATAGAACTCATTATTTTTGAGGGACACTGCATAGCAGCTTCTGGGCCTGAAAAGAACATGATTATGTCAGAACCAATGGGCTAAGGCATTAGCTTAACATAAAAGGATCTTTTGAGCAATATCCATGGAGATTTCTCATATACAAGAATGTAGTGAAATAAAGATCTTGTGATAATCCAATATATCCACATCAGAAACTGCACAGCATTTCTCAGGTTCTCTGTTCAGCTAGGTTTCACTGTAAATTGGGCATTGGACTTTGAATCAAAATAATCTAAGTTCAAATCCCGTCTCAAATATTTACTCTAAAACTCATTTGGGTGACTCTGAACAAGTCATTTAACCTCTGCTTGCCTCAGTTTTCTCAACTGTAAAATGAGGATAATAGGACCTATCCTCCAAAGCTGTTATAAGGAACAAATTAGATATTTATATATCACTTAGCATGATACTTATACATAGTAGATGCTAATTTAATGCTTACATTCTTTCTTCCCTCCCTGAAATCACCAAGCTAAGGTCTTCTTGGACAAGCCTGATAACTATAGATTTTTAATCTTTATAAGTGCATAAATGAAGGAGTATTTGTGCATGAGCACCTTCCACAGGCTTTTCCCAGTCCCGTCCTTACCCCTGTACCTTCCTTTTAAGATTACTTTCCATATACTAGGTACAATTTAGTCATATATATTCAGTTATTTGCATGCCATCTCTCCCATTACAATGTGAACTTCTTCAGTGACTAAAAGAGACTTAGTTTTTGCCTTTATTTGTAGCCCCAGCCCCTAGCCAAGTGCCTGACACATAATGCTCAATAATTACTCATTGAATTGACCATTACTCACATTCAATTGTGAATTCTTCTCTCTTTCTATCCCCATGAATCAGTACTATGCCTGGCACACATCAATTATTAAAAAGCTTGTTGGTTAATTGATTTAAACAAATATATTCAGTAGTATTAAGAGGTATTCTCTTGGTCAACCTTTTTTTGTACTGTCTGAATTTTTATTGTTTTTTTCTTCTATGTCCTTGGTATCTTCTCTTTCGAATAACTTGAAAGTTGATCCTCTATAGCCTCAAAACTTTGCCTCCTGGAGGATGGATATCCTTTGTGTATATTTGTTCTAGCCCAGCTGTTTTTCTCATCTTTGATTTTTGTGTTACCATTTTAATTCTCTCATAAAAAACATCTGGGACTGTGACATAAGAATCTAAATAGGGAGGGCTTTCTGTCCTTGATGGTGAAAAGAATATGTTATAAACACCATGATAGATCTTTTCCATTTCTCATGTGTTTGTCATCTTTCTTCCATTTTCTTGTCTAAATGCCTAGGGATCAATTTGCTTAGTTGTACCTTTTACCAAGCATTCTTTAAATGTGCTTTAAAAAAATTTCACTGCTTCTTGCTATTTTATGAGGTGATATTGCTCTTAATATTTCACCATTTTTCCCTATTATTTTAAGAATGCATTTGTATTGAAAACTAGCATTGTTCTCTGCTTCAACAGTTGGTTTTGGACAAGAAAATAAAATTTTTGCTGGATAGAATATTTTCAGTGCTCTTTTGTTCTTTTGGTTATGGCAAATGATTTACATTGGATAAACATTAGGATTGATTAGATTTATGTCACTCCTTTTTTTCTTTTACCTCTACCACATTTTTATATCAAAAATTTACTTTAATTTTTTATATTATATTTATATTTTAAGTAAATATGATATAATTTTCCAATTTTATTATTTCATTTAATTTTGTATTAATTTTTATCTTTGCTCAAAAAAGTATGTAATCTATGCATAGGGAGATGATTTGATAATGATTCCTTCATCACTAATGATGTCTAATTTCTATAAAATCTAATCTACTTCATTTTTGTGATGTTACTTTGTGGTCACCATATCAAAATACTTCTGGACTATCTTTCTGAAGAAAGTGTTCATTACATATGTGTGAGGCTTCCATATTGTCTATAAACCTCTTGGTTTAATTTTTACCAATGACATTTCCCAACATATCTTTTTCTATCTTTCCTTATGTCTACCTCAGACTTAAAGTCATCAAGTATTAACACATGCATAGATTTATTTTGGGGGTTTTAAACAAATTTTCTTTGTCTACTTTTTCCTATCACCTTTTTTGCAACAGATATAAGTACATATGCTATAATTATTTTCATCATTTTCACAAAGACATTATAAATTACATTATACATAAGGATTCATCATTGAAAGAAGGTGTTTTGTGACTTTAGTGTCCCAATCACCCCACTCTTAATCCATCCAGAGAACACTGAGCTCCCATAGAGTGAATAAGTCAAGTACCCTCATAGAAGTAGCTTGGGACTTAGTTTGGCCTTCACCATCAAGAATTCATTTCATCTCTTAGTCCTCTTTTTATCATTCAGAATCTAACATATTGACAGGTAGTATCCCAAAGACTAGAAGAACTGAAGGGGCAGACAATTTTGTTATCCCACAGTGACAGGCTTTATTTATGTTGGGTTGTTATTCAATATTTACCAGAACTTTAAAGGTTCATGAAGTTCATCCTCTCCACTCAGTGTTTCAAGGCAAGATTTCCTTGCCAAAATTGGACTGAGAGTTTGGAAATTTGGGCTCTAGACCACACTTTTATATTAATTAGCTTTGTGACTTTGGGCAAGTTAATTAATCCCTCTGAGGCCATGATGTATTCATCTGTAAAATATGGAGGTTGAATTAGATGACTGCTAAGGTCCATTGCATCTAACACCCCATGTTTCTAGATGCAGAACATTAAGCTAAGCATTTTCTTTTATAATGGCCACTATCCAGTTAACTTTAAATATAAAATATATATTTACAGTCTCATTCCCCTAGACATCTATAGTTTTTTTTTTCCACTAGCTTATTTTTTAAATTGAAGGTAGCTCTGCATGTGCAAAGGAAATGGCTATTGCATTTAATCAGTTGAACTTGATTCTGAAGTCTTCTATCCTTGACTAAAAGATAAAATTATTGGTTATTTAAGTAGGTATGCAAATAATTTGATTATTTCAATTTGACACAATCAGTGTACATCTTATTAGTATAAAGGATTTTTGAATACAAACAAAATCTGGATATTCCCAATGATTTGTAGCCTAAATTACCACTTAATATCTCTACTTTTCAGTTTGGAAAAACAAAATAATACACTATTAATAGAAAGTTACTGGCTACCATGTTTCTAAATAAATCTGTTTTGGACTCCTCTAAGTACTCCTATACTACACAAGTGAAATTGGATCTTTATAAATCACTTGAACCTTCATTTTAGAGCAGGAGAAAGTTCTGAACCTCTTAAATGAATTTCAGCCTCTATACTATTAGAATATCTACTTAAACATATGTAGATTTATTTTTCTATTTATTCGACTTCAAAATGTATTCAATTTAAAATAATAGGTGATCCACAGGGCAATGGATGGATGCATAGTGGACATATGCAGGCTGATGCATGTTGTCAATGATGACTTGTGTGCAAAAATGATACAAAGGATGTAATTTAGGAGATATGTGACCAGAAAGTATGATTGAAATTAATGTGGACTAGAGATTTATCTCTGGTAGCTAACATATTATAGAAGGCACCATTTCACATGCCCTATGTGATGGTGTACTTATTCTCCAGCTAAATCATTGACTGCACCCCTAACTAGAAGCAGAGGCCCTCTACTGACCTAAAACATTTTGTAGTACACAGGCCCATAGCTGTGACATACCTTTCTTGAGGTTTACCTTCCCCTTAAAACCTCAAGGAAGTTAGGTCAGGGAATGCGGATTAATTTTTCTGAATCTAACATATTGGATGGATAGGAGAAAACTCTATGGAAAGACCATGAAAAAAGACCATGAAAAGTGAGAAGTAAGTTGTATTAATGGAGAGAAAATCCACAGAACTAATCATAGGTTAATCAAAGTATAGAAAAATAATTGGCTTCCTGACTCTATTCCTACAAAATCATTCAGCCCACACATATAGCAGTATCCATAGTATTCACTGAATTCAATAGACTTTCATTGTCTATTTTTATCCAGACACTGTGATACACACTAGACATACAAAAATGAAAAAAGACAGTTTTCTTGTTCTTAGGGAGTTTACAATCTCACAGGTAGAGAAGATGTGTGCAAATAACTATAATGTAAGTTAGAATTCAATAAATACAAAAAAGAGATCCAGGCAAAGTGCTAGGAGACATTTGGGGAGAAAGAGATCATGCACAAATCACTTGAATGGAACTATATTCTATTAAGGGCAATGACAGTGTTTCCATGGTGAGAAACACAATTTTGAATCTATATTGGATAGAATATAAGGACAAGGGAGATAGAAACAGAAGGAAAATTTGAGTTGGTGAGCAAGATAGGCCTGAGGAATTTTTGTCAATGACTTAGGACCGTGATGGTTGTTATTTTAAAAGACAATATAAACCAGAAGCACCATATTTTATAAATAGTCATTATAAAGGAATCTTTAACAAATTCACTTGGTGAAGCATAGAGGTTCAAAATTACACTAATAATTTCACTGGAAATGTCATGATGTTGCATTGGAAAAATAAGTCAAGGGAAAACCTTGGGGGCTTCCATGGAGGCAAATAGGACTTTATGTCAGAAAAAAATTCTTTGAAACTGAATTTATAACTAGAGGTCACACACATCAATGGGGGAAAAAATAAGCTGTATGATTCAATAAATGTGTTTTAATCCAATAGTCATCAACAGGCTTATAGGGTTCAAATGTTCCAGTCTTAGATATTCCATTAGCAATCACTGTTCCAAAAAGGCTAAGGGGTAAAGAAGCTTGTTTCCAATGGGGATTGAAATTCAAGATTAAGGTGCATTTAGAACCCTCAACGGAATGGCAAAAAGGCAGGCGGTGAGTTTTGTGCTGTGGTTTTGATTTTCATTGAATAAACATAGAAAAATTCACTGACATTATGTTTGTTACTGTAAGGGAAAAGAAAGAAAGAACATCTCCTCCCCTTTTTCCATAGGATTGTTTGGTGACTGTGTTAATTGAGAAACACTATAAATGGTTCAGGAGATGTTGTGGTTCTTCTCAAAGACAGTAAATTAGTATATTTTGTTTGCAGCAAAAAGGATTTGCTGTACTTCTCTTGGAAACTGAAAAATAAAAAAACCAAGTTTGATCTCAGTCCTTTTGTGGAAAAGAATTTGTAAGAGCCCTTGGAAAAAGAACACAAGCATCTCTTTCTCCATTAACAATAGTTATATTGCTATAATAGTTCTATGGGTATTTCCTTAGAGGAAATGGATATATGGGAAGATTCTGAATAGTTCTCAAAATACTGGGATACTCTGAAGCAAATTAAATATGACACTTTATCAAACATATATGGAATTTGGAAGAAATGACCATTTATCTTGAAATAGGCTTTAGGAGATTCTTCTATTAGTATAAAAGATGACTGTAAGTATAGTAATTGTTTTGATATCCAAAGGAAAATGTGTCTACAGGTTTTAAGTATTGTGAAAAGGAAGAAGGCAAATTTAATTTGGCTGAATTCCACAAATGTTAATTAAGTACCTCTCACCTGAATGATTGCAAAGGTATCTGAAATAGTCTTCCATGTTTCAAGACTCTCTCCACTACAATCTATTATGCACATAGCTGCCAAAGTAATTTCTTTAAGCCCAGGTCTGACTACATCACTTTGATACTTGATAAATTCCCATGACTCCCAATTGCACATAGGATATGATATAAATTCCTCTGTTTGTCCTTTAAAAAAAATAACCATTACCTTCTTTTTTGTAAATATATTTTGTTTTGCCAATTACTTGTAATAAAAAATTTCCACCCAAGTTTTCCAAAGTTATATAATCCTAATTATCTCTCTCCTTATTTTTCCCCCTTCCCAAAGCTGGCAAGTAATTCAATCTGGATTATACATATATTATCAGGCAAAACATATTTCTATACTGATCAGTTTTGTAAGAGAATTATCATAAAAACCAAAAACCAAAATAAAAGCCCAAATAAACTAAAGCAAAAAATCATATGTTTTGATCTGCATTTCAACTCCAACAGTGTTTTCTCTGGAGGTGGACAGCATTCTTTGTTATCCCTTAAATTTGTCCTGGATTGTTGTATTGCTGAGACTAGCTAAATCTTTCACAGTCGATCATTCCACAGTATTGCTATTACCATGTACAATGTTCTCCTGGATCTTCTCATTTCACTATGCATTAATTCATGTAGGTCTTTCCAGCTGTTCCTGAAATCATCCTGTTCATCATTTCTTACAGCACAAGAGTATTCTATCACCATCATATATCACAATTCGTTCAGCCATTCCACAATTGATGGGCCTCCCCTCAATTTTCAATCTTTGCCACCACAAAAAGAGGTGCTACAGAAATTTTTGTGCAAATACGTCCTCCCCCTCCTTTTTAAAAATCTCTTTGGATTATAGACCCAGTAGTGGTATTACTGGATCAGAGGTTTTGCATTATTTTATAGACCTTAGGACATGATTTCAAATTGCTCTCCAGAATGGTTTGATCAGTTCATAACTCCACCAGCAATGCATCAGCCCCAATTATGCCACATCTCCTCCAACATTTATGACTTTCCTTTTATGGTCATATTGGCCAATCCATTAGATGCAAGATGCTACCTCAGGGTTGTTTTAATTTTCATTTCTCTAATAAAGAGTGATTTAGAACTTTTTTCATGTGATTATTGATAGCTTTAATTTCTTCATCTGAAAACTCCATATTCATAACCTTTCACTATTTGTCAGTTGGGATGTGGATTTTAACCCTTACCTTCTGTCTTAGAATTGATACTAAAAAGCAGTTTCAAGGTAGAAAAGTAAAAAGGGCTAGGCAATTAGGATTAAGTGACATGCCCAGGGTCACACAAGTAGGAAGTGTTTTGAAGGCATATTTGAACCCAGGACTTCCCATCTCTAAGTCTGGCTCTTTATCCACAGAGCCATATGGCTACCTGACTCCAATCCACATTTTCTAATACCTTCAAATTCTGGTACCCTTTCTCATTATCTTGAATTTATTCTACATGCATCTTATCTCCTCAGAGAAAATATAAGCTCTTGGGGAATAGGAATTATTTCATGTTTTAATGACTGACCCTAGCACCTCATGCAGTACCTAGTGCATAATAAACATTTAATAAGTTCCTACTGATTGATTGATTGTACATTGAGGAGCTGTGCTAACTACTGTGGAAAACAAAGATAGATAAAAGAATCATAACTAAGACTGCTGGATTAGGACTTTGCTCCTTTGGCTTAAAGAAGCCATTACTCACAACATTTGTGCTACTTTGGTGTGATTAGACAGGGAGAGACTATACCTGTACTGATTTTGTCCCTTGGCCTGTGAGTGAGTGATTTGTAAACTGGGCTAACTTTTTGGTAGAAGAGGTAGTTTTGGGAAGACGTGGTGATGAAGTGCCTGATGCCAAAAGTTAATTCCTTGTAACATACTTTGTTTCTATTTTAAGTAAAATTTTTCTTGAAATGAAAAAAAAATGAAAATGGGAAGCTACCAGATATCAACTTGTGTTAAGCTCTTCCCTACCTCCTCAGTTGAGACTTCAAATCAAATAGGCATCTAGATAACTTAGTTGATAGTGTACTGCATCTGAAGTCAAGAAGACCCGAGTTCTACTTCTACCCCAAATAAGGCATGATCACTAGTCATATGACCTGGGCAAGTCACTTAAACCCCCCCCAGTCATAGTTTTATCATCTGTAAATGATAATTCCTAATAGCACTTATCTCATAGAGCTGTTGTGAAAATCAAATGAAATAATTTTGTAAAACACTTTTCCAATAGAGTCTGACTGAATGCTGACATAGACCTAAAATTCTCTAGCTTTTTTTGGACATAATTGATGAGTTTAGTCTGTTTGCAATACATGCAAGTAGGAATTACATGGAAGATGGGGTGATATAAACAATGTCATCAAGAAATCTATAACTAAGAGATGGGTTGGGGTGAACCCAGAGTAAGAACAAGGGATAAATAATGGACATCTATGTGTTCCATTATTATTCTCACAATGTCAAGAGAACTCAAGGAAGGACTCCAGATCATTGAATGCACTCCTATTGGAAAAGACATGAACAAGAGTCCCACAGGATGGGGCCAGTATTGGTAGCTGAGATCAATATCACTGAATAGAGGACTGATATCAATGATGTAAATGATGTCACAGATCCATTAAAATATTGGAATGTTGGAATAAGATCAAAGCAATCAAATAAAGATAATATTGGCTTTAGCGGAGCCATTTTTCCCTTTTCAACCTTGGATGTAAAACCATGGTAAGTCAAACTATACTACTACAACCCTATATAAATATTGAGCAAAGTTTAATAATTAATCTTAATCTGATATGATGAACCTAATTTGCATATTCTACAAATCAAACATATGATTAAGAGTGGGACTCTAGTGCAACTTTATAATTTCACAGATGTTTAAACTGAGACCCAGAGAAGTAATTTATCCAAATTTACTAGAATATTAGCTTTTAAGCCTTTGATTTCATACTAATTTGTTTGGATTTTTCTATTAAAATAGGATTTTCTATTTCTATTTCTATTAAAAAAAGGATTTCATTGAAATTATATATATATATATATACATATATATATATATAAGAATTTTAAAGGGGACATATAGTAAGCTGATGCAACAATATCAGTTCGTAGTGGAATAGATATCTAAGTAGTAGCAGTAAAGACCAAGGAAAAGTACATTTTGTAAATTGGAAAATATAATATAAATGAACTATTTATAATTATCTTGAATTATATTACCAGATGTTCTTGATATATGAGACTACTTTTCATAATTTGTCTAACACCACAAATATAAATGATACCTTGTAAAAGATGCTAGTAGAATGAATTAAAAAATAAAAACCCAAATTTTCATTAGTAAATTTCTTTTGAAATTCATGACAAAAGAAAGAATACCTTCATTTTTCAGTTCTGATAATTGAGGCTATTTAATATTATGAATGATTTTCCTACTAATAACAATAAGGCATTTTAAATACTTAAATATAAAATGTTCAACATATTTTATATTTTACATGATTCCTCATGTGAATTATATATTTCAAATTGCTTACAATCTCAGGATAAGTGAAGGGGTGAAAGGGAGGGAGGGAAGGAAAGATGTAGGATAGGAAAGAAGAAGAAAATTTGGAACTCAAAATTGTAAAAGAATGTTAAATGAAGAAGAAGAATGTTAAAAATTTTACATGTAATGGAGAAAATAAATATTTATTAAATTATAAAGTTATTCTGAAAAAAATGTTTAAAATTTAATTCTGAGAGGAGAGGGATTCAAGGATCTGAGATTCTATTTAAGTCTTGAGATATGCCTCAAGGGAAGAAAGAAAAGCCATGTTGCTCAGATTCCAAATACAATCAGTATAGCATAAATAAAATGAAAAAAATATGTGAAATTAAAAATCTTTCAGTTATCTAAAGGGAAATGTTTTATATAAAAACCTACTCAAGAGATTTTTCTTTCCTGCTTAAACTGACTTGAGGAAAAGCTTAAAGCTTGGAAACCTCTTTACCTCCAAGTGAGCAGAGCCTAACTTTAACATAAAGTTCAAAATCAACAAGTAGACTGGGAAAATGAACAGCAAATAATAATCATAATCATAAAAATAGTAATAACTTGACAATAAAAGGCTACTATGTGTCAGGGAAGGCCAAGACATAAACTCAGAATACAACTATGTGGAACACCTGCAAACAATGCCTCAAAGAAAATGCTAATTGGACCCAAGACAAGTAACAGTCCCTGAGTTAAAGAAAGATGTAAGAATAGAAAAAAATTATGCAAAGAAATTAGAGTAATGCAAGAAAATTATGAAAAGAATTAACAGTTTGGTAAAAGAGGCACAAAAATAAGGAAGGAAAGGAAAAAAATTGGCCTATTGGTAAAAGAGGCAAAAAAATTCACTGAAGAAAAGAATCTTTTAAAAAGAGAAAATGATCTAATGGGGGAAAAAGAGTGACAGAAACTCACTGAAGAAAATAATATTTCTTAAAAATTGGAATTGGGCAAGTGGAAGCTAAGGATTCCATGAGATATTAAGAAATAATTAAACAGTATCAAAAGAATGAAAAAAGAAGAAAATGTAAACTATATCATTGTAAAAACAACTCTCCTGGAAAATATATTGAAAAGATACAGCTTAAGAAATTATTAGTGTATCTAGAAACCATGATGAAAAAAGATCCTGGATATGATATTTCAAGAAATTTTTAAGGAAAGGTGCTCCTCTATCTTTGATCCAGAGGGTAAAACAGAAATTGGAATAATTTACTGATCATATCTCAAAAGAAATCCCCAAATGAAAACTCACATAAATATTATAGACAAATTCCAGAACTCCCTGGTTAATGAAGAAAATATATCAAGCAACCAGAAAGAAACTATTTAAATATTGTGTGACCATAGTCAGGATCACATAAGGTCCAGCAGTTTGTACATTAAAGGAAAGGAACACTTAGAACATGGTATACTGAAAGGCAAAGGAACTGAGGTGATAACCAAGAATCATTTACAAGCAAAACTTAGTATAATCCTTTGAGGGGAGAGTAATTGGCATTTCATGAAATAGATAACTTTTAAACTTGCCTAATGAAAAGATCAAAGTTTAATAGAAAATTTGACATTAAAGCACAAGACTCAAGAGAAGCATAAAATATAAACATAAAAAATAATAATAAAGGAACTTAATGAAGTTAAATTGTTTATATCCCTATATGAGAAGATGATACATATAACTCCTAAGCATGTTATCATTAATTGGGCAATTAGAAGGAGTCAATTTATACTGGGATGATCTCTAAAAAAATGAAGGAGCAAGAAAGGGATACACTAAAAGAAAGGAGAAGGAAAAGGTAGGCCAGGGAAAATTTCACATGTAAAAGAGGCATGCAAGGAAGATATTTTATAGTGGATAGTCAAATTGTGAGGGTGAATGGGGGGCAATGCTTAAACCTCAATCTTATCAGAATTATTTCAAAGATAGAATATTTATGTCTATGTATGTATGTATGTATGTATGTATTATTTACACACTCTCAATTGGCTGTAGAAATCTATCTTACCCAGTAGGGAATTAGGAGGAGATAAGAAACATAGCAGGGGAGAAGATGATAAAAGAGAAGGCAGATTAAATGGGGTAGTGGTCAGAAACAAAACAGACTCTTAAGGAGGAACAGGATAAAAAGAGAAAAGAATAAAAAGTAAAAAAAGGTAGGGGTAGCAATCATGATCTCAGAAAAAGCAAAACTAAAAATAGATCTACTTAAAAGAGATAATCAAATCAGGGGAATTGCATTTGAGTAAAAGGTACCATAGCCAATGAAATAATATTAATACTAATATTAATTAATTCTAAAGGTTATATTTTTTTTAGTTTTAAGAGCACTTTATTGTCCTTTAAGATTACAAAAGTACAAAAATAGATGACCTGCCAAACCTTTTTTCCCTTCTTCATCCAGGTGAAACAAGTCAAAGAGAATGGAATATTACATATTTATAAACATGGAAAGAATGGTCCAGAATGAATTGTGATAGCTTAGATTAGTTAAAAAATACTTCACTGTGCTTTTTTTTTCAATCAGGAAACTCATTCCTTTCCCATGAAATGTTTGGTTCCCCTCCCCCCCATGCTGCTCAGTCAGAACATTTGGGCTAGGGCTCATTTTGTCCCATTTAATCTGTACCATCCCATCTTTATCTTGACCTCTCACAGTTAAGTCATTTTCCCAAGGACCAAGCTCTTATTAACACTGTTTGTTTTTCCAGTCTTCACCATGTTGTCCAAGAAATGTCACTAGGAGTCACAATGTCCACAGAATCCATCTACAATATTAGTATTTTCCTGTTATGACACTCAGTGGCCATTAACCATAAACTAGTGGCTATTAATGTAGATGTGGTATTCTCATTGAATAACTGTGTTCCTGCATTTTTACTTTGTCACAAACAACTCTAAAACAAAAGAAAAGAATCAACCTTTTTCTCCAAACAACAAAAAAGAATGATTACAATAGGAAAGGGAAAAATTTAAATACCTATATATCATTAACAAATTAGCTGTTCCTCAAAAAAAAAAAAACCCTACAAATTTCTCTGTATATTATTTATGCACAGTGTAATGATGATCTTAAAGTACTCTATATTCCAAAAAGAGTGTTCTCAATTATAATTTTCCTATAGAGAGTAGGGTCCTGAATACCAAAGCAAGAAAGCATTGTCTACCAGTGAAATGTATGGGAAATGGGGGTCAGGTGGTTGAGGTGTTATTCATGAATTCTATAATCTCTCCACACTGGACTTCTTATTGCTCTCAGAAATGACACTCTATCTCCCACCAATATGCTTTTGCATAGATTGTCCTCCACACCTGTAATTCTCTCCTTCAGAATTTTAGAATTCCTTCTAAATGTTTGTAATTTTTTTAAGAATGTCTTTTAGAATTCCTAGCTTCCTTCAAAGAACTTTTCAAAAGTGACTTCTTGCTTGAGATCTTTCCTGATTTGAAAAGTATTTAATGATTTCTTCCTACTCTAAAAAAATTGTATTTATCTTGAATATATTGTATGTATTTATATGTATGCCTGTTATTTTCCCTGCTAAAATTTAACTTCTCTAAGGGTAGAGATGGCATCTTCCTTTACTTTATGCCCACAACACTTAGCACAGTGCTTGTCCAATAGTTGATCCTTATTAAAGACTTATTGACTAAATCGATTGTGAGTCTGAAAAGCAAGAAACCCCTCCAAAATATATCTGAACTATTTGTGTAATAAGAGGGAATCCAACACAAGGGTTGTACATCTGAAAAATGAAGGGTTTGGCTTAGGAGATCACTAAAGTCCACTTCTAACTCTAAATTTACTGCTCTTCTGAAGATCAAGAGCCCAAGGTCTACATGGGTGCACACTGATGTGGAAAAATAAACCCTGGGCCCAAGTTCTGGTTATCAATGCATTTCTATTTAGAAAATATTTTATCATTAACATATTTATATATGTGCATATTTGTGACAAAATAGTAAGACTAATTGAAATAGATAAGCAGTTTTTTTTAAGACTGGCTAACTAATCGCTGATATCTGAATGTTTTGAACCAAAAGCTCAGGCCTTACAGCAATTTATTTTATGTAGATAGAATGGGAATTATGTAAGAAAATAATGTCACCTTATGTAATAAAGCATTCAGTAATATCCCATTGTTTCCCTCAATTACTTTAATTATCTTAAATATCCCTTGTATCATAAATTTTTTAATCATCTTAATTAATACTTTCCCATGTAGAAATGTGATCAGTTTAACCCCATTAACTCTCTTGATTTTTTTTTCTTTTACCTTTTTATGTTTCTCATGAGGGTTTAACTTCATGATCAAATTTTCTTTTTAGCTCTGGTTATTTCATCAGGAATGCCTGGGAATCTTCCATTTCATTAAGTTTACATTTCTTCCCCTGAAGTATTATGCTCAGTTTTGCTAGATTTTAGATGATTTTTGGTGGTAGTTCTAGGTTATTTGCCTTATGAAATAATATATTCCATATTTTTTGGTCCTTTAATGTAAAAGCTTATGGATCCTGTGCAATTCTCACTGTAGCTCTATGATATCTGAATAGTCTTCTGGCTCCTTAGAGTATTTTCTCCTTGATCTGAGAGTTCTGTAATTTGTCTATAATAGTTCTGAAATTATTAAATTTGGGATATCTTTCAGGTGATGATTAGTGAATTCTTTCAATTTCTATTTTCCTCTCTTTATTGAGAACATCAAGGCACTTCTCTTTGATATTCTTGCAATATGGTGTCCAGGATATTTTTTAACATGGCTTTCACACAGTCCAATGATTCTTATGTTATCTCTCCTGGATCTATTTTCCAGGTCATTTGTTTTCCAGTGGGATATTTCATATTTTCTTCTTTTTCATTCATTTGAATTTGTTTTATGGTGTCCTGCTGTCTTGTTGAGTCATTAGCTTCCATTTGTCCAATTCTACTTTTTAGGGAGCCATTTTCTTCTTTGAGGCTTTATAATTCCTTTTCTAAAAAGTTATTTCCCTGTTTGAGGCTTTGTATTTATTTCATTTTTTATGGATCTGTCTTCAGTGAGTATTTACTCTAAACTGTTGCTTTTTCTATCATTTTTATTTTCTAATTTTTCTCCTGTTTTGTCTTTATTTGTTTTTTGACCATCTTTTGAAGCTCTTTCATGAGTTAGTTTTGGACCTCACATATTCTTTCACGTTCACATTTGACGTTTCATATATTTCCATTTTGACATTTCTATCCTCTTGAGCATGCATTTTGGTCTTTCTGCTGAAATAACTTTTGGGGAGTGGTCATTTTATTTATCTTTTATTCATTTTTGTTAGTTTGTTTATTTTGGTGATCTGGCCTATGTGTTGAAGCTCAGCTCTAGTTCAGGGATTGTAGCAATACTGTACCTTTGTTTCTCCAAGTACCACATGCAATGGATTTAGCTGGATTCCACTCCTCAGTTGCTAGCTTCTCCTGGTGTATCAAACATAAAGGCTGTTCTTTCTGCTGAGGGTTCACCAAGGTGTGCTTGCACTTAGTCACTCCTCAACCTCCTCAGTATATGTTTGACCTGGGGTAATTCTCATTCTCCTCACCATATGCTTGCACCAAGTCACAACTTATGATACTCCTTCCTATTACCCTTCCTGCTGTCTCTCTGTTTTGTTTTTGTTTTTTTTTTTTGGCTGAAACCCTGGTTCACTCTGTCTTCTGTTGGTTGTGTGCTCTGAGAAACTTTTTGAGGATTTTTTCTTTTGTGCTTGTTTGAAGAAACTTTTGGATTAACTAAAACTCTTTAAAATGTTTATAGCTGTGATTAATAGCATTTGTATTTACATACAAAGTATAATAATTTTGTCACTGTTTGGGGACTCCCAGTTTGAGAAATTCCTCCACCAACACAGATTGAAAATAGTCATTAAAAGATTTAATAGATAAGTTACAGGGGAGTTTCCTAGTAAGTGTTGGAAGTCAGATTAATTTATGGTGTCTAGAAAGGACAAATGCAAATTTCCCTGCTGCTACTTAGAATTGTGCTGTTTAATATTGAGCCAGTTGCATTGTTTCTGAGAAATTCTTTTGACAATCAGATAAATGATATAATGGATTGAGTGCTGGGTCTTGAGTCAAGAAGACTCATCTTCATCAATTCAAATTTGGCCTTAAATACTCACTAGCTATGTGACCCTGGGTAAGTCACTTAACCCTGTTTGCTAAAATTTCTTCATCTATAAAATGAGCTAGAGAAAGAAATGCAAACCACTCCAGTATTTTTGCCAAGAGATCACCAAAGAGGATTACAAAGCATTGGACACAGCTGAACAATAGCAAAAATTCCTTTGATGACCTCAAGCTTCTTCATTAAACAAAATCCCATCTTTTTAATCTTAATCTTCCAAGGATTTGTTATGGATATGAGTCATGGAAAAACTGAAGTGAACAATCACTCAAAAAGCAATGATAACTATACATAGTGGGCATGGAAAGGCACATGACAATGAGGAATTACAAAGGATAAGTGAAATAAAGGATGCCATCAAAGAAATATAGAGAAAAATGATGTTCTGTGGTGAGAGCAAGGAATAACTTACAGATATCTAATGGTCTTAAAACCATTGGGATAGTTAAGATATAAAAAGTACAGGTACATTGTGTGCTCCCCTAGCACATAGGGTGGAGTTAATGTGGGAAACTTAGGACAGGGAGGCTGTGGGAAAAGAGTCCTCCAGGAAGACTGTTGGAGAGAATGCTCAAAATAATGAGATCATAGATCAATTAGAGTATAAGAAGATTAAAATATAGAGCTTAACTATGTTAACTACCATACTTTTTATAACTATATATGTATAATTTTATTTTTATTTATGAAATATTTCCTCCCAAACATTTGACAACTACAAAATACCCTCCTCCTCTTTTGGTAATTTGGAAAATTTTGGATGTTTCTTTATTTATGCTTATCTAATTACTCTTACTATATGTACTTATTTTTCACGTTGTGATTGCCTCCAAACTCTGCTCTTAATGCTGCTTTGAAAACTGTATTAAGCTACAGAGTCAGGTTTTAGATTTGTGACCGAAGAGATACAATAGAATCTAAACATTAGAACATAACGCACTTCCATGGACGGTGTTGGGTTGGGACAGAAGAGGATTGGGGATTGGGGGAGGGCAGTTAGCTTGAAGTAAGTCTGGGTAACACAGCTGCAGAGCCAAAGAAGCCAAAAATTAGGGATGGGTCAGCTTCCAAGGTTCAGAGGTTTTATATTGTTAAATGCTTCCAAATGTGAAAATTTATTCAAAGCTACTTTGATCCTATTTTGTCTACATACCAGGATCAAAATCTTTTAAGAATTAACTCTCCTATGAAGTTTCCAGTTCATTTTGCCAAAGGTCAGGTCAGAATCCTCTTTGAAGAAACAGGGTGGGAGAGATGTCACTGCTTTTGAGGAAATTGGAAATTCAAAATATAGCATCTGACACATATCTCTTGACTGACTACCAGGAGTAGGAGGCATTTGTGTACCCAGAGCTAGGTCTGAAAATCCTTTCCCCTCAGCTTTTGAAAATGATGTCCCTCTTCATTACTGTGTACCTGAGACTTTGCACTTTCCCCATAACACATGGGAATTATTGTGAAACAATACCTTTGTGTTGAGAAGAGAACAATTTTAGAGTGCCAAGATATGTGCATTTATTAAAGAGTAATATTGTTGTATTGATGCAGATCCCACATACTCCTAGTCCTGGCTCTGACAATAAGTCATACTAGAAAAGTCAAATATGGTGATAGGAATTCTCTTTCAGCAATAAAGAGACCTTGGTTCAAATCCTTCTCCAAATACTCCTGGATAAAGGTGAATAAATCATTTAACTTCTCTGGACCTCAGTTTTTCTTACCAATCAATCAACCAATACTTATGCAGCATCCATTATGAGCTAGGTGCAAGGTTAATCCCATCATTCTACATATTTAGTAACTTAGTATGACAATATCTATTGCTTAAGAAAAGCAAGTATGAGGCAACACTAAGTTGGTTTAAGAGCTGCAACATGAGGGATTTATATTAAGGGGGGAATTGGGATTTTGACCCAGAGATTTTAAGTTCTAAACTCAGAAATAAGATTCTTTTTTTTGTCTCATCAGGACATACATTCTATCCTTGACTCACTGTGTGATATTTTGTATGTCACTTAACTTCTCTGGGTTGCTTTTTTTCTCATCTACAAAATGAAAGTTTGAATTAAGTACTACTCTTTAAAATTTCTTCCTATTCTAAATCCTATGGTAAATCCATTCTGACCTGAAAGGAGGAAAATAGACCAGCTACAATTTCAGTGTCACTTTCTGTTATCCAAATCTAAAATCTTTCTGATACAGAGTGATCTATCATGGTTGCAAATATAGCAAAGTGACAAAAGACTTGTCACTGCAAGGCAGGTCTGGAAATTCCTAATCATCTTCTCATTTAAGTAGATGTGATAAGAAAGGAGCTAAAAATAGATTATGTAGATGGAGAATTGTTTTGCTACATTCTTCTACCTATATGTAAGAGATGATTCTGTCAAAGGTACCTGTGAAATACTTTAAAGGGAAAGGGTAATTTCCCCCAGTACATTCACTAAATTCTCTATAGTTGATGTACAGTGGGAAAAAAACATGAACATGAATCACACAGGATTAGGGGTGGCTGGAGCAATAATTGGTATGCAATTTTCATCAGATTTCAGCAAGATTCATCTTCTCTCTAGTCCCAGTTCAGGAGCCACCCATGAAGACTTTAATGATCACCTCATCTGAAAATGTTTCTTTCCTTATCAAAATTTCCTAGGGCACAGAGGATCTCTATAATTCACTCATAATTTACCTTGCATCACTACCATGTCCAATCATTATTCCCTCCCCCATCCCCAAAATAATGTAAACTCCTTAAGGTCAGGGTCTATGTTATTTCAAATTTTGATGTCCTAGTGACTTTAACTGAATAGGCACTTAATAAATTCTTGTTGAATGTAATTCGTGACTGCCAGTTACTACTCTTTTTATTTCAGACAAATAACTTAATTTCCCTAATTTTTAGTCTATTCATCTGTAAAATAATTTGTTTTGAGCTAAACAATCACTGTGTTCTAATGCAACCCCTAATTTCTATATTCTATGGACATAATCAAAAGATCAATATAAATATTATCCAGTTATCTATAAATTTCATTAATCTGTGACAAAAATTAAATGAGATAATATATGTAAAATGCAAAGTTTTGTGTAAATTTTAGTTATAATAATAAAGTAGTAGTAGTAGTAGTAGTAGTAGTAGTAGTAGTAGTAGTAGTAGTAATAGTAATGGCATCTTGCATACCAATTATTGCTCCAGCCACCCCTAATCCTGTGTGATTCATGTTCATGTTTTTCCCCACTGTACATCAACTATAGAGAATTTACTGAATGTACTGGGGGAATTACCCTCTCCCTTTAAAGTATTTCACAGGTACCACTCAGGATGTCTATTTATTCTCTCTCATCTGAGATACATAACCAACCCATACTAATTGAAAAATGTAAAATAATGTTTAAAGAAAGCATAATTATTTAATTGTAGAAAGATAAAATGATTTAGTAATAACTTCAAGTATATGATTAGTTCCTACATGCAGTATAAAAACCAGCTGTTTTAAATCTGCCCTGAGACTAAGACAAGGAGAAAAACTTTAAATTGCAGCATCAGAGATTTAGGTTGAACATAAGGAAAAATTTCCAATGGGGAGAGTTGTTAAAACATTGGAATAAGCTACCAAGGATGTTCTTTCCTAAAGGACTTTGAAAAGAGACAGATTCTTATCTGTTTAGAAGAGTTTGGGTGGTCCTGGCTGAAGGTGCACCAAATGATCTCTCGCTTCCAACTCTAAAATTCTGATTATAAGATGATTATGAGACTTAGGAGAAGACACAGAAGAAGGGGAGGGTGGAAAGTTTATGAGTATAAACATTAGTTTATAGAACAGATGTTATAAAGGCCAACCTAACATAGAAATATTCTTTCATATTTTCTTTGACTTAATTTGATTTCTAAGAAAATCAGAAACATTCACCCTATATTTTAAAAAACACATGAACTACTCATGGTACAATAATGAAAGAACGTTTGAAATGGTCAGCCAAGTGATGCTAACAGCTGTATAGAAATATACCTTTCTCTTTCCCATTTCTATTTCCAGTCAAATATTGTTTCAGGTTTCAGATGTTTAGACTTACTATAGTCCTACATCTGGAGATCCAAATGTAAGCAAACCTTTCACCTCTTGACAATTGTCAGTGGAAATTATCTATTCAGGTCCCAGTTTTTTCCAGGGTAGAGAATACCATGGAGTCATCCCTGAGAATTCCTTCAGCATTGTATTACAGTTTCCAGGGTTTCCATTATTGGTCTTGTTTATAATTTGTTTATAATTGTGTGCAGTATATGTGAAATCATCGCATGCTCGGGCAACAGTATATCACTTTACATAAACATTTGGCATAAAGTTGATTTATTAGCTTTCTTCTGAAAACTTGCTTCTACAAAAACTCCAAAAAGCAACTTTGCTGTTCTAGTCAAGGATTACCATGGATCCATAGTTCTTCTTTTATTGTTGTCTGGACTCCAAAATCACTAGTTCTCATCCTGAATTTCAGGAGCCATTTACAGCTAATACTTCCTTTTTCTGTATAAAATTTCTGGCATATATCTGGCATGGCACCTTCATCCTTAACCCATGTGCCATCTAGGCCATTGAGAGCCAGCATGACACCTTCTTACCATGAATATTGGATCATCAACAGCAAGGAAAATGAATCTTATTCACAATGGTGGCATGCTAATTTCATCTTCCCTCTGTTTTCCCCACCCACAGCACAGCACAGTACAGTGAATTCTATGTTAAGAATTATGTTAAGAATTATAGAATTACACAGGGAGAATTTTCAATTACATTCCATTCACTTCTATCCAATTCCATGAACAGTTCTCCTAGAAAAGACTATTTCTAAGATCTCATTCAATTCTAAAACCTATGATTCCATGATTAAACAGGATAGACACTTTAACAAATTGAAACAACCTACCTTAGAACCTTGAGTGTCATGAAATAATTTTTGTTCAGATGGACCTAAAAAGATTCAGGACTCTGTGTGCATCATTTCCCCACTATTTCCACTACTGCATATGCTTATCTCAAAACAAAATTATACAGATGGAACATAATGTAATAAAATTTTATTAAACACCTATTCTGTGCCAGGCACTGCACTTCAAACTAGGAATAAAATAATAAGAAAGACAGTGTGTGCCCAAAGAGTTTGTAATCTAATGGGAGAAGGCAATACACAAAAAGGTTGGGAGAAGAGGACAGAGGGAATCTGATGTAGGGACATGTTGATGTTGGAATCAAAACCAAGCAGAGAAGTTGATGGGAAACAAGAGAAGGCTGGAAATTCTGAATTCTATAAAGTGAAGTTTGGGGAGGATTTTTTGCTTTACTCTCCTACCCACTATTTGAACTGGTAGACACAACGGACAGTACTGATGAGGCAAGAATACCAAAACTGAAGCAAACTTTTTGAGTTTCCTGATATTGATTTTATGCAGGTCAAACGATGTTGGATTTGGAAACCAAGCAAAGCACCTGATGAGAAATTAAGAAATTTCTTTTATTTAACATGACTTTCATTTCATTATATATCCCTCCTCAATTCCTTATCCCTTATAATAAAAAGCAAAGACAGAGGCAGAAAAGGAGAGAGCAATGCAGTAAGGTCAATGGAAATACCATCAAAATTGGATTCATATGTAATGTTCCACAGATGTAGTCTCCTTCCTCTGTAAATAAGTAAGAGTAGTGCATTCTCCTATTTCTTCTTCAGTGAAAATTTGATCATCATTATTACACAGTTTTCAGATTCATTTGTTGTGAAGATGGTTCTTCTTTCCATTTAATTGTTGTGGTCATAGTGTATTTTGTTTCCTGGTTCTGCTTGCTTTATTTCAAATATTTTCCCATGTTTCTTTATACCTTATACACAGTTTTTCTTGCTTTCTTCTTACTACATTTCTCACAAGATGACATAGATAATATAGCAGGACAGTTGAAATGTTACCTTATCTTCCCAACCCAATAATTGATTTCCAGTTAAAGAACAAGGATTTATGAAGCACCTACTATGTGTCAAGTACTATACTAAGCACTGGTGATGCAAAGAAAGAAAATAGATAGTAACTACTCTCAAGGACCTCATTGTCTAACGAGGAAGAAAAAATGCTAACAGCTATATACAAACAAGATATATCCAAAAAAATTGAAGACATGATGTTTGAGGCCTTTATCTTTTTACTTGGTATTTTATGAACAATATGTATGATCTGCTCTTTTTCTTTTACTAGCTGCTGTGATGATTGGACTTAGCCTTGGCTGACCATGTCAGTTGTGACAAAATGCCCTCAATCTTCTTACATTTCCTAAACTTTTTCTTTACTGTGATTATCCCTAAGTCAGCTTTTAATATCTTATTTTGATCAGCTCTAGAAGTAAATTCAATTTTTTTTTCTTTCTCTCTTTCCTTAAATTAGATAGAACACAGCTGTTTTAATATTAGCAACAAGGCCCTCAGGTCCTAGCTGGGAGAGCTGTTTCTAAATCTCCCTTGCCTTAGGGAACAAAAAACCCAATTAGCTGATCCTCACTGGCAATACTAACTGACTGAAGTGTTAACTAGCTGTGAGAAAAACCTGGAAAAGTAGCCCTGGTAGAGAGAGTGATTGTATTAAGTTTTAGCCTTGTCTTGCTCTGACCTTTCACCCAGAAGAAGTTAAATTGGATTAAAACTTTTAAAAAAGAACCGCACCTAAACACCTAAAAAATGTGATTACAGCCAGAACACAACTTAATTAACAACTGGCTTTTCAGTAAAATGACAAAAATTGGACAAACATTGTTTTTTGTCTATTTCGTAATCCCAGAGTATGTATGGAAATGGCAATACTTTGCACTGCTCTTAGTTGGGATTTAAATTTTTGGAGCTGTAATGTTGTATCAATTTTTCTCTAAGAGAAAACTGGAGAATACCATACATGTGATAGAGAATCATATAGGAGAATTATGTTAGACTTCCCTTGAAAAACCCACTTCCTGATCAAAATAACAAACTGTTATTTTTACTTCTCAACAAAATGCAGAACAAAAAGCTCAACTTGAGTTTATAGAGGAAAGTTTGGGGAAGATCATGGCTTTTCTAAAAAACAATGAAATGAATCCTAGTTCACAAACCATCTCCTCCAATACTCACTGCCCCACCCCCTCCACCCTAACTTCACACCCTGCCCAGTCCTCCTGCCCCAACCCCTCTGCATCCTTTCCCCCAGATACTTCCCCTTCTTCTTTTAACCCTCCTTCCCATACTGCACAATTCATTTTCCATACTGCTCCTACCTCTCATCCTTCTGGCACTATGGGACAACGACCACTCCTCCTCAGCTTGCACACCCCTTCCCTTTCTCATACCTACTCCATTGAGAACAGAGCAAGAAGCCCACAGAAATAAACACAAGAAAATTCAGACAGAAGTTTATTCCCTTTAAGGGAAATTCCAACTTTCAATAAAAATGAGAACTTAGTATCTATAAGACAACACACACCTTTCAGGCCTGATGATTTAAATAAATTCAAGGAATATCTTCCCTCATTTGAGGAGGAGCCAATATTAATTATTTAAAAAATGGAGAACATATTCAAAACTTTTGACCCCACTTGGATAGATGTTGAAAAATTTATTAGAAAAATTTCTGACAGAGAGAAAAATAAAGTCATCAATTTGGCTAATCAGAAGTGAGGTAAGAGAGGAAATTATTGGCCAACTGAAGATCCACAGTGGAACCAGATTATACAAAACTAAACCAGGCCAGAGAAGCATTATTGACAGCCATGAGAGCTTGCTCTGATAGACCAGATTCATGGTCTAAATTCAACAACACCAAACAAGAAATAGATGAGACTCCATCTCAGTTTATGAATAGACTTATTGATGTGGGGAATATATGTGTGTGTGTGTGTGTGTGTGTGTGTGTGTGTGTGTGTGTGTGTGTGTGTGTATGGACTTTGCTCTATCCAGAGAAAGAGACATTAGACAAATACATAGACAATTCACTAAGAATTGTTGTTCAGTTCTTCCGGTCAAGATGGCGGCTTAGAGAAAGCTAAAGTTCAGATCTCCGGAAACCCTTCCCTATAGAACTCAAACTATATGCTCCTAGGGCACCGAAATTCAAAACGAACAACAGCATAGACCCTAGGAATCCTCCTCCTGGACCTGGACCAAAAGGTATGGTCCCCCAAAAGCCAGAACCTGAGATCACTCGGACCTAAGGGGTAGGCAGAAGGAAGGACCCATCCCCCCCAAACCAGAGTGCTGAGTCCAAGGCAGCAGAGGGAAACTCAAAGCCTCAGGGCCGGCTATTCTCAAGGCTGCTTCCTGAAAACAACCTGACTCAGTCACGGGGACACCCAGACAGCAAGGAAACAGAGAGAGACGGGGGGAGCTTGTAACCTCCTGGCTGGATCCTTCCATCCAAGTCTCATGGAAGGTCCCTGACTCAGGGCATACTCAGTTCAACCCAGGTAAAGCTAATCTTATCAGGAGCCCTCAGAGCTCTGGGAAGCCGTGGTCCCACCCCCCTCAGAGTGTAGGCTCTTCTGGCCAATTAAGGCATTGAAAAACCTCACAGAGAGTGCTGAGCCAGGCTCAGAGTGTGGAAGTATGGCAACAGAGAAGCATTGGGAGGGAACTGAGGAGGGCAGTAACACTGAAACACCAGCAATTCCTGGCCTCCCCGGGAAGACAGAACAGCTGAGGAGAACTGGACAATTTGCCTAGGGCTAAAACCTCTGAACACCAGACAGAGATAAGAAAAGCTAGTCCTCCCCACTCAGATAGAAATGGCAAACTCCACAGAAGCACAAAAGCCTCAAAATTCCAAGAAAAACAAGAAGAAGGGGGTGACTTTGGACACATTTTATGGAGCAAAAATACAAAATACAGAGGAGATAGAAGAGAAAACACAAGCAAATGCTTCAAAACCTTCCAAAGGAAAAGGAAACTCTCCACAAACCCATGAAGAATTGGAATCGGAAAGGATCAAAAAGATGGAAGCCTTCTGGGAGGAAAAGTGGGAAATAATGCAAAAGAAATTCACACATCTACAAAATCATGTTGACCAAAGTGAAAAGGAAAACCAGGCTCTAAAGGTCAGAATTAGGCAACTCGAAGACAATGAGCAAGAATTAATAAAGCAAAGTCAAAAGACCAAGAAATTAGAAGAGAACATAACATATCTCACTGACAAGGTCATAGACTTGGAAAATAGAGGGAGAAGAGACAACTTAAGAATAATTGGACTACCAGAAAAGCCAGAAATAAACACCAAACTGGACATGGTGATACAAGATATAATCAAAGAAAATTGCCCAGAGATCCTAGAACAAGAGGGCAACACAGGCACTGAAAGAGCTCACAGAACACCCTCTACACTAAATCCCCAAAAGACAACTCCCAGGAATGTAATTGCCATATTCCAAAGCTTTCAAGCAAAAGAAAAAATCTTACAAGAAGCCAGAAAAAGACAATTTAGATATAAAGGAATGCCAATCAGGGTCACACAAGACCTTGCAAGTTCTACTATGAATGACCGTAAGGCATGGAACATGATTTTCAGAAAGGCAAGAGAGCTGGGCCTTCAACCAAGAATCAGCTATCCATCAAAACTGACTGTATACTTCCAAGGGAAAGTATGGGCATTCAACAAAATAGAAGATTTCCAACTTTTTGCAAAGAAAAGACCAGAGCTCTGTGGAAAGTTCGATATTGAAAAACAAAGAGCATGGAATACCTAAAAAGGTAAATATGAAGGAAAAGGAAAAGGAGAAAAATCTTATCTTTATCTTTCACTCAAACTCTCTTCTATAAGGAATACATTTATATCAATCTATGTATATTAACATGTGGGGGAAATGTAATGTGTAAATAGGGGGAAAAGAAAGACCAAATAGAATAAACTTTCTCACACAAAGATTCACATGGGAAGGGGAGGGGAAGAAAACTCCTATAAGAAGGAGAGGAAGAGAGCTTTTACTTAAACCTTACTCTCAAGGAAATCAACTCTGAGAGGGAAGAACATCCAGATCCATTGGGATCTTGATTCTATCTTACTCAAAAAGGGAAGGGAGAAGGGAAAATCAAGGGGGGTAGAAGGGAGGGAACACAAAAAAGGGAGGGAAGGAGAGGGGGAGGGGGAGGGAAGAAAAAGGGAGGGACTAGAAAGGGAAACATATCAAGGGAGGGGACAAAGGGGACTGATTTAAAGTAAATCACTGGACTAAAAGGTAGAGCTGAGGAAGAAAGGTTAGAATTAGGGAAGGATATCAAAATGCCAGGGAGTCCACAAGTGATAGTCATAACTTTGAATGTGAATGGGATAAACTCACCCATAAAACATAGATGAATAGCAGAATGGATTAGAATCCAAAACCCTACCATATGTTGTCTTCAAGAAACACACATGAGGCGGGTAGACACCCACAAGGTCAGAATTAAAGGATGGAGGAAGGCCTTCTGGGCCTCAACTGATAGAAAGAAGGCAGGAGTGGTAATCATGATATCTGATAAAGCCAAAGCAAAAATAGACCTAATTAAAAGGGATAGGGAAGGTAATTATATTTTGTTAAAAGGGACTTTAGATAATGAGGAAATATCACTAATTAACATGTATGCACCAAATAGTATAGCACCCAAATTTCTAATGGAGAAACTATGAGAATAGAAGGAAGAAATAGACAGTAAAACCATATTAGTGGGAGACTTGAACCAACCATTATCAAATTTAGATAAATCAAATCAAAAAATAAATAAGAAAGAGGTGAAAGAAGTGAATGAAGTCTTAGAAAAATTAGAATTAATAGACATATGGAGAAAAATAAATAGGGATAAAAAGGAATACACCTTCTTTTCAGCACCACATGGCACATTCACAAAGATTGACCATACATTAGGTCACAGAAACATGGCACACAAATGCAGAAAAGCAGAAATAATAAATGCAGCCTTTTCAGATCACAAGGCAATAAAAATAATGAACAGTAGCGGTATGTGGAAAACCAAATCAAAAATTAATTGGAAATTAAACAATATGATACTCCAAAATCATTTAGAGAAGAAATCATAGAAACAATTAATTATTTCATCGAGGAAAATTACAATGGTGTGACATCCTTTCAAACCTTTTGGGATTCAGCCAAAGTGGTAATCAGAGGTAAATTCATATCCCTGAATGCTTATATTAACAAACTAGGGAGAGCAGAGATCAATCAATTGGAAATGCAAATAAAAAAACTCAAAAGTGATCAAATTAAAAAACCCCAGCAGAAAACCAAACTAGAAATCCTAAAAATTAAGGGAGAAATTAATAAAATTGAAGGTGATAGAACTATTGATTTAATAAATAAGACAAGAAGCTGGTACTTTGAAAAAACAAACAAAATAGACAAAGTACTGGTCAATCGAATTAAACAAAGGAAAGAAGAAAAGCAAATTAACAGCATCAAAGATGAAAAGGGGATCTCACCTCCAATGAAGAGGAAATTAAGGCAATCATTAAAAATTACTTTGTCCAATTATATGGCAATAAATAACAGCAATCTATGCGATATGGATGAATATATACAAAAATACAAACTGCCTAGACTAACAGAAGAAGAAATAGAATTCTTAAATAATCCCATATCAGAAAAAAAAATCCAACAGGCCATCACAGAACTTCCTAAGAAAAAATCCCCAGGGCCTGATGGATTCACCAGTGAATTCTATCAAACATTCAGAGAACAGTTAATCCCAATACTATACAAACTATTTGACATAATAAGCAAACGGAGCTCTACCAAACTCCCTTTATGACACAAACATGGTACTGATTCCAAAACCAGGCAGGTCAAAAAGAAAACTATAGACCAATCTCCCTAATGAATATAGATGCAAAAATCTTAAATAGGATACTAGCAAAAGACTCCAGCAAATGATCAGGAGGGTCATCCACCATGATCAAGTAGGATTTATACCAGGGATGCAGGGCTGGTTCAATATTAGGAAAACCATCCACATAATTGACCAAATCAACAAGAAAACCAATAAGAACCACATGATTATCTCAATAGATGCAGAAAAAGCCTTTGATAAAATACAACACCCATTCCTATTAAAAACACTAGAAAGCATAGGAATAGAAGGGTCGTTCCTAAAAATAATAAACAGTATATATCTAAAACCATCAACTAATATCATCTGCAATGCGGATAAACTATATCCATTCCCAATAAGATCAGGAGTGAAACAAGGATGCCCATTATCACCTCTACTATTTGACATTGTACTAGAAACACTAGCAGTAGCAATTAGAGAAGAAAAAGAAATTGAAGGCATCAAAATAGGCAATGAGGAGACCAAGTTATCACTCTTTGCAGATGACATTATGGTCTACTTAAATAATCCTAGAGATACAAGCAAAAAGCTAATTGAAATAATCAACAACTTTAGCAAAGTTGCAGGATAAAAAATAAACCCACATAAGTAATCAACATTTCTATATATCTCCAACACAGCTCAGCAGCAAAAACTAGAAAGAGAAATCCCATTCAAAACCACCTTAGACAAAATAAAATACCTAGGAATCTATCTCCTGAGACAAACACAGGAACTATATGAACACAACTACAAAACACTCTCCACACAACTAAAACTAGACTTGAGCAATTGGAAAAACATTAACTGTTCATGGATAGAACGAGCCAATATAATAAAAATGACCATCCTACCCAAACTTATTTATCTATTTAGTGCCATACCCATTGAACTACCAAAAAATTACTTTACTGATTTAGAAAAAAACATAACAGTGTTCATTTGGAATAACAAAAGATCAAGGATATTCAGGGAAATAATGAAAAAAATAATGGGGGCCTTGCAGTCCTAGACATTAAACTGTATTACAAAGCTGCAATCATCAAAACAATTTGGTACTGGCTAAGAGACAGAAAGAAGGATCAGTGGAATAGACTGGGGGCAAGAAACCTCAGCAAGACAGTATACAATAAACCCAAAGATCCCAGCTTTTGGGTCAAAAATCTACTATTCGATAAAAACTGCTGGGAAAATTGGAAGACTGTGTGGGAGAGATTAGGAATTGATCAACACCTCACACCCTACTCCAAGATAAATTTAAAATGGGTGAATGACTTAAACATAAAGAAGGAAATCATAAGTAAATTGGGTAAACACAGAATAGTATACATGTCAGACCTTTGGGAGAGAAAAGACTTTAAAACCAAGCAAGACATAGAAAGAATCACAAAATGTAAAATAAGTAATTTCGACTACATCAAATTAAAAAGCTTTTGTACAAACAAAACCAATGTAACTAAAATCAGAAGGGAAACAACAAATTGGGAAAAAATCTTCATAGAAACCTCTGACAAAGGTTTAATTACTCAAATTTATAAAGAGCTAAATCAACTGTACAAAAAATCAAGCCATTCTCCAATTGATAAATGGGCAAGGGACATGGATAGGCAGTTTTCAGATAAAGAAATCAAAAGTATTAATAAGCACATGAAGAAGTGTTCTAAATCTCTTATAATCAGAGAGATGCAAATCAAAACAACTCTGAGGTATCACCTCACACTTAGCAGATTGGGTAACATGACAGCAAAGGAAAGTAATGAATGCTGGAGGGGATGCGGCAAAGTAGGGACATTAATTCATTGCTGGTGGAGTTGTGAACTGATCCAACCATTCTGGAGGGCAATTTGGAACTATGCCCAAAGGGCAATAAAAGAATGTCTACCCTTTGATCCAGCCATAGCACTGCTGGGTCTGTATCCCTAAGAGATAATGGAGAAAAAGACTTGTACAAGAATATTCATGGCTACGCTCTTTGTGGTAGCCAAAAATTGGAAAACGAGGGGATTCCCATCAATTGGGGAATGGCTGAACAAATTGTGGTATATGTTGGTGATGGAATACTATTGTGCAAAAAGGAATAATAAAGTGGAGGAATTCCATGGAGACTGGAACAACCTCCAGTAAGTGATGCAGAGAGAGAGGAGCAGATCCAGGAGAACATTGTACACAGAGACTAATACACTGTGGTGTAATCGAATGTTATGGACTTCTCCATTAGTGGTGGGGTAGTGTCCCTGAACAATCTGCAGGGATCTAGGAGAAAAAGCACTATTCATAAGCAGAGGAAGAACTGTGGGAGTAGAAACACCGAGGAAAAGCAACTGCCTGACTAAGGTGGTTGAGGGGACATGACAGAGGAGAGACTCTAAACGAACACTCTAATGCAAATACTAACAACATGGCAATGGGTTCGAATCAAGAACACATGTGATACCCAGTGGAATCATGTGTCGGCTATTGGGGGTGGGGGGGAGGAAAAGAAAATGATCTTTTTCTTTAATGAATAATGCTTGGAAATGATCAAATAAAATATTATAAAATTAAAAATAAAAAAAAGAATTGTTGTTCAGTGGTAAAAGAATACTTTAAAACTAGCTGCCTGAACTGGGACTCTATAGACCTCGAGGAATTTAGGAGTGTAGCAATCTTCATTTATAAGGGCCATACAAAACATTGTGAGGAAAACAGTAAATCAGTGGAAGACTTACAGAAAGAAATTGAAATGTTAGAAAGATAACTGAAAAATCAGAGAAAGACCATAACCCCATTTACAGGAATTCATAGGTAAATCAATAACATGCTTTTATTGTGGAAAAAGAGTCCATTTAATGATGGTCTGTAAGAACTGGCTGTGGGAAAAAAGAAATAATAACAATTTTAGAAATAACTATAGAAATGACTATGATAATAATTGTAGAAATCACAACATTAATAACTGTAGTTTCTAATATAAACATAATTATTTCTTCCATTCCTAGCACAACTACATACTTTATAGTAGTAGACTTGTACTCTTCCTTCTTTTCCATACCTGTGCATAAAAATTCCAGGCATATTTTTTCCTTCACATGGAAGGGCTCTCAGGGGACTTGGACTCATCTGCCTCACGGTTACATGGAAATTCCAGGACTTTTTGCACAAATTTTAAGTCAAGACACTGACAATATAAGATTTAAAAGAAGCAAATTAATAAAACATGTAGATGATCTACTCTTGGCTTCAACAAATGCTGAAGCATGCTAAGAAGAGAGTAAGCACCTCCTCCTAGAACTACCTAAAAGAGGACATAAGATCTCAACAGAAAAGTTTCAGTGGTGTCTCCCAAAAGTAGAATACTTGGGATTTATTTTAACTGCTGGTGCCTGTACAATTTCTCCTAAGCGCATAGAAAATATTCAAAAATTAATTTCTCCTACTACTAAAAACAATGTCGGGAAATTATTAGAGCAACAGGATTTTGTCAGCAGTGGATCCCTTGTTTTGGGGAGATCACTAAGCCCCTCGTATCACTTACAAAAAACTTGGTCCATGAACTACTTAAATTAGAAAGGGAACACATAGCAACTCTTTCAAATTTAAAACAGGCTATCCTGTCTGTCCCAGGAATCCCAAATTATGATAAACCATTTGCCCTATATATACATAAACAAAAAGGGGTAGATTCAGGTGTTCTAATTCAAATTTTGGGACCTACTCAATAGGCTCAGTAGCCTATTATTCAGCCAAGCTAGATCCAGTAGCTGCCAGAGCACCACCATGACTTAGAGGAGTAGCTGCCATGACTTTAATAGTAACTAAATCAGCCGATCTGGTATTGGTATGCCCTCTGACCATAATATGCCCATATGAGGTTGAGGCATTGTTATTAAGACATGACACAACTTCCGGTTAAGATGGCGGCTTAGAGAAAGCTAAAGCTCAGATCTCCGGAAAACCCTTCCCGACCGATCTCAAACCAAAAGCTCCTAAGGCGCCGAAATTCAAAACGATCAACAGCACAGACCCTGGGAACCCTCCTCCTGGACCTGGACCCGGTTCAAAAGGTACGGCTCCCCTCAAAAGCAGAACCCGAGGTCACTCGGACCTCAGGGGTAGGAGCGCAGAGTCCAAGGCTCCCGGAAGCCGCAGCCCGGCCGGGCTCAGAGAGCAGAGTCCTCCGAACCACAACCCTCAGGGCCTTCTACCCGAGTCCGGGTGAAAGTTACTGCCTGGGGCTTCCGCTGCAGAGAGCTGGTCGAAACAACAGCAACCCTCAGGGCGGGCAAGACAGCCTCACGGGCTGGATCCTGCTATCCAAGTCTCAGTGAAAGTCCTTGCCCTCGGAGCTTGGGGAAGCTGCAGCCCATCCCCCCGCAGGCCGACGAAACAGCCTCACGGCCAGCAATTCTGAAGGCAACTTCCGGAAAGCGAGCCGGGGGGAGAGTGTGGCCTCGTGGTCCGACCCTTCCATTCCAGTTCCAGTGAGGCATATTCAGTTTAACCCAGGGAAAGCTCAAAGAAGGGACAATCTGCCCCGGACTAAAGCCTCTGATCACCAGACAGAGATAAGAAAAGCTAATCCTCCACATTCAGAGATGGCAGCAAACTCCACAGAAGCACAGAAGCCCCAAAATACCAAGAAAAATAAGAAGAAAGGGGCGACTTTGGACACATTCTATGGAGCCAAAATACAAAATACAGAGCAGATAGAAGAAGATATACAAGAAAATTCTCCAAAATCTTCCAAAGGAAATAGAAACTCTCCACAAACCCATGAAAAATTTGAATTAGAAATGACCAAAAAGATGGAAGCCCTCTGGGAGGAAAAGTGGGAAATAATGCAAAAGAAATTCACGCATCTACAAAACCAGTTTGACCAAACTGTAAAAGAAAACCAGGCTTTAAAGCAAGAACTAATAAAGCAAAGCCAAAACACCAAGAAATTAGAAGAGAACATAAAATATCTCACCGACAAGGTAATAGATCTGGAAAATAGAGGGAGAAGAGAAAATTTAAGAATAATTGGACTCCCAGAAAAGCCAGAAATAAACACCAAACTGGACATGGTGATACAAGATATAATCAAAGAAAATTGCCCAGAGATTCTAGAACAAGGGGGCAACACAGCCACTGACAGAGCTCACAGAACACCTTCTACACTAAACCCCCAAAAGACAACTCCCAGGAATGTAATTGCCAAATTCCAAAGCTATCAAACAAAAGAAAAAATCCTACAGGAAGCCAGAAAAAGACAATTTAGATATAAAGGAATGCCAATCAGGGTCACACAAGACCTTGCAAGTTCTACTATGAATGATCTTAAGGCATGGAACATGATCTTCAGAAAGGCAAGAGAGCTGGGTCTCCAACCAAGAATCAGCTACCCAGCAAAACTGACTATATACTTCCAAGGGAAAGTATGGGCATTCAACAAAATAGAAGACTTCCAACTTTTTGCAAAGAAAAGACCAGAGCTCTGTGGAAAGTTTGATACCGAAAATCAAAGAGCAAGGAATACCTGCAAAGGTAAATATTAAGGAAAGGGGAAAAATGTTATCTTCTTCTTTTCCTCAAACTCTCTTCTATAAGGACTACATTTATATCAATCTATGTATACTAATATGTGGGGAAAATGTAAGGTATAAATAGGGGGTAAAGAAAGACCAAATAGAATAATCGTTCTCACACAAAGATTCACATGGGAAGGGGAGGGGAAGAAAACTCCTATAAGAAGGAGAGGAAGAGAGGGTTTTTTTTTTTTTTACTTAAACCTCAATCTCAGGGAAATCAACTCTGAGAAGGAAAAACATCCAGATCCATTGGGATCTTGAATTCTATCTTACCCAACAAGGGTAAGGAGAAGGGAAAACCAAGGGGGGGAGGGGGAGAGGGAGAACAAAAAGGGAGGGAAAGAGAGGGGGGAGGGGGAGAGGGAGAACAAAAAGGGAGGGAAAGAGAGGGGGGAGGGGGAGGAAAGAAAAAGGGAGGGACTAAAAAGGGAAACATCAAGGGAGGGGACAAGGGGACTGATTCAAAGTAAATCACTGGACTAAAAGGTAGAGCCGAAGAAGAAAAGGTTAGAATTAGGGAAGGCAATCAAAATGCCAGGGAGTCCACAAATGACAATCATAACTTTGAACGTGAATGGGATGAACTCACCCATAAAATGTAGATGAATAGCAGAATGGATTAGAATCCAAAACCCTACCATATGTTGTCTTCAAGAAACACACATGAGGCGGGTTGACACCCACAAGGTCAGAATTAAAGGATGGAGTAAGACCTTCTGGGCCTCAACTGATAGAAAGAAGGCAGGAGTGGTAATCATGATATCTGATAAAGCCAATGCAAAAATAGACCTGATCAAAAGGGATAGGGAAGGTAATTATATTTTGTTAAAAGGGACTTTAGACAATGAGGAAATATCATTAATCAACATGTATGCACCAAATAATATAGCACCCAAATTTCTAATGGAGAAACTAGGAGAATTGAAGGAAGAAATAGACAATAAAACCATACTAGTGGGAGACTTAAACCAACCATTATCAAATTTAGATAAATCAAATCAAAAAATAAATAAGAAAGAGGTAAAAGAAGTGAATGAAATCTTAGAAAAATTAGAATTAATAGACATATGGAGAAAAATAAATAGGGATAAAAAGGAATACACCTTCTTCTCAGCACCACATGGCACATTCACAAAAATTGACCATACATTAGGTCACAGAAACATAGCACACAAATGCAAAATAGCAGAAATAATGAATGCAGCCTTCTCAGATCACAAGGCAATAAAAATAATGATTAGTAATGGTACATGGAAAACCAAATCTAAAACCAATTGGAAATTAAACAATATGATACTCCAAAACCGTTTAGTTAAAGAAGAAATCATAGAAACAATTAATAATTTCATCAAGGAAAATGACAATGGCGAAACATCCTTTCAAACCTTTTGGGATGCAGCCAAAGCGGTAATCAGAGGCAAACTCATATCCCTGAAAGCCTATATTAACAAACAAGGGAGAGCAGAGATCAATCAATTGGAAATGCAATTGAAAAAACTCGAAAGCGATCAAATTAAAAACCCCCAGCAGAAAACCAAATTAGAAATCCTAAAAATTAAGGGAGAAATTAATAAAATCGAAAGTGATAGAACTATTGATTTAATAAATAAGACAAGAAGCTGGTACTTTGAAAAAACAAACAAAATAGACAAAGTACTGGTCAATATAATTAAAAAAAGGAAGGAAGAAAAGCAAATTCACAGCATTAAAGATGAAAAGGGGGGCAGCACCTCCAATGAGGAGGAAATTAAGGCAATTATTAGAAATTACTTTGCCCAATTATATGGCAATAAATACACCAATTTAGGAGAAATGGATGAATATATACAAAAATACAAACTGCCTAGACTAACAGAAGAGGAAATAGAATTATTAAATAATCCCATATCAGAAATTGAAATCCATCAAGCCATCAAAGAACTTCCTAAGAAAAAATCCCCAGGGCCTGATGGATTCACCTGTGAATTCTATCAGACATTCAGAGAACAGTTAATCCCAATACTATACAAACTATTTGACATAATAAGAAAAGAGGGAGTTCTACCAAACTCCTTTTAAGACACAAACATGGTACTGATTCCAAAACCAGGCAGGTCAAAAACAGAGAAAGAAAACTATAGGCCAATCTCCCTAATGAATATAGATGCAAAAATCTTAAATAGGATACTAGCAAAAAGACTCCAGCAAGTGATCAGAAGGATCATTCACCATGATCAAGTAGGATTTATACCAGGGATGCAGGGCTGGTTCAACATTAGGAAAACCATCCACATAATTGACCACATCAACAAGCAAACTAGCAAGAACCACATGATTATCTCAATAGATGCAGAAAAAGCCTTTGATAAAATACAACACCCATTCCTATTAAAAACACTAGAAAGCATAGGAATAGAAGGGTCATTCCTAAAAATAATAAACAGTATATATCTAAAACCAACAACTAATATCATCTGCAATGGGGATAAACTAGATGCATTCCCAATAAGATCAGGAGTGAAACAAGGATGCCCATTATCACCTCTACTATTTGACATTTTACTAGAAACACTAGCAGTAGCAATTAGAGAAGATAAAGGAATTGAAGGCATCAAAATAGGCAAGGAGGAGACCAAGTTATCACTCTTTGTGGATGACATGATGGTCTACTTAAAGAATCCTAGAGATTCAACCAAAAAGCTAATTGAAATAATCAACAACTTTAGCAAAGTTGCAGGATACAAAATAAACCCACATAAATCATCAGCTTTTCTATATATCTCAAACACAGCTCAGCAGCAAGAACTAGAAAGAGAAATCCCATTCAAAATCACCTTAGACAAAATAAAATACCTAGGAATCTATCTCCCAAGACAAACACAGGAACTATATGAACACAACTACAAAACACTCGCCACACAATTAAAACTAGACCTGAACAAATGGAAAAACATTAACTGCTCATGGATAGGACGAGCCAATATAATAAAAATGACCATCCTACCCAAACTTATTTATCTATTTAGTGCCATACCCATTGAACTACCAAAATACTTCTTCACTGATTTAGAAAAAACCATAACAAAGTTCATTTGGAAGAACAAAAGATCAAGGATATCCAGGGAAATAATGAAAAAAAAACACATATGATGGGGGCCTTGCAGTCCCTGACCTAAAACTATATTACAAAGCAGCAGTCATCAAAACAATTTGGTACTGGCTAAGAAACAGAAAGGAAGATCAGTGGAATAGACTGGGGGAAAGCGACCTCAGCAAGACAGTATACGATAAACCCAAAGATCCCAGCTTTTGGGACAAAAATCCACTATTCGATAAAAACTGCTGGGAAAATTGGAAGACAGTGTGGGAGAGACTAGGAATAGATCAACACCTCACACCCTACACCAAGATAAATTCAAAATGGGTGAGTGACTTAAACATAAAGAAGGAAACCATAAGTAAATTGGGTAAACACAGAATAGTATACATGTCAGACCTTTGGGAGGGGAAAGGCTTTAAAACCAAGCAAGATATAGAAAGAATCACAAAATGTAAAATAAATAATTTTGACTACATCAAACTAAAAAGCTTTTGTACAAACAAAACCAATATAACTAAAATCAGAAGGGAAACAACAAATTGGGAAAAAATCTTCATAGAAACCTCTGACAAAGGTTTAATTACTCATATTTATAATGAGCTAAATCAATTGTACAAAAAATCAAGCCATTCTCCAATTGATAAATGGGCAAGGGAAATGGATAGGCAGTTCTCAGATAAAGAAATCAAAACTATCAACAAGCACATGAAGAAGTGTTCTACATCTCTTATAATCAGAGAGATGCAAATCAAAACAACTCTGAGGTATCACCTCACACCTAGCAGATTGGCTAACATAACAGCAAAGGAAAGTAATGAATGCTGGAGGGGATGTGGCAATGTAGGGACATTAATTCATTGCTGGTGGAGTTGTGAATTGATCCAAGCATTCTGGAGGGCAATTTGGAACTATGCCCAAAGGGCGACAAAAGAATATCTACCCTTTGACCCAGCCATAGCACTGCTGGGTCTGTACCCCAAAAAGATAATGGACACAAAGACTTGTACAAAAATATTCATAGCTGCGCTCTTTGTGGTGGCCAAAAACTGGAAAACGAGGGGATGCCCCTCAGTTGGGGAATGGCTGAACAAACTATGGTATATATTGGTGATGGAATACTATTGTGCTAAAAGGAATAATAAAGTGGAGAAGTTCCATGGAGGCTGGAACAACCTCCAGGAAGTGATGCAGAGCGAGAGGAGCAGAACCAGGAGAACATTGTACACAGAGACTAATACACTGTGGTATAATCGAACGTAATGGACTTCTCCATTAGTGGCGGTGTAATGTCCCTGAACAACTTGCAGGGATCCAGGAGAAAAAAACACCATTCATAAGCAAAGGATAAACTATGGGAGTGGAAACACCGAGAAAAAGCAACTGCCTGAATACAGAGGTTGAGGGGACATGACAGACGATAGACTCTAAATGAACACTCTAATGCAAATACTATCAACAAAGCAATGGGTTCAAATCAAGAAAACATCTAATGCCCAGTGGACTTACGCGTCGGCTATGGGGGTGGGGGGGAGGAAAAGAAAATGATCTATGTCTTTAACGAATAATGCTTGGAAATGATCAAATAAAATATATTTAAAAAAAAAAAAAAGACATGACACAAGTATTTACTGACCAAAGGATTAGTAGGTATGAAATAACACTACTAAACAATAACACATCACACTAAAATGCTGTGGAGCACTTAATCCTGCAACCTTACTTCCTGACTTGCCAACTTTCAGAGAACCTTTACATAATTGTACATCTTTAGTGTGCATTGCTGATAAACCTCATAATGATGTACAGGACACCCTATTGGATAATTTGGATTTAATATTATTTATAGATAGTTCTTCATTTATGAGAGATGATGTGCACTATACAGGAGCTGCAGTAGTTAATGAATTTGAAACTTTGTGGTCAGCTTCCTTACCCTCAAATGTAAGCGCACAAGGTACAGAACTCACAGCATTGAAACATGCCTTTATCATTGCAAAGGATAAAAGAGTCACAATCTACACAGGCTCCAGCTACGCCTTTGGCATATATCATACTGTTGGCATGCTATGGCTCCAAAGAAGATTTTTAACCTCAGCTGGAGAATCTATAGCTAATGCAAAAATTATTAATGAAGTTCTTTCTGCTCTCCAGTTGCTCGAAGCCATAGCTGTAGTTCATTGCTCTGCACATACAGATGTCAATGACCCTGTCTCTAGGGGAAATGACCGGGCAGATTCTGCTGCAAAAAGGGCCTGAATTAATTTTAACATTAACAACCACTAATGATTTAAATTTATCACTTTCCTATAATGAAAAAAGAAGTGGAAAAAAGGAAAAAAAATTAATGCAAAACACATTAATGGAGTATGGATGTCACCTGAAGGAAAACCCTTGCTCCCTAGGAGTTTTTATCAACAAATTTTACAATCTATTCATAAAATGGTCATTTTGGCACCCAAGGTATTGTGGACTCTGTTAAAAGAGTATGGATAGCCCCTGGTATAACTACTATAGCCTTTAAAGTATGTACAGCCTGACCTACCTGCCAGACATTTAATCAACACGCCTTTTGTGGAAAAGTTTTTGGTGGATGTCCTCTTGCCAACACACCATTTGAACATTTACAAATTTATTTTATCTCTATGCTGAAAGCTGGACAGTATAAATTTTGTCTGGTCATAATTGATCAGCTGACCAGTTGGACTGAAGTATTCCATACTGATTTGACCACATTTGCTTTTGTTGCCAAAGTCCTTTTAAAATAAATTACTCCCTGCTTTGGCCTACCAGCACGTATTGACTCAGATAGAGGAACTCGTTTTACAGATTCAGTCTTATCACAAATTTATTCATGTTTGGGGATAATTCCTAAATTTCATGTACTGTATCATCCCCAGAGTTCCAGTCAAGTTGAATGAATGAATAAAGAACTTAAAACTATGATTGGAAAATTATGCATGGAGACTCATTTGAAATGGCCTGAAATTCTACCTCTGGCCCTATTTTATCTCAGAAGCAGACCCAGGGGTGATTTAAACATCTCACCATTTGAAATGCTATTTGTACATCCACGTATTCAGGCACCACCAATTACCCCTGCCTATACCTCATAGTTAGAAGGGGATACAACCATTGCTAAATATATCAGACAATTACAAACAAAACTGTGAACACTCCATGACTCTGGAACTTCTGTTCAAGCAGGCCCTATAGACTTCTAGCTTCATGATTTAAACTCTGGTAATAGTGTGTATATAAAGAATTTCAAACATACTGGGTTGACTGAACCTGCTTATGGTGGACCATTCCAAGTCCTGTTAACTACACCTACAGCTATTAAAATTGGGGAGAGGGACTCATGGATTCATTGTAGCCATGTAAAACAAGTACCCTCTGTTGATAATGAATAATTAACTATATTGGTAATATTTAACTATTGATTATGATAAGACTTCCCTATTGATGAATATGTAGTATTTTATTGCACTTTATTTGTGGCATACAGTATTTTATTCCTTTTCTTTCTCTCATTTTTTTTTGCATTTGAAGCACGTGTAATTGTAATGAAAAGATTTTCTTTTAACTATTTTTGATTTTTGCAATAAGCTAAGATATCCATTTGCTTAGCAGAAAAATGCATACCCAAAAAGCTTTAGACTATGGAAACCTGCCATTTATTGATAAATATTATGGAACTACAATTAATGATTGTGTCTGATTCTAGGGATCAAAAAAAAGGAGAACAGATTTTATCTACATAGTACCATAGAAGCACAGATTTAACCTGAAAAGTGCCAAAAGAGCACACTAGTCAAAAGGAAACCAATCCACATGGGGATTGATGAACTTCTACACCAATGTGAAAGGATTTGAACCTAGTGTGAGACTTGAGATTGCGGCTCTTGACATATGTTAAGAAGCAGAACTCCTTGAACCACATTCCTTGTAAAATACTTTCTATGAAAGTACCTAACAATTGGCTATTCTGGTTCCCCTATCCCTAAAAAATGACCAAAAAATCAGCCTAAGCAAATGACACTTCCCTTTTACACAAATAGCTAGTCTTTTTTCCTCTCTTATAGTATGGCAACGTCCTATAGTCTTGGCTGCAAATGGGTAAGTGAAATATTACTGTATCTGTCCTACAGACTTGTTAGACAGGAATTTACTTTAATTGGACTTAGTAACAAAGGCCTGTTAAGAATTTATTCTTTTTTAATTCAGAAATTTTATATACATAGTTTTTGATATTTTTATTCTGATTTTGACTTTTATTTCTCTAAAAAGCTTAATTTTTCCCTCTATTTATTTTTCTTTTATGTTTTTGGTTTTTTCTTTTAATAATTGACTCATACACCCATAACTCAACCACTTTGAGTTCATCCAGGTGTTGAAAAAAAACCCGTATTCAGGGGGGATTGTATTGTATTTTTATGAAAAAAATTCAATATTAAAAATTTTGTTTGAGAAGAATTTCAGGAAAAGAAGTTTGCTAACTCCTTGAATCCAGAATAATTAACTCTTTGAAAAAAGATGCTTGCAGAAACCTACACTGCATCAAGAAGATCCATAATGAACTTTTGGGTACAATAAATTGAACAAAAGGGGATTGAATATTTATTATAAATGTACACTGTTATTCCAAAGGGGACTGCCCCCTAATTTGGCTTTTTATCATTGTATCTAGCAAAACATTGGTTTTGCTTTCTCTCTTTTCTATTTCTCTCTAGTTAACTATTGTAATTTCCTCTTAGAAATTGAAATATTGTATACATCTGTAGTTAGAAGGTTTTAGGACTACAAGATGATTATGTTAAATGATCAATGGAGAGACTAGTCTTCCAATGATCATTGCTTAAAGTATTTGTGCTAAGTGGTAGCCATTCCTGATATTTTCCATTTTCAATATACTTGGAGCAATTTTTCTTGTTCATTTGGATGGAGGAAAAACCAAGAAGACTAGCAAAAAGAAAATGATGGTCTTTATTCTACATTTATTTCCTTATTCTATCTAATTGATGTATTTTTCTCTTATCCACTATGACAGATTTTCTCTTCTTTTGATTTTATTTTGAGTTTCATTAAAAGGAATACCTCCGTTTTCAAGATTTTAATAATATGTCAGTTTTCAGCCCCTTAGGAAACAAATTCAGTTTCTGAGAATTTTTTTATCTTAATGTCAATTTTAGACTTCCAATTTGATTAATGTTTCTCTGGGCCTCAGGGTCTACATCTATGAAATGAGTGTATTGGTGTATTGGACTAACTGACCTCTTTGATCCCCTCCGATTTCAAAACCTATGCTTTCTAAAGTGTATTATTTTTGTTTTAAACTACACTTTAGTGTACTCTTGTGGCAAAGAGCTACTATAAAAATAATGTTAATTTTCCTTGGGAAAATATCATTACTAAATCCCTAACCAAAGCTCAGCACATAAACTCTTAGAAAAGCAATGCTGAAACTAGTTACAGGTGCTATGATGTTAAAGTGTAAGCAGAAAAAATGCTAAAGATAATGAAGTCATTCTTAGATAGAATGTTTTTGTAATAACTATTGAATTCATGGTCAAATTATTCTTTACTTTTCTCAGTGTCATGATTTCTGAGGGAAATTGATTGACTTTAAATAATAAACACCTCATCAAAAATCTCCTTTCCTTGAACTACATGAGTTAAGGGGCATTGTCTCTCACTGAAAATGTGTCTGGAGTATTCCCAAGGTTTACTACATAAAGTTTGTTTTGTGTTTTTCTTGTCAGTTTCCCATTTTGGTTCATTCTGTCTACACTAAGAACACCATATTCTTCCCCTGTTCCAGTCTGTAAAATACTGTGTAATCTAGGTTCTTATCATTTTGTGTGTTATCTCCACATACCTTCGGGTTCTCTATGGTCCTTTCCATATTTTTCTCTAAACACCCACAACATTATATCTCCAATTTTTCCTTGGATATATCTTGTTTGTACACAGTTGTTTTCATTTTGTCTCCCTTGTTAGACTGTGATGTCCTTGAGAGTAGTTACTATCTTTTTTTCTTTCTTCATATCCCCACCACTTAGCATAGTGCCTGACACATAGTAGGTGCTTCATAAATCTTTATTGGCTGACCTGATACAGTCAACTCCTCTGAGTCATTAATATATTGTAGAGAAAAAATTAACATTTGAGAAACCATCTGCTATTCTGTGTTCTCATTATCATAGGACAATATAAGCTCCTTGAAGGCAAAGGCAGTTCATTTCTACCACTGTATCCCTAGCACCTATCATAATAACTTGCAAATTGTGTGGACTGTTTAAATGTAAACTGAATTTAACCAAACACAATTCAACCACATGATGTGGCATGCCCATTTGCCTTTCCCATCTTACATTTTCTTTATGATGTCTTCCACACTCCTTTATGTGTGTGTCATTATTAGTAATATGCTTCAAACTACTCATAACTGTCTTATATATCCTTCACATCACCTGAAGTTTAATTATTCTGGGATCATGGTGTTCCATGATTCATTGCTTGAGATCATCAGCATGAGAATGTTGTTAAATATTTTTTTTTCTTTTTTGTGGCAAGAAGCAATCCTTGTATTCACTACACAATATCCTATTCTCTTCTTCTAATTCAATTCTGGGTCCAACTCACTTACTATTTATAGTGATATATATATATATAGATATATATATATACTGATGTATTAATGTTTTCCCAACTGCACATCACAATTTGAGTAATATCTATTATTTATCCACTGGATTTTCCAGGGCAGATTCCTAGTTCAAAATCTTTTGACTGGACATAGAAAGCAAGACCTTATTTCTTACTTTATTTTATTCTCACTCCTAAAACCAATGGAGTTTCCCTGTTTCCCAAATTATAACTTCATAAGCAAGTACCCCTTTAGGCCCTAATAGCTCCAAAGCATATGGCATCATCTATAAGATCCTCTATATCTCCTAAGTAAACTTGAATAAATCAGGAAAAAAAAAACGCTCACATTCTCATTTCCTTTACAAAAGTTCTGTATCCAAAAATCCCAAGGTATGGATCAGAAAGCAGTTCAAACTGCTGTACAAACACTGAGTTAGCATATATCATTCATTTAGACATCTTTTTTTACTCCAGATGTGGAAATTGAAATAGGAAAAATAGATTGTCTCCTCATTTTTTTAACTCATCAAACTCAGAAACTCTTGTTCCAGTTGTTTCAGAGAGTAGTCCTCATTTAAAGTTTCTGTTTTGTTTTTCACTTTCATTCAATAGGTCAAGAAATAAAATTATGTCTATCATTACCTCTTTCAAGTATCTTTTTATGATGTTGGCACAAACATGGAAAATACTTTAGGTCATGGGTTCTTCATCTGATATTCATAGACCTCCAAAAGATCCATAGATAGATTTCCCAAGATTTATAAAGTTTGATGGGGGAGGACAGCTATTTTCAAATTTTCATTAACATCTACCTCTAACTGAAATCTAATAATATCCTTCCATAATGACTTCCTAAAAAACTATTATTCTAAGGAGAGCACCATGAGTTTCAGCCAGAGAATTCCATGATTGTTCTAGTCTTGATTTTCCAGTTTTCTCCACTGTCTTTCTTTATAGATACCTTCTCTACCCCCTAGCTTTTCAGCATCCTTTATGTGGTCTTACCCCCTTAGGATCTAAGTCTGTATTCTCAAGGCTCAGCAGAATGTCAGGAATGCAGTAAATACTTCAAAATGCTTGTTGACTTGGCATAAACATGTTTGGGTGGTCTTTTGTTCTACCATATCAAATTTGTTTTATAATTAAGAGACGTGAAGCTCAAGGTATAGTAGTGCATATTATTCTTGACACTTTTAAGATGTGATATTCAGTAGATTATTGCCTCTGACAAATTGCCTATTGCTTTCACATATGTCTATCAGAGATATCCTCAATGCATGTATAGATTTTTCTCATAAAAATTATAGAGAGGCAGCTAGGTAGCTAGATAGAGAACCAGCCCTGGAGATGGGAGGAACTAAATTTAAATCTGACCTCAGATGCTTCATAGGTCTATGACCCTGGACAAGTCTCTTAACCCCAATTGCCTAGACCTTTGCTGCTTTTCTAAATTAGAATTGACAGTAAAACAGAAGGGTAAGGGTTTCTGAAAATTTTAAAGAATTTTAAAATAAACATAAAGTTTGATAGTTGTTGCTATTATCTGTTACCTTTCTTCCTTGCCTACTTTTCCTATCACCACTCATTTTCTGCCAAACCTCAACCTTGAGTTACTTCCAACATTGTCACCTTCACTTTATTCATTTGCTACTGAGCCAAACAGGAGAAAAGCATTAAACTGTGTCCACTTGGTCTTATATTTCATGGGAAACATTGAGGCTATATATTGAATACTCATTGCTCTCTTCTCTCCCTCCTCAACTAAGATAAGTTCTTTCACTATTTCCTTCTTTGCCCTGAAATCTCAGTATCCTCTTTGACTTCACACTCTCCCTAAGTATTCAGTCAGTTATTAAGTCCTGTCATTTCTGCCTGTCCTAAGGCACAGATCTAAATATGTTATCTCACTCCCCTACCAAGTAAACTCCAATAGGTCCCTATTAACTCCAGGATCAAATATAAAATCTTCCATTTTACTCCTAAAACCTTTTACAATCTGGCCCATTCCTATCTTTCCAGTCTTCTTACAGCCTACTCCCCTCCACCAGTTCTAAGATCTAGCAATGCTGGCCTGCTTGCTAGTCCTTGCACATGACACCCCTATACCTGATTGCTTTTTCTCTGGCTTTCCTTCATGTCTAGAAAACTTGCTTTTCTCTGCCTCCTACTTTACCTGGCTTCCTTCACTTCTCAGCTAAAGTATGACCTTTTGCAAAAGACTACCTCAAATATTATGCCTTCTCTCTGAGAAAGCCTACAATTTGGCCTGTATATATTTTGTAAATATGTAGTTGATTGCATGTTGTCTACTCCATTAGAATGTGAACTGCTTGAAGTCCAGGACTATTTTTGGCTTTCTTTGTGTCCCTAGAACTTAGTAAATATGTTGGCATATCATGAGTCTTTATAAATAATAATATGGGATGTTTTCCCAAACCTTTGTCCTTCTTCTCATTTATAAAGGAATGAGCCGTGTTTTCCAAAAGGCTTTTTACTATCTTCTTCCATGTGTGCCTAGTTTTGCATTGAAACCATCATGTATCTATCTATCTATATGTCTGTCTGTCTGTCTATCTATCAATCAATCAATTAATCATCTATTTATCTATCTGTCTTTCTATCTATCTATCTATCTTCACTTGATTTGGAGAAATTCAGCAAGTTCTTTCTTTTTATTCTCTTTAACAGATTGGTACATGTGCTACAAATATCATCATAGCAGTATGAGCAAAAGCTCACTTTGGAGTTCTTAAGAAAACGAATTCCAGCAACTCCTAAATTTTGCCTCTCCAAGAACATCTTTCTATTTAGCTATTTAGCTACAACTTTCCTTTTGCCTACTAGCTTCATTTATTGAATGACTGTCAATATTGATGTGGTTCAGTGCCTCCAACATGCTAGGCTGGACAAGGGTGACACATTTAGAGAATCAATCGTTAATTTAATGCTTAGAGACAGTCTACAATTTGTGATTTTTAATAGTCTCTGTCTTCTTTCCCTACTACTCTGCCTCCATCACTGCTAAAGACTGAAGGTCATTTGTACTCTTCTTTGTCTCATGGGTTACCATAGACAAAGTCTTCTTTACCTAGAGAATAGGTCACAAATGATGAGTTTTTCTATTTATAGCAAGACTATTCTTCACAGAGCAGACACAGTCTGTCATGGAGAACATATCTGAAGCCCTGCCAATTTAATTGAATATGACAGTTTCTATTTCACTGGTATTATTTTTTGGAACTTGGGGTTATCTCTGTAACATGATGAGGCATAAGAGTACAATTTCAGTGGATGAAAAAATTAAATCCCCAAATGAAAACATGCTTTACCCACTCTGCTTCACGTTGACCCTCTTTTCATAGTGGTAAGCTTTAAGTTTTTATTTCTTTTCTGCATAGGTCAAGAAGTAAGCGTTTTCAAGGACAGCATGCTTTCTCAGCTAGCATTGCAAAGTGGAAATATTGATTGCCTCATGCTATGATGAACGAATTCCAAAAAGAACACTATTAATGAATAGTGTGTTTCTGGTATCTACATGCTTCATTGAATGGCAAGTGCTATACTTCATATCCCGTTTCTTTTTCTCGTCTGAGTAATAACACTGCCTAATGTGTGGGAGTTCTGGAAGCTGGCGGTGTAAAGACCAAATCCTCCAAAGAATTATATGTGAAGTGGTTCTGCACAGTACTACTCCCATGTTTCGGTTTTATTTGGAACATAAAGACAGGATTACATAATTCTTGCTCTTAGCCCCTTTAAAGAAAATAAAGTAAAAATCAACTCAAAGGCAACTTTGACTTTACTTAAGATATTATCTTGTTCTACATTTTCTATGCTTTCACTGTAAACCCAAAATAGATTTTACATCTATGAAGGAACAAGCATTATAGGGTGTGACTATAAAGTAATATGATTTACTTAACAAACACACATATCAAAATAAGTGTTGTATCCATTTAAACAGTCACGTTGGAGATGACATACTTTATTTTGATTGCCATTGTCCAATATGTTTTTGGAATTTCTTCTTTTGAAATTTCCTTCAGTTTCTAAAATATAATTTATTTTGAATGCACGCATTGATGACAAACATACATCTTTTAGAGACAGATTCAATTTTTGGAATTAGCCAAGACATTTAGTACAAATTTCAGACATTATTGGGGACTCGGGCATCATTTTTTAAAGACTTATTTTGTTACATGAGACATAGATAATTCCTTTTGAGGAGTTTTAAAAATGTTTTGACCAATAGCAGTGATAAAGAATAAAACAAATGTTCTCCTTAAGTGACAACATTGAAGGATGACACTCATTTGGATGTACAAACTTGACAATTTATATTTTTGTGGACACATTATCTTATCAATATGGATGTGAAATTCTTTTGTGTTATTCTTTTCCATGCCCTTCCAGAATTGTGCCATAGACAAATCACTTGAGATCCAGATATTTTTCTTTTTTTCTTTTAATATTTTGAGTGTGTCAATGAATGACCTTTTCTTTTGTCTTTCTTTCTAGATACATGACTGACCACCTCATTTTCTGGTCACACATATCTTTATTCACTTTTTTTGTAAATTTTTGGACAGGGCATTATTGACAACCCACTTAAAACCACTTTGCAAGAGTCCATTTCTATTACCTTTCTAATAATTCTTTTCAGATTGGACTATTCCATGATTTATAGTTAGAAACAGTGGAAAAGAGCACTGCATTTGGAGTCAGAATAAACAAATTCTACTATCCTAATACTACCTGTGAGACCTTAGTCAATATATAATCACTCCTGGACTCAATTTTATTGTCTCTAAAATGAAGAAGTTGAATTAGTATCAAAAAATCCCTTCCAGTTCAAAATCTGTGATTCTATGATTTTAAGACTAGCATAATATTGTTATAAAAGGGATAGGCTTTGCTGGCAGTGAATAATGTTTTAAATGATACCAGATAATTTATTTTATATTGGAGGAAGTATGTCATGGGTTGGAGGAAAAGGCATAGAATTTAGAATAATAAGATCTGAATTTAAGTCCTAGCTTTGCTACTTAATAGCTATGTCTCCTTAAGGATTATAAAACACTTTCTTCATAACAATTCTGGGAGGCAAGTGGTGCCAATATTCTTATTTCCCGTTTTTATGAAGAAACTAAGGTTCAGAGAGTGTAAGCAACTTTTCCAGGATCACACAAATTAGTTTCATTATCATAACTTGAACCCACATAGAGAATATTTTAATATCTTTAGTTAAATTTATTTTACATCAATAATAAAATTCATTCTTGTGAAACACTGACAATTTTAGCAACTGAGACCTATTATGTTTCAGGGGCCTTTTACTACAAAAGTAAATTATTTCCCATTTCTCAACTACATAAGCATTTTAGAAAGAATAAAATAAAATAATAAATATATTAGGATCTATTAATTGTTAGGATGCTCATGATTTTGATTGTTTTTTAATGATCATGGCTATTTAACAGAAGATCTTGGGGAAAAGAATTCATATGGAAAGTATCTGATAATGAGCAAACTTCATGAAAAATAATTTTTTTTCTTTTCTGATTTGGACACTAGATAATGGAAACAGATACATTTAATCCTGGTCTTCAGAGTGTGCCCCCTTTTTGGCATTACTAGAATTTAGAGTTGACATTTTATAATTACAATCAAAAGAATAAGAAGTTCAATTTTTTTACTATTTTTTTCCATGGATTTAGTAAAATTTCATGGCTATTCAGACTATGATCTCAGACCAATTCCATAGGCTGAAATACCACTGTCCATTAATTATACTAATCATGGAGAATTTTCAGGAGGTTCTGAAAGATATATGTTCAAGGTTCATATATACTTTAACATCAAAATGGGAATTGTTCCAAAGTGATTCTTTCCCAGAGAAAATGCATCCTAGGAGGCTAAAGATGGAGACAGTGTATGCTTTTTATCTTATTAAAAGTTAAATCATTTTATGCTAGTTTTCTGCACTTTGCAAGAAATATGTTTATGTGGAGATTTAAGAAAATGTTTTATAGCAAATGGATTGTCTGGTTTATCAGATCTAGACTTAGGGAAATAGATTCAGTTTACTTGTGCATAATTTTAAGTCATGAGAGATGTAGGATAAAATTTTGCTAAGCTTGTTTGTTTATTCAGATTTTTCAGTATGAAATAATAATTGTTGTTACCCAGCTAAGATGACCTATGAGTCATAAAAATGATATTATATAAAGAGCTTGAGGTAGGTAGCTATGTTCATATTATTATTTACCTGTTACATAAACAATGTTTTACAATTACAAAAATTGAAGTGTCATTAAGATTGCTTATCAAGTAGATAATCATATTTATTAGAATGAGATGGAAAGGTGAAATCCTGCTCAGATTCAATAACTTTGGGTGTATTTGGAGAAAAAGAACTAGGAAATTATGATTTGATATAAATATCAAGAGAACTTTACTACTTAAAAATGTTTATCTGTTATTTCTGACTTCCTTTCTGATGCTCTACTATTCCCTCAACCCCAAACCCTCTAGTAAATACTGAATATGTTGGTTAGAAATTGTAATTAAATTATTTCAGTCATATCAAACTTATGGTGGTTTTCATGAAAAAAAGTTATTGGTTTTAAATGATCATGTCTATCTTATTGGGGTTTTGTTGACACAGATACTGGAGGAGTGGTTTGCCATTTCCTTCTCTATCTCACTTTACAAATTTGGAAGCTGAGCCAAACAGGGTTACAAACAGACTTGCCAGGGTCACAAAGCTAGCACTGGAGGCCAGATTTGAATTAAGAAAGATGTCTTCCTGACTTTAAACTCAGCTCTATATCCTCTAGCCACTTAGCTGCCCTGGTGAGAAGTAATTAAGTATAATTTGCTGAATTTGGTGTGGGAGAATGGTTTAGAAACAATTTCTTTATGTATCTGAATCATATGAGTAAGACACCTACGTAAATTGTGATTTTAAATTTCCAAAATTTAAGCATTTTCTCTGTTTTGTCCCCTTTCAGAATTTTAGGAATCATGAAGGCATGCTGGCCTAATTCTTGACTTTCTGAGAACTATAATCTTGAAAGAAATTATTTTTTATTTTAAAACAATCCTAATATAAATCAGCTTAAAAACTTGTTTATCTTCTATTCAAGTATAAAAAGTACGGTACAACCAATAATTACTGAATAGTATGATATGGTGTGTATAATATTTCAAGGTACTAAATGTAAATCTTTTTCTAGGAGTTTAGGAAGTAATATCTCCAAAGAATTTCCTCTAAGAACAAAGACAAAGTGAAATGAGCAAAATTTCAAACCTAAAACCTTCTCCTTCTTAAAGGAAATACATTTTATATTATATACAGGACATACATTATACAATATACATTTTAACTAATTGTCATAAAATTCAAATGCCCTCATATAAATGCCCACATATAAAAATTTTTGAAACCAAAAGGTAATGTATTAGCATCATTGTAGATAACTCATCAAAAGTTCCAGCTATTATTTATAGGTCAAAAATGGCACATTAGGTAAATTTCCAAAGAGATGGTTCTACTGCATCCAAAACACATATTACTTTTTTAAATTTTATAATATTTTATTTGATCATTTCCAAGCATTATTCATTAAAGACAAAGATCATTTTCTTTTCCTCCCCCCCACCCCCAATAGCCAACGCGTGATTCCACTGGGTATCACAAAAACACATATTATTTTAAAACACATCATTCTCTGGATTAAAGGATACTGAATCCCCGAGTGAGTGTATCACAATGAATGGACTCCAGGAATCTGCAAAACACCTAATTGAACATGGACAGCAAAAAAAAAAAAAAGAGCTGATCCTTTATAGAATGGAAAAAATTATGGTTAAACACATTCATATACACAGGTGCATATACATCCTGCAAAATCATAATTTTCCTCTTAGTCATTAGCAATTTCCTATGGAATTTTGGGTTCCTCAGTTCTTTCTCTGGATTTGGATAGCATTTTTTCTCCCAAGTTCCTCTGGATTATTCTGGGTCATTGCATTTGCTGCTTTTAGAAAAGTCCATTATATTCGATTGTGCCATATTGCATCAGTCTCTGAGTATAATATTCTCCTGGTTCTGCTCCTTTCACTCTGCATCAATTCCTGGAGGTCATTCCAGTTCACATGGAAATACTCTATTTCTTTATTCCTTTCAGCACAATAGTATTCGATCACCAACATATACCACAATTTGTTCAGCCATTCCCTAATTGGAGGGCATCCCCTCATTTTCCAAGTTTTTGCCACCACGAAGAGAGCAGCTATGGATATTCTTATACAGGCCTTTTTCATTATCATCTCTTTGGGGTACAAACCCAGCAGTGCTATGGTTGGATGAAAGGGCAGACAGGCTTTTAGTGCCCTTTGGGCATAGTTCCAAATTGCCCTCCAGAATAGTTGGATCAATTCACAAGTCCACTAGCAGTGTATTAGTGTCAAAGGCATATTTTCAAAATATTGTCTGATATCAGTGAGTCTGTCCAGTCAGAATATAAAACCATGATGAAAAATATTGCATGGGAAAGTATCATTTGAACAGTGACAAAGTTAATTTATGTGTCTGGTGGGTAGTAGAAAATCAATGCTTTTTTTCTCTGAATGATGTTACACAGATGTTAAATGGGTCGTGCGTAGTTATAGTGAGGTTATGTCGGCTGTTTAAATGAATTATTTTTTCCTTTATTAACCCTAAGCCAAAGAGGAATGTGACATAATGGATACAGGGCCAGCTTTACAGTTAGGATGAAGTCCTATCTCTAGCATATTTTTTCCTACCCCTGTAGCTGTTAACGATATTATTCTCCCACAACTATTTTGCATGTATATTGCTATAAGTATCATATTTTGGAACAGCATATATTTATATTGCCCTCTCTCTTCGAATATAAGTTTTTGAGAGGAGGGACTATGTCACTTTTTCCTTTGTATCCCTAATATATCCCAAACAGCACAGAACATAGTAAGACTTTAATAAATGCCTATTGATTGATGGATTGATTGATACTAGCTGTATGGTCTCAAGGTACATAAGTTACTTTCTTTTTCGTATCACTTCATGTAACTTTTTTGGAATGCAATTCTTGGTACTTCAGTGCTGAAATGATTGTGTTTGCATAAACAAGGAGATAGATCTGTGATTTCACTGATATGATAGCAGTTTTTGTTCTCATAATCCCTTTATGTAATTTTCTTAATTATTATTCTATTTTTGTTCTAGATTATATCAGTACAATTTTTGATAATCATATTCTTTTTTATTTTAAGTTTATTTAATTGTTTTCTTCTGTGCTTCTACTCCCACAGTTCTTTCTCTGGTGTGGATAGTGTTCTTTCTCATAAAACCCTCAGAATTGCCCTGGATCATTGTGTTGTTGCTAGTAGAGAAGACTATTCGATTGTGCCACCTTGTATCCGTCTCTGTGAATAAGGTTCTTCTGGTTCTGCTCCTTTCACTCTGCAACAGTTCCTAGAGGCCATTCCAGTTCATATGAAATTCCTCCAGTTCATTATTCCTTTTAGAACAATAGTATTCTATCACCAACAGCTGATAACCATATTCTGATATTTTGCAAACTATGTTTTCTTCTTCCCTCCAACCCTCTCCCCTCCCCAAAGATGGCAGATAATGTGATATTTACTTACATATATCCAAATTAGTCCAATTAAATGTAATATCCTTGAGAACATTTAAGTTTTGATCTTTCTATACCCAGTACCAATCACAGTACCTTGTATATACTAGGCACTTAATTAATGCTTATTGGTTGACTGTCTTAAAGGAACTCAGTATATATTTACACAATGGCCATTGACAGGGTATGATTTTCCTGAGAAGACTGGATGGCTGAAAAATGTTCTTTTCCTCTGAGCTTAGATTTGGAAACTCATTTGGGTAAAATCATGCATTTCTTGGTAAAGGAAAGTCGAACCTGGAAATTGCCTGGCATACCTTCCTGACATCCAGAGCAACTTTATGGATCATGCTATGGGTTTGCTTTTTTATGTACATTCAGCTTCAATGGCTAAGACTATATTTTCGCCTCCAAGAGTAGAGCCAAATTAGACCTTGGATTTGGCTCTTTTCTCAGCTTTCTTTGGCCACAACTATTGTCCACTGGCCCACTAGGGTTGCCAAGTACTATTTTCTCAGGAAAAGATGATTTCTAAAATGACAATTTGCAACAATTCCTGAAGTAATGCCCATACCTTCTCCTCAACAACTTTCTTCTTCCTCATTCCTTGGTCAAATTAAAATAATTCAGAAGGTAAACACATCTTTAAAAATCACTGTTTTATGAGAAAGACAGTGACAAGAAAGAAAAAAAAAAGGTTCTCTGGAAAGCAGAGAAACTGTTAGTATTTCCACTTAATCCCCCCCACCCACCACCACCACTTTTTTGTAACTAGATTTATTGTGACCAGTTTGATTGCATTTTCCTTAAACAAACATGACTGTTGTGACCATTGGGGAGAAATTTAAGCCTATAGAATGGAATTCCATATGACTTCACATCACCAAAAGTACTCAGAAAACTCACCTATAATATGGTCATTTCTGCTTCGTATCAAAACTTATTCATAGTCTGGCATGGTCTGAGACTGGCATATGAGACTAAACCTTCCATTCTGCCACATTTCATCCAGTGGTTCTACTTGTGAAAATTCTGCAAAAATCCTAGTGCAATAATTATTTTATGGACGTTAGAATTTTTCAATCTGATATTACCTTTCACCTATGCTGTGTATCTCCCATAAGATGTAATCTCCTATATCTATTGAGATTACCATGTGGCTTGGGAGGTTTTAGTTTGTAATATATTAAAATATGCTGATTATTATAATAATGTTGAACCATCCTTGGTATAAATCCCACTTGATCATAATGAATGATTTCTTAGCTAAATCTCTCTAGTCTGTTAGACAGGATTTTGTTTAAATTTTATGAGTCAATGTTCCTAATAATACTGACCCATAAATTTCTTCCTGTTTTAGCTTTCCTTAGTTTCATTGTTAAGACTATTTTGATTTATAAAAGAATTCTAGTAAGGTGCTCTCCTTCTCAATTTTTGAGAATAATTTGTCAACTAAATGATCTAACCTTTCATTAAAAGTTTGCCAGAATTCTCCTATAAATCCATCAGGCCCAGGAGTTTTTTGTTTGGTAGTTCCTTTATATCTATATCTGTGTGTGAAGTAGAGTTTTAAAAGATCTCAAATCTGAGTGTTTGAGTATTTTATATGGTAAGGTATTCTATTTTGAGGGATTTTTAGTTTTGTTAGCATATAACTGGGCATAATAAGTTCCAATAATTCTTTTCACTTTTTCTGTTTTTTCTGTGATTTTACTTAATTCATTTGTTATCAATTTGATTTGATTTTTCTACTCTTCTTTTTTAATCAAACTATCAATTTCAAAAAATGAGATTTTTTACTTTTGTTTATAATTTCTATTTTTAAATATCCAATTTATCATTTCCCTCTCTAACTTTGATATCTCTTCTTTGGGCTTGTCTTATATTTGCTTATGTCTTGGTTTTCAATTAAAAAAACTATTCACTTCACTAAGCTTCTCTCTTTCAGTTTTGTTAATATATATTTGTAAGGATTTGATTTGTCCCATGAAAAATGGTTAGTAGCATCCTAGGAATTTTGGTATGTCTTTGATAATTATCATTTTTTAATTATTTTTTTGAAAAAAATTTAGTCAATTCAGTCACTTAGAACATTTTTCCTTGGTTACAAGAATCACATTTCTTTCCCTCCCTCCACTTCTCCCACTGCTTCCCATAGCCAACGCACAATTCCACTGGGTATTACATGTTGATCAGAACCTATTTCCATGTTGTTGATGTTTGCATTAGGATGATCATTTAGAGTCTACATCCCCAGTCATATCCCTTTCAACACATGTAATCAAGCAATTGTTTTTCTTCAGTGTTTCTGCTCCCACAGTTTTTCCTCTGAATATGGATAGTGTTCTTTCTCATAGATCCCTCCAAGTTATACAGAATCACTGCATTGCCACTAATGGAGAAGTCCGTTACATTTGATTGTACCACAGTGTGTCACTCTCTGTGTATAATGTTCTCCGGGTTCTGCTCCTTTCACTCTGCATCAATTCCTGGAGGTCATTCCAGTTCACATGGAAATACTCTATTTCTTTATTCCTTTCAGCACAATAGTATTCGATCACCAACATATACCACAATTTGTTCAGCCATTCCCCAATTGGAGGGCATCCCCTCATTTTCCAATTTTTTTGCCACCACAAAAAGTGCAGCTATGAATATTCTTATACAGGTCTTTTTCATTATTATCTCTTTGGGGTACAAACCCAGCAATGCTATGGTTGGATGAAAGGGCAGACAGGCGTTTAGTGCCCTTTGGGCATAGTTCCAAATTGCCCTCCAGAATGGTTGGATCAATTTACAACTCAACCAGCAGGACATTAATGTCCCGATTTTGCCATATCCCCTCCAGCATTCACTATTTTTCTTTGCTGTCCTATTAGTCAATCTTCTAGGTGTGAGTTGACACCTCAGAGTTGTTTTGATTTGCATCTCTCTGATTATAAGAGATTTAGAACACTTTTTCTTGTGCTTATTAATAGTTTTGATTTCTTTATCTGAAAATTGCCTATTCATGACCCTTACCCATTTATCAATTGGAGAATGGGTTGATTTTTGTACAATTGATTTAACTCTTTATAAATTTGAGTAATTATACCTTTATCAGAGATTTTTGTTATGAAGATTTTCCCCCAGTTTGTTGCTTCCCTTTTAATTTTGGCTGCACTGGTTTTGTTTGTACAAAACCTTTTTAATTTAATGTAATCAAAATTATTTTACATTTTATGATTTTTTTCTAACTTTTGCTTGGTCTTAAAATCTTTCCTTTCCCAAAGATCTGAAATGTATACTATTCTGTGCTCACCTAATTTACTTATATTTTCCTTCTTTATATTCAAGTCATTCACCCATTCTGAGTTTATCTTGGTGCAGGGTGTGAGATGTTGATCCAGACCCAATCGCTCCCATACCGTCTTCCAATTTTCCCAGCAGTTTTTAACAAATGGTGGATTTTGGTCCCAAAAGCAGGGATCTTTGGGCTTATCATAGAGGGTCTTCTTGAGGTCACTTATCCCAAGTCTATTCCACTGATCCTCCCTTCTGTCTCTTAGCCAGTACCATATTATTTTGATGACCACTGCTTTATAGTATAGTTTGAAATCTGGGACTGCAAAGCCACTTTCCTTTGCATTTTTTTTCATTATTTCCCTTGATATCGTTGATCATTTGTTCTTCCAAATGAACTTCGTTATGATTTTTTCTAATTCCATAAAAAAGTTTTTTGGTAGTTCAATGTAAATGACACTAAATATGTAAATTAATTTGGGTAGGATTGTCACTTATATTATGTTAGCTCATCCTACTCATGAGCAATGGATGTTGTTCCAATTGTTTAGATCTAGTTTTAATTGTGTGGAAAGAGGTTTTTAGTTGTGTTCATATAGTTCCTGTGTTTGTCTTGGCAGATAGATTCCTAAGAATTTTATATTGTCTAGGGTGATTTTAAATGGAATTTTTCTTCCTAATTCCTGCTGCTGAGATGTGTTGGAGATAAATAGAAATGCTGATGACTTATGTGGATTTATTTTGTATCCTGCAACTTTGCTAAAGTTGTTGATTATTTCCACTAGCTTTTTAGTTGATTCTCTAGGATTCTTTAAGTAGACCATCATATCATCTGCAAAGAGGGATAGCTTGGTCTCTTCACTGCCAATTTTAATATCTTCAATTTCTTTTTCTTCTCTAATTGCTACTGCTAGTGTTTCTAGTAAGATGTTAAATAATAGAGGTGATAATGGGCATCCTTGTTTCACTCCTAATCTTATTAGGAAGGCTTCTAGTTTATCCCCATTCCTGATGGTTTTGAGTACTGCTTTGGCTGCATCCCATAGATTTTGAAAGGATGTCTCATCATTGTCATTTTGTTCAGTGAAATTATTAATTGTTTCTATGATTTGTTCTTTAACTAACCAATTTTGAAGAATCATATTGTTTAATTTCCAATTAATTTTTGATTTGCCTCTCCATGTACTCTTACTAATTATTATTTTCATTGCATTGTGATCTGAGGAGGTTGGATTTATTATTTCTGCTCTCTTGCACTTGTTTGCAATGTTTTATGCCCTACTACATCGTCAATCTTTGTGAATGTACCATGTGCTGCTGAAAAGAAGGTATATTCCTTTTTGCCCCTATTTATTTTTCTCCACATATCTACTAACTAACTTTTCTAAGATTTCATTCACTTCTCTTACCTCTTTCTTATTTATTTTTTGGTTTGATTTATCTAGTTCAGATAGAGGAAGGGTCAGGTGTCCCACTAGTATAGTTTTTTCTATCTATTTTATTCTTTAGCTCCACTAGTTTCTCCTTTAGAAATTTGGATGCTATGTCATTTGGTGCATATATGTTGATTGCTGATATTTCTCATTGTGTATACTGACTTGTATCAGGATGTAATTATCTGTCCTATCACTTTTTACTAGATCTGTTTTTACTTTGGCTTTGTCAGATATCATGATTGTGACTCTTGCCTTCTTTTTCTCCGTTGATGCCCAATAAATTTGGCTCCGTCCTCTTACTTTTTCCCCTATGAGTGTCTACCTTCCTCATGTTTCTTATAGACAGCATATGATAGGGTTTTGGATTCTAATCCACTCTGCTATTTGCTTGCATTTTATGGGTGAGTTAATTCCATTCACAATCAGAGTTATGATTACCAGCTGTGTATTTCCCAGCATTTTGATTTCCACTCCTAGTCCTGCCCTTTCTTCTTTCACTATTTCCTTCTACACCAGTGTTTTGTTTTTAATCAGTACCCCTAGTTCCCAACCTTATTTTATTTCCCTTTCTGCCCACCTCCCTTCTTATTCCCTTTTTATTTTCTCTACAGTCTTTTTAAACTATCTCCCAGCCTCTGTAAGGGTTAAATTAGTCTCTACTGATACAAATATTATATTTTATGAGGTTTTTTAAAGATTATTAGAAATCAAGGATACAAAATAATAACCATGTGCCTAGGGCTGATTAGTCCATTCACATTTTACTCACTACATGTTGCAATAGCCTAGTAGAGGAAGAGAGAGCTGTGTGTGAGCATAGAAGAGGAAGAAGAGAGTGAAGAAGGCAAAGTTTAAATACAAATTGTGATCTCGCTCAGGTGGTAATCTCAGATAAGATTGTAGGGAATTCTGGGAAGCACCAAGGACTTCTGGGGATTGAAGTATAGGGTTCAAATCTCCATTTCTACATTCCCCATTTGATCATTATTGGGAAACCAGTTTTAATCAACTTAAATATTACAATAATTTGAGGATAAGAGAAAAAAAAACAAAACCAATAATTGCTAGGTGCATTGACCAAAAAAACAGTTAAGGGGCAGTCCCCTTTGTCATGAAAGTATACATACAAATAAATGTTCAATCAACCACACCCAAAGTTCATTCTTGATCTTCTCGTGCAGTTTGTGGTCTGGGAGCATCTTCATGGGGTCTTCTCCAAACAGTTCAGTTTCTGGATTCAGAGAGGTATCATGTTTCTTAACCTAAAATTCTTCTCAAAAGGAATTTAAACTTTGCAACTTAAATAATAATATTTTTACATCCCCCCCTTCAAGAAGGTGATTGAAAAACACAGAGTTCATTTAGGGATGCATGGCTGAGTTGCATGAGTTGCATTTGACATCCATGGCTGGTATATGAATCAATTGGCAAGAGAAATTAAAAAGACATCAGAAAAATTCAAATAAAAAAAGATAATTTCTGGATGAAGATATAGACTATCAAAGGAAAAAATAAATCTATAACAGGTCCTTGAATCAGAGCCCAATTAAAATGACATAAGCAACTAAGCATTTACCCAGTCAATAGCCAGGACTACAGAAAGTTGCCACACTAAAAAAGACAGAAAAGGGACTAGATTATAGGAGCCATGTAGGAGCCAAGTTTCAGATACTTGTCTGTATTTTCACAGAGTGTGGATATAAGGAAGGCCTATGTCTTAACGTATGTTAAGCGTTGCAAGTATTGGCTTAGAATTGCATCAATCCTTCCTGGATTGGTTTCTTTTGCCCTGTGCAATGGCTCTTTTGTATATCTTGTCCTGGAATCAGACAGAAGCATTAAGCAAAGACCCATAATTTTTTTAAACAATTAGTGGCATCATTTTTACAGTCTCAAGCTTTTGGGGCATGCATTGACATTATAACAAATGTATTTTAAACTTATATTACTGCAAATCAAAAAACAAAGAAAATCTTCATACTGGTGACATGTGCTTCAAATATAAAAAGGAGATAAAAATTAAAAAAAATGAAATAGTATATTGCACATGCAAGAAAAATATAATAATAAAAGTTTTAAAATTCAAAAATATAGCTTATAATAATTGACACACTGTGTCAGTTAAGAAAATATAGAATACAAGGTTTTCTCATCAAAAACAAGATTTTCACACTTGGCCATGACCCACTGTGAGTACAAGCAAATGAATTTCACAAGGTAACAATTTTTTCAGTAGTACAAATATGTAGGTATCAATATCCCCAAAATTCTCAATAGCCCAATTAATTACAATAACAAACAAACCCACTATCATATTTCATATAAGTTGCTATATGGCATTTTAAAAGCCTCTGAACTGATGGATATTTGTCACAATTTTTACAAACAAAGCAAATCTTTCAACCTTGGCAAATACATTGTTAAACAAAGTAAAACTTATTTGGGTCTAGAACATCATCAAGAAATCTAGATATCATTAAAAATGTGGTAGAGTTGTCAAGGAACAACTCAAACCACTGTAAAGTGAGCTGAAGAGTTATAAATGAGAGATGCTCCTCTTTGGGGAGTCATCCAGAGGGGTACCATGCCCTGGGATTAACTTCCCAACTCCTTTGGTATGAGACTGTGATGTCCAATCCATTCACATTTTTGTCAGTTTGGGAGAGGGGGATTATAATTGCATTTCACTTCAGCTACTAAAATGGACCTTATCTCCTGTTAGGGGCAGACAAAATGACCAGAGTTTGTTTTAAAAAAATTCTAAAAATCATGTCTTAAAATCAATTTGAGATATTTAGTTCATTAAATTTTCCAAAGGTTGTTATACAATTGTAGCCAGTTCTGATGAAGTCCATCTATCCTCTTTGTGACAATTTACAAATTCAAAACAGAAAAACTGTTTTTATATGGGCTTCTTCAATAATAGTTTTTCAGTGTGGTTATAGGGGGAAAGCAACAAAATATAACAGTAGTTAAAAGCCAGTACATTAAAATGATTCAGAGTAATAGAATAGCATTGAATGCATTAATATATGAAATTAAAACAAACAAAATTAAATCTTAAATAAAACAATCAGTAAAATGCAACAAACTACAGTTTTTTTATAAAACATTGGAGTCTGAAATGCCTTAAAAATATAATCTCCAGTCTCTTTAGAGTTCATTTTTTTAGTTAATTATCCATTTAGTTGCCTATTGTCAGAAGGCAGAAGATTGGTAAGGGGTAGGCAATGAGGTTCAAGTGACCTGTCCAAGGTCAGTCAGGAAGTGTCTGAAGCCAGATTCAAACCCAGGACCTCCCATCTCTAGGCCTGGCTCTCAATCTACTGAGCCACTGAGCTACTCCCCCATAGTGAAGGTGGGTTTTAGGAATCTCAAATTGGGCCAAAGAGATGCAGGGAGCTGAATTTATCCCCTGAATCTCAGGTGAAATCAGTGTACTCAAATATATTCTTTGAAATAAGCCATGCTTATAACTTCCTGTCTGGAAAAGTCTCTTCCTTCCCCTCCTTTTCCCCCCCTGTGGTCCCTGTAGCCTAAGGCAGAACAGCTGGTGTTTGATTCCGAGGACACAGCAGCTATCAGCAGCCTGGGTCCTGGGGCAGGACCTGGGGCAATGATTGATTGGAGGTGAGAGTTGCTGGGGCCCGAGTGGGGCCCCGAGGCCAGGAGAGCAATCTGGGTCAAGCAGGTCCAGATTACTGGAGTGCAGAAGCAGACAGCAGGAGCCAGGCCTGGCGGGCAGGGCTGGGACCAGGAGAGCGATATTGGTCAAGAAGATCAGGAGGAGCTCAAGAATCAGCTTTGCTGAAAAGTCTTGGCAGGAAGAACATGGCTTAAAGGAAAAATTATCTAGGATATCTTTAAAAAACAATTTGAGAAGTTCTCATCCAATCTAGTGATTGCCAAATTGTAAGGGTTAAATTAGACTCTCCTGATAAAAACATTATATTTTATGAGGTTTATTAAAGATTATTAGAAATCAAGGATGCAAAATAATAACTATATGCCTAGGGCTGATTAGCCCAATCACATTTTACTCACTACATGTTGCAATCACTGAGTAGAGGAAGAGAGAGCTGCATGTGAGCATAGAAGAGGAAGAAGAGAGTGAAGTAGGCACTACAGCCAGTTTAAATACAAATTGTGATTTTGTCCAGGTGGTAATCTCAGGTGAGATTATAGGGAATTCTGGGAAGTACCTAGGACTTCTGGGGGATTGATTTTACATTCAAATCTCCGTTTTACACCTCTCCTTCCCTTGTATTGCTTCCCTCCTCACTAGTCTGTTTGTTACCCTTCTGCTTCCTTATAGGGCACAAATCAATTCTCTGCCCCAATGTATTTGATTGTTCTTCTCTCTTCAAGTCAATTTCAATGCACGTGAGAATTGAGTATTTCCTATCTCCAACCTCTTTATCCTTCCAGTGTATTGATGTTCTTCCCCCTCCTGCCATGAGCTTCTTCATAGCATAAATTTACCCCATTTTGTTTCTTTTCCTATGTCTCTTAGTATTAACCTCTTTTTAAAAAAACTCTAGTTGTATATATATATATATATATATATATACATATATATATATATTGCATACACATATCTATATACATATTTATGTCATAGTATTTCATCATGGGGTGTATGGGGTATTCAGGGAGGGGTAGTATCTCTGGTATGGAGGGCTTGTCATGCCCTCCTAGGGCAGCTCTCCAGCCTCTGACCCCCACCTGACACCCAGCTCTCACTTGTGGCTCCCAGTAGCTGCTAGCATGCGGCAGCGGCCACACCCCGGGGCAACAGCTTAGACAGGCCAGCTAAACCTTGTGAGGGTAGCCATGGGGTCGTCGACCCCTGGTGAACCAGAGATTTGCTCACCCAGCATGTGAAGACTGCTTCGGCGTAATAAAGCAATAAGAAGATTCAACAGCTGAATTGGCGATGCAACAAAGCACTGTGGAGTACTTAGGGCGTGTTGGAGCACAAAAGACAACGTGACCATCCAATGCAGCTGAGGAAGTCTCCAGACGTAACAACTTTTCGTACCAATGGACCGAGGCTTCCAACGCCGAGAGAGTGGGACTGTCTCTGTGCATCGACTTTTCCACTTAAATCTCTTTCACGCACAAGTATCTTTGTGCACACTCATCTATCCTAACCCCGTCCACCCTCTTCAAGACCTGTGGCAATGGGGGAGTGGCAACGCAACCAGGGAAGGTGACCACTGGCAGCAGTAGTCAGAATCCTGCATGTAGGCCGTCCACGGACGAGTGGTCTCTTGGCCCTGTAGGGCAGCAGGGATGTTCGGCAGCATCCTGAGTGACTGAGAAGCCCTCTCTAGGACAGCATTGCTCACCTTAATCAAGGGAGGGGACTAGAAAAGGTGTCCCAAACATTGCCTGCCCTACAAACACCTGGTCAGCACACTGCGGCTGGCGGGTCATCCCTTTAAGAGGTCGAAATCAAAGAAAAAATACAAAGAAACTCCTACTAAGAGCATGGAGCATCAGGACATTACTTGATAGAGAGAATACCCCAAGACCTGAGAGAAGAACAGCTCTAATCGGTAAAGAACTGGAGCAATATAACATCAACATCGCAGCCTTAAGTGAAACACGCTTACCAGAAGAGGGATCACTCAGCGAACCCACCACTGGATACACCTTCTTCTGGAAAGGTAGAGCCTCAAATGAAGACAGAATCCACGGATTTGGCCTGGCCATCAAGACCAGTTTGCTCAAACAGCTGCCAGACTTGCCTGTGGGCATCAGCGAGAGGCTCATGAAGATCCGTTTGCCTCTCAGCAAAGACCGGTATGCCACAATCATCAGCACATATGCCCCAACACTGACCAGCACAGAGGAGACCATCGAGCAGTTCTACTCTGACCTGAGTGCCGTCCTGCACTCAGTGCCCACAAATGACAAGCTGATACTACTGGGAGACTTCAACGCCCGCGTTGGTCAGGACCATAAAGTTGGAAAGGAGTGCTCGGCAAACATGGTGTGGGCAAAATGAACAACAAAGGCCTACTGCTACTCAGCAAATGCTCAGAGTTCAAACTCATCATCACAAACACTGTGTTCAGAATGGCGAACAAATATTTTTTTCTTTTTTTTTCTTTTTAATATATTTTATTTGATCATTTTCAAGCATTATTCGTTAAAGACATAGATCATTTTCTTTTCCTCCCCCCCACCCCACATAGCCGATGCGTAAATCCGCTGGGCATTACATGTTTTCTTGATTTGAACCCATTGCTTTGTTGATAATATTTGCATTAGAGTGTTCATTTAGAGTCTCTCCTCTGTCACAGAATGGCGAACAAATATAAAACAACGTGGATGCACCCACGATCAAAACAGTGGCATCTCATTGACTACATCATTGTATGCCTGTGAGACATCCAGAACGTAAAGATTACCAGAGCCATGAGAGGAGCTGAATGCTGGACAGACCACTGATTGGTTAGAGCGACTCTACAAATGCGCATTGTGCCTCGCCATCCAAAATGCACCCAGACTGTTCACACATTTTACAATGTGAGTCGTCTTGGAGATCCATCTTATTTGCAAACATTCCAGTCCTGCCTGGACGACAAGCTGTCTGCCAAGGGACCACTCACTGGAAGCTCAACCGAGAAATGGAACCAGTTCAGAGACGCAGTGAAGGAAACATCAAAGGCAGTCCTAGGCCCCAAACAACGCAACCACCAGGACTGGTTCAAGGAGAACAACACTGCTATTGAAGACCTATTGAGCAAAAAGAACAAAGCCTTTATGGAGTGGCAAAATAACCCAAACTCTGCTCCTAAAAAGGACAGATTCAAGTCTCTCGAAGCCACGGCACAGTGTGAGATCAGGAAGATGCAAGACCGATGGTGGGAAAAAAAGGCAGAAAAAATCCAGCCCTTTGCTGATACAAAAAACTACAAACAATTTTTCAGTGCCCTCAAGACTGTCTATGGGCCATTAAAACCCACTACCATTCCCTTGCTACCCTCTGATGGTGACACTCTCATAAAAGATAAAAAAGGCATCAGCAACAGGTGGAAAGAACACTTCAGTCAGCTTCTCAACCGATGCTCTTCAGTCGACCAAAGCACCCTTGACCAGATCCCCCAAAACCGCACCATTGAACAACTTGATGTCCCTCCTTCAATAGAGGAAGTCCAAAAAGCCATTAAACAAATGATTGCAGGCAAGGCACCCGTAAAGACAGGATCCCAACCGAGGTGTACAAGGCCTTAAATGGAAAGGCTCTCCAGGCATTTCACATAGTGCTGACCAGCATATGGGAAGAGGAAGACATGCCCCCAGAACTCAGAGATGCCTCCATGGTAGCCCTATACAAGAACAAAGGTGCACAAGCAGCCTGTGACAACTACAGAGGTATCTCACTACTCTCCACTGCTAGAAAGATCCTCGCCCGTGTTATACTCAACAGACTCCTGTCATCTGTTTCAGAGCAGAACCTGCCTGAATCACAATGTGGCTTCCGACCAGATTGTAGCACCATCGACATGGTCTTCACAGTGAGGCAAATGCAGGAAAAATGCCTTGAGCAGAACCTGAGTCTCTACATTGTCTTCATAGACCTGACAAAGGCGTTCGACACAGTGAACAGGGACGCATTGTGGGTGATCCTTTGCAAGCTCAGTTGCCCAGCAAAATTTGTCAGACTGATCCAGCTCTTTCATGTCCACATGACAGGGGAAGTCCTATCTGGTGGAGAGACTTCCGATCACTTCAACATCTCCAATGGCGTGAAACAAGGCTGTGTCCTCGCTCAGGTACTATTCAACCTATTTTTCACCCAAGTATTATGACATGCTGTGATGGATCTAGACCTGGGTGTCTACATCAAATACTGACTGGATGGCTCACTATTCGACCTTAGCCTCCTGACTGCAAAAACAAAGACAACAGAGAGACTCATCCTGGAAGCTCTCTTCACAGATGACTGTGCTCTCATAGCCCACAAAGAAAATCATCTCCAAACCATTGTGGACAGGTTCTCTACAGAGACAAAACTATTTGGCCTGACTATCGGCTTCAGCAAAACAGAGGTGTTCTTCCAACCTGCACCAGGGAGGCCAACTAACCAGCCGTGCACTACAATCGACAGCACGCAGCTTTCTAATGTCAACACTTTCAAGTACCTGGGCAGCACCATCGCCAACGATGGGTCCCTAACCACGAGATTAATGCCAGGATCCAAAAGGCCAGCCAGGCACTCGGGCGGCTGCACTGAAAAGTCCTCCAACACAGCGGTGTAAGCACTGCGATGAAGCTCAAAGTGTATAAAGCAGTGGTCCTTAGCTCGCTCCTGTACAGTTGTGAGACATGGACACTGTACCGGAAGCACATGAAACAGCTGGAGCAATTCCACCAATGCTCTCTCTGGTCAATCATGAGGATTCGATGACAGGACCGAATCACCAATCAGGAAGTCCTCAACAGAGCCAACTCCACCAGCATCGAAGTCCTGGTCCTCAAAGCCTAGCTACGATGATCTGGACACGTCATCCGCATAGACCCACAGAGAATACTAAGACAGGTATTCTATGGTGAACTGTCAGCTGGACTCAGGAAACAAGGTCGACCAAAGAAAAGATTCAAGGATCAACTTGAAGTGGGCTGGCATGACACCAAAGCAACTAGAACTCGCTGCCTCTGACAGAAGCAGCTGGCAAACCCACATTAACCATGCCGCCACCACCTTTGAAGATGAGCGACGTTGACGTCTTGCCGCTGCGCGTGAACGCTGTCACCAGGCCACAACCGCACCTCCAGTAACAACTGGCTTCCTATGCCCCATGTGCCACAAACTCTGCGCCTCAGCCTTTGGACTCCAAAGCCACATGAGGGTACATCAATAGATGATAATGCACAAAGACAATTGTCATTCTCGGTCACCGAGAGACTACCACTATTTCATCATATACAGTTTGCCAGTTTCCCTCTAAGTATAATTCTTCTAGCTACTAATGCGATAATAACAATTTTTAAGAGTTACCAATATCTTGTTTTTTTATAGGGATATATATCATTTAACTCCCTTAAAAAGAGTTTTTTGTTTCTTTGTTTTTGTTTTTCCCCCTTTCTTAATTACCTTTTAATGATTCTCTTGAGTTCTCTGTTTGGGCATCAAATTTTCTGTTCATATTTGGTCTTTTCTTTACAAATGCTTAGAATTCTTCTATTTTATTAAATGACTATACTTTACCCTTTAAGAATTTAATCAGTTTTGCTGGGTAGTTGATTCTTCATTTTAGACCTAGTTCCCTTGCTTTTCCAGAATATCATATTCCATGTCTTTCAGTTCTTCAGTGTAGATGTAGCCAGATCCTGTGTTATCCTCACTGTAGTTCCATGGTATCTGCATGATTTCTTCTTAGCAGCTTGTAATATTTTTTCCTTGGTCTGGTAGTTCTTGAATTTGTCTATAACATTCCTGATGTTGTCATTTGGGGATTAAGTACAGTAGGCAATCTGTGGATTCTTTCAATCTCCACTTTTCCCTCTTGTTCCAAAATGTTGTGGCAGTTTTCTTGGATAATTTCCTATAGGATGATGTTCAGGCTTTTTATTTTATCATGGTCTTCTGGTAGACCAATGAATGAGGTGTTTCATATTTTCCTCAATATTTTCATTCTTTTGATTCTGTTTTATAGTTTCCTGCTGCCTTGTGAAGCTGCTTGCTTCTAATTGTTGTATTCTGGTTTTTAAAGACTGAATTTCATCCCTGGCTTTTTGGTCATCTTTCTCCTTCTGGTCTGAATTTTTTTGGAGTTCATCTTTCATCATCTTTGCCTCATCTTTCATTTTATTTTATATAATGATTCTATCTTTAATTTTTTGATGCGCCCATTGTTTAAGATTTCATTGTTAAATTCATTTGAGTTTGTATCTTTTGTTGGTAGTTTCTGAACCAACTTCTTTTTATTGTAATCTGATCTGAGGATATATAATTATATCTTTCTTTTTACGTTGTTTTCTATATCCCAATATGGTGAATGATCAATGTTTGTAAAAGTTCCATGTGAAACTAATATGTGTATTTTTGCAATGTCATTTAAAAGATGTCATAAGTCTTTTTAACTGTAAAATTTCCAGCAATTTCTTCAGGTCCATATTTTCCCTTTTTTTAGTCTTTCTACAAGACATTCAAAAGTTAGAGGAATATTGAAGTCTCATGACACTATTTTGCTTGTCTATGTTTTCTTGTAGCTCAGATGTTTCCATTATGAATTTGAATGCTAAGACATTTGGAGCATAGAAGCTTACTGCTATTGGTTTATTGTCTATAGTCCTTTTCGGCATAATATACTTTCCTTGTTTATTTCTTTTTGGTTTTTGAGTGCTTTTTTTTCTTTATCAGACAGCATGATTACAACCCTTTCTTTCTTTAATTCCCTTGATCCACAGGACATTTTTTCCCATCATTTCAGGTCTATTTTTGTTATGTCTTCATTTTTTTAATGTCTTATAATCAACGGTTTATAGGATTTTATTTTCTTATCCGTTATCTTTTTCATTTTATTGGATTGTTTAATCAATTCACATTTAATGAGTTAGGTTAATATCTTCTATCTGTTTCGAACATAAGGTCTTTTTTTCTTCAAGTTAGGATGTTTTTTTTCTGCCTTCTGCTATAAACAGTATTTTTATTTTATATTTATTTAATTCCTTTAGTTACTGTAATCTTTTTTTTTTTTAATGGACCTGTCTCCACTGGCTCTCTTCTCCTCATCACTGATCCTTTCCTCTCATTTGCTACTTTTTCCTTTAGGCTTTATTTATTAGTTTCTTTTTCACTCCTGCTTTTATATTTCCCACCCACTCCCTCTTTCTTCCTCTCATTTAATGAAGTATAGTCTACCTTCCCCTCCCCTTCAACTAGTCCTATACATTATTATTTAATTATTGTGTATTCCTTTACAAAAAGCATTTTTTGGCTTGATTCATTATCCATCTTCTCTCTCTCTCTCTCTCTCTCTCTCTCTCTCTCTCTCTCTCTCTCTCTCTCTCTCTCTTCTGCTCTAGATCCTCAATCTATGCTTTATGACCTCTATAATTATCCCATCTCTCTCTTTTCTCTATATCCCTCATGCCATCAAAGGTTCCAATTTATCCATTCTAGGGTCTTTCCTCTAAAAACTTCCTGTCACTGCCTTGTAGAGCTTACCTCATGGATTACAATGTAAGTTTCTTGAGGACAGCATTTAGCATAGTACCAACACACTTTACAATTATTTATTGAATTGCTGATTGCTTGATCATAGAAAAACAAATTTAGAGATAGAAGGGAACTTGGAGTTCATGTGGTCCACCTTTTATACAAAAGAGGCAATTGAAACAGACATGGATTAAGTGATAGTAAATAGTGGGGGCAGAGGAGTGGAGAGCTTTATGGTAGCTTTATGACATTATTTTCTTTTTCTAGTGATCTAGAAATGGAGAGAGCATACTAGATGGTTTCAAAAAGTTCCTGGAGAGTAGCGGACTAGATGGTGCAGGAGAAAATGATGATCTATCCAATCTGGAAGTAGCTGAAGAGCCAGATATGGAAGAAGATGATCAAATAATTGTGGAATCTGAACTGTTAAGTGGAGAACTAAGTTGGCCTATCCCCAAAGTAATATACCACATTGTGCCCTGATCTAACCAAGCAGAAAATGCATTTGGAAATTGGTAAGATTAACAACTGAAGAAGAATATTGATTGAAAATCCAGGGATTTTTTTCAAAAGTAATATTTTATTCTACCATATATATATATATATGAATTCAAATGTTCTTTTTTATTTAGAGTTTTTAAAAAGTCAATTATCTTTAATAGACCAAATCATTTGGTGGGCCTCATATTCTTTCAGGGGAAGGGGTGGGGGCTAATGATCTACTTTTTGGGTACATTTTTGGTCACATGCTTTTTTTTTTTACTTGAAGCGGATTATAATGTCAAAAGCATGAGGGTTGTTGTCATTACTAAACTATTTTAGTGTCTGCCACACTCATAATATCTCCTACAAAGGTTTGTGGAGGGGGCAGCTGGGTAGCTCAATGGATTGAGAGCCAAGCCTAGAGACATGAGGTCCTAGGTTCAAATCTGGCCTCAGATATTTCCCAGCTGTGTGACCCTGGGCAAGTCACTTGACCTCCATTGCTTAACCCTTACCACTCTTCTGCCTTGGAGTCAATACACAGTATTCACTCCAAGATGGAAGGTAAGGGTTTAAAAATTTTAAAAATTAGAAAACAAAGGTTTGTGGTATTTTATTTTAAAAAACATATTTGATAATTCAACTATATGTAAAGGTAAATAGCAGTGTCACTCACCTTTTAGGTAGTCCTTCCTGGATTTAACCATTTCTCAGTCTAGAGAGGGGCAACCACTAAGCTAAATGCTAGGTCTCTCCCCTTCACCCCATGACTGAATGTCCTGGTATTTTGCTTTAGAGACACTTTGAAATGCTATGGAGATGGATAGGACACTGCCATTATTCATTTTTTGTATGACAGTTTAAGCTCAATCAGAATTAATAACATTTTAAGCTTTTCCTCCACAATGTTGAAAATGGCCACATTAGCCAAAAACAAGTTGAAGTTGTAATTTTTAAAATGCTTCAGAATTTCCCCTTACCGTGCTTGATTATGCATGTAGTAAATACATGTGTTATCTTAGCAGCGAGAATTTTCCAGCAACCCTTGTTGGACTTAAACACCAGAATCTAGCAAGAAGAATGCAGGCGACCCACTATATTTCAGGTAGAAGCCCTCTCCTCTCAGTCACTTTTCATGTAATATTTTCTCTTCCATTTTCTATTGCTTTAGTTAAAGCCAATTTGAGCTAGGGTTGATGAGAAGATTTTCATTTTTAGTATATGTATATATACACACCTCTAACTCCCATTTTCTCACCCAGAGATTCTTAATCTTGTGTGTGTGTGTGTGTGTGTGTGTGTGTGTGTGTGTGTGTGTGTGTGTATGTGTGACAAATGTTTTTGGCAATTTGGTGAAATCTGTGGATCCTTTCTCAAAATAGTGTTTTCAATAATTGGAGGAAATGCTAACTTTCAGTAAGAGGTTAGTGAAAATAAAGATATAAATATTTTTCATATCCAAATTCACTGGTCCTTTGAAATCTATCCCTTTGTGGATCTATAGCCCTAGGTTAAGAAATACTATCTAGTCTAATTATTTATTCATTCTCTAATATTATCAAAATTCTTTAAAAATGAAGTAGTAATACCTATGATATAATTTTTAAATATATGTGTGTGTACTTAAATACACATACTTTTTTGGTGGAAGGCAGCATAATATGTATGTCACAGACTTCCAAGCCAGGAAAACGTTGCTTCTGACCCATACAGATTATATGACTGTGGATAAATTTGCTTAAACCCTCATAATCTATAAGTTAGGGACATAGAAATTAAATAATCTATAAATTACAAATAACTTGCTGGTCTGCACTACTATAGGAAGTTTACTTATTGGGAATTTCTTTACACTGACAAAACCAGTCTCAGACTATCCCATTTCCATCTCCCTTTCTAAACACATGCACAATTATTTGGTACATGAAGCTTGAAGCTCTTGAGTTACAGAAACATTGTAAATTTTCTTTTCAGAGCTTATTCTAGTTCCAGGTGTGCACACCAGAATTATAGGGCAAGTATTTCTAAGTCTTGTTAGCTTTATGGCATGGTTGTCTTTGTCAAGTGGTTTAATCTCTGGTTATTCATGACTTCTCAGAACTGACTGCACAGGACAAATACCTAATCTAAGTCAGTCTTGTTAACTGCCTACATTTATTCATTGTTCCTATTTCAGAGATTTACAATTTGATTTCAAATTTTGTTCTTGGCCTTAATCTCATGTTGCCCATTTAATGATCAGCAAATTATTTTTCTTTTCGCCTCTTTTTCTCCAATATTTTGTTGCTATGGTCACTATAAGTACATGGAAGAAAAACAGACAAGAAGATGAAAAGTTTTTCAGATTAGTTTCAGTCAAATGTGTGCAATATTGACAAATAATTCATTCAATAAAAATCCAAGGTTTAAGTCAATTCATAATTTTAATGAGGACAATTAAACATAAGAACTTTTTCACTTTGGTAGTGATGATGAAGATGTCTTGTAAAAGAATCTGGCATGAAAGAACATGTAGTTTTCTCCTGGGTTAGTGCCATAGACAGCACTTCTCTCTGAATTTCCTGAATTTATCTTTCTTCAGGTGAATAGCACTCCTACCTTCATAAATTTGCTTCTTAGTAATTCAGGTTTTTCTTTCCCCAGCTGAATGCAATGCCTTCTGGAATTTAGCATCTCAGTAGACATGTTCAATAGAAGGGTGAGAGGAGACATTTTCCTCTTTCCATCCCCCATGCCAAAAGTGATTCCTTCTCTGAGTTTTGGCTCCACGTCTTGAACTGGAATCTTTTGAACTAGAACTCCTTCAGAATTAGACTGAGTTCACTGTTTGACTGCTCACCACTGTGGACTGACTTAATGTTTGTTTGTTTGTTTTAAAATACATAGACCAAGAAGTATGCCTCACTCTTTCAACCAATAATAAAATAGTTCCTAAGTAATAACATCTGCCTTCATATAATGGATAAAAATCCTTTCAAATTGATTAAAGGCTTATTTGTGCCTAGTTTAGATGGAATTGGATTGGATTGCATCTTCAGCACTGACATTAATTGGGGTAATTAAACACTACTGGTACAGGTCCATCTATGCTCGTAGCAATATTAAACCATGCTAGATCTTAAAATGTGGCTGAACTTGTCTTAAAATTAAAATACTACTTATTCTCTGATTAAGAATCACTTATAGAAAGACAGAGGGATAATTATATGACCTCAGATTATTTTTTTTATCATTTTTTCAAATGAAGTCAATAAGAGGAGCCTTGAATCAGCTTGAGTACTGCCTCAACAAGCCATATTCTTTATAAAGTAGCATTGTAAAGCACTTAGCACAGTACCTGGCACATAGTAAGAGCTAGTATTATTTTTAATGTTCCTTACTTTATTGGAAGTTCAGTTCTTCTAAAAAATTTGGTGTCAATATTTGTTGTTATTCAATTGTTTCACTCATATCCAACACTTTGTGGCCCCATTTAGGGTTTTCTTGGCAAAAGTACTGGAGTAGCTTGCTGTTTCCTTCTCCAGATCATTCTCCAGATGAAGAAACTTGGGCAAGCAGTGTTAAGTTACTTTCTCGGGGTCAATCAGCTAGTCAGTATCAGAAGCCAGATCTGAACTCATAAAAGATGTATCTTCCTGATTCCAAGTCCTGTGTTCTATTTACCACACCACTGAGCTGTCCAAAGGATGGAATATTGTATTATATTTTCCTTTTATGCATTGATCAATGAATTACTGACATTCCATTTTTAAGAAATATAAGTTTAGACTTTTGAACTGCTTTTTTTCTTTGAGTATATACAATCATGAAACTTAGTATTCTGTGATATAGTCACTAGCCTACTTACTGTTTCATCCACTAGGTACTCCACCTCTAATATCTAAGCCATTGTACTGGCTATTCCTCATTTCTAGAGTACACTCTCTCCTCACCTCTGCCTCTTGAATTGCTTGGATTCTTTAATTTCCAGTTCAATCTTCTACTTCTATGTGAAGCATTTCATGTTCTTCCAATTGCTATCACCCTCCCCTATGTGGTAAAGATATTTAGAAGTAGATATAAATCTGTAGATATTTATTTAGAGATGTAGATAGATATATATGAAGATATAGATAGGTGAAGATATAGATATATAGGTCAGTGATTCTCAAAATATAGTTGGGCCACCTCACGGGTCCTCAAGAATCTTTCAGAAAGTCTGCAAGCATAATAATGCTAGAATATTTTAATTTCTAATATGGTGAATATTGATAGATATAATGCACATAAAAGTTCTTTGGGGAGCCCTCAACAATTTTTTTTTAAATGTAGAAGGGTCCCGAGTTCAACTGCTTTTGAGGAAAATTTGACAGAAGTACAAAATTTGACTCTGAGGGAGAATTGTTTCAGTCCTAATCTTAGTCATGTAGACCTGGCCTTGGGAGTGCGAATAGGACTGGAGAAGATAGACATACTGTGAGAAGGCATAAATCCTTATTATTGATTAGGAAAAAAGTGGACTATAATCAGACTTTAGAGGAAATTTCTGTAGAGAACATGGAAAAAAGAAACACATCTGAAAAATCATTTCCTCAGACAAATTCAAGTTGTAAAGAGGGATTTGTCAGTGTTCTTGGGGTGGAGTTAAGTACCTCATTCCTGAGAAAACAATTGCTTCTTAGAACTGACACACACAAAAATAGCAGCTGCATGGAGCTGGAAGACTGCCGGACCCTCTGCAATGATGTTCAGACAGTGTCTAAACCTAGACACTACGTGGTTGTTAAGCTGTATGGCAATAGAATATGGCCCACAAGTGGAGTTTTATACTGAGGGAGAATACTCACAGAGGCACTTAGTCTCAGGTGCAGGTGCTGAGCTGAAATAACCCTCTCACAAAAAAAGTACAAAATGCCAACAGAAGAAAAAGCCCAGCATAGGAGCCAAATGCTAGAGAACCTGGATAATAGAGAAAGAAGACTAGTAAAAATGTCTGGAGCATGTATGCCAGTGTACCATTCAGCAGAGTTTAACAGCAGAGGCCTGGGAAGAGGCCAAAATAGCCAGGGGGGTAAGTGAAGGTGACCTGAAGGATGCCAGAAAACATGAAAAAAATATTTTCAGTAGAACTCTCTTCCAGGGGGACATAGGTTGTTCAAATTAAGGACTAGGGAGACTCGTCTGCAGGTTCCCCATTGGCTGAAGGATGCTTGGAATGGCTTTATTTACTATGTGCTGTTTATTTTATTTTACTGGCTTATTTATAAATATTTTTAAATACTAAGTAAATAAGTAAGTTGTACATTTTATTTTACTTTACTTTTATCTCTGTTTTAAATGGTTTCTTATTTTTATTGATGTCCTTTTGCTTTTTGATCACATGGTTTTCCAAATACATACCTCCTTATGCCCTAGTGAGCTACAACAAGGGAGCCATCTCTTGTAACAAAAAAAGTGAAAAAGAAAAAAAAATCAGTTCTGCCAAACTAACCAGAAATTGGACTGAAAATATATTCAATGTGTCTTTTTTTTTTGCATCACCATTGCTTAAAACAATGCTTGATACATAGTAATAAAGTTCTGATTAATTGATTGATTGGTTGATTCCAAACCCGAAGGTCCCTTTCTCTGTTGAAGGAAAGTGGTACATTTTCCCAATTTTTTTCTTAGGCTAACCTTGATCATAATTACACAGCATTTGTTTTTGTGTTTTTTTCCCCTCCTTGTTTAGAATGTAGGGAGATACATAGTTTAAAAAGTCCTAGCAAATAAAATATCTGATTAACTTTGTAGTAAAAGCAGCTTCATAGTAACATTCTTACAAGATTTTCATTGTTATTGTTGTTGAGTTGTTTCTTCATGAATGATTCTTTGCGATCTCATTTAGGGTTTTCTTGGCAAAGATATTGGAGTGGTTGCCCATTTCCTGCTCCAGCTAATGTTACAGATGAGGAAACTGAGGCAAAGGACAACTAAGTAGTACAAGTAGACAGAATCATAGGCAAGGAATCAAGAAGACATCTCCCTGAGTCCAAATCTGGCCTCAGACTTTTACTAACTGTGTGACTCGGGGGAAGTCACTTTACTCTGTTCATCTCAGTTACAAGATTTTAATGTGTACAAGCTAGGACAGTGAGAATTACAGAAAATCATTTGATGAGGACTTTAGAGATGAGGGTTTCTATGAATCAAGGGTCATTTTGAAAAAGTAATTACATTTACAGCTAACTTTAAGACTTACAAAAACACTTTCCACCCCCTCCGAACCCTGAGAGGTAAGTAGTATAATGATTTCCATTTGGCAAATAAGGAAACTGAGACTTAATCAACTTGTTCATAATCATACAGTCAGTTCATAGCAATGCTGGAATTTAAATCATGACTATCTATCCCAAAAAATATTGCCATGATGTTATATTGTATATCATATCTTCATATTATATGTTAATAAATATTCAGGAGCTTTCCAGAAACACCTGAGATTTAAAACATGTAAAATCAACATAATAGATATCCTTGAAGAAAATTCAATTGTAGTAATAATTAGCCTTTGGCAGCTCACAGAGGATTGTCTGGAATAGAAAGAGATTTGAGGCGGTGAGACCATCTAGAAAGCTACTGCAATAGTTGGTTATGAGTGCCTGATGGAAAACTATATGAGAGGAGAAGAATCATACAAAAGACTTGTGAAGGTAGAAAAAACAAAAGAGGGCAAAGATTGGATTTTTGGGGGGAAGCGAGAGTGAGGAGTTGAGAATGAGGCCAAGACTGTAAGCTTGGGGGAACTGTGTAATAGGAAAGTTCAGAAAAGGATAAAAATATTCTTGAGGAAAGATAATGAGTTCTCTTTTGTACATTTTAAGTATGGTATACCAATGTGATATCCAGTTTGAGATGTCTAAAAGGCAGGTAGTGATGCAATTTCACTCAGGGGAAAGATTAGACTGATCATAAGATCTAGGAATCAGCTGCATAGACATGATATCAGAGCTAAAGATCTTGATGAGGTCACTCAAAGAGAGTATATTCAAAGAGAAGAAAAGAGAACCCAGGATAGAGCTTTAGGGAACACCCCTGGCTAATGGGTGTGATCTGGAGGACATTTCAGGAAAGGAGACTAAGAAGGAGCAGATAGGTAGAAAGAGAATTAAGAAAAACAAATGCTTTAGAAATTTAGAGGAGAGGGGAAATCAGCAGTTTTAATGGTTGAAGAGAGGTTAAAAAGGATGAGGTTTGAGAAAAGGCCATTTGATTTGGCAATTAAAAAATTACTGGTAACTTTGGAGAGAGTAGTTTAAGTTGAATGATATGATTGGAAACCACACTGTAGATAATTTAGAAGCAAATGAGAGGAGATGGAAGTGAAGGCCTAGATTAACAGCTAAAGGATGATAGCTAGAGAAGGTAGTAAGATCAAGTAAGGAATTTTTGAGTAAAGGGAAACTTGAGCATGTTTGTAGGCAACAGAGAAGGAGCCAATAGAAAGAAGGCTGAAGATGAAAGAAAGGGTGAGAATAATGACAGAAGTGTGCTAGAGTCAACTTCCAAAAGTCCATTGTTAAAATTACATTTTAGCAATCATTAGTCCCTAAAAATCATGGATTCATTTATTGTCTTGTTGATTATCTAGATTTAAGGAGTTTTAGTAAAACATATGAAACTTATGCATATCTCCCCAGCCTCTCCAAGAGTTAGGTTGTTAAACATTTACTAGCATATACATGTATTGTTCTATAAAAAATTCCTTGATCTCAGAAGAATTTCAATAGATGACTCAGGAAATGAAATCATTATCAGACTAAAGGCCTGGTGACTACAAGCTAATAACAATAATGATGACAACAGCTAGATTTCTATAGCATTTTAAGATTTAAAATATAGTTTATCTTGTTTGAGTATCAAATAACTCTCATAAAACAGGGGTCAGTATACTAGGAAAGATTGAAGAAGGTAAGATTAAGGATGCATATGCCTTGTCAAGGGGAAGGGCTACTCCTTGTGTTGCCAAAAAAGTGAAAAAACACCTAGAAGGTACAAATACTTCTTGATTGATTGATAGGTTGGTGAAAGACCTCTGAGTGATGTGAAATGAGGAAGAAGTGAGATTCTCTGCTGAGAGAGTGGGAAGATAGAGTGAAGTGAGAGAAAGGGATAAAAAGATTTATTATTGCCTCTTTGGTGAATGAAGTAGTGAATCAATTATGTAAATGTAAAATAAAATCTTTACTGAAGTTTGGCCAGAGTTAAAATTATGCAACACTATAGTAGAAGTCCGCAAGATTGGGTGATATTCTCCAGTTCCATTAAATAGAAAGTAGTGAAGGATATGTCAAGGTTGCAGTTTGTGGGAAGGATACCTAGCATAATGCATAACAGAGTCAGGATACAAATGTGTTGCAAGATAACAGATTAAAATAATGTATTAAAAACCAAATAACTACAGTGTTTCAGAGTGATGTAAGTGATCATATCATCCATAAATTTAGGGAAATTGTAGGATGAGTAATGCTTGGGTTAGAAGATAATACATTCAGTTTTAGATATGTAAAGGTATCATTGTTGAGAAGTTAAGAAATCCTACAAGGAACTGAAAATAGAGACTAGGAATTTGGCAGAAAGGTCACAAGTGGTAATGCTAATTTGGGAGCATCTTTATACAAGTGATGGTTAAAATTAGGACAGTAGATAAGATTGCTAGTGTTCTTTATTTAAGGAGCATTAAAAAGTAGAAGAGGAAAGAAAGAAGTCAGGATTGAAGCTGAATGAGAAATAAGGTGATAATAAAATAAACTCATCTGGGTGGATTGAAAAAGATGAGATACAGGGCAAAAGCACTGGCGTTAGCTTTGGTGGGGAGGAAGGACATATTATCCTCTGAGCCTTGAGAAAAGAAGACTGATGAAATTACAGACAGATTTTTACATGGAAATGAAGGAATGGAGGCAGCACATATTGGATGGTCTCTATCTTATCAGTAAAAAGTAGGCATAAAGGTCATCTGTTGCTGGTAAAATCATAAGAAGTGGGGACTACAACTCAAAGGGAAACTTTTAGAATAATTGCTGTGGGAAATAACTAGAAAGTATAAATAAGAGATATTGCGGGAAAGCATTACAGTAAAAACCCAAGGTTTGTGACAAGGTTATTCTTTGCAAGGATGCAATACTCAAAAACTTAGCTTAAAAATAAAAAGAGAAATATATTAATTTAGAAATCAAGTTGAAATGGCTAGGAGACTGTGTGCAAGGGTAGACACTGCCTCCACTAGGAGAGGGGGCATGGGGATTTCATATCCCCTTTGACAGGAGGGGTTATAGGATAAGAAAATGGGGTGGGTGAATCAGGAATGAGGTAATTCATTGAGGTTGGAGGTATAAGGAATGTTCTGTGAAATTTCAAAGGATGATTTGCTTGGGTACCACTCAATGCTAATCAGAGAGGAACCAGGAAGTGTATATCTATGTTCATTGAAGATCTAGGGGAAAGTCTAAAAGGAGGGATGGATGCTCCTAGAAGGCAATTCTTATGTCCCCTTTGACCTAGAACACTTCCAAAGTTTTGGGTGTCCAGAGGGAAACCTGTACCCCCATATCAGAAGTAAATAAAGGAAATTCTGAACAGAGGTATGGTCAACAAAATCAGATAATGTGAATTTGTAGTAGAACTAATAAATAGAGAGTGCTAGGAAATTGAGCAATAGGATAAAGGAGAAGTGAGACTGGTCTATGATTATGGACTGATAATGTAGGTATGGTAGAAAGTCAAAAGTGTAGGGAACCAGAGGGCAACAGTAAAAGCCAAGTTAAAACTGCATTATTACAGAATAGTATTATATAATTGTAGTCATCTAAGTGGCACAATGGACAAAGTGCTGGGACTAGTAAGAAAAATTCATCTTTCTAAGGTAAAATAAGACCTCAGAGATTTACTAGCTAGGACCACCATAGGCAAGTAACATAACCCTGTTTGCCTCAGTTTACTCATCTATAAAATGAGCTAGAAAAGGAAATAGCAAACCCACTAGTATTTTTCCGAAGAAAATACGAGAAATTACAGAAATTTATTTGGAAGGAATTGCATGGGTTATGTAAGCAACCTGTTCATATTTCAAAGGGTAGTTTAGAGGATTTAATGACATAAGGCAAGAGACAGCATTTTGAAGACTATAAAGTAGTAAGCAAATTTAAACTATTATTATATAGAAGTACTTGAAACTGTTTACTTTCAGCATGTTAATCAGAGGGTTTAGACTTGGAAGGGGCCATAAAGATAATTTAATCCAAAACTCAATTTATGGAAGAAAGAACCAGGAAAAAAAAATGAAACAGAAGAATGTGTCCAAGACAAAAAAGCAATTCATTAGCAGAGACAGAATCATCATAGCTACCGTTTTTATAGGATTTCAAGGTTGGCAAAGTATTTTATATACATAATCTCATTTAATATTACAATAATTCCATAAAGTAGGTAGTATTATTGGTCTCCTCCCCTTTTTTATAGATGAAGAATGGAATTATGTACTAGAGGAGATAAGGTAAGTAGCAAGTAAGAAGCAAGCAGTTGTGGTATGGCCCTAACCTAGGAAGTGAAGCAAAATCTCATGTCCAAACCCAGTCAGTGCATTCTGAAGTCTCCATTGAAATAGGCAGGGCAGAAACTCAGATCAAAAGCGGCCATACAGTTCTATTATTCTGAACCTGAAGAGCTAGTTGATGATAGTGGTTGAGCCTAGCAGCTTTCTACTGGAATTCCATTCAGAAGCAAGCTCATGGTGGTGGTATTTAGTCCCGATTGCAGTAAGGAGCTTTCAAAACTCACCTCAGGAAAGCAGCAATCAAAAGTCACCCAGAGAGAAGTTAAGTGACTTTCTCAGTGTCACATAGCCACAATGAATGTCTGGAGAAAGATTTAAATCTAGATTTTTTAAATCTCAAGAGCAATCGTCTTTTCAATAAAACAGTACTATGGTTTTTTTCATTGAGTTTGTTTGTTTGTTTGTTTTTTATTCTTTTTTTTTGTTACTAACTTAACTGATTTCTCTTAGAAAGTAATTATGAAGAAAGTATATTTGGCAGTTTATCATTTGTCTGGAGGAGGGAGGTCTTATAGAAATTATATACAAGAGTATACCAGTTATTTTTCGTCTGCAAAAGAACAATGGCCTATGCACTTTTTTTCTGTTTGTTCAATTGGTTTTCAGCCATGTCTGACCCCTTGTGACCCTTTTTTGTGTTTTCTTGGCAAAGATATTTTGCCATATCCTTCTCCAGCCAATTTTATAGATGAAGAAATTGAAACAAACAGGGTTAAGTGACTTGCCCATGGTCACAAAATTAGTAAGTATCTGAAGCCAGACTTAAACTCATGAAGATAATCTTCCTGACTCCAGCCTGCTGCTCTGTCCACTGTGCCACCTAGCTGCCCTGTTTTTCTTTTCATCCATTTGTAATTTCTCATAGTATCCTTTTACATAAATGGAAAATAAATGTTTCTTCTTTGCAAATTATTAAACCCATGAGTTTTCATTAAAGTAAATTATGAGAATAATAATTACCATTCTCTCTTCACTTTCTTTGGATTCTTCTCTCCTAGGCCCTATATTTTATATATTCCTAGGTCTGAGTGAAAACCTCTATTATTTACTCTGGGTGACACTTATTTACATAAGCAGTGAAGTTTTCAATTACTCTACTGAAAAGAGTACCACTTGTGATTAACATCAGCCTGTTGTGTGGGCGTTTTTTCCCCAAAAGTAGTAGCAACTTTCAATGCCAGACTTTTAAATGTGCTTAAACTAGTGAATATGTAAGTACTCTAGCAGAAACAGAATGTGAATAACATCTGCTCTTCCAACAGTTGTACTGTGGATCTATGCATTTCCAATGAAGAACTGATTAGAACCAAAATTATTCCCCTGTGTAATTGTTAAAGAGATTGTAGAGGATTGAAGAGGGACAGGAGATAAAGAAGGATTTGTAACAGGGAATGGAGGAGTTGAAGGGAGAGAGGGAATATGGCTGCCAGTGAGGTAAAAGGAGAGAGATGCCCCCTGCTGAGAGACTATCTTTGAAAAATGGGGTTCCCAGAAATGGGCCAACTATGATAACCTGAGGGGATGTCTTCTCTATTAACTGATGTTGAAGATACCCCAGAGCAGGTAAGCACAGACCACACCAAGGGACAAGCCTTCCCCCAACCGGTCACCCAGCAGGGGTCCAATAAGGACCATTTATGGTTGAATGGCTGTCCTTGGGTTCTGCTCCCTCTATGTTCCCCTGAAATGACAGTCCTCTTATCTGACTGCAATTATTTAAATAAAGATGAATTTTAATAACAAGTTTGGGAGGGTATCAGGGAAGAGGGAAGAGGGATTTCCCTACAAGGGTTTGAGTCTCAGCTTTTGAGCTGAGGCCAGGCCTCAATGGTTGATGGAGGGTTTCTTTTATTCCTGTCTATGCTATATCTATGCTAACTTTCTTAAGTTCAAAGTCTTAGCAGTAGACAGCAAGAGGAAGAAAAGGTTCTGACTTTCAGAACTGGTTTGGCCTGTCTCTTCGAGCTAATGCTTCTAAAGACCAGCCTTAAGTTCAAACAGCTCCCCTTCAATCCTTTTGTCCAATGACAAGATCACAGGAATCCAAGTAGAGCACACAGTTGGGAAAGTCAGGAATAGAGGAACTTCCGTCCTGAGACAGGGCAAGAGGCTCCTTCCAGTCCCAGGTCCAGGAAAGAGAGTCCCCAGACCAACTGTCACTCTCCAAGTTCCCCTCCCCCCACCCATTGTCATTCTTGTCAATATCTTCTCTCTAATGTTCCAACTGCTGTTTGTTCCACCTGAGTGTCAGAAAGTCTAAAACTTGCTTCAGTTTTTCTTTCCAGACTGAGATATGAATACCCATAACCAATAAGATGGTGGCACTGAATAACTCATCCCTACATGTTTTGGCTTTGCATTAATATCAATCTTTGTACTAACAGAAGTGTCATGCATGATATTGGACACCTGAGATCAATCTTACACAAAATGGTCGTATGATGTGAAAAACAGATACAACAGCATAAACGCAGATAATGTTCACACTGGGCAAGTCACTTAACCCTATTTACTGCAACTTCCTCATCTATAAAATAAGCTGAAAAAGGAAATAGCAAAACCATTCCAGTATCTTTGCTAAGAAAATCCCCAAAGGGGGTCACAAAGGGTCAGATATCACTGAAAAACAACTGAACTATCAAACAGAAAAAGTGTAGAGGCACTTAGTCTACCTACATGTCAGACCAAAAATAACTGTGTTCTAGCATAAAATTTCTACAATTTCTTGGGTATAAGTTGCTAAGCCTCATTTTCCAAAATTTTGTAATAAAAAAATTATCCTGATGATGCTTGAGTCATTTTTTTTCATCATCATGGCAGAGTACATAACTGACTCAGATAAGTTCAGGTCACTTGGAAGAGGTGAATTATATATCACAGGCCACTGAAAGAACTGCCTGAGATGCCACCATTGTTTTTAAAAAATACTATGAAATATACCACCACCAAGAAAGGAACTGACAGAGTCTGAATGCAAATTGAACCATACCTTTCTTCTCTTTATTTCCTCCATGAATTTTTCTCTAGTGTAAGTACTATGTATCTTGTTTCACAACATTGTAAACATGTACATATGTATTATATGATAATATATGTATAAACTGCATCATATTATGGCCTTCTTGGAGAAGGAGGAGGTATAGGAGGGAGGGAGAGACAATGGATTGCAAAATGTCAGAAAATGAATATTAAAAATTGTATCAACATGTAATTTGAAAAATTTTCAAATTTATAAACTAAAAAATAAAAATACTATGAAGCATACCAACTAAGATGAAACAGAGAGAAGAAGAAATAAAGTAAACCTCCTTAAAAATATAACAGAAAGAGGAGACTTCCGGTCAAGATAGCGGCTTAGAGGCAGCAAAAGTTCAGACCTCTGAAAACCCCTCCTTACTGATCACAAACTGAATGCTCCTAGGGCACCGAAATTCAAACTGAACAACAGGACAGAACTGGGGAACCCTTCTCCTGGACTCGGATCAAAAGGTACACCCCCCCAAAAGCCAGAATCCTAGATCACTTGGATCTAAGGGGAAGGCAGAAGGAAGGTCCCAGGACCCATCCCCCCCAACCCAGAGTGCTGAGCCCATGGCAGCAGCGGGAACCTCAGGGCCGGCTGTTCTGAAGGCGCACCTTGAAAGCAAGCTGAGCCAGTCTTGGGGTTGTCCAACACAGACGGCAGGGAAACAGAGAGAGACAGGGGACTCCATCTGAGTCTTACCAGAGGTTTTTGCTTCAGAGCACATCCAGACCAACTCAGCTGAACCTAATCCCATCAGGAGCCCTCAGAGCTCAGGGAGGCCAGGACCCCTCCCCCCCTTAGAGTGCAGGGTCTTCTGAAAGGACAGAAACCTCAGGGCTGGCAAAGGCACTGAGGTACCTTGCGGACAGTGTTGTGCCAGGCTCAAAGAATGGAAGTAAGGCAGCAGAGAAGCAACTGGAGGGAACTGAGAGCAGTAACACCTGAAAAGCCGGCAGGCAGGGGCGGGCAGACCCTGGGCTTTCCCGGGAAGACAGCGCAACTGCTGAGAACAGACAATTTGCCTGGGGCTAAAGCCTCAGACCATCAGACAGATACACTAAGAGCCAGTCCTCACTCAGATAGAGATGACAAACAGTACAGAAGTGCAAAAGCCTCCAAACACCAAGAAAATCAAGAAGAAGGGTGTGACTTTGGACACATTTTATGGAGCAAAAATACAAAATACAGAGGAGATAGAAGAGGAAACAAAAACAAATGCTCCAAAACCTTCCAAAGGAAATGTAAATTCTCCACAAACTCTTAAAGAATTTAAATCAGAAATTATCAAAAAGATGGAAGCTTTCTGGCAGGAAAAATGGGAAACAATGCAAAAGGAATTCAGCAATATGAGAGACAAAAATATGCAAATGCAGAAACAGCTCGAAGCCTCAAAAAACAGGTCAGACCAAACTGAAAAGGATAACCAGTCTTTAGAGGTCAGAATCAGACAACTGGAAGACAATAATCTTGCAAAAGAGCAAGAATTAATAAAGCAAAGTCAAAAGACTAAAGAATTAGAAGATAACATAAAATATCTCACTGACAAGGTGACAGACCTGAAAAACAGAGGAGATTCAATCTGAGAATCATTGGTCTACCAAAAAAGCCAGAAATCAACAGTAATCTTGATATCATAATACATGACATCATCAAAGAAAACTACCCAGAGATTCTAGAAAAAGGGGACAAAATATGCATTGAAAGAGTTCACAGAACACCCTCTACACTCAATCCCCAAAAGACAACTCCTAGGAATGTAATTGCCAAATTCCAAAGCTTCCAAGCAAAAGAAAAAATCTTACAAGAAGCCAGAAAAAGACAATTTAAATATAAAGGAACACCAATCAGGGTCACACAGGACCTAGCAATTTCCACTCTGAATGACCTTAAGGCATGGAACATGATATTCAGCAAAACAAGAGAGCTGGGTCTTCAACTAAGAATCAGCTATCCATCAAAACTGACTATATACTTCCAGGGGAACATATGGGCATTCAACAAAATACAAGATTTCCAAGTTTTTATAAAGAAAAGACCAGAGCTCTGTGAAAAGTTCGATATTGAAAAACAAAGAGCATGGAATACCTAAAAAGGTAAATATGAAGGAAAGGGAAAAGGAGAAAAATGTTATCTTTTTCTTTTATTCAAACTCTCTTCTATAAGGACTACATTTATATCAATTTATATATATTAATATGTAGGGGAAATGTAATGTGTAACTCTCAAAAATTGTATGCATCATTAGAGTAGTAAGAAGAATCATGCATAGTGAAAGTTTGGAGCATCAAGATGATATGGAGAAAGGGGGGGATAGAAAGAAAAAGGGAGGGGGGAATCGTTGATGGTTCTAAGATATACTCCAAGAAATAGGAAAAAAACCTAAATAAAATAATCTTTCTCATGCAAAGATACACATGGGAAGGGGAGGGAAAGAATTCTCCTATAAGAAGGAGAGGAAGAGAGTTCTTACTTAAACCTTACTCTAAATGAAATCAACTCTGAGAGGGAAGAGCATCCAGATCCATTGGGATCTTGAATTTTTATCTTATCCAATGGGGTAAGGGAGAAGGGAAAACCAAATGGGGTATGAGGGGAGGGAACACAAAAAGGGAGGGAAGGAGAGGGGGGAGAGGGAGGGAACAAAAAGGGAGGGGTTAGAAAGGGAAACATATCAAGGGAGGGGACTAGGGGGACTGATTTAAAGTAAATTACTGGCTTAAAAGGTTATAGCTAAAGAAGAAAGTTCAGAATTAGGGGAGGATATCAAAATGACAGGGAGTCCACAAGTGACAATAATAACTTTGAACGTGAATGGGATGAACTCACCCATAAAACGAAGACAAATAGCAGAATGGATTAGAATCCAAAATCCTACCATATGTTGTCTTCAAGAAACACACATGAGGCGGGTAGACACTCACAAGGTCAGAATTAAAGGATGGAGTAAGACCTTCTGTGCCTCAACTGATAGAAAGAAGGCAGGAGTTGCAATCATGATATCTGACAAAGCCAAAGCAAAAATAGATCTGATTAAAAGGGATAAGGAAGGTAAATATATTTTGTTAAAAGGGACTTTAGATAATGAGAAAATATCACTAATCAACATGTATGCACCAAATAGTATAGCACCCAAATTTCTAATGGAGAAACTAGGAGAACTGAAGGAGGAAATAGACAGTAAAACCATATTAGTGGGAGATTTGAACCAACCACTATCAAATTTAGATAAATCAAATAAAAAAATATATGAGAGAGAGAGAGAGAGAGAGATTCCTAATTGGGAAATCCAAGGAAAAAGTAAAAGTGAATTATTTTCCTAGTACAAGTGGACCTAGAGAAACAAAGATCTATGGACAACCAAAATAAAATCTAGCCAAAATGTGCTCACGAGCTTTCTAGGTTGGAGCTAGGGGATGGTGGAGAGAGGCTATTACTTTGTGTTAGAGCATGAAGAGGTGCCATATCCAACGCAGAAGAATCTGACATTGTGCAAAGGAGTAGAAATAGGAGCCAAATGCCACTCATATTACAGTTTCAGTAATAGATCTCACACACACAAAAGGCTGTGAAGGTGACAGATATGCTCAAAGCATACCAGAAAAAGTGAATGACTCTAAAACGTTTACCAGTAAAACCTTGAAGAAACGAAAACTTGGACATAAATTCAACTATATTTTTCTAGGGAAAATGAAGTAATAGCTACGTTTAAAAAATATTTCATGAGTGAAATATTTGATGAAGAGGAAAGAATTGAAAAGTGGAGGAAATACTTGGAAAGAGATCCAGCAATTTATCTAAAGAGGCATAAGACTTCACCAGTGCAACAGACTCCTTGAAAATTTGAATGTACTAAATAGAAGGTACACAAGACAAACTAAAACAATAAAAAACTGAAAAAAAATTGGAAATAAAAGGTATTTTTAAATTGACATAAAAGCAGATAAGGAGAGATAATTTTAAAATCAGAGGCCAAAGTGAAAAGAAATATATGTCAATTACCTCCTGGAAGAAACTCCAGAATGAAAATTCCCAGCAATATATTAGAACAAAAACTCAGTTCTTACAGATTTATAAAAAATGTAAGCCTCTATAAGTTGCCAAAAGGGGGAGAATTCAAGCCAGAATCACAAACAATTTAGGCAACCACCACTGTAAAAGAATATGGAGTTTGGAATATGGTATTCCAAATTGTAAATTATGTAGGTTTACAACCAAGAATAACTTTCAGAACAAAACTGAATATAACCCTATAGAGGAAAAATGGATTATGTTAAGTATTCCTGATGAAGACCAGAATTGAGTAGAGACTTTAAAATGCAGACAGATGTATCAAGAGAACATAAAAAGGTAAATTCAAGTGAGATATCATAAAGAACTAAAGAAAAAGATTTTTTTAAATTCTAATAAAATAACAAGTATTCCCTCAGAACTTTAAAAACATCAGTGGTCAAAAAGGGAGTCAAATGAGGCAGAAGACTTAAAAGTGATTTTGTTATATTTCAGTAATCTTAAAAGGGGAAAGAACGAGTAGGGCGAATGAAGTTATTACTGGAGAAAAGGGAGAAAGGAAGATAAAGAAAATCATCTTACTTAGGAAAATAGACACCTATATAAACAAGATAGACATGATGGGAGGACTGGGAGATACTTGAACCTCACACTCATCTGAAGTAAGAAGAATACACACACATGCATGTGCACATGCACGTACACAAAGTATGATTTGGAAATATATAGGAAAGGAAATGAGTAAGAGGGGGAAACAGACGGTTAATTTAAGGAGTGGAAGAGACAGAGACAGAGAGAGACAGAGAGAGAGACAGTGACAGAGAGGTAGAGAGAGACAGCAACAGAGAGAGAGAGACAGCAACAGAGAGAGAGACAGCAACAGAGAGAGAGAGAGAGAGAGAGAGAGACAGCAACAGAGAGAGAGAGGGAGGGAGAGAGAGGGAGAGAGAGAGAGAAACTACATTATACCAAAAAGTACTATAGAAAAAGAATCAGGCCTAGAGACAGGAGGTCCTGGGACTGACCTTAGCTGGGTGACCTTGGGCAAGTCACTTAACCTCCACTGCCTGGCCCTAAATATTCTCCTACCTTGAAACCAATACACAGTATTGATTCTAAGACAAAAAGTAAGGGTTTAAAAAAGAAAAGAAAGAAAATGAATGAATATAGGTTCTGAACATATACCAGTGAATTCTAAATATTTAAAAGAAAAGTTAAATGCATAGATAGACCTTAACATTATAAAAGTGAGGGACCTCGGTTACCGAGAGACTACTACTATACTATACTATACCAAGAGAAAAGTAAGCAAGAAGAAAGAAGAAACAAAATTTTAGGAAAGATAAATGTTAGATTTCTGGTAACAACTGAATTGGATCAAAAAGGACTGTGCATATTTCTCAACTATGCATGGAACCCTCACAAAAATAATCAAGGATTAGTGTAAAAAAATTCAAATGCAGAAAAGCAGATGTTAAATATATATTTTACAATTCTCAAAACAATAAAATTATATTCAATGAAGTATCTGTAAGAAATAGTTAAAATGAATTAGAGACTAAATAACCTATTACTAAAAATGAGTAGGTTAAAAACAAAATAATAATAATATAAATTATTATATATAAATATATAAAATATAAAAAAATTATTTAAAAATTTCATCCAAGATAATGACAATGAGACAGTATAACACAAAATAAGTAAGTATCTAAAGCTGGACTTAAATTCAAGCCCTTCTGAGCCTTGGGCCAGTCTTTTATCTGCCACCTAACAGCCCTGGGAATAAGCATAGGTAATGAATAAATAAAATGATACCTTTATACAAATGATATGATGGTTTACTTAGGGAATTCCAGAGTATCAACTAAAACATTAAGTAAAATAATAGCTTAATTTTCAGGATATAAAATAAATACACCCAAATTCTTACCACACTTTTCTGTATTACCAACAAACCTAATAAGAAAAGAAAAAAATTATATTTAAAATAAAGATATAAGGAAGAAAATACTTTTACCTGCCAGGAAATATACAGCAACTACAGGAATAAAATTATAAATGCTCCTTGCATAAATAAACAGACCAAATAATTGAAAAAATATTTATTGTTCATGGTAAGCCAAGACAATATAATATATAATGACAATTCTTTTTAAATCAATTTATTCAGTACTCTACCAATCACACTGCCAAAGGATTACTTTACTGAGATATTAAAAAGTTTCTTAACTATGTGTAGTCTTTGATCCAATATTTTACTAGGTCTATAATGCAAAGAAACCAAAGAAAGAGGAGAAAAAAAACCCACAAGTATAAGATTATTTAGTGTAGCTCTTTTTATTGTGACAAAAAACTGGCAAGCAAGGGGATGCTGATCAGTTAGGGAATGACTACATAAATTAAGTCTTGAAAATGGAATGGGAAATTACTCTATCCCAAGAGAATCTTGAAAAAACTTGTATGAACTTGGAGAACAATTTAAAACAGCAATATTTAAAGATGAACAGCTTTGAAAGACTTAACAACTCCTATCAATGCAATAATAAACAATTATTCCAGAAGAGTCTTGTCGAAATGTGTTATCCTCCTCCTAACAAGTGATGAACATTAGGTACAGATAGCTACATATGTTTTTGGGACACAGCCAATGAAATGACTTGTTTTGATTGACTAAATGTTTGTTATAAGGGTTTTGTTTTTATTTTGACATAGAGTAAATGTGGGAGGAAAATAAAAGAGATTTTTGTTCATTAAAAAATAAGATTTAAAAATAAAACATTTTAAAGTGCATAGAAGAAAATAAACTGAGGATCAGATGAAATTACAAACAAACCATAAGTTTTATTACCATTGTATTATAGTTAATTCACTTAAAAAACATGCACAAAACTCTGTTTCATATACATTCTTCTATTTTGTTCTTTGTTTATTGAAATATTCATCTTTGTTAATGGTTAATCTCATAATAAATAAGTAATGTCATAAAATAGTAATGTAATGTAATAGTTAAATAAGTAAGAAAGATTGTGGACAATAGGATCATGCTTCTAGAAAATAGGGATTATTTTATTCATTGCATTTTACTCCCCCACCACCCCCAAACTAACACAGTGCTTGGCACATAGTAGGCATGTAAGGAAGCCTTGTTGATTGATGGATGGGAAAAGAAGACAAGGTGGACAGCATAGCAGAATTGAAATATTATAAGGGTTTTCATGTGGAGAAAGATTAAAATTGTTCTTTCCATGAAAAGAATGCAGACATTATTCAGCAAAAGCTGCTGAAAAAGAAATTTTGGCTTTAAAAAAAAAACCTTTCTAACAATTAGAGCTCTCTAAAAGTAGAATGGAATGCCTTGACAGTAATGGGTTAATGCCACCTCATTGGAAGTTTTTGAACAAAGGCTGGATGACCACTTGTCATATATGTTGAAGACAATCTTGTTTAGGTACCAATTAAACTAGATAGCAATTGAGAACCTTTCTAGCTCTGAGATTCTGTGATTTGGGGAAGTTTCCAAGGACTGGGGTAACATGTACTATTACACAAATTAAGCTGATGTCTCCTACCATTAATTTCCATATTGCTGTAAATCCTTAGTTTCATACTCTAAGGCTGAATTACTAAAGAGAAATTATGACATTTCAATAAATAAGTTTACTGGGATATGCTCCAAAATAACTATGCCTCATACTAGATTTTATTTTGCAGTGAATAGGGTCATGTTGAGATTCCAGAGTATAAAGCATAGTCAGATACCAGTTAAAAAAATAACCACATTTCTATTTGACATGGAAATTACAGGAATAAAGATGCCATTAAATGAAAGAGAACTTTAAGATTCTTCTTGCCCACTTTCCACTTAGAGTGCTTTTTAAAAATTAATTTAGTATCCTTGAATTCCTGCATGTTACTGACACAGAGATGGCATAGAAAATATGAAGGAGGCAAAGAGAGTATATACTGTCTCCCAAAAAAGCTTTACAACTTCTAAAACTTGGTTCATTCCATTCCTCTTGCTCAATTGTCTGATTCCTTTTATAATTCATCCTTTTACAAAGGAGCATGTCAAATATTATCCCTCCATTATTCCATTTTACCATAGGTTGTGTAGCTATTACTAAAAATGAAACATGAAACCATCCCTGATCTCTAGATACTTTTATCAGTAGAGACAGAATGTACACATATAATAAATATATACAGGAGAAATATATATATTGAAATTCATGTTGAAATATGAATCATATTTCCAAATACTCCCAATTAGATTATTACTTCCTTAAGGATATGGTTCTCATTTTATACATTTTGATATTCTGAGTAACATATATACTAACATATATATATATATATAACATATATATAACTTTATATATTAAGACATTTAATTCATATTTTGGTTAAGTATAAGGCTTTTGAAAAATGGAGTGTGTTATCATGACATGTTATGGAATTACTTCTGGTGAGTTTTTTCTCAAAATTTGAATTGATATCTTTTGCTTTGTATTGCCTTCATTTCCCAAGATAATACATAACTCTCCTTTCACATTCAGAAAGTTATTCATTATAACAAAGTAAATAAAATAAAAAAGAACCTAAAAGAAAAAATAAAAAGGATATAAAGACATTTCTCAGATGAAGAAATTGAACCTATCTTTAGTCATATGAAAAAATGTCCCAAATCATTATTAGAGAAATTCAAATTAAAACAAGTCTGAGGTACCAACTCAAACCTATTATACTGGCTAATTTAAAAAAAAAGGAAAATGATAAATGCTAAAGGGGGTGTGAAAAAATTGGGACACTAATGCACTGTTGATGGAGTCCTGAATTTATATAAGCATTCTTAAGAGCAATTTGGAACCGTGCCCAAAGAGCCATAAAAACTATATACTCTTTGACCTAGCAATATCACTTCTAGATCCTTATTCCAAAAAGATCAAAATGGGGGAAAGAGCCTACTTGTACAAAAACATTTATATCGGCTCTTTATCTTATGACAAAGAAGTAGAAATTGAAGGGTTGTCCACCAATTGGGGAATGGATGAACAAATAATATATGACCGTAATAGAATATTATTGTACCAGAAGAAAAGTAAAACAAGATAATCACAAATATAACCTGGAAAGACTTAATGTGAATTGATGCTTAGAGAAGGGGAAGAGCTGGAAGGGAAGGAGATAAATAGGATCACAAAACATAAGAAAACAATTATTAAAAATTTTATCGACAAGTAATCTGGAAAACATTTTTAAAGTAAACAATACATCAAACAAGTTCAACAATATATTCAGTTTTCCATACCCATAGTTTCCTACCTCTGCAAACAAAGGAGGGAAGAAAACTCATCTCTTTCCCAAGGGGCCAAACTTGGTCATTATGATTACTCAATGCTCAATTTGTTTCAGGTTTTGCAACACACTGTTAAGCCTACATTGATCACAGAAGTTTCAGTCAGTATCCTTCCCCCATTCTTAAAATCAATTACAACACATTTCTTTTTAGGGGACAGTAGTATTAAGAAATATTTAATATTTCAAAATGATTCGATATCACTGCATTAGAACAGTGTGTTTCTTACTTAAAAATAATAACAACAAAATAATCTCACTGAATCTCATTCTCTTTTCAAATTGACAAATATTTCTCATTTGTTTTTCCAGTGTTTCCTTTTCTCCTTAAATCCCTTAAAAATTAAAATTTAATACCCAATTCAACTTATGAAATGTTACCCATAAGCATTTATGACATTCTTAACTATCATTTTAATATGTTACTTTATAAATTGCTTTGAAATTTTTTACACATAGGTCATATAGGAATAATAATTTTAAAAAGACCAAAGAAAGAGTCTAAAGACTAATGAGGTCAATGTGAACTAATGACAAAAGCCATATTTACAAATACTTTGATATTGTCCAGTCAAGATATATAAAGCACAAAAAAAAATTGAGGCAAAAGTTGTAGTCAGGTATATCAAGGCAATCACCATCATCCTGAAAATAAAGCTTAATGGGAAGTGCATGTGTTTTAAAAAACAATCATACATAGTTGGTAACCATTTTAACAGATACTTTAGAGCTACAAAATGAAATATAATGGATTTGGAAAGTGTTTTTAAAGAAAACCTATGTAAAACCAATGAAATATAGGAACCATCACCCTAAAGCAGCAATAGAAAGATTAAAGTATTCTTATGTGTTCTCAAAAAATAACACAAGATCAAAGCCCAAGATCAACAGGTTAAAAAATTATGGAACTAAGCGCAAAGGGCTATAAAACTTTGTATGTCCTTTGACCTGGTAATAGTACTATTAGATCTATAGCCCAAAGAGATGAAAGAAAAAAAGAAAAGAAACTCATATGTACAAAAATATTTAGAGCAGCTCCTTCAGAGGTGACAAAGAACTGGAAACTGGGGGGGATGCCCATCAGCTGGGAGATGCTAAACAAATTATGATAAATGATTGTGATGGAATACTATTATGGTATAAGAAAGGACAAGAAAGATGCTTTCAGAAAATCCTGGAGAGATTTATGAATTCATGCAAAATGAAGTGAACAGAATTAGGAGAACCCAGTCCATAGTGATAGCAATATTGTACAATGATCAACTGGGAATGACTTAGCTATTCCAATTAAAACAATGTTTCAAGAAAATTCCAAAGGACTTTAATATGGAAAATGCTATCCACCTCCAGAAGGAGAACTGATTGAAGTATAATTTTTTCACTTTATTTTTCTTGGGTTTTTGCAACAAGGGTAATAAAGAAATATGTTTTGAATGATTTCACATGTAAATTAATGTTACATTTCTTACCTTATCAATGGATGTGGGAAGAAAGGGGGGAGAGATAGTATTTGGTACTAGAAACTTTTTAAGTAAATGTAAAAAATCAATGAATTTATTTTAAAAGATTTTTTAAAAGACTAATATAGACTACAAGAACTGGAAGGGTACTTAAGAATCATAGGACATAGAATTTCAGAGACAGAAAGGACCTAAGAACCATAGAATACAGGCATCTAGATAAGACAATAAATGAAGAATGTTAGACCTGAATTCAAATCTAGTTTCTGACATATACCAACTTCATGACCTTAGGCAAGTCACTAAATTTCTGTATTCCTCAGTTTCCTCATTTGCAAGACGGGAATAATAATAGTTCCTAATTCAAAAGGTTGTTATGCAGAGTAAGTGTAATAATCTTCCAAGCTCTTTGAAAATCATAAAGTGCTTTGTATATGCTAGCTATTATTATTATTAAAACATAGCCTGTCTGGCAACGCATCTGATGGAGATAGAAGATGGCTGTCACTTGACAGAAAAAGCCACCCAGAGAAATGAGAAAGGCAAGCATTCAAGAGTCTAGAACTTAGCATAGTAACTTGCTTGTTTTAGGCATTTAATATAGAGTTATTGATTGGTTAATTCAGCTTAATTCATTAAGCATTGATTTAAAGCCTACTCCGAATAGTGTTAGGAACTGGGGGAGATCCTGAGACTATCCTGAGTAGAATACTACAAAGGAAGAAGGGTTGCCCAGAAAGACTCCTTGATTGAGAGTCAGTTCTAAGTATAAATCCTGTCTCTGCTGCTATCTTTCTGACCACAGGCAAGTCACTTCATTTCACTTAAAAGAAAGAAGCCTTTTCTCATGTCAGTATAGTATGGTTGTATTAGGTGACCTCTTAGAGCCTGTCCAGCTCTGATTCTATACTGCTAACACTGGATCCTGACTTGTTTGTTCACATCAATCAAATGCCAGGAACATGCTTCATGCTTGATTTGGTGAGTCAGATTGAAAGAGTATTGAGTTCCTCTGCTGAAGAAATCCCCCAGCCTTCAGGGAGGTCACTCTCTGCACAGCTGCCACTCAGGAGGACTTCTTTTCTTCTTTTAGTTTTTTCTCTTGTGCTGTCGAAAAAAAAAATATGCACATCCCTAGAGAGGGAGAAACCCATAAGGAAACATACCTTCTTAATCCCCCCAGTTTAGAGAAGAAAAGTTCCCTGCCCTTATGCAACTTACAATCTAGTAAAGAAATAAAATTCCAACAGAGAGACATACTATATAGAAATGTGATGAACAAATTAGAAAATTGCAAATAAATGAATAAATAAAACATAGCCTGTCTGGATCAGAATTATAGAGGAAAAAATATCAAAACTGCAAGACCCCTAAGAACTCAGGATGTTAGAGATGGAAGATACCTTATCACATCTGTAGTCTGAAATCCTCCCATTATATAGGTGAGTAAACTGAGGGGGAAAAATCTGTGAAAAAGCCATCTGAGAATAAAATACTTCTTCTGACTCAATGGCCAGAATTCTTTTTACTGTACTATAATACCTGCTTTTTTATTTCTTATCTCTCCTCCCTTTTGTAGCTAAAATACTTGAGGATGTCTACATTTTGTGTATCCACTTTCTTTTTCATACTCTTTCCCTAACTCTGCTGTTTCCAAAATTATCAATAATTTTAATTGCCAAATCTAATGACTTTTTCTCAGATTTTGTCCTTCTTGAACTCTCTTAATCTTTTGGCATTTTGATCACACTATTCTTATTGATACTGTCTTCTCTCTAGGTTTTCAGGACTCTCTCTTTCTTGGTTCTCCTCCTCTCTGTCTGATTGTTATTTAACAGTCCACTTGGCTAGATTCTTATACCCATCAAGTTTTACAAATGTAGTTATCCCCCAACACGCTATCCTCTTTTTTTCTCCTTTGCTATTTCACTTGGTGATTTCAGTAACTCCCATGGATTTAATTACCATTTCTATGCAGATGATTCTCAAAGCTATTTATCTAACCACAACCTTTTTTTCTAACCTACAATCAGTCTCACACCTCCATCTACCTATTAGACATATTGAAATGTACATTTTGTAGATATCTTAAACTCAACATTCCTAAAACTGAACTTATTATTTTCTCCCAATCTTCCCCTCTTCCTAATTTTCCTTTGCAGTCAATAGCACTACCATCCTCTTAGTCACCCAGGCTTACAAAATTAGTGTTATCCTCAACTCATCACTCACTCTTGTTGTGGCATATACAGTCTGTTGTCAAGACTTCTCATATCTACTTTTATAATAATTCTTGTATGTGTCTCTTTCTCTCTTGACACTGCTACTGTCCTGATCCATGCCTTCATCAATTGATGCCTAAACTATTATATAATTTATATTATATATAGTCTGCTGGTTGGTCTTCCCACTTCAAAACTCTCCCCATTTCAATCCATTTTCCACTCAGCCATGAAATTGCTCTTTGTAAAGTGCAGGTCTGACCATGCCATACCTCCCATATTTAGTAAACTCCAGGGGCTCCACATCACTTCAATGAATAAATACAAAACCCTCTACTTGTCTTTAAAAGCCCTTTATAACCTACTCTTCTTACCTTCTGATCTTACTGCTTACTTCTCTTTACATTCTCTAAGATCCAGTGACATTAGCTTACTTGGTGTTCCTGGTATATGACACCTCATATTGCAAGTCCAGGCATTTTTATTGGCTATCTCTCATTCCTGGAACTCTTTCCTACTGCTTTCTATGCCTTCTAGCTTTCTTGGATTCTTTCAGATTTCAGCTGAAGTCCCACTTTTTATGAGAAATATTTCCCAGTTCTCCTTTATCTTAGTATCTTTCATCTAAAATGATCCTCAGTTTAACCTATATAGATATATAAAATATATATTTATAGAAATATGTGTATATATGCATATGCATGAATATATATACAAATACATAGAAATATTTTTGAAGAATACAGACATATATGTCAACATGTGTATATACACTTTACAAAGGTACTATGAGGAGCAAGTGAAATAATGTCCCTGAAAGAACTCTGAATGAAAAGGTTCTGTATAAGGACAGTTCTTTCATCTATAAAATGAAGAAGCTGGACTAGTTGAGTCATAAATATCCCTTTCTGCTCTCAATCTATGATCTTGTGATCCTAACATGGAATTATGATAACAATCATCATAATCATTATCATAATCATTATTCATCATAACCATTATACTAGGTAAAGATCTAAGGAATAGATAACTAGTCACATGTCAAGAACTAGCCTGGATTCCTTGTTTTCTTCACATCTGATTCAATAAATTATATTTCCTTCTTTTTCTGTCTATTAAAAAAAACTCTTACTTTCCATCCATTTCCCTTCTAAGACAGATGGGCAAGGAATAGGTAAATGGAACTAAGTGGCTTGCCCAGGGTCACATAGGTAGGAAGTGCCTGAGGTCATATTTGAACCCAGATCCTCCCAAACACAGGCCTGTCACTCTGTCCACTAAGCTACCTAGCTTCCCCTAATTAGTTATATTTCAATAATGTATTGGATCAGTGATATCATCAATGTGAATATTCTATCCAATGGTTACTATTCAGATCTTCTTATTCTGTAACATCTTGCAATGTTCTCCCATAAACCCTCAACATGATGGGCACCAAGTAGACTGAAAGATCTTTCTCTAAGTTTCTAAACCAGTTCAATCCATGGTTAACCACCTTTTATGCCTCCCTTTCACAATATGATTGATTTATTTCCTTTTCTGGTTTCTGTGGCACATGTAACGACATTGAGAAAATCATTCATAGTCTGGCTTTTCCTTATGTGCTAAGAAATATTTACTTCCTAAATGTGGAAGGAAAAGGAAACCCTTCAGTCTCCCACTCTCACTCCTGTCTTGAGACTAAGCCAACACTCAGTTTGCTCTAGGGAGTCATTACTACTGGCTCCAGTTTTCTTGATACTTCAAAGAAATATATAAGAAGGTAAGAAATCAGATTATTTCAAATCTTTACCTCACCCTTAGAAGAATGCCCAAGGGATATGAACTGGTTCCAGACACCCACAGGAAGCAGCAATATAAAAGAGGTAAATGTATAGTCCTTCAGCTCTTGCACACCAGGAGACTCATGCTCTTCTCCTCCTTACACTTTTGAGAGACTATCCTCTGGATATTGATAGTCAAGCTCCCACCTGATCCAACAGAAGAGTGTCACTCTGTTTTAAGTTGTTCAGTTAGGTGGCTCAGAGGACAGAGTGCCAGGCTTGTAGATAAGATGCATTGGTTTCAAATTTGGCGTCAGACATTTCCTAGCTGTCTGACCATGGGCAAGTCATTTGACTTGCATTGCTTAGCCCTTACCGCTCTTCTGCTTTGGAACCAATACTTAGTGTTGAAAAAGAAAAAAGAAAGAAAAACAATGAAAATACTTACCCCTGGATTACAATCTATATAACATCAAACCAGGAGATAGTGTACATTAAAAACTTTTAGTGGAAAAAAGCTACAGACCCAAAATGGATTGGACAATATGAAGTTTTGCTCAGTGCACCAAGTTTCATAAAGTAACAGAAAAGATTCATGGTTCTACTGTTCACACATAAAACCTGAGAAATCTAACAACAGTGTAACAGATAGACGAAGAAAATAGAGAAAACATAGTGCTGAGAAATAATTTTAAAAACTAATAAACATTAAACAATACACCACTATGAAAGAGTAGTTCCACAAAATGTTCCAGACAATGAGGAGATCCCAACAGTCAACATAAAAAACAATCAAATATGTAACAATGACAAAATGGTGGACAAGAAAACATCCCAGAGGAAAAGCAGCAAGAAAAGCTGCTAGAAAGAAAAAACAAAGTTTGCACATTGAAATGGACTGCTAAGACCTTGAACTTTGTAAATTTGTATATATAATAAGAGGACAGACAGAAAACAGGAATAGTATGTAAGACTGGTGTGGTGTTGGCATAAAAACTCACAATTAACTTCATATATTAGGAAACATGCAACACTACATATCTTAGAAGAAAGAAGGGTTCCATCAGGGAACACGAGAAGTGAAAATGTGAAGAACAGAAGTAAGTATATCTATGCAACACAACACAGAAGACATAAAGCATAAATCACAAATTGATGTATATTTGGGGACCTCGTGTAGATAATGGCAGTCTGGATTGACAACTTTTCAAAATGTATATCTATATAATATTAGTTAGTTCCATAAAGTCTTAAACAAATAGAAAGATCAAATGATATTTCTATTTGACTAACATCAGGATTAGGGAACAATGTATAATATTGTATTATATGTAAATAACCTCTGTGAATAGTTGTAAATACTTGTAAGATAGATTGTCAACATAGTTATTGGGTCTGTAGATATGTAACATAGCATGCACATGCATTGTACATAGAATTAGTGTATAGAATAGAGTAAGGACTTAGAGAATAGCATATAACAAGTAGGGAATAGATTAAGAGTTAAGTTAAATATAGACTAGACTGTTACTTGTACTTGGGACTAGAAGTAAGCTGCATTTGCAGACTAGTTAAAGTTTGATTGTTGATTGTAAAGCTTATGCTGAAATTGTGTTAATGTAATAATAAATAGAATAGATTGGAAAATAAGCATAGATAAGTAAAGATAGAAAACTATTTGTATTAGTTTAAAATTAGCAAGAATAAGTAGATTTATCATTAGGGTTGATATTTCTTTGTAATTGTTGTGTTAAAACATGTTTTACTGGCTTTCTTGTAAAATCCAAAATTACTCTTACCCAAAACTTTCCTACAAAAAATCTCTGAGAATAGGTAGAGGTAGCATAGCATAGCAATAGAGTAAACAAGGGAAGTTTAATATTTTGGGGGGAGTAGTTAGAAATTAGAATATTTAGTAATTGGTAAGTATAACAGGTACATGTAAGTGACCTTGGGAAGGTCACAACATAAAAAGGGAATGAATATAGGAAGGAAACTGGCACAGAGGAACCATTTTGGAATGTTGGAAGGAGAGAGAGGAGTGGCAGTTGGAGGAGCAAAGGGGCTTGTGGGAGATAGAACTTTGGAGGTGGTCTTTTGCCCTATGGACTCCAGAGAGATAGGAGCAAAGGACCTGAGCTTGGGACCCCAAATCTGTGATACAGGAGCCTTACCTCAATTTCCCCTTACCTTGAAAACAGAAAGATCCCTGACATCCCTGGATCATTGAACAAAGAAGCAAAGAGAACAACAACTGCTGCAGAAAGGCTCTCAACCGGACTTCCGGTTAAGATGGCGGCTTAGAGAAAGCTGAAGTTCAGATCTCCCGAAAACCCTTCCCTACCGATCTCAAACTAGAAGCTCCTAAGGCGCCGAAATTCAAAACGATCAACAGCACAGACCCTGGGAACCCTCCTCCTGGACCTGGACCCGGTTCAAAAGGTACGGCTCCCCTTAAAAGCCAGAACCCGAGATCCCTCGGACCTCAGGGGTAGGAGCGCAGAGTCCAAGGCTCCCGGAAGCCGCAGCCGCGCCGGGCTCAGAGAGCAGGGTCTGAGGAACAACAACCCTCAGGGTCTTCTACCCAAGTCCCAGTCCGGGTGAAAGTTACTGCCTGGGGCCTCCGCTGCAAAGAGCTGGTCAAAACAACAGCAACCCTCAGGGCGGGCAAGACAGCCTCACGGACTGGATCCTGCTATCCAAGTCTCAGTGAAAGTCTGTGCTCTCGGAGCTTGGGGAAGCGGCAGCCCATCCCCCCGCAGGCCGACGAAACAGCCTCACGGCCAGGGATTCTGAAGGCAACTTCCGGAAATCGAGCCAGGGGGAGAGTGTGGCCTCGTGGTCCGACCCTTCCATTCCAGTTCCAGTGAGGCATATTCAGTTTAACCCAGGGAAAGTCATAGAACCATCTGCCCAGGACTAAAGCCTCTGATCACCAGACAAAGACAAGAAAAGCCAATCCTCCACGTTCAGAGATGACAAACTCCACAGAAGCACAGAAGCCCCAAAATACCAAGAAAAATAAGAAGAAAGGGGCGACTCTGGACACATTCTATGGAGCCAAAATACAAAATACAGAGCAGATAGAAGAAGATATACAAGAAAATTCTCCAAAATCTTCCAAAGGAAATAGAAACTCTCCACAAACCCATGAAGAATTTGAATCAGAAAGGACCAAAAAGATGGAAGCCCTCTGGGAGGAAAAGTGGGAAATGATGCAAAAGAAATTCACGCATCTACAAAACCAGTTTGACCAAACTGTAAAAGAAAACCAGGCTTTAAAGCAAGAACTAATAAAGCAAAGCCAAAACACCAAGAAATTAGAAGAGAACATAAAATATCTCACCGACAAGGTGATAGATCTGGAAAACAGGGGGAGAAGAGAAAATTTAAGAATAATTGGACTCCCAGAAAAGCCAGAAATAAACACCAAACTGGACATGGTGATACAAGATATAATCAAAGAAAATTGCCCAGAGATTCTAGAACAAGGGGGCAATACATCCACTGACAGAGCTCACAGAACACCTTCTACACTAAACCCCCAAAAGACAACTCCCAGGAATGTAATTGCCAAATTCCAAAGCTATCAAACAAAAGAAAAAATCCTACAGGAAGCCAGAAAAAGACAATTTAGATATAAAGGAATGCCAATCAGGGTCACACAAGACCTTGCAAGTTCTACGCTGAATGATCGTAAGGCATGGAACATGATCTTCAGAAAGGCAAGAGAGCTGGGTCTCCAACCAAGAATCAGCTACCCAGCAAAACTGACTATATACTTCCAAGGGAAAGTATGGGCATTCAACAAAATAGAAGACTTCCAACTTTTTGCAAAGAAAAGACCAGAGCTCTGTGGAAAGTTTGATACCGAAAATCAAAGAGCAAGGAATACCTGAAAAGGTAAATATTAAGGAAAGGGGAAAAATGTTATCTTCTTTTACTCAAACTCTCTTCTATAAGGACTACATTTATATCAACCTATGTATACTAATATGTGGGGAAAATGTAATGTATAAATAGGGGGTAAAGAAAGACCAAATAGAATAATGGTTCTCACACAAAGATTCACAGGGGAAGGGGAGGGGAAGAAAACTCCTATAAGAAGGAGAGGAAGAGAGGGGGGGGGGTTTACTTAAACCTCAATCTCAGGGAAATCAACTCTGAGAGGGAAAAACATCCAGATCCATTGGGATCTTGAATTCTATCTTACCCAACAAGGGTAAGGAGAAGGGAAAACCAAGGGGGGGAGGGGGAGAGGGAGAACAAAAAGGGAGGGAAAGAGAGGGGGGAGGGGGAGGGAACAAAAAGGGAGGGACTAAAAAGGGAAACATCAAGGGAGGGGACAAGGGGGACTGATTCAAAGTAAATCACTGGACTAAAAGGTAGAGCCGAAGAAGAAAAGGTTAGAATTAGGGAAGGCAATCAAAATGCCAGGGAGTCCACAAATGACAATCATAACTTTGAACGTGAATGGGATGAACTCACCCATAAAACGTAGATGAATAGCAGAATGGATTAGAATCCAAAACCCTACCATATGTTGTCTTCAAGAAACACACATGAGGCGGGTTGACACCCACAAGGTCAGAATTAAAGGATGGAGTAAGACCTTCTGGGCCTCAACTGATAGAAAGAAGGCAGGAGTGGTAATCATGATATCTGATAAAGCCAATGCAAAAATAGACCTGATCAAAAGGGATAGGGAAGGTAATTATATTTTGTTAAAAGGGACTCTAGACAATGAGGAAATATCATTAATCAACATGTATGCACCAAATAATATAGCACCCAAATTTCTAATGGAGAAACTAGGAGAATTGAAGGAAGAAATAGACAATAAAACCATACTAGTGGGAGACTTAAACCAACCATTATCAAATTTAGATAAATCGAATCAAAAAATAAATAAGAAAGAGGTAAAAGAAGTGAATGAAATCTTAGAAAAATTAGAATTAATAGACATATGGAGAAAAATAAATAGGGATAAAAAGGAATACACCTTCTTCTCAGCACCACATGGCACATTCACAAAAATTGACCATACATTAGGTCACAGAAACATAGCACACAAATGCAAAAAAGCAGAAATAATGAATGCAGCCTTCTCAGATCACAAGGCAATAAAAATAATGATTAGTAATGGTACATGGAAAACCAAATCTAAAACCAATTGGAAATTAAACAATATGATACTCCAAAACCATTTAGCTAAAGAAGAAATCATAGAAACAATTAATAATTTCATCAAGGAAAATGACAATGGCGAAACATCCTTTCAAACCTTTTGGGATGCAGCCAAAGCGGTAATCAGAGGCAAATTCATATCCCTGAAAGCTCATATTAACAAACAAGGGAGAGCAGAGATCAATCAATTGGAAATGCAATTGAAAAAACTCGAAAGCGATCAAATTAAAAACCCCCAGCAGAAAACCAAATTAGAAATCCTAAAAATTAAGGGAGAAATTAATAAAATCGAAAGTGATAGAACTATTGATTTAATAAATAAGACAAGAAGCTGGTACTTTGAAAAAACAAACAAAATAGACAAAGTACTGGTCAATCTAATTAAAAAAAGGAAGGAAGAAAAGCAAATTCACAGCATTAAAGATGAAAAGGGGGACAGCACCTCCAATGAGGAGGAAATTAAGGCAATCATTAGAAATTACTTTGCCCAATTATATGGCAATAAATACACCAATTTAGGAGAAATGGATGAATATATACAAAAATACAAACTGCCTAGACTAACAGAAGAGGAAATAGAATTCTTAAATAATCCCATATCAGAAATTGAAATCCATCAAGCCATCAAAGAACTTCCTAAGAAAAAATCCCCAGGGCCTGATGGATTCACCTGTGAATTCTATCAAACATTCAGAGAACAATTAACCCCAATACTATACAAACTATTTGACATAATAAGCAAAGAGGGAGTTCTACCAAACTCCTTTTACGACACAAACATGGTACTGATTCCAAAACCAGGCAGGTCAAAAACAGAGAAAGAAAACTATAGACCAATCTCCCTAATGAATATAGATGCAAAAATTTTAAATAGGATACTAGCAAAAAGACTCCAGCAAGTGATCAGAAGGATCATTCACCATGATCAAGTAGGATTCATACCAGGGATGCAGGGCTGGTTCAACATTAGGAAAACCATCCACATAATTGACCACATCAACAAGCAAACTAGCAAGAACCACATGATTATCTCAATAGATGCAGAAAAAGCCTTTGATAAAATACAACACCCATTCCTATTAAAAACACTAGAAAGCATAGGAATAGAAGGGTCATTCCTAAAAATAATAAACAGTATATATCTAAAACCAACAGCTAATATCATCTGCAATGGGGATAAACTAGATGCATTCCCAATAAGATCAGGAGTGAAACAAGGATGCCCATTATCACCTCTACTATTTGACATTGTACTAGAAACACTAGCAGTAGCAATTAGAGAAGATAAAGAAATTGAAGGTATCAGAATAGGCAAGGAGGAGACCAAGTTATCACTCTTTGCGGATGACATGATGGTCTACTTAAAGAATCCTAGAGATTCAACCAAAAAGCTAATTGAAATAATCAACAACTTTAGCAAAGTTGCAGGATACAAAATAAACCCACATAAATCATCAGCTTTTCTATATATCTCCAACACAGCTCAGCAGCAAGAACTAGAAAGAGAAATCCCATTCAAAATCACCTTAGACAAAATAAAATACCTAGGAATCTATCTCCCAAGACAAACACAGGAACTATATGAACACAACTACAAAACACTCGCCACACAACTAAAACTAGACTTGAACAATTGGAAAAACATTAACTGCTCATGGATAGGACGAGCCAATATAATAAAAATGACCATCCTACCCAAACTTATTTATCTATTTAGTGCCATACCCATTGAACTACCAAAATACTTCTTCACTGATTTAGAAAAAACCATAACAAAGTTCATTTGGAAGAACAAAAGATCAAGGATATCCAGGGAAATAATGAAAAAAAACACATATGATGGGGGCCTTGCAGTCCCAGACCTCAAACTATATTACAAAGCAGCAGTCATCAAAACAATTTGGTACTGGCTAAGAAACAGAAAGGAAGATCAGTGGAATAGACTGGGGGAAAACGACCTCAGCAAGACAGTATACGATAAACCCAAAGATCCCAGCTTTTGGGACAAAAATCCACTATTCGATAAAAACTGCTGGGAAAATTGGAAGACAGTGTGGGAGAGACTAGGAATAGATCAACACCTCACACCCTACACCAAGATAAATTCAAAATGGGTGAGTGACTTAAACATAAAGAAGGAAACCATAAGTAAATTGGGTAAACACAGAATAGTATACATGTCAGACCTTTGGGAGGGGAAAGGCTTTAAAACCAAGCAAGATATAGAAAGAATCACAAAATGTAAAATAAATAATTTTGACTACATCAAACTAAAAAGCTTTTGTACAAACAAAACCAATATAACTAAAATCAGAAGGGAAACAACAAATTGGGAAAAAATCTTCATAGAAACCTCTGACAAAGGTTTAATTACTCATATTTATAATGAGCTAAATCAATTGTACAAAAAATCAAGCCATTCTCCAATTGATAAATGGGCAAGGGAAATGGATAGGCAGTTCTCAGATAAAGAAATCAAAACTATTAACAAGCACATGAAGAAGTGTTCTACATCTCTTATAATCAGAGAGATGCAAATCAAAACAACTCTGAGGTATCACCTCACACCTAGCAGATTGGCTAACATAACAGCAAAGGAAAGTAATGAATGCTGGAGGGGATGTGGCAAAGTAGGGACATTAATTCATTGCTGGTGGAGTTGTGAACTGATCCAACCATTCTGGAGGGCAATTTGGAACTATGCCCAAAGGGCGACAAAAGAATATCTACCCTTTGACCCAGCCATAGCACTGCTGGGTCTGTACCCCAAAGAGATAATGGACACAAAGACTTGTACAAAAATATTCATAGCTGCGCTCTTTGTGGTGGCCCAAAACTGGAAAACGAGGGGATGCCCATCAATTGGGGAATGGCTGAACAAACTGTGGTATATGTTGGTGATGGAATACTATTGTGCTCAAAGGAATAATAAAGTGGAGAAGTTCCATGGAGACTGGAACAACCTCCAGGAAGTGATGCAGAGCGAGAGGAGCAGAACCAGGAGAACATTGTACACAGAGACTAATACACTGTGGTATAATCGAACGTAATGGACTTCTCCATTAGGGGTGGTGTAATGTCCCTGAACAACTTTCAGGGATCCAGGAGAAAAAAAACACCATTCATAAGCAAAGGATAAACTATGGGAGTGGAAACACCGAGAAAAAGCAACTGCCTGAATACAGAGGTTGAGGGGACATGACAGAGGATAGACTTTAAATGAACACTCTAATGCAAATACTATCAACAAAGCAATGGGTTCAAATCAAGAAAACATCTAATGCCCAGTGGACTTACGCGTCGGCTATGGGGGGTGGGGGGGAGGAAAAGAAAATGATCTATGTCTTTAACGAATAATGCTTGGAAATGATCAAATAAAATATATTTAAAAAAAAAAAAGAAAGAAAGGCTCTCAACCCCTAAACCTCATGGGGGTCACCCCGAAGACCTGTCCCAGCCCATTGCCTTCCCAAGAAGGATACTAGTGACCTGTTTAGAGTAGGCTAGTGGAGTGATTAGAGAGAAAGGAGGAGAGAAACACTGAAGCCTGAGCCATTAGGCTCGCTGAAAAAAAGAAGTGACAAACTGCTTGGATAATCCTTTAGGGTTTCCTAATCCCTCTGACCTAACCATCCCTTGTATCCTGGACAAATAAACCACCCCTTTTCTGAGGAAAACACAGTCATATCTAAGTTGACATAGAAGTTAAGAGAGAAAGTTAAAGGAGAGGAAGAGGTAACTGGGGTCAGCTCTCTATTCAGTTTTGGCATAGAAGCAAAGTCCAGAGCAGAAGCCATTCAGACTTCCTGATAGGGCTGTGTGTTCAGAAGAGGCTTTGGGGGTCTTAGGCACCAGCAAAGTCCTAAGGAAAAGTCTACAGCAGAATCCATAGAAGCCTACTTACTGGGACAGGGTCCTTGTCCATCCCTGTCATTACATCTTCGCAGGGATATCCCTCTTGTATGTTTAAGGTGTAAGGGAGAGGGAGAGCTATACAGACTTTCTCCCAGCTCCAGTCATCTTTCTTTCCCCTCCTCACCATCTCTCCTAATCCACTCTCTATCCCTTCACCTCATCCCTTCCCCATTCACGTTATAATCTCAACACCAACGAGCAGATATTCATGTAACCAATGACTGGATTACAAACCCAAGACCTTAGAAATATCAAGCTACAAAGTTAAATACTAAAAACAGATTTCATCTAATATGCCAGTATCTCATCAATTTAATATACAAAAACTCACTCATTCATTATTTGAATTAGGGATTCTTCAATTTCAAGAGGTCTATGAAACTTGAATAGGAAAAAAATCACATCTTTATTTTCACTAACTTCTAACCTAAATTTGACATTTTCTTTAATTAAAAATTCAGGCAATTGATATTATTCTGAAATGGGGCCCAGTTTTTCACCATGTTGTTAAAAGGGAACCATGATACATGAACAAATTATTACAATCCCTAATTTCAATGATATAAGAATGGTATGGTAGATAAGAAAGAGAGGCTGAAAAGGATGTCATGGGCAATCAAATTCAATACTCTAATTTTGCAAAGAAATTTAGTATTTTAAATGATCTTTTTAAAATTAAAATTTGTTTATTTGTTACATTAGGATATCCAAGTAACTCCCTTCCTCTCTTTTCTTCCCCCATTAGAGAAGGCACTATTCAATAAAAGATATATATATCTTTTTTCTATTATCTATTATTTATTTTGATTTTTCAGTTCTTTCTCTGGAGGCAAACATACACAAGTAATTCTTCAAACAATATTTCTATTGTATATATTGTTATCTTGGTTCTGTTCATTTCATTCTTCATATATGCATGTAGGTCTTTCCATTTTTAAAAATTAACTTATTCATCATTTCTTACAGTGAAGTAGTATTTGATTTAAATGATTTGCTTATCGAAGTCCTAGGTTCAAGTCCCACCTCTGATGTATACTTGCTGTGTGAGCATCAAGATGCCTCTAAACTCTCAGTGACCTGTGGAAAACCCTCTGACTCTGAATTACAGAAGAGTTGTTGATCAGTACTGGTGCTGGGAATTCTACCCACTGATGGAAATTATAGGCCTGGTCAAAAAATAAATAAATAAAAGTTATGGTAAGTGTGGGAAGCATTGGGAAAAATTTGTAAATGACTAATGCTTTGGATAGACTTGAAAAAATGTTTACTCTTTCAGCAAATCTGATTGATAATATTTGATATAAAAATGTTTTGAAGATTTGTTAGGCAAAGCCTGTGAGTAATATTAGGTTCCTTGAAGGTATGGGACTATTTATACAATTCATGTTTTTGAATCCTCTGCATTGAGAAAGCAGACTTGTCTGTCACACAAAATAGGAAGATACTAATGGGTTGCAACTTGTTATCACTAGAAGAACACCTCCACATTGAAAGCTCACAAATTTGCTAAAACATCCAAAATTCACTCTGCTAATAAACAATTCCATGGGGGGGAAAAATAGAGGGAATAGCTAAGGGGCTCAGTGGATTGTGAGCCAGGCCTAGAAACAGGAAGTCCTAGGTTCAAATCTGTCCTCAGATTCTTCTTAGCTATGTTACCAGCTCAAGTCATTTAACTGCCATTGCTTAGCCCTTATCACTCTTCTGCCTTGGAACCAATACACAATATTGATCCTAAGACAAAAGGTTGTTTAAAGAAAATTGGTCTAGACTAGAGAAAGAAAGGAGTTAAGTCTTTTATGGTCTCAAATTTTCTTAATTAACAGATCCAAGATTTTGGAGTCCTTAAAAACTACCTCTCCAACTCCATTATTTTAACAAATGAGGGAAATGAAATTCAGAGAAGTTTTATTTGCCCAATGCTGCACAGGCAGCACTGGTGGAATTGAAACGGTTAACTGACTCTAAAGGACTAAAGAGAGCATACTTTCTATAATATCACCCTGAATTCCTAAACCTTGCATCTCCAGCATCTAGAACTCTACCTGGAACAATTAATCCATTCTCCTATAAATGCTCAATATTCTAAACCTGTTTTGTTACTCTTTACCCTGGCAATAATTCTCAGTTTGTTAACATTGTGGAAAGGATTATAGAATAAATTACACATTTAAAATCTCACTTCCTCTCTTGTCATGACTTGTCATAAAATTCCAGAAAATCTAATGAAACAAGCACTCCCATGTTCCATATTTCATGTTAGGTGCTAAGAATAACAACAGAAAGTGAAAAACGATATTTCTTCTCAAGGAATTTACTTTCTATTTGGATGGGAGGAAAAGGAAAGGAAAAAGAATAACCATTTATATAGTACCTACTATATGCCAAGCCTTTTTTGTGTATGAAAGCACAGATATTTTTATATATAACATAACAATAATATAATTTGTTATAAATATATAATAAATTATAACAAATATACGTATCCAAAAGAAACTAATTCTCACATTAGCTATGTCCAAAAATCTATGTCTCATCTTCTATCCTTCCTAACTTTCCCCCACCTCCAAAGGGCAGGTAATATGATGTGTTTTACATACATTATCACATAATAAATACTTTCCTGGTTGTCATGTTGTGAAATAAGATACATATTGCTTAAAGTAAAGAAAAGTTCATGAAGGAAATCAGGTGAATAATTATATGTTTCAATTTCTGTTTGGATTTGGTGTGTTCCTTTTTTGTCAGTAGATAACCTTTTTCATCATGAGTCCCTTGGAGTTGTTCTGGATTCTTGCCTTGTTGAAAATAGTTGTCACTTACAGTTGATCAGCATTCATTATTGCTGTTATTTTGTATAATATTTTCCTGGTTCTGCTCACTTCACTTTACATCATTTCATACAGGTCTTTCCAGATTTATTTGTGATCAATTGTTTGCCATTTCTTAAGGCACAATAATATTTCATTATAGTCATATACCACAACTTGTATAGTCATTCCCCAGCTGATGAACACCCCTTCATTTTCCAGTTCTTTGCCACCACTAGAAGAGCTGCTATAAAACATTTAGGACATATATCCCTGATTACCTTAGAAAATAAATCTAAGAGTGCTATTTCTGGGGCAAAAGTTATCCACAGCTTTATAACTCTTTGAGTGTAATCCCAGATTACTCTCCAAAATGGTTGGAGCAGTTCACAATTCCACCAACAGGTATTAATGTCCCTATTTTTCCACTTCTCTAATATTAGTCATTTTGCCCTTTTAATCCATTTTAGTCAATATGATAGGAGTGAGATATCTGAGAGTTGTTTTGATTTGCATTTCTTTAACCAATAATGATCTAGAGCAATTTTCCTATACTTATATATAATTTTAATTTCTTTATCCAAAAATTGTCTCTTCATATCCTTTACCCAGTTCCATTTATATGGGAAAATTCATCATCTTCACATTCCAAGTTATAATTATTGACTGTATGTTTCCCTCGATTCTATTTTTTTTACTATTTTACCTTCTTTTATATTCCCTCTTTTAATCTTATTTCTTCCTAGAAATATAATTTTTTTTGTCGGCCTCTATCTCCCTAATCCCCATCTGTTCTTTAGCTCCACCTTTATTTTCTTCCTCTACCCAGACATTTTTAAACAAGCATTAATTTATTTGATTCTCATAACAACCCTTTTAGGTAGGTGCTATTATTATTCCCATTTAACAGATGAGGAAATTGAGGCAGGGAGACACTAAGTGATTTACCCAGGGTCATATAGCTAATAAATGTCTGCAAAGAAATTTGAACAAATTTGTAAGCCCAGACCTAGGGCTCTATCCACTACACCACCTGATGTGAAAGGTGTTACCTTTGCCTGAGGAGAGAGGTCATGATCTAGTTGGTAAGGAGAATTCACTCCCCTAAGATAGCCTATGCCACTAAAGGAAAGCTCATTTTAAAACATTGTCATTATATTGTAGCCTCTATCTACTGGTTTTAGCTTTACCCTCATAGGAACAAGTCTAATCCATCTTCCACATGACAAAACTTCAAATATTTAAAAATTACTTTCATTGTCTTACCCCTAAGTCTTCTCTTCAGCATACCAAACACAACCAGTGACTCAATTTAAATCAGAGAGTTTCAGATTTGGAAGGGACCTCAGAAGACTTCAATTTAGGGTAAAAGAATGCGATTGCCACTTTCCTCATCAACCTAATCACCCACTGAAACTTATTTATGGCCTCTCTAAAATGTGGAACACAGAACTAAACATGATAAGTCAGATGATAGGGGCATTGTCACTTTCACATATGACACTTTTGACTCATGTCAAGTTGGTAGCCCACTAGAGGCCTCATTTGGTTGTTGACATGTGGATAGAATAAGCCAGCTACATCCATGGTGTGTTATCAGAGGTGGCAAGAAGGCCCCCTTCCCAAATAAATGCTTCCTTCTCTTGCCTTAGCATAAGTCCAGGAACATAGTAGGTACTTCATAAATATTTATTTGTTGACAACTCACTCAAATGATGCAACTAGGATCATAGAATTATAGGTATTGATTTAACTGATTGACTACTTAAAATTCAAATACACTTTTAAGAGGTAAAAAGAATAATCGCTGACATTTAAATAGCACTTTCAACTTTGCAAAGTACTTTAAATTATATTACTTGAGATTTCTAATTGCCCTGTGAGGTAGATACTACAACCCCACTTTTATAAATGAGACAGCTAAAGCTCTGTGAGCTGAAATGAATACCCTAGAGGGATATTCAGGACCATCATTCTATCTTCTAGATCAAACTGCTTTCTAAAACCATTTTTAGTCATCTATAACTTCATATGAATAAACTTTTCTAATCTCTCAAATGAAATCTCTTATGTGAGTTGTCTCTATCATTAAGATATAAGCTTCTTGAGAGATGAATTATGTGATTTTTCTATTTATATCCTTCATAATCAGTTCAGTACTTAGCATGTAATAAGCCCTTAATAAATTATTTTGAATATGTTTATTCAACAAGTGAGAGATTATATTGCAGATTGGTTAAAAATCTTATTTCCAGTTAGGAAGACCTGGTTTCAAGTCCTGCCTCTGGCACATCCTGGCTATATGATCACCAATGGAATACTATTGGGCTATAAGAAATGTTAAGCAGGATGATTTCAGAAAAAGCTGGAAAGATCTGCAGGAATCAACATAGAGCAAATTAAGCAGAACATTGTACAGCAAATTGGATGATGTTAATCTTTGAAAACCTGGTTACACTCAGAAATGCAATGATGTGGGACAATCCTAAAAGACTTATGAGAGGAAATGCTATCCACTTCCAGAAAAAGAACTGTTGGAGTCGTCTTTCACATCAATGTATCTTTGGTTTTATTTTGAGATTTTGGTTATGTATGGCTTTGCTCTTACAACAATGACCAAAATGGAAGTATGTTTTGTATGTTCATAAAAGTTTTTTTAAAAGCGACAATAAAATAAAATAATATTTACACCTCCTTAGCCTTAAAGGATCCTTCCTCCCTCTAGTTGGAGAGAGTGAGATGGGAGCTCCCTCTGATCCTCTACCATTTAAGGAACATAATAAAAGAATTCTCATCATTTCAAAATTCTTCTTCTAGACTTTATAATATCCAGAAACTCCATTCTACAAGATGAAATCAGTTAAAATATATACCCTTCCTCAGATCATTTCCCACCTAACCCTAACATGAACTGTATAACCTTCTCTCTACCCCACTCCACACTTTTCAACTTCTTTTAAAATTCTGTCGTGTCCCATGAGATTGTGAGTTTCTTGAGGATGCAGAATATCATATGCCTTTCTTTGTATCCCCAGCTCCTTGGTATAATGTCTGGCACATAATAAGAATTTAATAAATGTTTCAATGTCCCAGATCACTTGGAGATGAAACGTTACAAATAAGTTATCCAAGGTGCATCAATGGAGACTTTCTATGCTAGGAGTTGTTTCTCATATGGTCTCTCTCTCTCTGTGTCTCTGTCTCTGTCTCTGTCTCTGTCTCTGTCTCTCTGTCTCTCTGTCTATGTCTGTCTCTGGGTCTGTCTCTGTCTCTCTGTCTCTCTCTCTGTGTGTGTCTCTCTCTCTCTCTCACACACACACACAAACATACACACATACACATCTTCAACTACCCTACAAAACATCATCATCATCATCATCATCATCATCATCATCATCATCATCATCATAACAGAAAGTTTTTTAGATCCTTTCCTGAGAATAGGTTTTGACAAGAGAGTGAGTGGGTAAATAGATTATTTGGCTGGGAGATGGAATGTGGAGAGTTGGAGAAAGTGCCACTGAAAAAGAGAAGGAGTATATTAATGGAAAGTTGGGGAGAGAAAAGCAATTTTGATTGCATGGGTTGATTCACTATTTTGACTAGTTTGTTGAGAAGAAAATGAGAAAAGATACAGAAATGAAATGCAAATGTACTACTCTTGTATCACACCTTCCCCACGCTTATGTTAGTAATAACATAGTATCCCTCATATCATCTCCTAAAGTCCTTCCTTTTTTCCTTCCTTAAAAATCCATATGTTCTTGGAATCCCATGTCTTCTTCCTTTGGAATGATTTCATCTACCAGACTAGTTGCTATCACCCTGAGACTTGCTTTTAAAAACACCATTCCAAAACTTGTGGTATCTTATTTTTGTATGGTAATAAATAACAATAACAACACAATTGTTCCTAAAAACTGTTGCCATGTAACAATTAGCCACTCTATGGTCAGCAAAGGGGAAATTATATAACATTATCTGGTAATTTGTTTCTTTGGAGAAAAGACCTCATTCCCCCAGCCCTCCCCCAGTCCTGTCACAACTGCCACTAATTGATAGTTTCAGTAAATAAGTAGGGGAATTAAAAGGACCCATGGGTACTGTGCTGTAAACCACAACCCCCTACACACTCCTATCTCTTGGTTTTTTTGAATTGGTGAAGGACCATCAAAGGCCTACTTGAACCCCCAACATCCTTTCTCTCCTACACATTCTTTCACTATGTGGAAGAATTAAGGGGCTGGAGCCATCCCTGTGGGGTGCCATCATTATCATTATATTTATGTAAAACATTTTAAAAACAATAGTTCGACCTCAGATACAGGCCAGTGTGCAGCTTTCCCATCTAGTCAGCATTCCTTGGTTATCTGGACCATTTACTGTAAAAACAGCATCACGTTCCAACAATTCCGCATCATTTTGACCTCTGTATATATTGTTTGAAAGCCCACATTCAGCCCTTTCCTTTACACACACTTCCATTTTTATAAAGGAGTGTCTTTCAAACACTGTATCGTTCCTCTCAATGTCCCGAAGAGTCCAGTCTCAGTGGGGACCAAGTTCATTCACCTTTCATGCCATGTCCTTGCCCTTCCCCCAGTTCTGGATTGTTCTGAGGATGCTGATATTTATTTATTGATAAGCCATCAGAAATAGACATTTTAAAGCATAGCAGAAGATAACACATTTTTGTAAACATGGGAAAGCATGAATACATACTGTACCATGTTGGCGCTGTTGTCTATTGAGCTTTTTAGGAAAACTGGCTGTCTACATCTTGAGGAATGAAAATTTTCAATATGCTGTATCTCAATGAAACAACTTAATGAACCATCTCCTCTGACTATATTGGGAAATTATCCATTGTGGAACAGCAGAAATACCACCAGCTATAGGATCAGCTAAATGGCATGGCAGATAGCATGAGTGCTGATCTTATAGACAACAAAAATCTGAGTTTAAATCCATGTTCAGATACTTATTATTATTATGTAATAAGGGACTATATTGATTGGTTATTGATAACTAAAGATCAGGCTGTTATCTTCTTTCTTCTGTCTTTCTCTCCTCCCTCTCTTCCTCCCTTCCTCCCTCTTTCTCCCTTCCCCTCCCTCTTGCCTCCCCCCTTTTGGTGATTCTCCTTCTGGTTTCTCTAAATCAACTCAGGGGTGAGTTAATGAGGTTTCAAATGAAATATGTTTTCTCTTCTCTAACTTAAATAAAGGGTTTATTGGGAATGACGGGGAAGGATAAGGAAATGGAAGGAAAGAGGATTTTGGGATTTCCCTATCACTAGAATGAGTCTTAGATTGGAGGATGGTGGAATATAGTTCAGTTGAGAGAAATGGCTGATAGGTCTGGAAGTTCAGTCACTATCACAACAGAGCAAATCAGAGAGAGATATCTGGACTTTTGTCCTTCCTTCAGTCTCCAAAATCAAGAGAGAAAAACGCCTTCTTCCCTCTTTCAAGTCACAAAAGTTCAGCCTTCAATTGGTCTGGCTTCCAACTGCCTTTCCCAGGAACATTCTATATAGAACACTCTCATGTGAATGACAGGTCATCAGTCTCAGCTGCTCCAAACTCTTGTTGCACACTTTACCATTTTCTCTCTTCCACAATTAGCAGCATCACACTAGACAAGTCACTTAACCGCTGAATGTCTCAGTTTCAACTGAAAAATGAGAATAATAATAGTACCTACCACATAAAGTTAATGTGAAAACTGAATGAGATAATATGTATGAAGTGCTTTGCTCAGTAACAGACACACAGTAAGTACTTTAAAATATTTGTTTCTCTCTTTCCTCTGGAACTGGAGGACCTAGGTTTGCATCCTGACTTTCTAAGGCTTATTATTTCTGTGTGATCTTGAGTAAGTCATTTAACTTCTCTTGGTCTCAGTTTCACCCTCTTTAAAATGAAAATATCAGATGAAATAATCTCTGAAATCTCTTCCAGATTTAGATCTATGATCTAAGATCCTATAATATTAGGTTTAAGAACACCATTACATATTCTGAGTATCCATTCCAGCATATGCCAAAATGCTTGCCAACAAAAAAGTATATTATATATAAAAATTAAAGTATACATATATACCTATATGTTAATTGTGTATATTATATATGGAAAAATATTAAGAAGTGATGCTCTTTGTCAAGGAAAATAATCAGTTTAATGCATTCTACTCCTAAAATGTTAGAATTTTAACTTGGGGCTCTAAGTCACCTTCAGGCTCTAAATCTACAATCCTATGATAGATAAATTACTCCCCACCCTTAAATTATCCCTAACCTTAATAGCTTTTTATGTTATCTCTTATATACAAGGAGAAATAAATGACAAACCAATCCAGTACCTTTGCCAAGAAAATCCCCCCCCCCAAAAAAACCCTCATGAGGAGTCAGACCCAACTGAAAAACAACTGAACAAGTGAATTAGAACAGCAATAACAACAACAAATGTTGTGAAAGGTCAAATTACATTATAGTAAAAACCTCACTTTATAAAAAAATATTTCCAGACCAAATGGATTCCAATATGAAAATATAATCTGGACCAATTATTTAAAGTTCATTATAAAAGGATCACAGGATCATATATCAAGAGTTGGAAAAGAGCTTAGAGGCCATCTAACCCAACTTTCTCATTTTATAATAAAGAAACTGAGGCTAAAAGAGATTAAATGACTGTCCAAGGCTACACAAGTGACAACAACAACTAATAATTATATAGCACCTACTATGTGCCAGACACTGGGCTGAACACTTTACAAATTTCATCTCATTTTATCCCCACAACAACTCTGAGATGTAGATGCTATTATTATCCTAATTTTATAGTTGAGGAAACTGAGGCAAATAGGTTGAGTGACTAGTCTAAAGTCACATAGCTTGTAAGTGTCTGAGGCTGGGTTTGAATTCAAGTCCTCTTGACTCCAGACCCAATGTTCTATTCATTGGAACAACTACCTTTCTCATGGTGAATATTAAAGGCAATATTTCAGCTCTGGTCTTCTGACAATAAAGCCAGTGTTTCTTTTCATTATACCATGCAGCACAAGAGTCACAGGATCATAGATTTAGAGCTGGAAGAAACCTGAGGTACCATTGATTTTATCTTGTTCATTTTATAGAAGAAAATGTGATCCAAAAACTTTAAATACTTTTTTCAAAGTCTCACAATTATTAAATTCCTACAGAAATACTTGACATAGTATATTCACCATATTACACATTGTATTTTCACTACACTATGCTTTGTCACAAAATGTTTGTATCCAAAATGTGATTTAACCTCATCAGACATATCCATTTGATATTAAGTCTGATGCCTTAACCACAATGCCATGCTGGTACAGATGTCAGAAAAATGCCTCAATTCCTTACCTTTAATGTAATTCTATTTCATTGCTTATTGTTTGAAGCAAGGGAAAAATTGGTTTTAGCCCATAAATCTTTTTTAAATTTTTTGTTGGTATAGAGGCATTTATTATGATATGACTCAAACAATATTCATTCACCTTAGGGAGATAGAAAATATTGAGATGTAGAAAAGGGAAATATCTTTCTAAAGTCATAATATACTATGGATCAGTGTTGGAGGTAAAATTCATGTCTTCTGGTTCTGGTCTAGGGCCAAGTGCTTAGCATGATGCCAGGCACATAGTAGCCACTTAATAAATGTTTGTTGATTCAATGACTAATTCTCTTATATAGTTCATTTTATTTTCATTTAAAGCTTGATTCTTTTAATTCTTTAAGATGGTAAGGGCAGTTAGGCAGAGCAATGAATAGGATGCCAGACCTAGATTCAGGAAAATTAATCTTCCTGAGTTCAAATCTGCCCTCAGACACTTATTAGCTTTGTGACCCTGGTGTAAAAATGGAGATTTGAACCCCAGACTTCAATCCCCAGAAGTAGTTCCCAGAATTCCCTAAAATCTCACTTGAGTGCTCATCTGGGACAAGAACACAGTTTGTATTTAAACTGACTCTCTGCCTACTTTGGATCTCTCTGCTTCCACTTCTAAGCACACCATCTCTCTACCTAGCAGGCAAGATGTAGCAAGTAGGTTGCCTGTACTTTCTTATTTTTTATTTCTTATTTCCTTGATTTCTAATAATCTTTAATAAACCTCTAAAAATATAATACTTTTAGTAGAGAAACTAATTTAATTTTTACACTGGGTAACAGTCTGGTTTGCCTCAGTTTCCACATTTATAAAATTAGCTGGAGAGGGAAATGGCAAACAGCTCCAGAATTTTTGCCAAGAAAACTTCAAATGGGGTCATGAAAAATTGGATACAACTGAAATGAATGAATGGTTCTGTCTTTTAGTGACACCAATAGCATATTGTGAATTTAGCAAAATAGTCATGGTTAGTCTACAATTTCCTTATGGCAAAAAATAGCATACAAACCTATTTTATAAATCTCTTGGATATACACCCCCAAAAAATTTCACAGTATTTTTAGCAGTGTATTATAAAGTCATCCTATAAACATCAGTCCAAATTTTATCTGGGGTAAAACCATTATTGTCAGATGGATCTGGAGATTTAAACTATAAAATACTACTAAATTGTATCCATTATGACTAACATCATATATTTAGCACTGGACGTGACCCTATTGGTTATTTAGTCCAAGAGGAAACTGAGGCCTGGATAGTTTTAGTAAATTCTTAAAACTCATAAAAATGGTAAACAGAGCCAGGATTTAAAGCCAAGTCCCACACCTCCAAATCTATTCTTCTTCCAGCCCTACCATATTGTCTTTCAAACAAATAGATTTAATTTCTCCTGCATTTTTTTCCATTTTGGGCACATAACTGCCTAACTATGATTGTTGTTACCCAGAAATGAACTTTTCAGATAAATCAAAATGTTAGCCTAGCCATTTTGGATAGTTATATAACAGTAATAATAACTAATAACAATAATAGCATTTATCTAACAATTTAAGGTTTATGGAGTATTTTCCTTAAATGTCCTTTTGAAGCAGATAGTGAAAGTAATATTATCCAGATTTTACTGATGAAAAAAGTTGAAGCTCAGACAAGTTGAGAAATATTTCTCAATGTCAGATGTATGCCAGGCTTCTTAAGGAAAGGATATTAAACTTGACTTGAGCTTTTCTTGATAATATCATGCTTTGATGTGTTGACCATCAGTTACAGTACTTCATGATTTGGGTTCTGCTCTTCAATTTTTATTTTTCCTATTTCACTGCCAAGCTGTGAGCTACCACTTCTCAACATTCTCTAATCCTGCTGTCATTGTGTCTGCCTCTAACAATCATGCTCCAGTAAAACTTTCCTCTGGTTTGATATTTCTAAAATTCTATGGGCTGGTGAACCAGATGACCAAGTTTTTTGAGAATACTATTTTCAGTAGGAAATGCACCCCAAATGAGAACCCAAGAGTCTATCTAGAAAGTAAACTGCTAGAGTGTAGATGGGCTCTGAAAGGGCCATTTCATTTGTCTTTTTTCTCTGTAGATCAGGTTGTGCTCCAAATGCCTAAAAAATATGCATAAGAAGTGAATTTTCTAATGGAGGGAAGGGGAGAGTTAATGGATATTAATGGGCACTTACATGGCACAGTAGATAGAGTATTGGGCCTTGGAAACAGAAAGGCTCATCTTCCTGAGTTCAAAACTGGCCTCAGGTATTTACTAGCTATGGAAACTCTGGGTAAGTCATTTAACTCTGTTTTCCTCGGTTTCCTCATCTAGGAAATGAGCTGGAGAAGGAATGCCAAACCACTCCAGTACCTATGCCAACAAAACCCCAAGTAGGGTTACAGAGTCAAACCCAACTGAAAATGATTGAATAACACCAATAGATACTAATAAGAGGTGAAAGAGGGGATGGGGTGAGGGATGGGAGGGAAGGAAAGGAATAAAATTTAAAAAGGAAAGGTTTTTAAAATATATAGCAAATTTCTTGGATTCACATATAATCATCTCTTTTTTTTCTTTTTATGGCAACATGTTTGTGTTTAATGGTGCTTAAGTTCATAATAAAATAATTTCTAAAATAAGTGAAGTTTTAAAAGTTTTTATAGTTATAATTTTTTAAAGTTAGAAATTTTATAAGCCATTTTGTCAGATGTCACAGATTTATAAGAAGTTATCATAATTCTGTAATGAGGTATCTGAAAAGCTGCCTTAAAAAACAAAGTGCACTTATTTTTTTCCCAAAGGTGTTTTGGGATTGCAGGGCTTGCATTCTGTCAAAAATGTTTACTTGTTGGAGTAAGAAGTAACATCATGGCATAATAGAAAACCAGATGAGTGATTCTAAAATCACTCAAACCTGGACTCAAGTCCTTTCTCTAACACCTAAGAAAATTGGCTGGTGTGTGTTAAGCTTGGATCCAGCCCACCTACCTGTGACCTCTGCCTTTGCCCTTGTGTGAGTCCCCAGTCTAGGCTTCCAATCTCTCTGTCCACTGCCTTGGCTTCTGTGTCTTCCCAGAGAGCCCTAATACAAACCCCAGACCTATGACCTATGTGTTTCTCCCAAGACCTTCTTCATGCTCTGCAAATTCTTCTAGAATCAGATCTACCTCAAAGTGCCAGCATCTGCCTCCCCTCTAGACTTGACCATACCATTATTTTACCTGCTTCTGCCTACTTTGACTTCATAGGATACTTTACTACCTGCGAAAGCATCAGACAGGAAGGGAAGCCATTGAACCATTTAATTATCTGTTAACTTCATGAACTTCTTTCCAGCAACTGATAATCAGTCCATTCCATTCTTCAGAGACTAGCATACTCCCAATTGAATCACAATGAGTCTGAACTCTGGTTATTATATAAACCCATTCTTCATTCCGCACAGTCACTCCTTTACTCTCATTCCCTCAAGCTCATCCCCCCTCACTTGATATCCCTCTCCACATCTTCCCACTCTTTATTCTGTGCTTTCTATAATATTTGTTCTATAGCCTTCACATTTTTCTTCTTATTAGATATTTTATTTTACCAATTATATGTAATCAATTTCCACATAAGTTTTCCAAAGTTATATGGTACAAATTGTCTCCCTCTCTCCTTTCCTTCTCCCCTCCCAGAACTGACAAGAAATTCTCTTTGGGTTATGCATATATTATCATTCAAAACATATTTCCATATTGATCATTTTTGAAAGAGAATAATTATATGAAACCCCCAAATAAATACCCAAATAAACTAAAGTAAAAAATTGCATGTCCATAGCCTTCATCTTAAGCTTTTCCGTTTTCCCACTTAGTCTATCACTGATTCTCACTAAGATATAGCTTTCTTCTGATGCTACACCATCTGTCCACTCCTTCCATTCCTGGCTACACTTTTAGTAATACTCTTGTTTCACTGATCCTGGTAGAAGAGATGTAATACTCCCTGCTCTTCCCTGAAGCTTTCAAACTCTCCCTCTTCCAGCATCCCTCAGTAATTCTTCCTCCTTTGAGGTACATATATATATATATTTATCTCCCAATCAAGATTCTGGCAGCTGTTATCTACTAAACTCCAGGGCAGCACCATCTTCTCTGTTACCTAGGCTCACACCTAGGTGTCATCCTCAAGTTCTCATTCTCACTCATCCTACATATACAATCTGTTGCCAAGTCACATTGATGCTGCCTATGACAGAGCTCCTCCCCAAGAAGAGCATATGCTCTTCTTGCATACATGTGTGATTATCAGCTATCACTCCAACAAGGAAGGGAAATGCCCTCATATCTTCCTCATTGGAAGCCAAGAAAGGCCAAGCTCACCATTTAGAAGAGAAGACAGAAAATGACCATTTTGATCAGAATGCAAAAAAAAAAAAAACATGTCTTGGAAGTTTTCCAAATAATGATTTTAAACTATATAACATCTAGAGGTCATCTAATTTGACTCCTTCACTTTATAGTTTAGGAAACTGAAGATAAGAGACATGAAAGGACTTGTGAGATTACAATAGAAGAAGAGCAACTTAAACCCAGATCACACATTATAAACTCTACAAGGCAGTGCCCAACTCTGTTCTATTCTATTGTGTAACACCATGGATCTGTAGATGTTTAATAGTGATGATGTACAGTGATGAGAGAAGGCATTTGAAAGGCAGCATACTCCAAAGGAAAGAGCACTGATCTTGGGGTCAGAGGACATGGGTTCAATTCTCATCTCTGATTCTCAGTATATGTTATGGCATTAGGTAAGTCATAATCTCCATTGGCCTAAATTTCCTCTGTAAAATAATGCTGTTTATTTAGATCACCCTTGAGATCCCTTTCAGATGTAGATTTATGACCCATGATTTGTGGCATTAGTGGCTGATAACCTCCTCCTTGTCATGAAAGAGGGGCTTGCATAGCTCAGTGAAACTCTGAGCTGTACTATTCAGAATCACCCAAGACAGGTCATACTGGAAAGTTCTGACAAAATGTAATCCCCTCAAGAAGGAAATGGCAAACCACTTCAGTATCTTTTCCAGGAAAACCCTGTGGATAGTATTACATGGTTTGTGAGGTCACAAAAAAAATCAGATATGTCTAAATGACTGATAAATTTTATGTACTTATTGTATGATAAAATCTTAGAGGTAGAAGGGACCTAAGGAAACTGCCATTCAGGTAAAAAAAAAAGGATGACTATGAACCAGTTACAAACAGATAAAAGAAGACAAATTTCACCTCACTGGTCCACTAAGTCCTAAAACATGATGTCATTAAAAGAATACTTACCTGCAAGTTAAGAGAGTTAGATTTCACAATCAGTTCTATCACTTTGTGTTATCAGGAAAGCAGGCCTTCCCTTTAACACATTTCTCTATCTAAATACTTGGAACAGTGTCATGTATATAGTGGATGTTTAGTGTTCATAGAAACAATTTATGAACTTTTATTTTCATTGCCTCTTGCCCAAGGGAAAGGAGTTTTGAGATGTCAGTAAAGGACATTTTTGCAATTAAACCTGAGACAATGGTTCCCATAGCTCAAACTTACACACCTTCCTAGAGATTAAACTTCAATGATAACCCTTGGGGAATTTGGTGTTTGGGATACCACTGACTTCCTTTGGTGAAGGTTATGTTAATATCCCCACCTTTTTCCAGAATAATGACTCTGGTCTTCCCCAAACATGAAAGCTTATACTTTTTGAAGCTCAGCTCAATTGGGGAAATCCTCCCAAATGCTAGGTGGTATACTGGGCTTGGAGTCAGGTAGACCTGCATTAATATACTGGCTGTCTCAGGTATTCACTGGAATGTGCTGCTGGGCAAATCATTTAACCTTTCCTCATCTACTTGACCAGGTTGTCAAATGAAATGAACATATATAAAGTGCTCTATACACCTCAAAACACCAGATAAATTCCATTACTATTATGTAGATGGTTGAGAAAAGTATCTATTCCTAGACTCTCTCTGTTATAGTCAGCATTGTTTAGAAAAGGAATGGTTGAATGTAGAACCAAAGGAATTATCTCTTTCACGGTAGCATTAAAATTTTAAAGGGACTTGATTTTTTTCTTTAAGAATGGAAATTATGAAAACATCACTAAGAGAAGCTAATTTTATTTTTCCCCAGACATCTGAATCATTAAAACTGATTAATAAATGAATTGTATGTTGGTGAGACTGAGAGTTTCTGGAATTAATGCAGTGTACTTTGAATTTCCAGTTGTGGGCTAGTTTTATGGTACTGATTTGAGTTAATTCTATTTCTTGGTATTGGGTGTTGGCTTTCCTGTCACCTTTTCTGAATAATGTAGTCCACCTACAGAGTCAAAAATACTGTGGAGTAGACCCTGCATAGCTGGAGGACTCAATATCTACTTATTTTATAATTAAAACAAGGTTATGAGTGATTTCATAAATTTTTACTTTGAGTCCCAAATTTAAACTTAAAATATTTCCAGAGGCCATATTATTCTAATTTTTAAATATGCATATTAATGCCAAAGGAGAATACACTATTTTAACATAAATATTGCCAATTAACTATTTTAACAATGGGAAAAATATTTAGAAATGTACATGAAAATTCATACTATTTCCATCATCTGTTAGAATAAGATCTATTTCTCTCAGTAATTATCCTAAGAGCATCAACAATAATTTTGGCTGTATGAAAAATATAACTTGCATTCATATTTATAAAATGTATTTATTATGACTTAGAATTAATGTCACAGTGTTTATAAGGTGGCTGTTTCTAGACAAGGAAAGTTTCTATAATTCAAATATGGGAGTGCCCACACTTACTGTTTAACCTTGAACAATCTCTTTGACATCAGTTTCATTATTTGTAAAATAGTCAAAACAACACCTACCTTGCCTATAATATAGTGTGATTGTAAGGATCAAAAGACTTCCTATTTTTTATCTTAGAAGAAAACATTAGATAGAGTCAAGTAACTCATTATTTATTTCAATTCTTACTGTCTAAGCAAAGAATTAGTTTCAAAAGCCAAAACTAGCTTAAGATGGTGGTTGTTATATACAATGATGTCTTATAAACCAAAAAGTAGTAATAAATGGTGAAACAGATTTTAAAGAAAGCTTAGCAAAAGATCCAATTAGGCAAAGTCATCCTAAGGGTATTTGAGAACAAAAATGACAAGAGGACAACAAACAGAAGAGATCATAGTATTAGATATTCTTCTAAGCTAATTAAAAAAGTTAGAAAGGTAACATAAGAGTGGAAGAGTAGCCAGATTGAATGAAGTATAGATGTATAATGGAGTAGACAATTGGAAGCTCATTGAAGGGTTAATATGCATGATATCTAGTACAATGTCAAATAGGAGAAGTGATAATGGGCATCCTTGTTTCACTCCTGATTTTATTGGGAATGCATTTAGTTTATCCCCATTGCAGATGATATTGGATGATGGTTTTAGATATATACTGTTTATTATTTTTAGGAATGACCCGCCTATTCCTATGCTTTCTAGTGTTTTCAATAGGAATGGATGTTGAATTTTATCAAAGGCTTTTTCTGCGTCTATTGAAATAATCATGTGATTTTTGTTGGTTTGCTTGTTGATATGGTCGATTATGTGGATGGTTTTCTTAATATTGAACCAGCCCTGCATACCTGGTATAAATCCTACTTGATCATGTTGGATGACCCTTCTGATCACTTGCTGGAGTCTTTTTGCTAGTATCCTATTTAAGATTTTTGCATCTCTATTCATTAGGGAGATTGGTCTATAATTTTCTTTCTCTGTTTTTGATCTGCCTGGTTTTGGAATCAGTACCATGTTTGTGTCATAAAAGGAGTTTGGCAGAACTCCCTCTTTGCTTATTATGTCAAATAGTTTGTATAGTATTGGGATTAACTGTTCTCCCAATGTTTGATAGAATTCACTTGTGAATCCATCAGGCCCTGGGGATTTTTTCTTAGGGAGTTCTTTGATGGCCTGTTGGATTTCATTTTCTGATATGGGATTATTTAAGAATTCTATTTCTTCTTCTGTTAGTCTAGGCAGTTTGTATTTTTGTATGTATTCATCCATATCTCATAGATTGCTGTATTTATTGCCATATAATTGGGCAAAGTAATTTTTAATGATTGCCTTGATTTCCTCTTCATTGGAGGTGATGTTCCCCTTTTCATCTTTGATCCTGTTAATTTGCTTTTCTTCTTTCCTTTTTTTAATTAGATTGACCAGTACTTTGTCTATTTTGTTTGTTTTCTCAAAGTACCAGCTTCTAGTCTTATTTATTAAATCAATAGTTCTATCACTTTCAATTTTATTAATTTCTCACTTAATTTTTAGGATTTCTAGTTTGGTTTTCTGCTGGGGGTTTTTAATTTGATCACTTTTGAGTTTTTTTATTTGCATTTCCAATTGATTGATCTCTGCTCTCCCTAGTTTGTTAATATATGCACTCAGGGATATGAATTTACCTCTGATTACTGCTTTGGCTGCATCCCAAAAGGTTTGAAAGGATATCTCACCATTGCCATTTTCCTTGATGAAATTATTAATTGTTTCTGTGATTTCTTCTCTAACTAAATGATTTTGGAGTATCAGATTATTTAATTTCCAATTAATTTTTATTTGGTTTTCCACATATGGCTACTGATCATTATTTTTATTGCCTTGTGATCTGAAAAAGCTGCATTTATTATTTCTGCTTTTCTGCATTTGTATGCCATGTTTCTGTGACCTAGTGTATGGTCAATCTTTGTGAATGTGCCATGTGGTGCTGAGAGCAAGGTGTATTCCTTTTTGTCCCTATTTATTTTTCTCCATATGTCTATTAACTCTAATTTTTCTAAGATTTCATTCACTTCTTTTACCTCTTTCGTATTTATTTTTTTATTTGATTTATCTAAATTTGATAATGGTTGGTTCAAATCTCCCACTAATATTGTTTTACTGTCTATTTCTTCCTTTAATTCTCATAGTTTCTCCATTAGAAATTTGGGTGCTATATTATTTGGTGCATACATGTTGATTAGTGATATTTCCTCTTTATCTAAAGTCCCTTTTAACAAAATATAATTACCTTCCCTATCCCTTTTAATCAGGTCTATTTTTGCTTTGGCTTTGTCAGATATCATGATTGCAAATCCTGCCTTCTTTCTATCAGTTGAGGCCCAGAAGGTCTTACTCCATCCTTTAATTCTGACCTTGAGGGTGTCTACCCGCCTCATGTGTATTTCTTGAAGACAACTTATGGTAGGGTTTTGGATTCTAACCCATTCTGCGATTCGTCTACATTTATGGGTGAGTTCATCCCATTCACATTCAAAGTCATGATTGTGACTTGTGAATTCTCTGGCATTTTGATATCCTTCCCTAATTTTAACCTTTCTTCTTTAGCTCTAACCTTTTAATCCAGTGATTTACTTTAAATCAGTCCCCCTTGTCCCCTCCCTTGATATGTTTCCCTTTCTAGCCCCTCCCTTTTTTCCCTCCCCCTCCCCCCTCTACTACCCTCCCCTTTTGTTTCCCTCCCCCCTCCCCCCCTTGGTTTTCCCTTCTCCCTACCCTTGTTGGGTAAGATAGAATTCAAGATCCCAATGGATCTGGATGTTTTTCCCTCTCAGAGTTGATTTCCCTGAGAGCAAGGTTTTAGTAAAAACTCTCTTCCTCTCCTTCTTATAGGAGTTTTCTTCCCCTCCCCTTCCCTTGTGAATCTTTGTGTGAGAAAGATTATTCTATTTGATTTTTCCCCCTATTTACACATTACATTTTCCATATATTAATATATATAGATTGATATAAATGTAGTCCTTATAGAAGAGAGTTTGAATAAATGAAAAGATAACAATTTTCTCCTTTTCCCTTTCCATCATATTTACCTTTTCAGGTATTCAATGCTCTTTGTTTTTTGATATCAAACTTTCCACAGAGCTCTGGTCTTTTCTTTGCAAAAAGTTGGAAATCTTCTATTTTGTTGAATGCCCATACTTTCCCTTGAAAGTATATAGTCAGTTTTGCTGGATAGCTGATTCTTTGTTGAAGACCCAGCTCTCTTGCCTTTCTGAAAATCATGTTCCATGCCTTACGATCATTCAGAGTGGAATTTGCAAGGTCTTGTGTGACCCTGATTGGCATTCCTTTATATCTAAATTGTCTTTTTCTGGCTTCTTGTAGGATTTTTTCTTTTGCTTGAAAGCTTTGGAATTTGGCAATTACATTCCTGGGGGTTGTCTTTTGGGGATTTAGTGTAGAGGGTGTTCTGTGAGCTCTTTCAGTGGCTATATTGCCCCCTTGTTCTAGAATCTCTGGGCAATTTTCTTTGATTATATATTTTATTAAGATGTCGAGTTTGCTGTTTATTTCTGGATTTTCTGGTAGTCCAATTATTCTTAAATTATCTCTTCTTCCTCTATTTTCCAAGTCTGTCACCTTGTCAGTGAGATATTTTATGTTCTCTTCTAATTTCTTGATCTTTTGGCTTTGCTTTATTGATTCTTGCTCTTTTATCTGCTTGTTGTCTTCACAGTTGCCTAATTCTGACCTTTAAAGCCTGGTTTTCCTTTTTCGGTTTGGTCAAACCAGTTTTGTAGTTGCGTGAAATTCTTTTGCATTAATTCCCACTTTTCCTGCCAGAAGGCTTCCATCTTTTTGATCAATTTCGATTCAAATTCTTCAAAATTTTGTGGAGAGTTTCCATTTCCTTTGGAAAGTTTCGGCGCATTTGCTTTTGTTTCCTCTTCTATCTCCTCTGTATTTTGTATTTTTGCTCCATAAAATGTGTCCAAAGTTGCCCCCTTCTTGTTTTTCTTGTTGTTTTGAGGCTTCTTTGCTTCTGTGCTGTTTGCCATCTCTATCTGAGTGAGGGGGGCTGACTCTTTTGTTATCTGTCTGGTGTTCAGTGGCTTTAGCCCCAGGCAAATTATCTGTCTTCCCCAGGAAGCCCGGAATAGCTGGTGTTTCAGTGTTTCGGTGTTACTACCCTCCTCAGTTCCCTCCCGATGCTTCTCTGTTGCCTTACTTCTATGCTCTGTGCCTGGCTTGACATTCTCAGATGTATGTCAATGCCTTTGCTGGCCAGAGGAGCCTGCACTCTGAGGGGGCGGGACCATGGCTTCCCGGAGCTCCAAGGGCTGGTGATAGGATTAACCTCGGACTGAGTATGCCCTGAGGCAGGGACCTTCGGTGAGACTCAGATGGAAGGATCTGGTCAGGGGGCTACAGGCTCCCCCGTCTCTCTCTGTTTCCCTGTTGTCTGGGTGCCCCCGGACTGGCTCAGGTTGTTTTCAGGGTGCAGCCTTCAGAATAACTGGCTCCCGAGGCCCTTTTGCCTGCCCTGAGGTTCCTGCTGCTGCCTTGGATTCAGCTCTCTGGGTTGGGGGGGATGGGTCCTGGGACCTTCCTTTTGCCTACCCCTTAAATCTGAGTGATCTCGGATTCTGACTTTTGGGGTGCCATACCTTTTGATCCAGGTCCAGCAGGAGTGTTCCCAGGGTCTATTCTGTAGTTTGTTTTGAATTTCAGTGCCCTAGGAGCATTCAGTTTGAGATCAGTAAGGAAGGGTTTCTGGAGCTCTGAACTTTAGCTTTCTCTAAGCTGCCATCTTGCAATATGCATGATATCTGAAGGAGAGGTTGATACTCAAGCCATAAAAAAAAGTCATGGACTTTATTAATAGATAAAAGTTGAACAAAAAAAATCAACTATTATAAATCTGTATCTACTGTCCCATGTAATAAAATACTGAAGGGAGTCATCTATATACAAACTGAAGACATCTTCAATGAGAGTTTTAGTATAGGACAAGTAAGCCTTCACAAAAAAATATTCAATAATGGGTCATATTTTAACATGTTGCAATTGACTAAAATATATTGAAATACAAGATCCAACTGGGAACATTATTTGTTGATTTTGAAAAAGCATTTGGTTTCTTAAAGTATAACACCCACGAGATGTTTCCTATTCATACATCAAAATAATTCAAAATCTTCTAGAGATACAATAGAAATAACTTTTTACAACAAAAGTCTGATAATACACATTAGGCAAGACACAGAACAAGTAGATATATACTTGCTAGAGGTGTGTCTCACAGCTACACAGCAAACTGATTAAAGAGGGTTTCTCTGTAGAGGAGGTCCTCCAAACCACTTGCATCTATGGATGACATTGGAACTTCCTGAAATTGACCTTAAACCACTTTAAAGGATTTGGTCTGAACATCTACACATGAAGATCAAATGGATAAAGAATATGGCTCAAATAATGACAGAAATTTAGATAGACAACATATAAAACTTGTCCTTCAGTATGTATAAAAGGGGCATAGAGAACATATGGACAATGATTTGGGCACAGAGTTAAGCATGAATAGAACAGGCTGGATTGCCTTCAAAAAATTATAAAGTTCATTTAATTGATCCAAAATTCCTACAGTTACAAAGGCCCATCTTTTAAGTTTCAAAATTCTATCAGCTTAGAAATATCACAGTGAAAAATATAATACAACTCTGTCTAAAGAACTAAAAATAAATCTCACACAAATGGCAAGGAAGAAGCTCATTGTCAGTATAAACAGGATGGAACAAGTAACCAAAGAATTTTGATCTATGAAAGTAAAAGATGCCATCAAGGAAATTTATGATAGAAAGAAAAGATGATCTGGCCACATGGCAATAGTGAGGAATGATAAGTGGATAGTACCAGTGCTCCACAAGTACTTTGCTGATTTTGGAAGAAAATGAAAAAAATACATCGAATGCTGATGGACTTCTTGGGATGAACTTGTCAAAGAACAAAGACATGGGTCATGAGGATAGACATGGAAAGTTTGGAATCTACATTGTGAAAGGGAATTTTCAAATCCTTAAGATCACATATTCATTCAACTTGAGTATCAATTCTATTCATCAAGCATTTATTCGTTGACTATCTACCATGTGCCCTCCACACAGCTAGACAATGAGCATATAAGATAAAAAAAGAATCCCCAAAGTAGAAGCTTTGTATAAACAACACATATACAAATAAGCAATATTAAATATCAAAAAGAAATAAAGAAATTTTAACAGTGAACAGAGAGCATTAATAATTAGGAGGAGCAGGAAAGAGCTTCGTTCTGAAATTAAAAGTTTTACTGAAGAAAGATGGGGCTATTGTGATCATCATAATTAATAACATATTTTCAATGCAAATGAAGAAGCACCAAGGTGGCAAAATGGACACAGACTGGAATGTGGAATCAGAAAGACATGAGTTTGAATCTGGCTTCAGACACTCATTAGCTGTGTGACCCTGGGCAAGTCAGTTAACTTCTATTTGCCCCAGTTTCCTCACCTATAAGTGGGAATAATAATAAAATCGTATCTCCCAAAGTTTTTGTGATGATGAAATGAGATGACATTTGTAAAGCTCTTAGCACAGTGCCTATGAAATAATAGATCCTTAAGAAATGCTTGTGAGTCTCATGAAGAAATTAAAATATTTTAAAAAAAAGAAATTAAAATACATTTTAGTTTTCCCCAAAGAAAATTTTGGAGGCCGCCTATAAAATTTAGTATGAGACATGTAGCAAATGCAAAAAAAAATTGGCAGAAATGAGACAATTAATCAAAAAACATTTATCCTGTTACTACATGCCAATCACTGTGCTGCATACCAGGAGCACAAAGACAAACATGAAAGAGCACCCCCTCCCCCTGCCCAAGGAGATTACTTTTTAGCAGAGGAAACAACATGGATATACACATACAGTTAGATGTATATATTATACAAATACATATTATATATGCATATTACATATAAAGACATGGAGAGAGAGATACAAAATAGATATTAGGTGATTTTGTAGGAGTAATTATTTGTGGCTTACAGATTGACAAAGTCTTCATATAGAAGGTAGCCCTTGAACTAAATTTTTTAAGTAGGTTACGGATTCTAGGAGGCAGAGGTGAAAGAGAATGAATTCCATAGAATGTGAGGCAGTAAGAAAAAAGTCCCTGAAAAGAGAAATGAAGTGCTCTATATGAAGAACAGGAAGAAAGCCATACAAAAAAGGAAGCATTGTATGAGAAGACTGTGAATTGGACAGCTAGTTGGCTCAGTAAATAGAGTGCCAGGCCTGGAGAGGGGAGGTCCTAGGTTCAAATTCGACCTTAGACATTTCCTAGCTGTGTGACTTTTGGTATGTTATTCAATTTCACTTTCCTAGCCTTTAGGTTGAAAAATCAAATCTCTTTCAAATTGTTCTACATCTATACAACAGATTGTCCGTATTTCAAATATCTTCCTACTCCAATCCACTCTCCACTGAGCAGCCAAGGGAATTTTTCTAAAGGATGGATCTAACAGTATCCTCTTATTACCCTGCTCGAGGAGCAGTACTGAATCCCTATTACCTCAAGGATAAAATATGAACTCCTCTGTTTAACATTTAAAGCTGTTTGAAGCCTGGCCATTTCCAGTCTTCCCAGACTCCTTATATCTTACTATTCTTTAAACATTTGATGATACAATTACATAATATTCCATCTCTGATTTTTTTTGTCTTACACTGGTTGTCTACATTCCCAGAATACTTTGCCAACTCAACTCTGCCTCTGAATTTTTCTGACCTCCTTCAAGACTCAGGTCTTAGTTCAAAGGCTGCAGTTTAAAGGAAACCTTTTTTTGTTTCTCCCCACCAATCCTCATCCAGCCCAGCTTCCTTCTTTTTCCATAATACCTTGCTTCTATACTTTATATACTTTGTACATTGTTGTTTACACTTCATTATATTTATTCTCTGTATATATATGCATATATATAATTATATATGTACATGTTGTCTTCCTGCTTAGAAGCTCCTTGAGAGTAGAATTAATTTCATTCTTTACATTTGTATCCTCAGTGCCTAGTGTAGTTCTGGTCATCCAGTGATTGTTTATTAAATATTTATGACAGAATAACATTTTAGCTGACTGTTCATTGCCATTTCATTTTTTATTGATTGCACCTTAAAATGAATGTGCATTTTCCCCCAAGGATTTTTTAGAGTATTGAAGAGAAAGTTTATGTTTTTTCTTCATTCCAAAGAGGATCAATGTCATCATGGGTTGATGTCTTGACTTGCACTTGAATTGAATTTCAGTAAGGCAGAATTACACAGTTGTAAGCCTCACTCTTTTCCAGAGACATCAAAGTACAATGGTGAGACCAAAGTCAGGATGACTAGAGATAGCCCAGGATGTAGTGGATGGCCTTTGCACTGTCTGACCAGTCTCTGGACCTGCCTCTCAAACCACTGAGCCACCCAGCTGCCCCCCCATACTTCCTCTTAGATCTCTTCCTTTTCAGAATTTCTCCATTATTTTGAGGACACTATACTCCTTTTTTTCAACCTTAGAGTCATATTTTACCCCTTACTCTCATTCACCTCACATCTAATCTTAGTTCCTAACTTTGTCATTTTAATTTCATTGTATACATCCCTTATGCTGCACTCACACAGCCACAGCCAGTAAATAAGGCTATATCAAGTGACTGAATATTTACTCTGTGCCAGGAACCATACTAAAGCCTTACAAAAATAGTCCCCAAACTTAAGGAGTATATGCCATAATGGGATGGGGGAGAGGGGAGAACAAGAAGTAAATAACTAAGTATACTTGAGACACCAAGAAACTGTAGCATGCACAGTGGTCATACTCCAATAAAACCATTTTGGCATATAGGCTAAACAGGCTGAGGGTAACTGACATTCCTCAAACCCATCAGTGAGTAAGGTGGATGCCTACCCCAAGCATGTGAAGACTTACTCCTGTAGAATGGGAGGATGAGAACAATTTGTTCCAATGGTCATGAAAGTAGCCAAAGCAGACATTGTAGAGCTCTTAGAGCTTGGTCAGACAGTGCAAAGGCCATCCACTACATCCTGGGCTATCTCCAGTCATCCTGACTGATCTCCAAAGCCCCCAAATTAGCAACATTTTCTGAAACTTACCTTTCTTGCAGGCAGGAGCAAAGACAACTATTAACAACCTATAACTTTTGAGGGTACATTTCCCCTTTCTTTACCTATAGGCAGATTTGACAATGTTGACATAATTTGAACCAAAAAATCATTCAGAGGGGGAGAAATGTTTTTTTTTTTGTTTGTTTGTTTTTACATAGGATGGGCTGTGGTTAGATGATGACTCAAAGACAGAGTCCACATAATGAGAACACAATGGATTGAAAAACCAAAAATCCTATCAGATCTCCATAGGGATCCTTTCTGGGATCCTATAGTGTAAGTAACTAGCAAGCCTGATTCTAGTCCCCGACCCCACCCCCCAACCCCTACCAGTGAATAGCTCTGTTGAATAGTTATTGTGTAAACATTATCAAAGTAATGGGGATTTGCTAGGAGTGTTGGACGAAACATTTAGGAGAAAGTATTTACTTCCTCTGTAGATGCAGAACAATTTCATAGAGGTTTGCTTTTCCAACCTAGCAATCAATTCTCACATTGTGTACATTTCCTACAGTTATTTTTCTCCTGAACATATTTGTGGCTATTTTTTTCCAAACAGGATTTTTGTCAGATATGCCTCACATAAATGACCACTGTCAGTTGAATGGAAACCCCACTAAACACCTGTATATGGCCTCCCTTTCATATTCTTGCCATTGTTTCAATCAAATATATTTCCTCCCTGGTCTCCAATTATTTGATTAATTCACGGGTATTGTGCTGGCCTTTTGGATTCTGCAGAAAGAAAATGCTGCTGAGCAATTACATTTTGTTCTCATGTGGTAAACACTTTTTTGGAACATAATAAGGATTTTTTTTTGCTTCATTTTAATAACTTGAACTCAAGATCTGAGTTGAGAAAATGCTCTATGTGAAAGCAAACAAAAACACACCAGAACAAATTAGGGGCAAGATGGCTTGGATGCCTCATCAGGGTTGTGAAACCATTAGAACCTTTGAAAAAAAATAACAAAAAAAATAACAATTTAGGATATTCCTTGCAGATGCTTTAGAACTTCTGAAGACTTTCTTTGGAAAGTGTTTTATTTTAATGGAAACGTTGTTTAGTTTCTGACAGCTGGAAGGACCATATAGAGAATGGCGGAAACATTGTCAGTAGTGACCAATTTGGTGGCAAGAATATAAAAATGCAATTTCCATGGTCATGTGAAATTGTAAGCATTTTTTTCCTTTGCCTAATTTTAAAAAATGAAAAGTGAAATAGGCTAATATATGGTGTTATTTTGTATATAGAAGCCTGACCAACATAATCTCAGAGGAGACTTAAAAGTTCAGATCTGAAAAATCATTCTCCTACAATATACTCCAATTTGTCATCCAGCATGGATTTAAAGACCTCCATTGGGTGGAAATTTCATAACCCCTAAGGCAGTCAATTCTACTTTTGGACAAGTTTAATTATTTGAAAGTTTTCCCTTAGTTTTAAATATTCCAGCTTCCTGTTTGTTCAAGGCTCAGTTCAAGCACCCCCTTCTATATGAAGTTTTTGCTGATTTCTAATACTTTTTTTTTCCTCCTGAATCACTTTGTTTTTATTTTCTATACCTATATGTACATGCTGTGTCTTCATCCGAGACCTAAGTTCCTTGAAAGCAAACTGTTTCACTCTCGTCTTTGTACTCCCAGAGCTTTGCACTACATCTCACACATAGTAGGTTCTTAATAAAAACATGATGAATTTTACAAAGCTGTGAATTTTTTCCAAGATTTTTTTTTACCAAGAATGATGCTTTTGTGCAGACTTAAGGAATAGAATACATTTATATCAGAGTAGATAAATGCAACTAAAATCCAATACATTTGAACTTCTCTTTTAACTCTTATCTATGGGAACCATGAATTACATATTTGAGATTTATTTGAATTTCTAAAACCCATACCAATTATATTTTATTTTATAACAGAAATATCCATTTTACATGTAGCATTTGTATGATATTGATACTCCTACCTTTTCTTTTTATGGAATGGCTTACTCACTGGAAATCACACCAACTCCAATAGAACTGGTATATTTCTTAGGGGTTGTAGAGGGCCTGGAGGGAGAGGGAGTGGTCAAGACTTCAGACTTCTATGACTAAATTTCTTTTTTTTAGGCATTAAACATATATTTATTAAATTGTCCAACCTTCAGAAGCATATCTATTGCATAACAAAAAACATTGTATGGTCATAAACTCATGTCTGAGTTACTGGGGGAATCCAATAAATTATTCTAAAATCACACTGAATATGCCACCTTTAATACAAAAATGTACAACTAAATTTTAAACACCCAAGGGTTAAATCTAGCATAAGAAAAATATTTTCTAAAACTTAGAACTCTAGCTCTGAATCCCTAGTAGTATTTTTCTCATCTACATATAGCAGTTACAATAATATTGTAACTGTTAAACATGAAAGATTTACTAAATGAGAAGGAAGAAGAAACAAGACTATTAATAACACTTGCTAAAAAAGGCAAACATTTCTAATCATAACATGCTAACATTCCCCCCCTAGAGACTGTACCAAGAGATCTGACAAAGCTCCAAGAGGGGAGACTGACAACCCCAAAACCAAAACAAAATGAGAGGAGCAAGAGCAGAGCCAAATATGGGGAGCAAAGAAGGGGTAAACTCGAGCAAACAACAGAAAACTAAGAAAGAAATTACAATAGACAGTTTCTGCATAGGTAATGAGCAAAGAGCAAATGAAACAGAAGGGGAGGACCCAGCAAAGGAAAAATCAGAAATCCCAGCGAATTGGATACAGGCTTTGGAAGAACTCAAAACACAATTCAAAACACAATTAAGAGAGGCTGAAGACAATTGGGAAAAGAACTTAAAAACTAAGATAAGTCATTTGGAAACAGAAAATAGTGTCTTGAAAGCCAAAATCAACCAGCTGGAAAATGAGGCAAAGGAGATGAAAGATGAGGCAAAGCAGATGAAAGATGAGGTGAAGAAGATGAAAGATGACCTCCAAAGAAAATCCCACCAAAAGGAAAAAGACGAGCAAAAAACTAAGGATGAAATCCAGTCTTTAAGAACCAGAATACAACAACAAGAATCGAGCATCCTCACAAGGCAGCAGGACACTATAAAACAAAACCAAAAGAATGAAAAAATTGAGGAAAATGTGAAGCATCTCATTCACAAAACAGAGGATTTAGAAAATCGTTCAAGGAGAGACAATTTAAGAATTATTGGCCTACCAGAAGACCATGACAAAAGAAAAAGCCTGGACATTATATTACAGGAAATTATTAAAGAAAACTGCCCCGAAATCCTTGAATAAGAGGGAAAAGTTGAGATTGATAGAATCCACAGATCACCTCCTGTACTTAATCCCCAACTGACAACACCCAGGAATGTTATAGCCAAATTCAAGAACTATCAGACCAAAGAAAAGATATTACAAGCTGCCAAGAAGAAGTCATTCAGATACCAAGGAACCACAGTGAGGATAACTCAGGATCTGGCTGCATCCACACTGAAAAAAAGAAAGGCATGGAATACGATATTCCGGAAAGCAAGGGAACTAGGTCTACAACCAAGAATCAACTACCCAGCAAAACTGACTATATTCTTACAGGGGAAAGTATGGTCATTCAACAAAATAGAAGACTTTCAAGAATTTGTAAAGAAAAGACCAGACCTGAACAGAAAATTTGATGTCCAAGCACAGAACTCAAGGGAATCATCAAAAGGTAATTAAAAAAGAGGGGGGAAAAGAAAAACAAAAAAAAATTTAAGAGACTCAATAAGTTAAAATGATATGTATCCCTATAAGAAAAGAGGTCATTGGTAACTCTTAAAAACTGTTGTTATTAGCTGGGAAGCAAAAAGAAGTATACTTAGAGGGAACAGCAACAAACTGTATAGGATGAAAGAACAAGACATAAATAGGTATATAGATATATGCATGCAAAAATACATGCACATGAGTATGCATATATATATATATAAGTAGAGCTTTAAAATAGGTTAAGATTAAAAGAAATGGGAAAAGAAACAAATGGGGGTAAATTTATATGTCATAAAGAAGCTCATGGTGGGAAGGGGGAGAACATCAGTACACTGGAAGGGTAAAGAGGTCAGAGACAGGAAATACTCAACTTTTATGTGCTTTGAAAGTGACTCAAAGAGGGAAGAACAATCCAATCGATTGGGGGCAGAGAATAGATTTGCACCCTATAGGGGAGTAGAAGAGTAACAAACGGTCTGGTGGAGAGGGAAGCAGTACAAGAGAGGGAGGGAGCAGGGGGGTTAATTTTAGAAAGACTACAGGGAAAATAAGGGGGGGGAATAGGGAGGGGAGTAGAAAGGGAAGTAAAATAAGGGTGGGAACAAGGGGGACTGTTCAAAAGCAAACAACAGTGTAGAAGGAAATAGTGAAAGAAGAAAAGGCAGGTAAAGGAGCAGAAATCAAAATGCTGGGAAATACAAAGCTAGTAATCATAACTCTGAATGTGAATGGAATGAACTGACCCATAAAACACAAGCGAATAGCAGAGTGGATTAGAGGACAAAACCCTACCATATGCTGTCTACAAGAAACATATATGAGAAATGTAGATACACATAGGGTGAAAGTAAGAGGGTGGAGCCAAATCTATTCGGCATCAACTGACAAAAAGAAGGCAGGAGTCACAATCATGATATCCGACAAAGCCAAAGTAAAAATAAATCTACTTAAAAGAGATAGGGAAGGTAATTACATCCTGATAAAAGGCAGTATAAAAGAACAAATCATAGAAACAATTAATAACTTCATTGAAGAAAATTACAATGATGAGACATCCTTTCAAAACCTATGGAATGCAGCCAAAGCAGTAAAGGCAGTGAGGAAATATCTGTACTCAACATGTATGCACCAAACGGCATAGCATCCAAATTCCTAAAGGAGAAACTAGAGGAACTCAAGGATGAAATAGATAGAAAAACTATACTAGTGGGAGATCTGAACCTTCCTCTATCCAAACTAGATAAATCAAACCAAAAAATAAATAAGAAAGAGGTAAGAGAAGTGAATGAAATCTTAGAAAAATTAGAGTTAGTAGACATGTGGAGAAAAATAAATAGGGACAAAAAGGAATATACCTTCTTTTCTGCAGCACATGGTACATTTACAAAAATTGACCATGTAGTAGGGCATAAAACATTGCAAACAAGTGCAAAAAAGCAGAAATAATAAATGCAACTTTCTCAGATCACAATGAAATGAAAATAATAATTAGTAAGGGAACATGGAGAGGTAAATCAAAAATTAATTGGAAATTAAACAATACGATTCTCCAAAACCAGTTAGTTAAAGAACAAATCATAGAAACAATTAATAACTTCATTGAAGAAAATTACAATGATGAGACATCCTTTCAAAACCTATGGAATGCAGCCAAAGCAGTACTCAGGGGGAAATTTATATCCTTGAGTTCATATATTAACAAATTAAGGAGGGCAGAGGTCAATGAATTGGGCATGCAAATTAAAAAATTAGAAAGTGAAGAAATTAAAAATCCTCAGATGAAGACTAAATTAGAGATCCTAAAACTCAAAGGAGAAATTAATAAAATTGAAAGTCAAAGATCTATTGATTTAATAAATAAGACTAGAAGCTGGTACTTTGAAAAAACAAATAAAATAGACAAAGTACTAATCAGTCTAATTAAAAAAAGGAAAGAAATAAACCAAATTGACAGTATCCAAGATGAAAAAGGAGACCTCATCTCTAATGAAGAGGAAATTAAGGCAATCATTAAAAACTACTATGCCCAATTATATGGCAACAAATATGGCAATCTAGGTGATATGGATGAATACTTACAAAAATATAAATTGCCTATACTAACAGAGAAAGAAATAAATTACCTTAACAACCCCATTTCCAAAAAAGAAATTGAACAAGCCATCAAAGAACTCCCTAAGAAAAAATCCCCAGGTCCAGATAGATTCACAAATGAATTCTATCAAACATTCAAAGAACAACTAATCCCAATATTAAACAAACTATTTGACAGAATAGGACAAGAAGGAGTTCTACCAAATTTATTCTACGACACAAACATGGTACTGATCCCAAAGCCAGGCAGGTCAAAAATAGAGAAAGAAAACTATAGACCAATCTCCCTAATGAATATAGACACAAAAATCCTAAATAGGATACTAGCAAAAAGACTCCAGCAAGTCATCACAAGGGTCACCCACTATGACCAGGCAGTATTCATACCAGGAATGCAAGGATGGTTCAATATTAGGAAAACCATCCACATAATTGACCATATTAACAAGCAAACTGACAAAAATCACATGATTATCTCAATAGATGCAGAAAAAGCCTTTGATAAAATACAACACCCATTCCTATTGAAAACACTAGAAAGTATAGGAATAGAAGGGCCTTTCCTAAAATAATAAACAGTATATCTAAAACCATCAGCAAACATCATCTGCAATGGGGATAAACTAGAAGCCTTTCCAATAAGATCAGGAGTAAAACAAGGATGCCCATTATCACCTCTATTATTTAACATTGTATTAGAAACACTAGCAGTAGCAATTAGAGAAGAAAAAGAAATTGAAGGTATTAAAATTGGCAATGAGGAGACCAAGCTATCACTCTTTGCAGATGATATGATGGTTTACTTAAGGAATCCTAGAGAATCAACCAAAAAGTTACTTGAAATAATCAACAACTTTAGCAAAGTTGCAGGATACAAAATAAACCCGCATAAGTCATTAGCATTTCTATATATCTCTAACCCATTTCAGCAGCAAGGATTAGAGAGCAAAATACCATTCAAAATCACCCTAGACAATATAAAATATTTAGGAATCTATCTGCGGAGACAAATACAGGAACTATATGAACACAACTACAAAACACTTTCCACATAGTTAAACTAGATCTAAACAATTGGAAAAACATTGATTGCTCATGGGTGGGATGAGCTAACATAATAAAAATGACAATCCTACCCAAATTAATTTACTTATTTAGTGCCATACCCATTGAACTACCAAAAAAGTTCTTTACTGAATTAGAAAAAACCATAACTAAGTTCATTTGGAAGAACAAAAGATCAAGGATATCCAGGGAAATCATGAAAAAAAATGCAAAGGAAGGAGGACTTGCAGTTCCAGATCTCAAACTATACTATAAAGCAGTGGTTATCAAAACAATTTGGTACTGGCTAAGAGGCAGAAAGGAGGATACGTGGAATAGACTTGGCATAAATGATCTCAGCAAGACAGTTTATGACAAACCCAAAGACCCCAGCTTTTGGGACAAAAATCCATTATTTGATAAAAACTGCTGGGAAAATTGGAAGACAGTGTGGGAGAGATTAGGTTTGGATCAACACCTCACACCCTACACCAAGAATGGGTGAATAACTTGAACATAAAGAAGGAAACTACAAGTAAATTAGGTAAACACAGAATAGTGTACCTGTTAGACCTTTGGGAAAGGAAAGACTTCAAAACCAAGCAAGACTTAGAAAGAGTTACAAAATGCAAAATAAATAAACTGGAATACATCAAATTAAAAAGGTTTTGTACAAACAAAACCAATGTAACCAAAATCAGAAGGATAGCAACAAATTGGGAAACAATCTTCATAAAATACCTCTGACAAAGGTTTAATTACTCAAATTTACAAAGAACTAAATCAATTGTACAAAAAATCAAGCCATTCTCCAATTGATAAATGGGCAAGGGACATGAACAGACAGTTCTCAGCCAAAGAAATCAAAACTATTAATAAGCACATGAAAAAGTGCTCTAAATCTCTTATAATCAGAGAGATGCAAATCAAAACAACTCTGAGGTATCACCTCACACCTAGCAGATTGGCTAACATAACAGCTATGGAAAGTAGTGAATTCTGGAGGAGATGTGGCAAAGTAGGGACACTAATTCATTACTGGTGGAGTTGTGAATTAATCCAACCATTCTGGAGGACAATTTGGAACTATGCCCAAAGGGTGATAAAAGACTGTCTGCCCTTTGATCCAGCCATAGCACTACTGGGCTTGTACCCCAAAGAGATAATAAGGAAAAAGACTTGTACAAGAATATTCATTGCTTCACTCTTTGTGGTGGCCAAAAATTGGAAAACGAGGGGATGCCCATCAATTGGGGAATGGCTGAACAAATTGTGGTATATGTTGGTGATGGAATACTATTGTGCTAAAAGGAATAATAAAGTAGAGGAATTCCATGGAGACTGGAACAACCTCCAGGAAGTGAAGCAGAGCGAGAGGAGCAGAACTAGGAAAACATTGTACACAGAGACTGATATACATAGTGGTACAATTGAAAGTAATGGACTTCTCCATTAGTGGCAATGCAGTGTCCCTGAACAATCTGCAGGGATCTAAAAAACACTATCCACAAGCAGAAGATAAACTGTGGGAGTAAAAATACCGATGAAAAGCAACTGCTTGACTACAGGGGTTGAGGGGATATGACTGAGGAGAGACTCTAAATGAACACTCTAATGCAAATACCAACAACATGGAAATGGGTTTAAATCAAGAACACATGTGATACCCAGTGGAATTGCTCGTCGGCTGTGGGAGAGGTGGTGGGAGAGGGGGAGGGAAGAAAAGAAAATGATCTTTTTTTCCAATGAATACTTTTTGGAAATGACCAAATAAAATTTTGAAAATTAAAAAAAATAAAATTAAAGAAAAAGAACTTGTTTGAGGAATTGATCAAGGAAAAAAGGCTAGATAATATTAAGGACTAGAACAATGGACAGGCAGATAGTGTACCTAAAGAAAAAGAAAGAAAGGCAAAGAAATCTAAGGTCAATGCTAAGGGAAATGAAGGTGACAAGAACACTAGGTCTGACAGTGAACCAGAAAAGATTTGTCCACTAAAGGAGGTCACCAAGATATCCCGTACAACTGGTGTACTACAATCTAAAGTCCATAGGCAATTTATATCACAGGAACTTGAATCTCTAAAGAAACATTTTCCAAATTCCATAGAACAACCTTATAAGATGCAGAAGGAACTAAAATGTGCTTTTAGGATCTTTGACCCAGACTTTGAAGATGTAGTGTTTCTCCTATATGAACTGTTCAGTCCCCATGAGCAAAGGCAATTCCTTGAAAAGACCAGGACTGATAACAACTTAACTAGTTGGCCCACTGAGGGGCAAATGGAGGATCTAGATTTTGCAAACCCCACTAGCATGTCCTTCTTAAGGAAATATAGGGAAGATTTGCTTCAAGCAATAAAGCAGTGATGCTCAAAGCTGAATGCATGGGTTATGTTTGATAAACTCATGCAGAACAATGGGGAACAACCATCCACATTCATTGATCATCTATCAGAAATTGAAGAATCAATATTGGGTCTAGAGGCTAATAGTGCGGAGTCTTCAAGTTATGTATGGAAACAGTTTTTGAGGGGCTGCATGCCTCATTTGAAGAACTTTTTTAAACACTATTTCCCTAAATATGGCATAGTAAATCTGATAGAACTATGTGAAGTAGATAGTTACCTCTATGATAATCATTCAGAACATCATAAACAGATGCAAGATTTAAAAGATAAATTAGAAATAACAGAGAAAAATCTTAGAGAAAAGGAGATAGAGGAAATCAAGAAATTCAACACTGTTACGACTTACAGAAAACCAGTTACCAGTTACACAAAGTCTAGTTATAAACCAAAACCAGTGCAGAGAGAGACTAGGCATTGCTTCTTCTGCCACAAGAGAGGACACTTGATAAAAGATTGTTTTTTGAAGAAGAAATATGAAGTGAATGACAAGAAGACCACACAAAATAGATACACAAAACAAAAGTCCATTTGTTGTTCTTGTTGTAAGCTAAAATCCACTAAACAAGCAAATGATTTAGAAGAGATACAAAATGCCATTAATTCTGGAGCCAAATCTAAATATTCAGACATGGTTAGGAAAGAATTATGAAGCCATGCCTGTAGTGTATGTAGTTTGGTACACGGAGATAAAAGAGATAGTGAAAAAGAGGCTGCTATTAAAAATAGTAGAAAAAAGATAAGAAATGGTGAAAAATTTGTGCAAGAAAGTGAATCTGTGAGTGATAGTACATGCAACAAATCAAGAGAAAGGCAGAGACTAGTAAGAGAAATAGATGGAGAAATAAATCACATCTCAAATAGTAAATGAGATGAGAGACTTAGAGAAAAGCTGCATAGTGACCACACAAGAAAAAAGTGCAAATGAAGTCAAATCATTATTAGAGAACTTTTTTCAGTGCAGAGTGGGCTCTGGGATTGAATTTTGTAAAAGACAAAGTCACAAAAAACTCAATCAAGAGTTATTGAAAGACACAGTGAAACAAAATTAAAATTTCAATTCCCTACAGGTTACTGTTACTAGAGATATAAATGGTTTGAAACCATTCACAGATTTGAATGACATCCCACCAAACTCAGTTAATTCTTCCAATAGCTATATGGCACAAAATCCCTTAGAAATAACATCTAATTTGAATCCAGAAGCTGAAACTTTCCATCCATCAATGATTGATTTAGATAAGACAAAATTCACTGAAAAATGAAGCTTAAATTACATTTGAAAATAATATTCCTATTCAAAGTAATGGAGGTGACATGAGAGTAGAATTTAAAAAGAGGAATGGAATAGAAGTCTTAGTAACTGAAAGAACAACCAAGGATTCAAATGGCAGACTTGAAGTCATCATTCTAAGTGGCAAAGGGGAATGTGAGGTAAGCAACAGCTATGATTTAAATTCATGTTCCAATGTAGTTGAGGATATAGTACAACCAGCCTCAAATGTAGACTTCATAGGAAATGATTCAAATTAAAAAGAATTAACTGATCCACATATACAGCTGGCAGAGGGTAGCAAAGAAATGAACAGTGACTCAGTGGCAATATACACGTTAGCTATTCATCCAGAAACATATGTATGTAATACTGTGGGAAAGAATGAAGGCACACATCCTACTGATGATTCAGGAGAACATGCAGATGTACTAAACTTATTCCCAGAAAAAAATAACAACATAGAGGGAAAGATCCCTATCTCTACACAGTCAAAAGATAGTGAAGATGAACATAAACCTCAGACTGGTGATAGAGTGGGAACTCTAAATATTAGTAACACCATTGAATATCTGCAATATGAAACTAGACCAATGCCATCAAGTTCACCAATTCAAAATGAAAATGTAAAGCTTAGTAGTGAGAAACATACAGAAACTGATTTGGGCAGCATAAAAGCTGGTGACATGGGCTTAGATCAACACACAAAGCCAGAGTTAGCAACAAAGTCTGAAATAACTTAACTGTGATATTGAAATCACTTTAAAAGACTGATATAAATTAATTTAAGGTCTCCAAGGAATTCACTTATGTAATTCCTAAATGAAACACTCAAGTCAGCTGCCAAATTTTTATGGTGTTTTAATTACAACAGGAGGAAGAAAGTATTAGAGGGGGAGAGAGAGAGAGAAAGAGAGAGAGAGAGAGAGAGAGAGAGAGAGAGAGAGAGAGAGAGAGAGAGAGAGAGAGAGAGAAGAGAGAGAGAAATAGAGAGAGAGGGAGGGAGCGAGGGAGGGAGGGAGAGGGAGAAGGAAAAAGGGAGAGAAGGAAAGAAGTTTAATTCTGAACCACTCTGGCTCAGGCTGAGCCAAAGCGGGCATTAAAGCCTTGAATAGCCAAAGCAGGAAAAGGGATCAGTCCTTATCACTCACGTGACCAATCTGAAGAAAAGCAATCTGCATGGCTACTCCACCCTCAAGACCAGCCTCAAACTGCTCTCTATCCCTATTTACAGGAAGTCCCAAGAACTCCAGAGGCTGTTCTCTACCTCACTTCCTGCATCTCACATGTGCCAATGGTGGCTCTAGCTTGACTAGGACCACCCAGAGGTCTGTCCTTTTTTTTGCACATGTCTGTTGAAGGCCATATTCTCAAATAATTAAACTATGAGTTTGCTGTAGCCCTTCCTAATCTTGTTACACTGAGTAGGGTGGAGAATGTAGTTTCCAAGACCTGATTCTGTTATTCCAAGTATCTATTGTTATTGATCAGGAAATAGCTAAATCCAATCTTCTAAAGAATGGTTTGAATAGGGTGGAGTAGTTTTGAAATTCACAATCCCCCTGAGGCCTGAGGAAAACTAGTCTCTCTGATGGGTCTTGTAAACATACCAGCTATGAAATTACATTAGTTAGAGATAAGGGGGAAATGGGAGAGATAGAGATAGAGAGACAACAAAACCAATGTTTTCTTGGGTGCATTGACAAAACCAAATTAGAGGGAAGTCCCCTTTGGCAGAAGAGTGTACATTCAAAACAAATTCAATCAAACTTCTGTTCAATCAACCACACCCCAAGGTTCATTCTTGATCTTGATGTAATGTAGGTTTTCTGGCATCTTTCTACAACAGTTCATTCTCTGGATTTAGGAGTTAGCAAGCTTCTTCCTTGAAGATCTTTCTCAAACAAAAGAACTTTTCAAAATCTTGGATTTTTATTAAAATACAATCCCCCCCCACACCTGAAGTCAGTGCTAAAAAAAATCCATTTCAGCTCAGGATGCATTGTTGAGTTATGGGGGTGTATGAGTCACTTATTTTTTTTATTTTAAACATTATTTTAATTGGTCATTTCCAAACATTATTCACTGGAAACAAAGATTATATTCTTTTCCTCCCCTTCTCCCCCTCCCACCACCTTTCCCTCTCCCATAGCCGACGAGCAATTCCACTGGGTATCACATGTGTTCTTGATTTAAACCCATTTCCATGTTGTTGGTATTTGCATTAGAGTGTTCATTTAGAGTCTCTCCTCAGTCATATCCCCTCAACCCCTGTAGTCAAGCAGTTGCTTTTCATTGGTATTTTTACTCCCACAGTTTATCCTCTGATTGTGGATAGTGTTTTTTAGATCCCTGCAGATTGTTCAGGGACATTGCATTGCCACTAATGGAGAAGACCATCACCTTCGATTGTACCACAATGTATTAGTCTCTGTGTACAATGTTTTCCTGGTTCTGCTCCTTTCGCTCTGCATCACTTCCTGGAGGTTGTTCCAGTCTCCATGGAATTCCTCTACTTTATTATTCCTTTTAGCACAATAGTATTCCATCACCAACATATACCACAATTTGTTCAGCCATTCCCCAATTGATGGGCATCCCCTCGTTTTCCAATTTTTGGCCACCACAAAGAGTGAAGCAATGAATATTCTTGTACAAGTCTTTTTCCTTATTATCTCTTTGGGGTACAAGCCCAGTAGTGCTATGGCTGGATCAAAGGGCAGACAGTCTTTTATCACCCTTTGGGCATAGTTCCAAATTGCCCTCCAGAATGGCTAGATCAATTCACAACTCCACCAGCAATGAATTAGTGTCCCCACTTTGCCACATATCCTCCAGCATTCATTACTTTCCATAGCTGTCATGTTAGCCAGTCTGCTAGGTGTGAGGTGATACCTCAGAGTTGTTTTGATTTGCATCTCTCTGATTATAAGAGATTTAGAGCACTTTTTCATGTGCTTATTAATAGTTTTGATTTCTTTGGCTGAGAACTGTCTGTTCATGTCCCTTGCCCATTTATCAATTGGAGAATGGCTTGATTTTTTGTACAATTGATTTAGTTCTTTGTAAATTTGAGTAATTAAACCTTTGTCAGAAGTTTTTATGAAGATTGTTTCCCAATTTGTTGCGCTCCTTCTGATTTTGGTTACATTGGTTTTGCTTGTACAAAAACTTTTTAATTTGATGTATTCCAGATTATTTATTTTGCATTTTGTAACTCTTTCTAAGTCTTGCTCGGTTTTGAAGTCTTTCCCTTCCCAAAGGTCTGACATGTATGCTATTCTGTGTTCACCTAATTTTCTTATAGTTTCCTTCTTTATGTTCAAGTCATTCACCCATTTTGAATTTATCTTGGTGTAGGGTGTGAGGTGTTGATCTAAACCTAATCTTTCCCACACTGTCCTCCAATTTTCCCAGCAGTTTTTATGAAATAGTGGATTTTTGTCCCAAAAGCTGGGATCTTTGGGTTTGTCATATACTGTCTTGCTGAGGTCTCTTGCCCCCAGTCTATTCCACTGATCCTCTTTTCTGTCTCTTAGCCAGTACCAAATTGTTTTGATGATTGCTGCTTTATAATATAGTCTGAGATCTGGGACTGCAAGGCCCCCTTCCTTTGTATTATTTTTTTCATTATTTCCCTGGATATGCTTGATCTTTTGTTCTTCCAAATGAACTTTGTTATGTTTTTTTCTAAATCAGTAAAAAAAATTTTTGGAAGTTCCATGGGTATGGAACTAAATAGATAGATGAGTTTGGGTAGGATGGTCATTTTTATTATATTGGCTTTTCCTACCCATGAGCAGTTAATGTTCTTCCAATTATTCAAGTCTAGTTTTAGTTGTGTGGAAAGTGTTTTGTAGTTGTGTTTGTATAGTTCCTGTACCTGTCTTAGAAGATATATTCCTAAGTATTTTATATTGTCTAGAGTGATTTTAAATGAAAGTTCCCTTTCTAATTCTTGCTGCTGAGATGTGTTGGAGATATATAGAAATGCTGATGACTTATGTATGTTTATTTTGTATCCTGCAACTTTGCTAAAGTTGTTGATTATTTCGATTAGCTTCTTGGTTGAATCTCTAGGATTCTTTGAGTAGACCATCATGTCATCTGCAAAGAGCGATAATTTGGTCTCCTCCTTGCCTATTTTGATGCCTTCAATTTCTTTTTCTTCTCTAATTGCTACTGCTAGTGTTTCTAATACAATGTCAAATAATAGAGGTGATAATGGGCATCCTTGTTTCACTCCTGATCTTAATGGGAATGGATATAGTTTATCCCCATTGCAGATGATATTAGTTGATGGTTTTAGATATATACTGCTTATTATTTTTAGGAATGACCCTTCTATTCCTATGTTTTCTAGTGTTTTTAGTAAGAATGGGTGTTGTATTTTATCAAAGGCTTTTTCTGCATCTATTGAGATAATCATGTGGTTCTTGTTGGTTTGCTTGTTGATGTGGTCAATTATATGGATAGTTTTCCTAATATTGAACCAGCCCTGCATCCCTGGTATAAATCCTACTTGATCATGGTGGATGACCCTTCTGATCACTTGCTGGAGTCTTTTTGCTAGTATCCTATTTAGGATTTTTGTGTCTATATTCATTAGGGAGATTGGTCTATAATTTTCTTTCTCTGTTTTTGGCCTGCCTGGCTTTGGAATTAGTACCATGTTTGTGTCATAAAAGGAGTTTGGTAGAACTCCCTCTTTGTTTATTATGTAAAATAGTTTGTATAGTATTGGAGTTAGCTTTTCTTTGAATATTTGATAGAATTCACTGGTGAATCCATCAGGCCCTGTGGATTAAGTTATGATTGTCATTTGTGGATTTGCTGGCATTTTGATATCTTCCCCTAGTTCTGACCTTTCTTCTTTAGCTATATCCTTTTGAACCAGTGATTTACTTTAGGTCAGTCCCCCTAGTCCTCTCACTTGAGATGCTTCCCTTTCTAGCCCCTCCATTTTTATGTTCCTTCCCCCCTCTCCTTTTTATACTCCCTGCCCCCTCCCCCTCCTTAATTTCCCTTTATTTCTTGCCCTAATGGATGAGATGGATCTAGATCCCACTGGATCTAGATGTTCTTCCCTCTCAGATTTGATTTCACTGAGAGTAAGGTTTAAGTAATTCCACTTCACGCTCTCTTCCTCTCCTCATATGAGAGTTCTTCCCCTCCCCTTCCCATGTGTATCTTTATATGGGAAAGATTATTCTATTAATTCCCCCCTGTTTCTTGAAGTAAATCTTAGTGTTATCGACGGTTCCCCCCCCTCCCTTTTCCTTTCTTTTCCCCCACTTTCCCCAAATCTTCTTAATGCCCCAATCTTTCCCTATGCATGTTTCTTCTAACTACTCTTATGATGCCTACAATTTTTGAGAGTTACACAAAACATTTTCCCCACATATTAATATATATGATTTGATGTAAATGTAGTCCTTATAGAAGAGAGTTTGACTTAAAGAAGAAGATAAGATTTATCTCCTTTTCCCTTTCTTTCATATTTACCTTTTCATGTTTCTCTTGCTTCTGTGCTTGGATATCAAATTTTCCACTAAGTTCTGGTGTTTTCTTAGCAAATGCTTGGAAATCTATTTTGTTGAATGCCCATACTTTCCCCTAGAAGTATATAGTCAGTTTTGCTGGGTAGTTGATTCTTGGTTGGAGACCCAGCTCTCTTGCCTTTCTAAATATCATGTTCCATGCTTTGCGGTCTCTTAGTGTGTTAGCCTCTAAGTCCTGTGTGATCCTTATGGGAGCCCCCTTATATCTGAAGCTCCTCTTCTTGGCTTCTTGTAGGATTTGCATTTTGGGAGGCATGTTCTGATTTTTTTTGGATTTCACCCCATTCTCTTCTTTTCCTTGGGTACTTCCACCATAAAAGGTTTCAATAGTCACCTTTTTCCCTTTCTTCCTGGAGGTTTGATTTTGGGCCATGTCAGCCATCCCTTTGGTGGTTTTATTCCCCTTTCCTTTTTGGTCTGGGATCTGCGTGATATGGGCGGGTTTTCTGTGAATTTAGGTTGCCTCAGACTAGTTCTTCCCAGCCTCCGAGGTTTCTTAGAGTGCTGGGCCCCTGATCATGGCCAAACTTGCCCAGGTGTTCAGCTCTGCCCAGATAATCAGCGCGTGGTCCACCCCTGGTGTTTAGCTCCGCCCAGATGCTCAGCACAATGCTCCCTGGGCCCCCTGTGATCAGGGCAGGATTCTCCCGTGAAACCGCCCTGAGACGTTTTTTCCTGGCAGTCCCCAGATCCCAAGGACCCTGGAGTGCCCCCCCAGACAGAGATGTTCCCCACTCACTAGCTGTCCCAGTGAGCGCTCCAGTAGCTCACTCTGGTTTGGTGGGGGAGGTGGGGTGGGGGAAGTGTGGCTCAGTTCATGTTTTTTGTGCAAGGGAAAATATTGAAGAAAGTTAAACTTTTGGGAGAAAAGGAAGAAAAAAATCAAAATCAGATTCAAAATACCAAAATCTATGCATAAAATGTTGAGAAAAAAGAATAACTTTATAATGGGCCCTTGTAAAGGTCCAATTTAAAGTAATTTCTATCCCACAATTCTGTAGGACAGATTACCCATTTGCAGCCAAGACTACAGGAAGTTGCCATACTATAAGAAGGAAAGGAACTAGAATTTTATTTTCATAGGGAAGCATCATTCCCTGGTTTGACTTTTTTCATTCTCAGGGATATAGGGAGCCAGCATGATAGTCAAAGTTTGGTACTTGTATGAGTACTTCATTAAAGAATGTAAATACAAGGAAGGCCTACATCTTAAAGTATGTCAAATGTAGCAACCTCGAGTCCACATTAGTATTTCCTGTGTGCTCTTTTGGCACTATTCAGGTTAAGTCTGTGCCCCTTGTTTTTATCCCATTTCCTGGAATCAGAAACAAACATTAATCATAGTCTGAAAACATTTCATCAACAAATGGCAGGTTCCCACAGTCTAAACCTATTTAGGTATGTATTAATAATATAGCAAATATGTATATTTTAAACTTATATTACTACAGAGAGAGAGAAAAAAATTTTAATTGCATGTACCTTTTGTACCAGAAATGAGGAAAGGGGGAAAAATCAAATATTCAAAAGAAAGACAATAATAAAAAAATAAGGGAAAGAGAAGAAAAAATCAGGAATTCAATGTATTTTTAAAAAACAGCATCCACTTGTCAATGGATTATTATCTTCAATTCATGTGATAGGATACAGTAAATCAGTCTCAACAGAAGATGCTCTCTTTACATGTGAGCAATGAATCAAAGAGTTCTTCTCTCCAACCTTTATAGATGTTGGAGTAATTAACAATATTTGGAATGGTCCTTCCCAGGAAGGCTAAGTTGCTCCAGTATGCTGGAAATTCTTAATATACACCTTGTCTCCTGGGTTCAGGTCATGAAGTGAAAAGTCTAGTGGTTCAGCTTGTTCTGCAGTTCCGGATTCATGGAGTTCTCGCAGTTTATGCTGTAATTCCTTTTATAGGAAGCAATAGTAGTATCTTCCCCTAATAGTGATGTATATGCCAGGGAGAAAGGCTTAGCCTCTATAGGCGGATGTTCAAAAAGCATCTCAAATAGTGAGATATGTAAATCTCCTCTAGGCCTGCTTCTAAGATAAAATAGGGCCAGAGGGAGAATTTCAGGCCATTTTAAATGGGTCTCAGTGCATAATTTGCCAATCATAGTTTTAAGTTCTTTATTCATCCTCTCCACTTGGCCTGAGCTCTGGGGATGATATGGAACATGGAATTTGGGAGTTATCCCCAAGCAAGAATATATTTGGTTTAAGACAGAATCAGTAAAATGACTTCCTCTATCTGAATCAATGCATGCTGACAGGCCAAAGTGAGGAATAATTTCTTTTAAAAGCACCTTAGCAATAAAAGCTGCTGTGGCTCAGGTTGCAGGAAATGCTTCCAGCCATCTGGTCAGTTGATCTACTATGACTAGACAAAATTTATAATGTTCAGCCCTTGGCAGTGTTATGAAATCTATCTGTAGATGCTCAAAAGTTGTGTAAGCCAGAGGATGCCCACCAAAAACTTTGCCACAAAAGGCGTGTTGGTTATATGCCTGGCAGATACAGCAGGCTGAAGACACTTTAGAGGCTATGGTAGTTATACCGGGGGCTATCCATACTCTCTTAAAAGAGTCCATGATGCCCTGGGTACCAAAGTGATCATTGTTATGAACAGATTGGCAAATTTGGTGATAGAAACTTCTAGGGAGCAGGGGTTTCTCTTCAGACAACACCCAAACTCAATTAATCTGTTTTGCTTTAAATTTTTGTTTCCATTTTTCTACTTCCTTTTCCTTATAGGAAAGTGATAATCATTAGTGGTTTTCATTAGTAATAATTAGTAATCCAGCCCCTTCTATGACTGTTAGCTTTGCAGCAGTATCTGTTTGGTTATTTCCCCTAGAGACAGGGTCAGAGTCACCTGTATGGGCAGAACAATGAACTACAGCTATGGCTTCAGGCAATTTGAGAGCAGAGATAACTTCATTAATAATTTCTGCATTAGCTATGGATTTTCCAGCTAAGGTTAAAAATCCTCTCTGGAGCCATAGCATCCCAACTGAGTGACAACTGCCAAAAGCATATCTAGAATCCATATAAATTGTTGTCTTTTTACCTTTGGCAATTATACAGGCATGTTTCAGAGCTATGAGTTCTGCCCCTTGAGTGCTGATATTAGAGGGCAGCGAAGCTGACCACTCAGTGGCAAATTATGTGACTACAGCAGCTCCAGTGTAGCGTATGCCATCTCTCATAAAGAAGAACCATCAGTAAATAAGACCAGATCTGAGTTGTTTAAGGGAGTGTCCAAGAGATCATCTCGAGGCTTTTCTGCCATGGTCACTAGTGTTTCACAACTACGTAATGGTTCTCCTGAAGTTGGTAACTCTGGAAGCAAGATGACATGGTTAAGAGTTGAACAATGCTTCAAGGCAATGTTTTAATTGTTTAACAAGGTTATTTCATACCTTATAATTCTCTGATCAGAAAATACCTTTGTCCTATGTCTTAGCAACAATGCTTCTACCTCATGTGGGAACATAATTGTTAATGGGCATCCCAATACTAGATCAACAGTTTTTGTCACTAGTAAGGCTATAGCAGCTACTCCTCTAAGACATGGTGGTGCTCCTGATGCTACTGGGTCCATTTGGGCAGAATAATAAGCAATTGGGCTCTGAGAAGGTCTCAAAGTCTGAGTTAAAACATCTGAAGCTACCCCTCTTCGCTCATGTACATACAAAGTAAATGGCTTGTTGTAATCTGGGATGCCTAGAGTGAGGGCAGACAGGATAGCCTTTTTTAGATCTAATAGAGCTGACAGGTGTTCTGGTTCTAATTTGAGGGGTTCAGTGACTGAATCCCTTGTTAGTGCTATATGGGATTTAGTAATTTCCCCATAGCAAGGAATCCATTGTCTACAAAACCCTGTTGCTCCCAAAATTGCTCTCAACTGTTTCTTAGTGGTAGGAGTACTTAAATTTTGAATATCCTCAATTCGTTTGGGAGAAATAAAGTGGGCACCCACAGTCAGGATGAACCCCAAATATTCTACTTTAGGGAGGCACCACTGAACTTTATCCTTTGAGATCTTATGCCCTCTTTTGTGCAATTCCAAAAAAAAAGGTGTTTTCTATCTTCCTGACATGTTTCCCCATCTGTTGAAGCCAAGAGTAGATCATCTACATATTTGACTAATATGCTGTTTTTAAATTTTATATTATCTGTATCTTGGCTCAAAATTTGTGCAAATAAGCTCAGGCTGTCTACACAACCTTGTGGCAAACTACTCCAGGAGTATTTACGGCCCTGCCAGGTGAAAGCAAAGATATGCCTGGAGTTCTCATGTATGGGTATGGAAAAGAAGGCTGAGCACAAGTCTACTACTGTAAAGTATGTAGCTGTGCTAGGAATAGAAGAAATAATAGTATTGATGTTGGAAAGTACAGTGTCTCTTTATAATGTGATTGTTCACAGCCCTCAAATCCTGCATGAATCAATAGAGGTGTTTGCCATCGGGCCCTCTTTTTGGTTTTTTAACGGGCAGGATGGGCATGTTGTATTCAGATTTACAAGGGATTATTATTCCCTATGCAATTAATGAGTTAATTACTGGGGTAATTCCCTCAATTGCCTCTTTTGATAGGGGATATTAAGGAATAGAAGGAAGTGGGCTGGATTTAGTTTTTATCTGCACAGGAACAGCCAACTTAAGTAAGCCTACAATGGAAGAAGATGTGGCCCAAAGAGACTACAGCATATCTTCAAGTATTGCAAAGTTGGGATGCTTTTTTCCCTCCTGACTCTCTGAGAGAATTACAGGGAGTAAATTTAAAGATTTCTCCGGTACTTCCAATAATAAGGAACCATCTGGGGAGCAAGTTATTGTGCCTCTGAGTTTGCATAGAAGGTCCCTCCCCAGCGAATTTAAAGGGGAGTCAGGTTTCAAAAGGAAGGAATGTTGTACCTCTAGGGGTCCTACAGACACCATTCTAGGGGGAAGTCTTTTAACTCTTTGGGGTATTCCTGATACTCCCATTACATTCTCTGAGCCAACAGAATAACATTATAAATCAGGTGTTCTCTTTAATACAGACCAGGAAGCTCCATTGTCTAATAGACAATCATAATAGGTATTACCCACCTTTAAAGTAACATGGGGTTCATTAGTATGGGGGTTAGTGGATAGGGACAACGGGTAGTAGGACATCAGGGTCCAGAAAATCAAAGGTTGTATCCTCTGATTCCTATGTCCCAGCCCCCCCACCCGGATACCTTCATTGTGTTGGGGAAGTTCCTTGGGCACCCCCCTGAAAGGCACCCCCCTGAAGGGCACCTCCCTGAGGGGCATTAGCACCTCGAGTATTTTTGGAAGAGCACCATTTTTTATATATTGTTGTGGAGTCATTTGATTTGAGCTATCATTTTCCCAATATCTATTCCTATGGTCATCATTCAAAAGTTGTGGTTTGCATTGTCATAATTATATTTATTTCTATAATTATCACTTCTGTAATTGTTATTAAACTGTGTATTCCTTCATATAACCTTGAGAAAAGCTCTACACTTTTCTCATATTGTGGCCCTTCTTCCCACAGAAGTGGCAGGTAATGGATTGATAATTATATTTCTGGAGAGGGGCAACTGTCATTGGTTCATTATCATGCCTACTTTCTAGTTCAGCTATCTTATCTTTTAAACATCTCATTTCTTTCTTCATTTCCTCCATGGCATCATTATTTTTTTCCTCCTTTTCTTTGTTTCCCTTTAAAACCTATATATAGCTGTTTTTCACAATTTTTCAAGGTCCATCTCTGACCATCTTGGACAATGTGTTCTAAAATAATCCTTAATCACTTTACAAGAGTTATTGACAAAGATACTTCTAACTTGTCTTAAGCTATTCTCTTTAGTTAGGTCAAAATCCAGGCATCTGTCCCCAAACTCGATTATTGTATCCATGAATCTGGAGGGTGTTTCTTCCTCATTTTGCTTAATTTTTTCAAGTTCCATCCACTTATCTGTACTGTCTGCATATTCCCTCATTGCTGTAAGGATGATCTCTCTAGTTGTAGATAATCAGGGTTGTTATAGTCCCATTCAGGATCCTGAGATGGCCAATGTGCTGCATTAAGCCCCCAGGTTTTGTTGACATGAACAATTATTTTATTTTTCTCACATTCAGTTAAAAAAGCCTGTAGCAAGTTCTAAATGTCCTTGTAAGATGGATTATACTGAAAAAATATGTCTCTCATCTTTTTTGTTACTAGAAAGGGATCTTATTCATATGTGGGGATATTTCGTGTAAATTCATTTATTTCTTGGGGAGTAAATGGTATCCTGTGTCTTAAAGTCACCACATCCCCATTCTGTCCTATTTCAGGTACTTCTCTTCTAGGAAACAGGCCTCTAGTTGAATTTTGTATTGGTGGGTCAGTTTGACTAGGACAAGTTTCTCTAGAAGGACGAGATCTCCTTTGGGCTGGAATTTGGTTTTCTGTAGAAGAGGGAACATGAGAAACTGGGATTGCAGGGGAAGGGTTTGGGGGATTAAATTCAGTCAAAATTTGCACTACACAAAAGAAGAATTCTGTTAACTGAACTATAGGGAAGGTGTTTTCCATCTCTATTTTAGGGAAGGAAACTTTCCCATTCAAATGTTCTGAAACAGGTCTGTTTCTGGTAGGGTGGATGTTTGCCAATTGATCCTGTAAGAAACACTTTAAGTTTTCAAATTGGACTTTCATGTTCTCTTGCATTTTTTTTATGTCCTCAATTTTTTGAGAGTTTTTCTGAATTTCAGTTTCAATTAATTTTTTTTTATGTTAGCATCTCTAAACACAGTGCTGAGGAGTACAAAAATGACATTACCTATTAATATCAAAAATTGGAGGTATGCTGTATTCCTCAATGTCCCTAATTCTTCAACCAATATAAATGTCAAAGAATGTAATATTCATATATACATATAGTAATTATTTTTCTAATGGTCTTCACAAAACATGTGGGGAGCAGGACAAAGCCAAACCTTTCTACAGGTTTTTTCGACTCCTAATCTAGGCAGTTGCTCCCTAAAGGAAAGGAGATTTAGAAACAGCTCTCCCAGCCAGAACCTTAGGGCCCTGTTGCTAAGATTTAAAACAGCTGTATTCTATCTAATTTAAGGAGAGAGGGAGAAAAAAAAATCCAAATTTACTTACCTATATAGCTGATCAAAATAAGCTATTAAAAAATAATCATAGTAGAAAAAAGTTTAGGAAAGTTAAAAAGATTGAGGGTATTTTGTCACACCAATGTGGTCAGCCAAATTGTGATATTGAAATCACTTTAAAAGACTGATATGTATTAATTTAAGGTCATCAAGGAATTTGCTTATGTAATTCCTAAATGAAAGACTCAAGTCAGCTGCCAAATTTTATGGTGTTTTAATTACAACAGGAGGAAGAAAGTATTAGAGGGGGGGAGGGGAGAGAAGGAAAGAAGTTTAACTCTGAACCACTTTGGCTCAGGCTGAACCAAAGCAGGCATTAAGGCCTTGGATAGTCAAAGCAGGGAAAGGGATCAGTCCTTATCACTCACGTGACCAATTTGAAGGAAAGCAGTCTGTGTGGCTCCTCCAACCTCAAGCACCAGCCTCAAACTGCTCTCTAGCCCTACTCACAGGAAGTCCCAAGAACTCCAGAGGCTGTTCTCTACCTCACTTCCTGCATCTCACATGTGCCAATGGTGGCTCTAGCTTGACCTAGGACTGCCCAGAGGTCTGTCCTTTTTTTGCACATGTCTGTTTAAGGCCATATTCTCAAATAATTAAATCATGAGTTTGCTGCAGCCCTTCCTAATATTTATACACCAAGTAGGGTGGAGAATGTAGTTTCCAAGACCTGATTCTGTTATTCCAAGTATCTCTATTGTTATTGATCAGGAAATAGCTAAATCCGATCTCCTAAAGAATGGTCTGAATAGGGTGGAGTAGTTTTGAAATTCATATTACCTGACACTTAGCAAAGTCCAAATAACATAATGATTGGATTCAGTGATTCAGATTCAGATACTGAATCAGAAGGCATACCAGCGAGTATGATAATAATGGATCGAGATGATTTAGAATAAATGCCTTATCAATTTTATAAGCTTTTTGAAGAGGTAGATGAAGAAGGCAAAGTATGGGACACAAGTGAGAAAACTGAATACCTGAAACCAGTATAATCAAAATCTCACCAAGATTATGACGATGAGATATTCTTTGGGCACAGAACAAGTTGTATACCATTAGAAGAACTTTATGCATGATTAGGGGTTGATAATGAATATGACTTTATAGAGAAGTTGAATTACATGACTTGTACAGATACAGATTTTAAATGGGAAAGTAGATATCAAGGAACATATTGAGAATAGAGGAGGAGATATAGATACACAATTTCATGTCTATTCTCTAAATTAAAAAAAAAAGAACATGGCAAGTACCATTTATGCTGTAACAGTGAAACCAAGATTTGTTGAAGTTCCATAGGGTAACATATTACAAAAAACTAGATGAGAATGAAGACTAGTCTTAGGTAGAAAAGAAAATATTCCAGCAGAAGAACAAGTAATTCAACAACGAATACAATGCTAAATTTGTAGCATAAAACTCCATCTTTATAACTGTGACAGATACAATCACCTAGAATGCTATAGAAGGAAGGATTCACATTGGATGAATTTGTTATCAAAGACTTAAGACATCAAGTTATAGACTGGGGAAAGGGAGAGGGGGAGGGTATACCATGAAGATATTACCTCATAGTTTCAGACACCTCACTAGACCCAACAATATGGTCATGTTATCAATGAAGATGTATACAAATGACATCTGATAAGAAAAAAAAAGAAAAACCCTATTCATGAGCAGCAACATGAATAACCCTAGAAGAAATGAATAACAGTCCTTGTGAATGAAAGCCTATGGAAAACAAAGGAAAGAACTCCTAAAGCAAATAATACAATTCAAAAAAAATACAGCCAATAACACAGAGCGAAAGGAAAACATGCATTTAAAAGTTTAGCAGCCAAAGAAAATCTCTTCATATTCTATCTGCCTATATTAATAACAGAAAAGAAAAAAACAATGTTATCTCAAATGCAAACATAACTCCAAGATCAAACAGATTATGTAAGAAAATATACAATAAATCTCTTTGTGAAAAAATTCAGACATCAAAAACATAAGGAAACTTAACTTACGCACAATGCTATATTATACTATTATGCTTATACACATCCATGAAGATGAACATGTGTAAAGTTTACTTCCATGCATGAAGATGAACACAAGTAAAGGTTACTTCCACACATGAAGATGAACACAAGTAAAGCTTACTTCCACTCATGAAGATAAACACATGTAATGCTTACTTCCACACATGAAGAATAAATATTGAATTCTGACAATTATTCATGAAGAACTCAGCTTACTTCCATGTACTTAAGAATTTCAATCTTACATACATGCACATGTAAAAACCTTACATGCTTGCATGTTCCCAATTGTGCCAGTGGTACCTGAATTGAAGAACACAGGTCTAAAATGAAGAGTGAAAGAAAACAGGAGAGTGGTATGCTGACCAGATGACAAGAGATGAAGACAGAGTTTATACAATCAACAAAAAAGGACATGGAAGAACTTTGAAAGTTTGGACTTGTGATCATGAGGATATGTAAGAATGTATCATATATGTTAACATCACATATATGCATGTACATCCTACATAGAAAAGGAAGATATCTCATGGAATGGGTAAGTATACAACATGCATAGTTGTAAAACACAAAGTCACACTGATATAAAATTTCTGTGGAAAATTCATACAAAGTTATTTCTTATCTGTGTGAGTTTGCAAAGAAATTATGAACAATAAATATGGATGTACATATCTAAATTTGTAATAAGTACAACTTATGTACACATGTAGATACTAATGTACTAATAAACTATATTAGAATAGTTTATTAATATTCTAATAACTAACTATAGTGACAGCTTAGTGAATTTCTTCAAGTCTTAGGAAAGTAGAGAAAGACATAGAACTACTTAAGTATAAAAGTTAGATTGCATTATAATTGTAGGTTAGCAATTATTAGTACTAGAAAATTTTGCTTAGTTGAATTATAGACATTAGGAGATAAGACAGTTACATATTCAAAATGTTATGGAAACTGTTGGAAATTGGTCAAATATTGTTACATGATTTGTTGTTATGTCAAAACCATGTTTGTGTAAATCCCTATTACCTAAACCATTTTCCTATACCCAATCTTAGCATAGAACTAGGTAGACAGAACAGCTAAGATAAGTTAGGATTTGTTATTTGGGGAGGGTAAAAGAAGATTTAAGATAGTATAGAGTTAAGAATAGATAGCTAGAATATTCAAAAGTTGAGTATCAATAAAATTTGTAGTTGTAAATTTTGAAGACAAAAAAGAGAGGGATGTAAAAGAGAGAATTTGCAAGGCATGCAAAGGACATCATCTGTCAATCAAAAGAAACATTCCATTTAGAATGTTATTGGGGAAAACAGTTGAAGCCAAGCCAGGGGGAACTGGGCTGAGAGACTGAGGGACTGAGGTTTTTGGCTTCTGGCTTATGATGGTGATGGGGCTGGCTGGCTGAGGTGAAGGAAAGAAGAACTAATTGTATTTCTAGGACTGACATGAGCTGAGGAGGAGGAGGAGGAGAAGGAGAAGAACAAGAACAAGAACAAGAACAAGAACAAGAACAAGAACAAGAACAAGAACAAGAAGAACAAGAACAAGAACAAGAAGAACAAGAACAAGAAGAACAAGAAGAACAAGAAAAGAAGAAGAAAAAGGAGAAAAAGAAGAAGAAGAAGAGGAAGAAGAAGAAGAAGAAGAAGAAGAAGAAGAAGAAGAAGAAGAAGAAGAAGAAGACAGTTGTCCTCATATCTCTCTGACTGAATTTGTTTCAATATCCTCCAAACCAAGGCTCCCTGTAGATAATAGGGAAAACCCTATCACTCTTACCTTGACCTCCATCCTTTCCTGCCTTCTCCAATAAACCCTTACTTGAGTTAAAGAAGAGAAAAGAGTATTTTCTCTGAAAATATCATAGTTCACATTCACTCTGAGTGACTTGAAGGGAGGGAGAAGCTCAAAGTCTTTTGAATAGGAGGAAATGGGAGGCATTGATCCATTAATCATATAGGAGAATCAATAGATACCCTCAAGTATCTATCTATTACAGATGGGAAGGGAAGGGAAGGGAAGGGAAGGGAAGGGAAGGGAAGGGAAGGGAAGGGAAGGGAAGGGAAGGGAAGGGAAGGGAAGGGAAGGGAAGGGAAGGGAAGGGAAAGCAAAGGAAGGGAAAAGGAAAGAAGGGAAAGGAAAGGAAATGAAAAGAAGGGAAAAGAAGGGAAGGGAAAAGAAGGAAAAGCAAGAGAAAGAAAAGTAAGGGAAGAAAAGACAAGGGAAGGCAAGGGAACAAAAAGGAAGGAAAATAATTCTTTAATTAAAAATTTTAAATAAGCAACAGTGAAAAATTAGTAATAATTATTTTGAACCTAACAATATCAAATGGACTATTCATGCAAAGACCCACTAGTTGTTTCCTAATGAAAAATCAATTAAAATGTTTCAGACAATCATATAATAGAATGGACCAAGCATTATTAATACCCTGTTGATTTTTATCTATAAAAATAACTAGGAGAATAAAGTCTATGAATTATGAATTAGGTAATCAGGATGGAAGCCATTTAGACTATGTAATTAGATGAGTACTAGGAAAAGATGGTAAAGATGACAAAGCAAAAGAAAGAAATGTTCAGATGCCAGCGAGAACTTTGTAGTTGTTCAATAATAACCAACTCTTTGTGCCCCCATTGACTATATTGTCCTTGGGGTTTTCTTGGCAAAAATTTTGGAGTGGTATGCTATTTCTTATTACAGTGCATTAAGACAGAGATTAAATGACTTGTCCAGGGACACATAGCTAATTAGCGTCTGAGGCTGGATTTTAACTTAAATTTTCCTATCTCCAGACCCAGCACTCAATGCACTAATCCATCTAGCTATCCCTCAGCAAGAACTGAGATCTAAATTTACTGAGTTAGCCATTTTTTTTATGTTTGTTCATTGAGGAGAAAGAATTTCAGCAATAGGTCACAAAAGGATCAAAACATGTACTATCAAATCTAAAATATATGATAGTAGCAACAGATCTGAGATCCCAATTCAGTCATGTCACAGTGTCCTCAAATAATGAATTTTTGCTTCAGCAGCTTGGTGCTTATAAATGAATAGGGAGAGTACTTGTTAGAACAAGGTCCTTTCTTTTCCTCCACAGCATGCTTTTTTATTCTTATCTCCAAATCCCATTCTTTTACATTAAAGGATTGGAAGGCATGGAGTTTGATATTCAGAAAGGTGAAAAATTGGGTTTATAACCCAGTCACCTATCCAGCAAAACTGAGTATACTATTTCAGGGGGTTAGGAGGGGGGGCGCAGGGGGCAAGGGTCATTCAATAAGACAGAAGATTTCCAAGCATTCCTGAGGAATAAGCTAGACCTAAACAAAAAATTTGAAGACTAAATATGAGACACAAGAGAAGTCCAGAAAGGTAAATAAGAAAGAGAAAATTTAAGGGACACATTAAGGTAAAAATGTTTATATGTCTACATGGAAAGCAGATTTCTATAATTCTCAAAAATTATTTGCAGTAGTGGAGAAAATAGAAGGAATTTATTCAGAAAGAGAATGGAAAAGTAAGCTGATTATGATAATATAATGTATATTATGATATATGATGACATAATGTATATATAATATGATGATATGGAACAATACATATGATATATAGACATGTAAAAATCAATCAAGGTCTGAAAGAGAGTGTTGCACTGAGAGAAAAGGGAAGGGAGAGATAGAATGGAGTAAATTATATAACATAAAGAGGCAAGAAAAATCAATACTGAGAGAGAAGAATAATGGTGGTGACAGGCAATGCTTAAACATTACTCTCATTGTAACTGGCTCAGAGAGGGGAAAACGAGTATACTCATGGGGAGTAGAATTCTATATTACCCTATAGAGAAGGAGAACAAGACAAGAGAAGTGACGGGTAATAGAAAAGAGGAGGAACGGGGAGGGGAGGTTGACAAAAAGCAAAATATTGGTGAAAAGGAATACAGTGAAAGGGAATAGAGCAGGATCTAAAGGATAATAAGATGGAGGGAAATATCCAGTTAGTAAACATAACACTTAATGTGAATGGAAGGAACTCATTGATTAAATGTAAGTGGAGAGCAGAGTGGATTAATAACCAGAATCCTACTACATGTTGTTTACAAAAATGCATTTGAAGCAGGGCAACACACACAGACTCAAGGTAAAAGTCTGGAACATAATATATTAGGCATCATCTAAATTTTTAAAAAGCAGGAGTGACAATCAAGATACCAGACAAAACCAAAGTAGAAATTGATCTTATTAAAAGAGATAAGGAAGGAAATTATATTTTTAAAAGGTATTATAAACAATGTAGTAATATAATTACTAAACATTACTGTACCAAATGGTATAACATCTAGATTTCTAAAGGAAAAATTGAAGGAGCTCAAGGAAGAAGTAGATAGTAAGACCATACTAGTGGGGCATCTTAACTTTCCCCCTCTCAGAACTAGATAAATCAAACCAAAAAATAAATAAGAAAGAAGTAAGGGAAGTTAATGAAATGCTAGTGTAAGGGCCAGAATGTGAGGGGTTATTTTAAAAGGTTGGACTGGATTATTTAAGAATAGGGTCACAAGGAATTCAATCAATTCATAAATGATTTTTTAGCTATTTATTTATGAAATATAGAGAAAATGAAAGTAAGAAAATCAGAGAGAGGATAGGGTAAGATATCTAACCTACACACTAAGTATTTTGCTCTGACCCCTGGCAGGGATAACTAGTCCTCAGTCTGCAGGGGCATCCTGGGAAAACTCTTTCAAGAGGGTGGGCCTCTCCTGAAGCTAGTCCCTTCAGAAAATCCAGGAAAAAAGTCAGCCTTTTTCACTTACCCATAAGGAAGATAGAAACAGTCCAAGGTCCTCAGTCAAAGGTCCACCAAGGTCAAGTTGAAGAAGAACGACCTAAAGACATCTTCACCAGAAGTTCTTGGCATTTAAAAGACCATTTATTTTTGCCAGTTCCTGTGACTTCCTTCCATTTTATGTGTTCCAACTTCAGCTAAAGCTTTGCTTAGGACTGCCATGGGGCCAGTCAATCAATTCTGATTAATCACCACTATCTCACATATGGGTCGAAGACCTCCTCCACTCAAGTATAAGTAGGGTATATACGCTTCTGGTGATTAAATCTAAAATGGGAAGTGGAGAGTTAATTTAATCCTCACACTCCCCCTGTGATCATTTGGTAGACTAGTCTCCCCAATTGATCATTTGATATAATCATCTTGTACCCCTAAACATTTTCTAACTACAGGTGTATACAATATTGCACCTTCTAAAACAGTGATGGGCAACCTTTTGAGCTTGTTGTGTCAAAATTCACCAAAAAATGAGCATAATTCAGGTGGTGTCTCACTTTGAGAAAAAAACATAATTTCACGATATTTATAGTTTAAATAACAAAGATGTATCATTGTAATATATAACTGTATTTAATAAACCAAAAACTAATTATTTAACTTGCCTGCTTAGTGAGTTCTTTGTTCATTTGTCAGTTGGTTTCTTTTTTTGGTCTTGATATTATTTAACATGTGTGGGGTGCCATAAACTAAGATAAGTGAGGGGGAGGGGAATTATTTAAATTACCTGCCTATTAGTGACTTTTTTGTGGCTGAATTTCATTGGCTAAATCTTGTGATAGAGGAAGTAGTATGGAAGGGCAATCCTTACTCAGCATGAAGCCAGATCATTGCTACACTTAGCACATGGAGAAGAAAACAATGGGAAACTTTGGTAGGTACCTCAAAGAAGAAACATGAAAATATAACTAAAAAATGGGAAAAAAGGGGGATAGAAAAGAGAGGGAGAAAAATTCAATGGTGAGAGGACTATACATGAAGCAGAGTATGGGTAACAACATAAGTGCATCAGAGGTCTATGAATGAAATGCTAGAAGAAATGAGAAATAGCATTGCAGAAATAAAACATGACATTTTTTGATTCACAAGGTGGTTATGCAAAACTTCATAGATAAAAGCAAGGAACAAAACAGATCATATTTAGAGAACTTTCTAGCATGAAGGATGGTTCTGGGGATTACAAAATCAAACAGGGATAGCAAATTCTTAAAACAGCAACATAACATAATTCATACAGAGAAAAAGCAACATTTTAATTCTCCAGACCACTCTGACAAGGCAGCAGAAATGAACACAGTAGCAAGCAAAATGGAAGCTGAAATCACAATCCCCACCATTGAGATACCCAAGAAAGTGAAAGTTGTTACACAGGAAGAAGTTGATACCTTTAAACTTAAAGCAGAGAGAGGGAAGAGCAATGAGAATAAAACTGGTTTAAACACAAATGCAAAAGAATTTTACCCAAGAGGTCACATAAAAAACCTTATACCACCCAAAAATAACAGAACTGGGGAAGGGTTTAGCACATGTCAATACCAAATTATGGAAGACATGCTATCTCCTGAAGCAGATACTGCAAAACAATCTAAGGAGAGGGGTATAAGGGAGCAAGAGATGACCTTAAGTGAGAGACATCATTCAAGCATTTCTAAGATAGAGAGAATTCTAAATGCAGACCCTCCCTCTGACCTTCCTATCAGCAATCACCATGGAGTTGTCCGAGGTCCTGAACAGCATTTATCTACCATTGACTTAATCAGAGATGGGAAGAATGACAGGGGAAGGTATGATTACACTTTAACACATCAAAATAATGGGAAAAAAATGCAAGGTTTCATGCATCCCATGTAAAACACCATTATGCCAAAAATGTAATGCCTGAAAACAGTATAGAAAAAGTCCTAGAAGAAATGCAGATCCAAATGCCCCAAGCACAATAGAACTTGTTTTTAAAACATGATCAACTAGCCCATACTCTGATACAAGATGCACAGGAATATGAAGAATGTGAATTAGAATGATCCATATAATAACCAGGAAAAACACAAATTCACCTCTCAATCAAGTAAAAACCTCTGCAGAAAGCACTTCACGATAAGCACTTATATCACACTCACACATGAAGAAAGATATATACAATCTTTACAAATCTCACTTGCACTCACCCAATACAAAAAAATCACTCTTACATACATGCATAATCCTGTATGTTCCAGTAACCAGGTGACAGAGATCCAGAGATCAGTCACATATGTATCCAGTAAAGGTGAAGACACCTGGACCTGTGATAGCTTCAATCAACACCAGAGGCTGGCAGAGACACAAATGGACAACTGGAAAGAACTTTAAATCAAGGACATTATAGGAAATGAACTTCCATTAATGGGTCACATTAAGACTGAATCGCTGTACCATTAACATTGCCCTTAGGAAATTACATACATATGCACATACAAATTTTTTTAAGAATAAAGAAATTGATCAACCCATCTGGCAACAAGAGAAGTGTAAATCCACGGTATAATGTGAGCATATGCATTCATCACCACATATTTAGCATACAAACCATAAATTCACCCTGATTATAGGGGCTGATTTGTAAATAAGGATAGCCCATAAAAATGTATATTTGTAAATAACACTGGTAGAACTCATGCAGATAGGAAGGAAAAGACTTTCCTGTCTGAATGACTTCAAAGAGGAGTATATGTATATGTATGTATATATATATGTAATATGTTTCATATGTAATATGTGTAGAGAAAACACATATGTAATGACTAACAATATAATCTACTAACTTAAAGTAAGAAAAGGAATTAACACACTAACCCCTAATAGACAGGGACAGATTATTCTGGGAGGCAAAGAGAATTTTGTAACTAGAGAGTTAGCAAAGGGAGAGGACATCAGATAATTTAAAAGATAGAGGATAGCATATATCTAACTATGATGAAAATTGTTACATTTTAATAAGCATTATATATGTAAAGACATAAGACAGTTTATTTTTATTCAATAGTTAAACATTATATTGTTTGGAATAGGAATATGCATTGTATTTGTAAGTACAGATTAGCTAACTGATAGTATTGTTACATGGAACAAACCATTATAACACATGTGACCCTAACCCTCCTTCCCAGAACTCAGGATCCTTAGCATAAGGTAGGACCTTAGTGTAGCAGATAGATAGATCTAGATAAGATTTGTTATTTTGGGAGGGGGGAGAGGTAAATATAATAGGTAGATTACATTAGGAATAATTTAAGGTAAATAAGTAGCATGGTATCAGGTTGATTCCATACTAAAAGACAAAATGGAGGAGTTGTGATAGAGGAATGATCCAGAGACTTTGAAGGACGGAGCCTGGAAGACATGTGGAGGTTTGTATCTACAGCAGGGGATGGTGGAGGAGGCTTGAAATCTTGAGGGAAGAGAGATTCCAGGTGGGAGACAGTTGATCTTTCTCTCTATCTTGAGAAAGCCAAGATGACATTCTGATCAGAAATTTCTCTCCTGGGCTTTTCAAATCCCTCATTGAACCTAACCCCCCCCCCCAAATACCAAGAATTGTGGCAGAACCTAAGAAGAATAAGAACAGCCTAAGAAGATCTCACACAGCTCCTATGACACCATGAGTCTGGACATTGGCTCTGCTGTGATAAAGACCAGGGGTCACAAAACCCTGAGCCTCTTAGAGACCAGGCTGGCAAGCCTGGGTCTCTCAACTTTGGTGAGAGAGAGAAAGATATTTTTAGACAGACAGGAATCCTTACCCTCTTTCCTATAAAATCCAACCTGCAGACATCTTGCTTATCTTACCCCTAACCACCATTTGTTAGAATAAAGTTGTCAGTTATCTTAAATTAACTTCCTAGTCATAGTGGAAGAGGGAGAGAGTGATTTCTCTCTCTTTCCCCAAGGGAAGAGGTTCATCCATTAAAATCAGTTATTAGAGGAGAGTAAAGGCAGAGTTAGTGGGGAGACATATTTTGAGAAAGACTGAAGGGGGGATTCCATCTCTCCATCCTTCTACCTTCTGTACATTTATCATCTACTTTTCCTCCATTATACCCAAACCAAACCTCTAATACAATCTTCAATTGAAGGTTGGCATTTTGTACACTTCAAGCCCAAGCAAGAGCCACTAACTTCAACTGTCAATGTGTTTCTTTTGTTGGTTTTAATATTATTTAATGCTGAGAATAAGGTCTCACAAAAATGCGTAGAGTGAAAAATTGTGAGTAAAGTCATTGCTATATTTTTCAGGATGCTAAAGGTGTCTGGTAATCGGTTCCAGGCACTCCTCTATTGCATGTGAGTCAGAGCCCTACCCCTCCCCAGCCAACTGGCCTGGGGGTGCTGAGAGAGCAGCAGCTGCTGTTTGCCAGTCTGACTGCCCACATATGCTCCTCCTCCCTGCCCCTGCAGTAGCCCCACACACCTCAGCCATCTGGCCTATGTCATCCACCTCTCACCCTCTGTCTGTGTGGCTAGCACATGGAGCAGTTCTTCCGCCCAGGCCAGGCCAGGGCATTGCCACAGCCACAGCCACAGGCTCCTCAGCCAGCTCCCAGGCCCCAAAGCACACTGAGCCAATATGTGGCTCCATGTCATAAAAAATGGCTGAGTATCAGTACTGACATGCATGTCATAGGTTTGCCATCACAGTTCTAAGAGGAAAGTACAATAGTTAGAGAAAACAGGGGAATAGAAGACAGAGAAAACAAAACCAATATTTTGCTAGGCATATTGACAAAAAGTCAATTGGAGGCAATCCCCCTTTGGCATAAAAGTATACATTCAAAATAAATGTTCAAACCCTTTAGTTCAATCAATTCCACCCAAAAGTTCATTCTGGATCTTCTTGATGTAGTATAGGTTTCTGCAGGCATCTTTCTCCAAACAGTTCATTCTCTGGATTCAAGGAATTAACAATTTTCTTTCCCTGACATTTTTCTTGAACAAAATTTTAAATCTTGGATTTTTTTATGAAAATACAATACAATCTCCCCTGAAGAGGATGTTCACCAACACCCAGATCAATTCAGTGTACATGGTTGAGTTATGGGGGTGTATGGGTCAATTATCTAAAGAAAAACCAAAAACATAAAAAGAAAAAGAGAAGAAAAAAATTAAATTTTGGGAGAAATAAAAAATTCAAAATCAGTATCAAAATATGAAAAACTATGTATATAAAAATTCTGAATGAAACAAGAATAAGTTCATAACAGGCTCTAGATTTTTATGCTAAAAAAAGGGAAGTGTCATTCCTTGGTCTGATCTTTTGTCATTTCTCAGGGATAGGGGAGCCAGAGCAGCCAGTTGTTAGGTACTTTCACAGAAAGTATTTCCTGAAGAGTCTAGTACAAGGAGTCTTGCATCTTAACATATATCACAAACTGCAACCTCGAGTCTCACACTAGGTTCAAGTCCTTATGTATTGTTGTAGAAATTCATCAATCCCACCTGGATTGGTTTCTTTTTTGACCTGTGTGCTCTTTTTTGGCACTATTCAGGTTGAGTCCGTGCTTCTACGGCACTGTGTATATGAAGTCTATTCTCCTTTTTAATCCCATTTCCTATAATCAGACACAAACATTAATCACAGTCTCATAACATTTATCAATAAATGGCAGGTTTCCATAGTCTAAAACTTTTGGGTATGTATTTATATGCTAGGTAAAGGAATATCTAAGCTTATTCTATTGCAAAAATCAAAAATAGTTTAAAAAAACCTTCTCAATAGTGCTGACCTGCTTAAAATGCAAAAAAAAATGAGAGAAAAAATCAAATACTGTATGGCACATGAGGAAGAAAAATGAGAATGTTAAAAATGTGTATATTTCACAATCATGGAGATAAAGTATCAAAGCTACTTTACAAAAAATAAGATTCATTTCCTTTTTAACTTGCCATGCATGATCCACAGTGTGAATGAAAATGAGGTAGATAAAGCATTAATACATTCAAGAAAAGCTAAAAAAATTACAAAAGGCACAAAATGCCACAGAAGGCACATCAAGTCAATATATGTCACTAACACAGGTTTTCTTTTTCGAGGTAATATATGTGTTGTCCTACAAGGGCAATTTGTTCAAGTATGAAATTCAGTCAAATAAAGTGCAACAAAATAGTACAGATCCATTAATAGGGAAGTCTCATCATAATCAATAGTCAAATACAATTAGTACAAGCAGTTATTCATTAACAACAAAAGGCACAATCAGTCACATGAGTTCCTATGTGATGAATGCATGCTACAAGTTGCTTTACATCTAGCAAATCTTGCAACCTTGGAGGAGATATGTTTCAACATATTCCAAAACACAAATGTCTGCACTGCTAATAAAAATACTCTTTTGGGTCCAAAATATCATCCAGAAGCCAGTGGATTTCATGGGAAATGCTTCCTCTAGGGAGTTATCTGGGCTATCATGCCCTCTAGAAGACTGACACTATATGTTACATCCATTACATTTCTACAAAAGCAGAGGTGGAGAATACAAATATTTTTACAGTACTTTACTTCAGTTACCAAATAGACCCTTATATTTTATTACACACAAATCAAATTCAAGCAGGCAGAGAGATTGAAACTATAAAAGCCCCTTAAAATCAATTTGTATTTAGGTTATTAAAGTCTCCAAAGGTTGTATACAGGTTGATGAGCTAGTTTCCAATGTGACAAGTAGGATGGTACAAATAAAGATAGTAAGAGGGTAGATAGGCATTGTATTAAAAAACCCATCTCTTCTTCTTTGCTACTATGTTTGAGGGGAGAAAAAACTGAAAAGGGTTGATATCAACAAAAATAATAGAGTCTAAGGGACACTACCTTCTGCCCTATGTGGAGGGACAATAGCACCCTGAGTATTTTGTGGATGAACTCCACTTAAGTTACACTATTGTGTCATCACTTGGTATGAATTATCATTTGCCTGATTTTTATTACTAGAATTGTTATCATTTCCAAAGTTGTGATTCCTATAATCATTATATACTTATTATTTCTATAGTTTTTTTTTGGTAGTTGTTATTCAATGGGGTATTATTTCTCATTGCCTAAAACAAATTTCTAAAGTTAATCATTTTGTGGCCCTTCTACTCACAGAAGTGGAAGGTAATGGATGAATAATTAGATTCTCAGAGAGGGGCAAGTGCCACTGGTTGAGTATTGTGCCCTTTTTCCTGTTTATCAATCATATCTCTTAAATATTTCAGTTCCTTCTGAACTGTTTTGTTGAAATCATTAGTCTCTTTCTATTTTTCTTTGTTGCCTTTTTGCAACATAAACAGTAGTTTTCCTCCAATAGTCAAGATTCATCTCAGGCCACCTTGGGCAATGCATTTTAAAGTAATCCTGGACCACTTTGCAAGAGTTTTTGACAAAGTGTCACCTTATTTGCTCAATTTTCTTTTCTTTAGAAAGATTAAAGTCTAGGTACTGACACCCAAACTCAATGAGCCTATCCCTGAATTTGAAGAGAATCTCATCATTTGATTGTTTAAGATTTTCAAATTGTTCCATATACACGTATTTTCAGAATGTTCTTGCATTGCTGTTAGAATGGCCTCCCTTCAATGATATAAATGCAAATAGTCCTCAGAGTTGTTATAATCCCATTCAGGATCTTGAGATGGCCAGTGTGCTGCATTGCACCCCTGGACTTTATTAACATGAGAGATGATCTTATTTTTCTCATGTTCTGTTAGAAAAGCCTGTAGCAAATTTTCAACACCTTTATAAGACTGATTATATTGAAAAATTATGTTGGTCATCTTTTTTGTTACCATAAATGGATCTTCTTCATAACTGGGAACATTATGTATCAATTCCTTTATATCTCAGGGAGTGAAAGGTATATGATGTCTTAGGGTTCCCATATCCCCATTGTGTCCTATTTTGGGCACTTCCCTTAAGGGGAAAAGTTTTCATGGGAGTTGAGTAATGGTTGTGGTTTCTTAGAAGTTGACTGTGGGGATACTGAGGCAACATGGGTAAGGACAGGTCTGGTAGGAGGATGAGATTTCCTCAGGGATGGGATTAGTCATGGGGTAGGAGAAGGGACAGGGGAGGATGGGGCATCAGGAGAAGGATCAGGGCAGATAAGGTAAGTTAGGAGTTATAGAGCACAAGAGAGGTGGTTCTGCAGCTGAGATATAGAAAAGGGGTCTTCCTTTTCTATTTTGGAGGAAATAAGATTTTCCTCTCTTAGTGTTTCAGAAATAGGCTTGCAAAAATCAGACACTTTTTGGATGGGGTCAGTATTTGCCATTAAAACATGTCAGAAGTATTTGAAATTGTCCAATTGAATTTGCATGTTGGCCTGCATTTCACAGCTTTAATTTTTTGTATGGTAGCAATTCTTTTCATAATATTTTGGAATTTAAAAAAATTTCCTAGGAACATAAGGAGAAGGAGTCATTTTGAAACCTTAAAGGTTCCTAATTGGGCAAAAGTCAGAATGCTTTCATGCAGAGTAGCATTCATGCTGCTTGATGTTGTAATCAGGGGATTAAGAAAAATTTTTTCAATGTATTTTTATTTTATTTATTAGATATATTTTTTATTTATTAAATTGCTTAAAATTCTGGTTTTTGTCACTAGATGGCAATACTGTCTAGGGGTTGTCGGGGTGTGGTCACTTTAAGGATGTAAAAGAACCTTGATCTAATTAACTTTTGGTTAGAGGGTAGGAGAGGAAACCTTTTGCTGGAGGCTAAGCATAGGAGGTGCAATGGGAGGCAGCTGACTCCCCCCCCCCCCAGGGCAAAAAGCTGGAACCACATGTTTCTACCACATGCTTCCAGGGAGCAGATTCCAGGATGCTTTTCTGAGTTGTCCTGGGGCAAAAAAGGTTTTTATAAATTATCTTTTACCTTATTTGGGCTCTAAAAGGTTCATAGGGAAAAAAGAACTAGCTTGTTGTTGTTGTTGTTGTTGTTGTTCCCTTAATGCTCTTCCTGACTCATCTCCCCAGGTTTTATTTCTCACTTAAATTAATTCTCGAGATGCATGGGACTTTGAAAAAAGGAAAGTAGATTTCCAGGAGTAAAAAAAAAAAAGCTAAAACTTTGTTATTTTCAGCTTAATGATCACACTTCCTAATTTTAAAAAATGGAAAAATTAAAGTTATTAGATATGTGGAGAAAACTGAACAGGGATAAAAATGAATATACCTTCTTCTCAACAGTACATGGTACCTATACAAAGATCGACCATGTACTAGGGCATAGAAATATTGCAAACAAATGCAGAAAAGCAGAAATAATAAAGGCCCTTTTTTCAGAGTATAGTGCAGTAAAAATTATAATTAGTAAGGGTTAATGGAAAGGCAAATTCAACATTAATTGGAAATTAAATAATCTAATTCTTCAAAACAGGTGGGTCAAAGAAGACTTCATAGAAACAATTACAGACTTCATTAAAGAACATGACATTGAGGAGACATTATATCAAAACCTATGAGATACAGTAAAAGCAGTACTCAGGGGACAAATTATATCACTGAGTGCCTATACAAACAAAATAGAGAGGGTAGAGATCAATGAATTAGGTTTGCAACTTAAAAAATTAGAAAACCTCCATATAACAACTAAATTGGAAAATCTAAAAATTAAAGGAGGAATTAATCAAATTAAAAGTAAAAGAACTATTGAACTAATAAATAAGAATAAGATCTGGCACTTTGAAAGAACAAATGAAATAGATAAATAACTAGTCAATCTAATAAAAAGAAAAAAGACTTCCGGGTAAATATGGTGGCAGTCTAAATGCAGGATTCTTCCTCTCCTCAGCACCTACTGATATAGATTACCTTAAAAGACAAAAACAAAAACAAAAACCCAAATTGAAATGAATGAAGGGACTCTACAGTAGGGCACAGCATTGAAGGTATGTGGGATTTGGGCACTGACACACTATAATGGTGTGAAAAAGCTCCCACCAAAACGCCAGCTGATCTACCCTCCTCCACCTGACTATGGAGCCAGAGTCAGAGCCAGCATGTGCCAGAATCACTGAGTGAGCAAAGGGTACCTCTAGAGTGAGTGAGGGGCACATCTAGGTCCTTGGCAGCTGACTAAGACCACCAAAGACCTACCCATGAAAGCAGCTAGACCTGAAACCCCAGCAGGCTAAAGAGTGCAGACCATGGGCACTTGTAGGAAGGGCACACAGAGAAGGGCAACAAATAGCAGAAGCTGCGGAGAATCGAGAGCTTGCCTCAGGCAAAATCCTTGCTATTTAACTCCATACACAGAGAGCCTACCCACCTCACTCAGATTTATGACTAAAAGAGGGAGGAAAAACCTTCACAGTGATGGCAAATAGTGCCCAGGAACAACAACATCCCTCCAGCAAGAAAAACAAGAAGAAGGGGTTGACCCTGGAAAATTTTTACAGAGGAAAAACCCAGGCTACAGAGGAAATAGAAGAGGAAATTCAAATAAATGACCAAAACCTTTCCCCCCTCCAAATGGAAAATGTCCACAAGTTCTCAAAGAATTTAAATTAAAGCTTATCAAAAAGATGGAAGCCTTCTGGCAAGAAAAGTGGGAAATACTTCAAAGAAGAAATAAAAGTTTAAAGGACAAGAACTCCCAACTGGAGAAACAGCTGGAAGCCATGAAAAGCAGGATAGATGAAACTGAACAGGAAATTCAAAGGATTATAGCAGAAAACCAAAAGATTATAACATAAAATCAGGCCTTAAGGACAAGAATTGGGCAATTGGAAACAAATGATCTTGCAAAACAGCAAGAATTAATAAAGCAAAGTCAAAAGACTGACAAAATAGAAGAAAACATAAAATATCTCACTGAAAAGATGATGGATCAGGAAAAAAAAGAATACAAAGAGACAATTTGAGAATCATTGGTCTACCTGAAAACCCAGAAATAAACCAAAATCTTGCCATCATACTACAAGAAATTATCCAAGAAAACTGCCCTGATGTTCTTGAACAAGGGGGTAAAATAGACATAGAGTTCATAGAACACCCTCTACACTAAATACTCAAAAGACAATTCCCAGGAATGTAATTGCAAAATTCAAGGGCTTCCAAGCTAAGGAGAAATTTTTATAAGAAGGCAAAAAAGAGACAATTCAGATATCAAGGAACATCAATCAGATCTGGAAGCTTTCACACTAAAGGACCACAAAGCATGCAATATGATATTCAGAAATGCAAGCAAATTGGGTCTTCAACAAAGGATCACAAATCCATCAAAACTGATTATATACGTGCCAGGGAATGTATAGGCATTCAGCAAAATAGAAGATTTCCAAGTATTTGTAAAGAAAAGACCAGACCTAAGTGAAAAGTTTGATTTCTAAACAAAAGATCAAGAGAAACATGAAAAGGTAAATAAGAAAGAGAGGGAAAAGGGGAAATGTTTTTTATTCAAACTTTCTTCTTTAATAGTTACAATAAGATCAAATTATTTATATTAATATATGAGAAAATGTTATTTGTAACCCTCAAAAATTATATTCACTATTATGGTAATTAGAAGAATCAATCACAGGAAGAGATTGGGGTAATAAGTGCTATAGGATGATATGCAAAATAAGAAAAAGGAAGGGGGAAATTGAGGATGGCACCAATAGATAATAGAAGAAATAAAATAAATTGGATAATCTTTATAACATAAAGATATGCATGGGAAGAGAAGGGGACAAATACTCTTTTAAGAAGGAGAGGAAGTGAGTGCTAATAGGTAATACTTAAACCTTCCTTTCAGTGAAATCAATACTCAGGGGGAAGAGCATCTAGATCCATTGGGGTCTTGAATTCTATCTTATCTTACAGGGAAAGTGAGAAGGGAAAACTAAGGGGGGTAGGGGAGCAGGGAGTACAAAAAAGGAGGGAAAGAGGGGGGAGGGAATTTAACAGACCCTAAAAAAACAAGAAGGGAACAAAAAGGGAGGGGCCAGAAAGGAAAGCATATTATGAGAGGAGATTAGGGGGACTGATTAAAAGTAAACCACTGGTTTAACAGGATATAGTAAAAGAAGAAAGGACAGAACTAGGAGAGGATTTCAACATGCTAGTGAATACATCAGTGACAATAATAACTTTGAATGTGAATGGGATGAACTCACCCATAAATCGAAAACAAATATGAGAGTGGATTATAATAAAAAATCCTACCATATATTGTCTACAAGAAATACACCTGAGGTGGGTAGACACTCAAATGGTGAGAACTTAAGGTTGGAGCAAAACCTATTGGGCCTCAACTGATAGAAAGAAGGCAGGTGCTGCAATCATGGTATCTGACAAAGCTAAAGTAAAAATAGAACTGATCAAAAGGGGCAGGGAAGGTAAATGCATCCTGATAAAAGGGAGTATAGACAATGAGGAAATATCAATAATCAACATGTATGCACCAAATGGTATAACATCCAAATTTCTAAAGGAGAAACTAGTGGAACTAAAGGAGGAAATAAATAGTAAAACTGTACTAGTGGGAGACTTGAACCTACCACAATCAAATTTAGATAAATAAAATCAAAAAATAAATAAGAATGAGGTAAGAGATGTGAATTAAATCCTAGAAAAATTAGTTAATAGATATATGTAGAAAAATAAATAGGGACAAAAAGGAATATATCTTCTTTTCAGCAGCACATGGTACATTCACAAAGATTGACCATGTACTAAGTCATAAAAACATAGCAAACAAATGCAGAAAATCAGAAATAACAAATGCAACCTTTTCAGATCATAGCACAATAAAAATAATAATCAGTAAGGCTATATGGAGAGCCAAATCAAAAATTAATTGGAAATTAAATAGCATGATTCTCCAAAATCAGTTAGAGAACAAATCATAGAAACAATTAATAATTTCATTGAAGAAAATGACAATGATGAGACATTCATTCAAAAAATCTATGGGATGCAGCTAAAGCAGTACTCAGGGGAAATTTTATATTCTTAGTTCATATGTTAACAAATTAGGGAGGGCAGAGGTCAATGAATTGGACGTGCAAATCAAAAAACTTGAAAGCAAACAAATTAAAAATCTCCAGAAGAAAACTAAAAGATCCTAAAAATTAAGGGAGAAATTAATAAAAGTGAAAGTGAAAGAACTATTGAACTAATTGATAAGACTAGAAGCTGGTATTTTGAAAGAACAAACAAAATACACAAAGTACTGGTCAATCTAATAAAAAAATGAAAGAAGAAAACCAAATAAACAGTATCATAGGTGAAAAGGGAGACCTCACCTCCAATTAAGAGGAAATTAAGGTAATCATTAAAAACTATTTTTCCCAATTACATGGCAACAAATATGGCAATCTAGGTGATATAGATGAATATTTACAAAAATATAAATTGCCTGGATTAACAGAAGAAGAAATAAATTCTTAAATAATTCCATATCAGAAAAAGAAATTGAACAAGACATCAAAGAACTCTCTAAGAAAAAATCCCCAGGTCCAGATGGATTCACAAATGAATTCTATCAAACATTCAAAGGACAGCTATTCCCAATATTATACAAACTATTTGACATAATAAGCAAAGAGGGAGTTCTACCAAATTCCTTTTATGAAACAAATATGGTACTGATTCCAAAGCCAGGCATGTCAAAAACAGAGAAAGAAAACTATAGACCAATCTCCATAATGAACATAGATAGAAAAATATTAAATGGGATACTAGCAAAAAAAGACTCCAGCAAGTAATCATGAGGTTTATTCACTATGATCAGGTAGGATTTATACTAGGAATGCAAGGATGATTCAGTGTTAGGAAAACCATCCACATAACTGACCATAAAAATCAGATGATTATCTCAATATATGCAGAAAAAGCCTTTGACAAAATACAACACTCATTCCTATTGAAAACACTAGAAAGTATAAGAATAGAAATAATAATAAAAATAATAAACAGTATTTATCTAAAACCATCAGCAAACATCATCTGCAATGGGCATAAACTAGATGCATTTCCAATAAGATCAGGAGTCAAATAAGGATGCCCATTATCACCTCTATTATTTAGCATTGTACTAGAAACACTAGCAATATCAATTAGAGAAGAAAAAGAAATTGAAGGTATTAGAATTGGCAATGAAGGGACCAAGCTATCACTCTTTGCAGATGATATGATGATCTACTTAAAGAATCCTAGAGAATCAACTAAAAAGCTCGTGGAAATAATCAACAACTTTAGCAAAGTTGCAGGATACAAAATAAACCCTCATAAGTCATCAGTATTTCTTTATATCTCCAATATATCTCAGCAGCAAGAATTCAAAAGAGAAATTCCATTTAAAATCACCCTAGACAATATAAAATATTTAGGAATCTATCTTCTGAGACAAAAACAAGAACTATATGAACACAACTACAAAATACTCTCCACACAATTAAAACTAGATCTAAACAACTGGAAAAACATTAACTGCTCATGGGTAGGATGTGCTAACTGTGAATTTTAAAACTATTCTACCCTAATCAGACCATTCTTTAGAAGATCTGATTAAGTTATTTACTGATCAATAACAATGGAGATACTTGGAATAACAGAATCAGGTCTTGGAAAACCCACAATCTCCACCCTACTCAGTTTAACAAGATTTTGAAAGGTCTGCATCAAACTCAAGATTTAATTATCTGGGGAGATGGCCTTCAACAGACATGTGCAAAAAAAGGACAGATCTCTGGGCTGTCCTAAGTCAAGCTAAGCCTTTATTGGTACAGATGAGATGCAGAAATGTGATGTAAAAATGTCCATATAAGGCACATCACGGGCTGCCTCTCTCTCTCTTTCCCTGGAGAGATGACTCTGGCTGGCAGCCTGCTAAGCATTCTGACATCTTGGAGTTTTGAATGGTGAGTTTGCCCTGGAGCTGATTGCAGGTTCGGGCATCTTAGCTAGACCTCTTTGGAGGTCATGCTGATTCGTTCTTCCTTCACACTCAAAACCTTACTTTCTAGATCTCCTATCTTCCTGCCTGGTACTAGCCCCTTCCTTCCTCCTTCTTCTTAAAATCTTCTCTACTATATCATTTAAATCGCCATAAATTTGGCAACTAACTTGGGTATTTTATTATTTGGGATTTCCCTTGATGACCACTTAAATTTCAATTTTTTTTTCAGTCTCAACCCTAATATCACCCTTTATATAACAATAAAAATGACCATCTTACCCAAATTTATTTACTTATTTAGTGCCATACCCATTGAACTACCAGAAAACTTTTTTACTGAATTAGAAAAAAAAAAACATAACAAATTTCATTTGGAAGAACAAAAGATCAAGGATAGCCAGGGAAATAATGAAAAAAAAATGTGAAGGAAGGTGGCCTTGCAGTACCAGATCTCAAACTATATTATAAAGCAGTGGTCATCAAAACACTATGGTACTGGCTAAGAGACAGAAAGGAGAATCAGTGGAATAGACTTGAGGTAAATGACCTCAGCAAGACAGTCTATGAGAAGCCCAAAGATCCCAACTTTTGGGACTAAAACCCAGTGTTTGATAAAAACTGCTGGGAAAATTGGAAGACAGTATGGGAGAGATTAGGTTTGGATCAACATCTCACACCCTACACCAAGATAAATTCAGAATGGTTGAATGACCTGACTATAAAGAAGGAAACTATAAACAAATTAGGTGAACACAGAATAGTACACATGTCAGATCTTTGGGAAAAAGAAAGGAAAGATTTTAAAACCAAGCAAGACAGAAAAAATCACAAAATGTAAAATAAATAATATTGATTATATCAAATTAAAAAGTTTTTGTAGAAAGAAAACCCATGTAACCAAAATTAGAAGGGAAGTAACAAATTGGTAAACAATCTTCATAACAAAAACCTCTGACAAAGGTCAAAATACTCAAATTTACAAAGAGCTAAATCAATTGTACAAAAATATCAAGCCATCCTCCAATTGATGAATGGGCAAGGGACATGAAATAAGGCAATTTTCAGTCAAAGAAATCAAAACTATTAATAAGCACATGAAAAAGTGCTCCAAATCTCTTATAATGAGAGAGATGCAAATCAAAACAATTCTGACGTATCACCTCACACCTAGCAGATTGGCTAATATGACAGCAAAGGAAAGTTACGAATGCTGGAGGAGATGTGGCAAAGTCTGGACATTAATGCATTGCTGGTGGAGTTGTGAATTGATCCAATCATTCTGGAGGGCAATTTGGAACTATGCCCAAAGGGCGCTAAAAGACTGTTGGTCATTTGATCCAGCCATAGCACTGCTGAGTTTGTACCCCAAAGAGATAAGGAAAAATACATGTACAAGAATACTCATAGCTGAACTCTTTGTGGTGGCAAAAAATTGGAAAATGAAGGGATGCCCTTCAATTGGGGAATGGCTAAACAAATTGTGGTATATGTTGGTGATGGAATACTACTCTGCTCAAAGAAATAATAAACTGGAGGAATTCCATGGGAACTGGAACAACCTCCAGGAAGTGATGCAGAGCAAAAGGAATAGAACCAGGAGAATACTGTACACAAAGACTGATACTCTGTGGTACAATGTAATGTAATGGACTTATCCATTAGTGGCAATGCAATGATCCTGAGAAACCCAGAGGGATCTATGAGAAAGAATGATATCCACATTCTGAGGAAAAACTGTAGGAGTAGAAACACTGAAGAAAAACAACTGCTTGATTACATGGGTTGAGGGGGTTATGATTGGGGATATAGACTCCAAATGAACATCCTGGTGTAAATATCAACAACATGGAAATAGGTTCTGATCAAGGTCACATGTAATATCCAGCAGAATTGCATGTTGGTTATGGGAAGAGTGGGGAGGAGGGAAGGAAGGAAAAGAATATGATTTTTTTAACCAAGGAATAATTTTTTAAATTGACCAAATAAAAAAATAAATTAAAAAGAAGAAAATCAAATTAATGGTATCAAAGAAAAAGGGGCATTCTCACCTCTAATGAAGAGGAAATTAAGGCAAGTATTAAGAACTACTTTGCTCAATTATATGGCAATAAATATGACAGTATAGGTGAAATGGGTGATTGTTTACAAAAATATAAATTTCCCAGATTAACAAAAGAGGAAATAGAATTCTTAAACAATCCCATCATAGAAAAAGAAATTAAATAAGACATCTAGGAACTAAACCCCAGTGCCAGATGGATTCACAGGTGAATTTTATCAAACATTTAAAGAATGACTAATCCCAAATACTATACAAATTATTTGACAAGATAAGCAAAGAAGGGGTTCTACCAAATTCCTTCTATGACACAAATATTGTTCTGATTCCAAAGCTGGGCAGACTATAAACTAAAAAAGAAAACTTCACACCAATCTCCTTAATGAATATAGATGGAAAAACCTTAAGGAGAATACTAGCAAAAAGACTCCAGTGAATGAGCACAAGGATTATTCTCTATGATCAGGTGGGATTCTGGGATTCATACTAGGAATGCAAGGATGGCTTATTAGGAAAACCATCCACTTAATAGATTATATCTATAATTGAACCAACAGAAATTACATGACTATCTCAATAGATACAGAAAAATCCTTTGACAAAATGCAACACCCATTCCTATTAAAAACACTAGAAAGTATAGGAATAGAACATTTATTTAAAACCATCACCAAGTATCATCTGCAATGAGGACAAGTTAGAAGTCTTCTAATAAGATCAGGAGTTAAGCAAATATGCATATTATCACCTCTTTTATTTTTATAACATTGCACTAGAAACACTAGCAGCAGCAATTAAAGAAAAAGAAATTGAAGAGATTAAAGTAGGCAATGAGGAGATTAAACTATCATTCTTTGTAGATGATATGATGGTATACTTAAAGAACCCCAGAAAATCAACTAAAATGCTAGTGGGAATAATTAACAACTTTAGTAAAGTTTCAGGGTACAAAATAAACCCACATAAATCATTAGCATTTCTATATGTTTCCAACAAAACTCAGTAGCAGGAGTTAGAAAGAGAAACTCCATTTAAAATCACCCTAGACAATATAAAATATTTTGGAATCTATCTGCCAAAACAAACACAGGACTTATATGGACACAACTACAAAACACTTTTCACACAATTAAAACTAGATCTAAACAATTGGAAAAACATTAACTGCTCCTAGTTAGGATGAGGTTATATAATAAAAATGACAATCCTACCTACACTAATTTACTTATTTAGTGCCATATCTATCAAACTACCAAAAACTTTTTTATAGAATTAGAAAAAAATCATAACAAAGTTCATCTGGAAGAAAAAAGATCAAGAATATAAAGGGAAATAATGAAAAAAATGTGAAGGATTGGGGCCTAACAATATTTGATCTTAAAATATACTATAAAGTAGTGGTCATCAAAACAATATGGTACTGGATAAGAGACAGAAGGGTGAATCAATGGAATATACTAGGGGTAAATGAGCTCAGTAAATTGATATTCAATAAACTCAAAGAACCCAACTTTTATCACAAGAACTCACTATTTAACAAAAACTGCTTGGAAAAGTGGAAAACAGTATAGGGAAAATTAGGTTTAGGTCAACCTCTTACACCCTATACCAAGGTAAATTCAAAATGGGTAAATGACTTAAATATAAAGAGTGAAATCATAAGTAAATTAAGTGAACATAGATTAGTATACCTGTCAAATCTGTGGGAAAGGAAGGAATTTAAGACCAAACAAGAGAGAGATAACAGTGCAAAATGTAAAATGAATGACTCATTATATCAAATGAAAAAGGGTTTCATACAAACAAAACCAATCAAACCAAAATTGGAAGGAAAGCAACAAACTGGGAGAACATTTTTATAACAAAACTCTCTGACAAAGGTTTAATTTCCCAAATATGTAAGAAACTAAATAAAATATACAAAATATCAAGCCATTCCCCAATCAACTAATGGTCAAGGGACATAATCTAGGCAGTTTTTACAGGATGAAATGAAAACTATCAACAAACATATGAAAAAGTGTTCTAAATCCCTCCTGATTAAAGAAATGCAAATTAAAACAACTCTGAGGTACCACCTCACACTTAGCAGATTGGCTGATATGACAGCAAAGGAAAGTAATAAATGTTGGAGGGGATGGGGCAAAATTGGGACACTAATATACTGCTGGTGGAGTTGTGAATTGGTCCAACCATTCTGGAGGGCAATTTGGAACTATGTGCAAAGGGCTTTAAATGAATGCCTGCCCTTTGATCCAGCTATACCACTGCTGGTTTTGTACTCCAAAGAGATAATAAGGAGAAAAATATTCATAGCCTTGCTTTTTGTGGTGGCAAAAAATTGGAAAATGAGGGGATGTCCATTGATTAAGGAATGGATGAATACATTGTGGTATATGTTGATGATGGAATATTATTGTGCTGAAAGGAATAAAGAAATGGAGGAATTCCATGTGAACTGGAATGACATCCAAGAATTGATGTGGAGTGAAAGGAGCAGAACCAGGAGAACATTGTACACAGAGACTAATACATGGTACAATCAAATGTAATGGACTTTTCTACCAGTAGCAATGCAATGATCCATGACAATCCAGAGGAACTTATGAGAAAGAACACTATCCACATCCAGAGAAAGAACTGTGGATCCCGAAATGCATTAGAAAAATATGTGATCAACCACATAGTACAATAGGGATATGATTAGGATTTTGATGTTAAAGGATAGCTCCACTGCAAATATGAATTACATGGAAATGGATTTCAAAAAATGACATGTATAACCAAGTGGATCTGCTCATTGGCAATGGGAGGGGGAGGAGAAAGTGAAAGGGGGGAATGTGAATCATGTAACCCTGGGAAAATATTCTAAATAAAAATTAAAAGAAATAGAAAATGGTCAAGCCCTAGGAAACCACAGATGAGATTAATTTGTACCAGAAAATCAACTTAATAATTTAAAATGTGGTCTATACTTTTCTAGTGGAAGAAAATGAGTATTTTCTATGCATGTCATCCTTTTCTTGGTACAAGCCACTTGGGAAACTGAATTTATAAAAATAAGGTTGATTGATAAGAACAGAAAGTGAGCAAGTGGAGTCAGATCCTCAAGGGGATATTTCATCTAGGTTTTCTGGACCTTCATTAACTATTTCTGCCTAATTAAAGAGTGTACCCTTCTAGTGACCAAATATTTGCATAGAGTAGATGATGTATCTCTCTCTTACAAACTATTTAATTCACACCAGTTACTTTTTTTCTCCCTGTGACTTTTGCATAGTTCTGAAGTTTGGATTTGTAGTCTGTTATGCACAGGCTGATTACTTCCACACAGCTCTTACTGAGGCTCCAAGAAGCTATAGGGTTCACAATGGCCACACCCTAGGTAAAATCTCCTTGGAACACAGTTAAACCAGGTTGAAGGTTACTAACAGGCCTCAAACCCAATGGTGAGTAAAGGAAAAGTCTATCCCAAGTAGAGGAAATCTTCCCCAGATTAGAATAATTTGTTCCAACAGACACTAAAAGGAACTGAAGCAAGCACTGTGCAGTGCCTAGAACTTGCAGACAACAAAGATGCCAACATCATTCACCACAGCCAGGGGCCATAGCCAGTTATTCTGCCTTTTTTTTTTATCAATGTTAGCTATAAACATTGTTAATTCTGGTGCTTTTCTTCCATCAATTATCTACAATTTATCCTGTATATATCTTTGTTCTTAGTTGTTTGCATGGTATCTCATCTGCCAGAAGGTGAATCCTTTGAGGCCAGAAATATTTTGTCTTTTTTCATGTCTCTAGCACTTATCATAATAATTGTACATAATAAATAATAAATGTTTGCTTACTGATTGATCAATTGGAGGAACCTTTAGCTCTTTTCAAGGCTTGGTTCTAGTATCATCTCCTACCTGAGGTCTTCCCTGATTTGCCCAGTAATTAGTGCTCCCACAAATATAAAAATATTTATTAAAATTGCATGAATATTGATTTATTTTTCATTTCTTATTACACATTACATACTCCTATAATATGCCAATACTCCAATGTATCTGTAATTTTACTGAATTGGAAATTCTCTCCAGTGACTCAGATTATGATCCATCTGTGTTTGCCTAGCCTGCAAAACTCTTGAACATCTCTTCCTATAAAGTTGCCAAATTGGAGGGGAGGGAAGAGGAGGAGTAAAGGAAGTGGAATGTGCTTCCTCTTATTACCCTGGCATTAGAGGGAAATTGAGGGAACACTGATTGTACCTCAATCTCACTATGTATCCAGGTCATCTATTTTTTCCCAGTTCTACATTTCTCTGATGATATTCTTTATACCACTTCTGCCATATAATTCCTCATTTGTAATACATTATAATAGGTCAGAAAATTTAAAGAAATACAAACCATAGAACATACAATATGGTACTCCCTGACTCACTTTCAACTGCTATTTATTACTGCTTCCTTCATTATAAACACTATTGTCCGGACATACTTGGGCCAATCCAGAGGGCAGTAGATCTATGCTATCAAGGAAGTTTAAGGTTATGTTAGTTTAAAACAACAATAACCAGTCAAACCATTATTTAATATTGGAAATTTAATTGATTAAACCCTACAGATCCATTTATGAGTTTTTATGTTATACTTTGAAATAGATCCATTCTTCATTATTCTTGCTTCTTCGATCATCCAACAAGTTCCAAATATCATTTAATATTTTATCATCTAATCTATATCTTGCCACATCCTCTATGAGAGTATCATGGGAAATTTTACAAAATGCGTTCCTGAAATCTAGATGTATAAGGTCAATGCCATTCATTTGGACATCTCTAGAAGGGTGTGGCAGATGCATCCTCACACCTTATGAAGCACTTTCTTTCCTAGAGGATAAAGAATAGGAAAAGGGAAGGACTTATAGTAATATCTACTGAAGGGGGTGCCAGCATACCCCTTACACTTAGTGCAATGTTCTAGGCACAACTAAAGGCATCCCTCTCTTCTACTCATTGAGTAAGTTTGCCCAAAAAAAAAGAAATGAGGAGAATGCAATGTGACTTCTTATTGGTGAAAATATTATTAATATTCCCTACTTCCCTTTATAAAATATCAACAAAAAGTGACAAAGAATTGGAAATTTAGGAGATGTCCTTCAATTGAGGAATGGCTGAACAAATTGTGGCATGTGTTGAAGTTAGAATACTATTGTGATATAAGAAATGATAAGCAAGATGATTTCAGAAAAAGCTGGAAAGTTCTTCAGGAACTGACGAAGAGAGAAATAAGCAGAACTTGGAGAACATTTTACACAGTAACAGCAATATTGTACAATGGTTTTCTGTGAAAACTTGACTATGTAGTGATCTGAGACAATCTTGAAAGACTCATATGGGAAATACTATCCATCTCTAGACAAAGAACTGTTGGAGTCATCTGTCACATGGTTGTATTTATGGCTTTATTTTGGGACTTTGGTTACGTATATGCATGTTCTTACAACAGTGACCAGAATGGAAGTATGCTTTGCACACCAATAAAAATAAAATATAAATAAATAAATGCCTACAAAATGTGTGATATGTTGAAAAAAACACTTGATCTAAAGTTAGAGAACCAGTGTTCACATTTTGTTCTTGCCAATAATCTATTTATAATAATGGTAAATTGCCTTCACTCATTAGTCCTCAATTTCCTACTTTGCAAAATTGAGGTTCTAGGCTAAATGTTCTCTAAGCTCCTTTCCAGTTCTAACTCATGGTTTAATAATAATAATTATTATTATTATTGTAGATTGAAGATTTAAAGCTTGAATCTGTAGGTCATATTGAACCAGTGAATAAAGATGATATCTATAAATGTCTTGTTTTCTTCCATGTAAGATAGAAAGAGAATAAAAATTATGAATCAAAGAGATGTTTGCAGATGAAGGAAGAGAATGTCCCAAAAATCTTAGTGTGGTTTTAATCTGTAATAACTTCAAAAGCATTTATGTTTCTGTGAACTTACAAAAATATCATTTAAAATTTTGCTTACATTTCTGTGGTACTTATTTAGTCTTGTGAGGTTAATTTTTATTTTAGTTTCAACAGCATAAAACATTCTATAATTATATATTTGTGTGTGCAAGACAGTTTCTGAATTTTTTCAGACTGGTGGTATGGTAGAGGAAATCCCCTTGCTTTGGCCACTTCCATTGTCTGCCATCCATGTCCATTCAATGTTTTCCCATGGGTTCATGTGAAAATTGTAATGTGTGCATCAAAGCCTCAGTCTTTGGATGATCCTAAGACTAGTATTACAAATGTAATCCTTTCAGTCAAAGAGCAGAAGCTAGTTAAAATTTTCACAAAGTTAAAAAAATCAACTAGGCTGATATATTGCACTAGCAGTGGTTATGCTGGATTTCATCAGAAAATGCCAATTTTAGATAATTAACCTTGAAAATTTAAAAATTCTATAGCATTTATAGTTTCAGAGGTATTAAAGTTTAAAACTACACTGAAACTTTTGGGATACTATTTATTAATTGACTCATTGGCATCCTGAATTCAAAGATTAATGTGAAGTAAATCTTTCAAACCATTAACACATACTTGACACCATTCCATGTATACTTTTAGAATTGTCAAATGTAGCAAGACAAATCTGGAACATAAACCTTAGGGTATTAATGAAACATAAAGTCTATCTCCTAAATACATCTTTACCCCAAAGAAAATGAATAGACATTCTTATAATATATAATAAGGAAATCTTTAAAAGCTACAAAAATACTTTTGGAACAAAGGGGAATTTTTTTACTAACAGTAGTCAAAGCTAATCATATATACATGCCATTTGTTTGTAGCATGCAACCAGAAGTAGTTTATCTCCAGATGAATCTTATGAAATGGCTAAACCCAAGAACTGAATCAAAAGACTTTCCACAGGTGGCATCTACATAAACTAATACAAAAATGTGTGGGCAAAGAACTAAACAAATGGTTGGTTAATATATGTTTGTGGAAATGGAAGGTTGTTTTTTTTTTAAATAGCAATTCAAGACCAGGTCATTGCCAAATTACAGAAGGATTATTAAGTATCCTAGACATAGTAGTCAATACTGATTATTCAAGAAAATATTAATGACTGTGAAATTTATCATTATACACTCTCAGTATTTTTGTTTTGGGTGTTGTTGTTCAGTCATTTTCAGCTGTGTCCAACCTCTAGTGACCCCATCTGAAGTTTTCTTGGCAGAGATATAGAGTGGTTTGTCATTTCCTTCTCCATCTCATTTTACAAATGAAGAACCTGAAACAAAGTTAAGTAACTTGCCCAAGGTCATACAACTAGTAAGTTTCTGAGGCCAGATTTCAACTCAGAAAGATGAGTCTTCCTGATTCCAGGCCCAGCACTTTATCCACTGTGCCACATAATTAATATTTACTTGCTGTGAGCTTATAGTTAGAAATGTATGCCAGATGTTAACTATCTTTTAGGTACTAAGAGTTGACAAAACCTCAATTCCACAATACAGACCTCAAGATATCCTTGAGAATTCGACCAATAAACTGTCCTGTAATGAGACCATTATCAAAGACTGGACGGTTGCCCACCATTTCCTGGAAATTGATAAAAAAAAAACTTAAGAAAAAAATTTAACAACTCTTAGTATTCCATATTTATGTAATAAAATCTTTTCAAATAAGAGACTAAGCAGAGGATATCAAAATCATGTGGCAATAATAAGGGGTTCCTGTCATCCCTTGTGTCCTATCTGCTAATGGAATTGTACCAAGTTTGGCTTCATTAAACCTAAAGACAGTGAAGTTTCCAACCTAATGCTTTTATTCCACCACAAAAAGTAGTAATTTTGTCTATCCATAGGATACTAAATATAAAGGAATAATAGTAAAATAGCAACTTGTCCAAGGAAATTTTCTTTCTGAATCTCATAAAAATGAGAGGAATGAGATGATAATAATAATTATTATTATTTTTTATTATAATGATGAAAAGTTAACATGCTACCATTTCCCAAGAAATCAAATTTAAATTCAGTATTCTGTAGTTTGAAGAATATTTCTTCTTTGATCCTCCTTGCTTAAAAAAGGGGCATGATATTTTTCTGCATTCCATTCTGAAATGTCTCTGTTCTCCATCATTTTTCAAAGATCAGTAGATGACTCCATAATCATATCCACACATTTTCTCAGTACTCTAGTATATGGTTCATCCAGATATTCTCTTTATATCTCTTTGCCTATAATAATAGCTAACATTTATATAGCACTTTAAAGTTGGCAAAGATATATATACATAATCACATATTTACCTCAAAACAACTCTGTAAGAAAGGTATTTTTATTAACCCCATTTTACAAGTGGAGAACTTCAGATTGAAAGAGTTTAAATTATTTCCCCAGAGCAACACTGCTAGTCAGTGTCTGAGGTAGAATCTGAACTCAAATTTTTCAGTGTCCAAGTCCAAGATATCCCATTATTCTACTTAACTCTTAGATAAATATATTTTGATCTTAAATTTTCTGTTAAACAGTTTGGGTATATTTGTCCCTGTCCAACGATCATTTCTCTTTTTCAGAGAAAAGATAATCACAAGATTTGCATAGTTGTGCCTCCTCTTCACCACTTTATCATTGTCTTTTTTTACTCTTAGTAGTGGTTCTATCCCTTCTTTAATCTTCCTATCACTCTTAATATAGCTTTTTTAAACGACATTTTTATCTTTCTTGTGATCATTTTTCATTTGTATCAGCTCATTTAACACTTGTGACACCAATTTTCCTGGGATGTTCCAATCGTTTTGTTGTTGTTGCATTATGATTACATTTTGTTCAACCTTCAGGCATCTTTTATTTTTCTTTTCTCTATATATATGATTCTAAGGGATTTATTTATTTCATAGCAATACATCAGTCTCTTTAGTTAGCTCCTCATTTTTTCTCCCCTTTTGTATTTGTTTCATCACCTTTATCTTTGAGATTATCCTTTTTCTTTTTTCCAATTTTATTTTTGTTATCATGCAAAATTCACCTCTATATTTGTTATTGTAGTAAGGACACACTCAAACTCCAAAATACAAAAATGAAAACTCCAAAATAAAACTGTAAATACACTGATATGAAAGAGTAGGCTTTGATCTGACTCTAATAGTTCTTTTCTGAAGGTGGATAACCTTTTTTTTCCCTTATAAATAGTTTCAGATTTTCTTTGTAAGGAGGGTAGAAAGAAAGAAAATGCAAAGGCCATTTTTGCTGGTTTTTAAAGTGCTATCCAGCCCTGGGGACATATGTCAGCGGTGAAACAGTGGGCAAGTCAGGAATAGCCCAATGGGTGCCTATAGGAAACACTGGAGGTCACTGGTGGCTCCAGGTGGCCTCAGGTTGGGGCAGAGTTTGATCTTTTATCTATCCCAAGAGAAAAGCAGAAGGGGGATCCAATATCTGAGGCTGGGGAAGCCCCCAGACCCATCATTTCTAGTAAGTAGTAGGCTTTGCTCTCTAGCACCAAGGAGACAGTCTATCAAACAACCCCAAAGAGGAGGTAGTAGATCCCAAAGGATCATGAAGACAGGCAAACTAGGTTAAGGTACAAAAAGAGAGACCGAGGCATGGTTTCCCCTTTCACAGCTCACAATCACACAATATTTCTGTTATTATATATAATATTGTCCCAGTTCTGTTTATTTCATTCTGCATCTGTACCTGCAGATCTTTCCAGATTTTTCTGAAATAATTTTCCTTTTAATATCTTATAACATAATAGTATTCCTTCACTAATATGTTTCACAATTTGTTAAGCCACTCCCCAACTGAGGACATCTCCTCAATATCCAGTTCTTTGTAACACAAAAAGAACTGCTATAAATATTCTTGTACAAGTAGGTCCTTTCCCTTTTCTTATTAATTCTTTGGGATACAAACCTAGTAGTAGTATTACTGAATCAAAGGATATGCATAGTTTTATAGCCCTTTGGGCATAGTTACAGTTTTCCCTCCAGAATGGTTGGATTAGTCTACAACTCCACCAACAATGCATTAGTGTCCCAAATTTGCCACATCCTCACCAACATTTATCACTTTCCTTAACTGTCATATTGGGCAATATGATGGTGTGAGGTAGTACCTCAGTTGTTTTCATTTTCATTTCTCTAATCAAGAGTAATTTAGAACATTTTTGTATATGATTATTGATGACTGATTTCTTCATCTGAAAACTGTTTTTTTTAATCCTTTGGCAATTTGTCAATTGGGGATGGCTTGTAATGTAAACTTGACTTAATTCACTATAAATCTGAGAAATTAGACCTTTATCAAAGAAATTTGTTATAATTTTTTTTTTACAATTTGACATTTCCCTTCAAATCTTGGTTACATTCATTCTATTTGTACAAAAGCTTTTAAATCTAACATAATAAAAGTTATTCATTTTAAATCTTAGAATGCTTTCTATCTCTTGTTTGATCATGAATTCTTCCCTGCTCCAAAGATCTGCCAGTTAAACTATTCCATGTTCCCCTAAATTAGCTATGGTATCACTCTTTATAGATTTTGACCTTATCTTGGTATAGCATGTCATATATTGGTCTGTACATAGTTTCTGTCATACTATTTTCTATTTTTCCCAATAGTTTTTGTTAAACATTGAGTTCTTATTTCAAAAGCTAGAATCATTGGGTTTATCAAATTCTAGGTTGATAAGGTCATTTATGCCTGCATATTGTGCATCTAATCTATTCTATTCATCTACTATTCTATTTCTTAGCCAATACCAGACTCTTTTGATGAGAGTACAGTTTAATAGTACAGTTTGAGAACTGGTACTGCTAGGCCACCTTCCTTCACATCTTTTTCACTCGCTCTCTTGATATTCTTCATTTTTTTTCTTCCAAATGGATTTTGTTATTTTTTCTAATTCAGTAAAATAGTTTTTTGATAGTTTGATTGGTATGGTGCTGAATAAGTAAATTAATTTAGGTAGAATTTTCAATTTTATTATTTACCTCTGTCTACCCATGAGAAATTAATATTTTTCCAATTGTTTATGTGACTTTATTTATGTGAAAATTGTGTTATAATTATGTTCATGTAATTCCTAGGTTTGTTTTGACAACAAGTAGATTCCCTGGTATTTTATACTATATAAAGTTATTTTAAATGAATTTTTTCTTTCTATTTCTTGCTGCTGGACTTTGTTGGTATTACATAGAAATGCTAATGATTTATGTGGATTCATTTTGTATCGTGCAACTTAACTAAAGTTATCAAATATTTTAACTAGTTTTTAAATTTATTTTCTCAGATTCTCTAAGTACACCATCATATCATTTGCAAAGACTGATAATTGCATTTTCTCATTGCCTACTTTAATTCCTTCAATTTATTTCCCTTTTCTTATTGCTAAAGCTATAATTCTAATACAATATTAAATAATAGGGGTAATAATGGGCACCCATACCTCATTCTTGCTCTTACTGAGAAGGTATCTAACTTATCCCCATTGCAGATGATAATTGCTGATGGTTTTTATGTAAATACTATTTGTCATTTTTAGGAATGATCTATTTATTCCCATATGTTCCAGTATTTCTAAGAGAAATTAGTGTTACATTTTGTTGAAAACTTTTTCTGCCTCAATTTAGATAATCATATGATTTCTATTAGTTTGGTTATCAATATGGTCAGTTATATGGATAATTTTCCTAATGTTAAACCAGACTTGCATTGCTGGCATAAATTCCACCTGGCATAGTGAATGATCCTTGTTATATATTGCTATAGTGTCCTTGTTAGTATTCTATTTTAAATGTTCACATCTATATTCATTAATGAAATTGGCCTATAATTTTCTTTCTCTATTTTTGCTCTTCCTAGCTTAGGTAACAGTGCCATATTTGTGTCATAAAAAGAATTTGGTAGTACTCTTTCTCTATTTTCCCAAATAGTTTATATAGTATTGTCATTTATTATTTTTTAAATGTTTGATAGAATTCACATGTGAATCCATCTGGCCCTGGGAACTTTGTCTTAGGGAGTTTATTTATGATTTGTTCAATTTCTGATGGGATTATTTAAGGATTCTATTTCCTCTTTTGTTAATCTTGGCAATTTATATTTTTGAAAATATTTATCCATTTACTTAGATTGCCAGATTTGTTGGCATATAACTGGGCTATCCTTTCCCTCTTGAGTTGCCTTGCCTTCTATAGCTTTAGAGAAAAATCTTCTACTTGACCTTTCTAGTTTCAAACTCAACTCTGCTACTTACTACCTATGTGACCTTAGTCAAGTCACAGCATCTCTGACCTTTAGCTTACTTATTCATAAATAAGAAAATCAGACTGGATTATGTAGATCAAAAAAGAATTTTTAAGAACTTACTTTGTGCCAGGTACCATGCAAGGCATTGTCCATAAAAATATAACAAATGAAATAATTCATACTTGGAAGAATCTTATCAGTTGCCTTCTAATTCTAAATAAAATGGTCCTATGGGCTGAATTAATTGAAATATACTCTCATCAAATCAGAACTTTATATAGGAAAATAATTCACCTCAGAGTGGTCATTTCTTCCCAAGGTTCCCACAATTTCAATATTATCTGAATTTTATGATACTTAGTAAAATTTAGATCCAGAATACTATCCCTTTTCATTGTTTCCACCACCTTTAGAGGCACAGATTCATGATTAAATCAAAGATTTTTAGCTATTTTTTTAATGCTAAGAGAGCTAGATAAAACTTTGGCTACAAGATCTGGGAAATCTAAGGGAAACCACTTTACGATTATGTTTCAAAGCATCAGAATGTTATGTCTAGATGCATTTTAAAATATCAAGATCTGGAGAAAGAATTATTGTATAATGTACCTTTAAAATAAAAGATCACCAGATCAATGTTTATCTATTCCTGTGTGTGAGAGAAGACCAAATAGAAGTTACCTAAGGGGAAACTAACACTCTCTTCTCTCTCTCTCTCTCTCTCTCTCTCTCTCTCTCTCTCTCTCTCTCTCTCTCTCTCTCTCTCTCTCTCTCTCTCTCTCTCTCTCTCTCTCTCTCTCTCTCTCTCTCTCTCTCCTTGTGGTTAAATTTTCTATCAACCAGTTGCTTTTTACAATCCTCGTTGGTCCAAAGACAGCCAAAAAGTTTCAAAATGACTTAGCTCTGTGAAAGATGGGAAAAGAAACAGGGTTAAATTAAAATTAAATACCAATTGGCAAAAATTGAAAATTAATAACAAAAATACTTAATTATACAGATATACATGCAGTAGTCTGAAATATTAACATTTAAGAACAACAATAATAATTACTAACATTTATGTTAGAAAAAGAATTTAGGAGATTTTTCAAAGGTTATATATTCAAACCACAAGGTAAATCTGAGGCAATTGAAGTTCGTAGCAATAATTCCAAATTAGATAATTCATTGGAATTCAACATAAGAAGAATAAATAAGGGGACATAAAGGCAGGAAGTAATAAAGCTAAGAGTTTAACCTGAGTCTTTTGACCCTAAATCCTGTGGACTTTCTACATCATTGAGTTCATCTAATGTGGGACAGAGTCCACTAACTATTTCCAACTTAAAGAAAACCCATGTACAGAAATGTTTGAAAGGGAAATTCTCATTACAAAGTTACTCATTTTACTGAAAGATTTATTGTTGAAAATTAGTAAGAAAAATATTTAATTATACATATACATGTAACATATATACATATATAGTTTTTCTCTCCTCTCTCATAATTATTATTTAAATGGGAACTCTTCTAAAATATTATAGAATGCTAATGGGCCAGGTGTGGTTTGACTAGGCTAGGGGAGTTATAGATATAAATATATATATATTATTTCATACTGTTAGAGTTTATTATTATAAGGCATGATGTATAATATATAGTTCATATATTATTTTGGGAAGGGTATCTACAATGGGTTTACTGATAAATCTTCATCTAAAATTCTAGCATTATCTGAAGATTTGCTATGGGCTATCACTATGACATTCAGCCATTAGCTCAAATCTTATTTTTTGGCTAGTACTTGCTACATTCTGTGACTCTGGCCAATATTCAGAAAGTCTTGACGTCACTGTGTTCCAAAGAACTTTTGTAATAAATGTGCTGTTGTGTTCCGGAGATGCTGACAGAATCAAAATCATCACTTGGGCCTGAAAGCTACTGCAGAGTATGTTTCTTTCTCCCTTGAATCTTGCCAGTTTTAAATGTTTGGGTTCTTGGCTGATTGTATTTTTTTCTCCTTCATATATAATTGGGGAATGTTGTTACTCTGAACTAAAGTATTATTTTTTTTGTTTTATTCTGTTATTTTCAAATTTCCCAATGCACACATATTAGACATTTCATTGCTGCCTACCTAGGGACTTAGGTGAAATCAGAGTTCTCCTCCCCCCAAAAAGCTATCCCAAGTAAGAAAGATTACCAAGATACTATTTGCTTTTGCCAATATCAACCTGAACTGGAGAAATTAAAAAATATAAGCAATATATAATGCAGAATAGTAGTGTTGTGACTTGCTTTAAACAAAGCATGACAATGTACAGATAGATATTTTTTTAACCAGAAAGATCTGAGTCCAAATTCTATATCTCACAATTTCTAACTTCTTAGTGACCCTGAGCAGGTCATTTAGCCCCTTTAGAACTCAGTTTCTTCATCCCCAAAATGATGGAATTAGATGAATTTGAGCCTTGAGTTAATATATTGACTGTCACTCTGAGCAAGTCACTTAATTTCTCAGTGCCTTAGGCAACCCTGTAAGATGATAAGTTGCAGAGAAAGTACTAATATGCATTGGTAGAGGAAATTCTCTCATTGTTGAGTTCCCAATATGAATGAAAAAAAAAAAGATCTAGTCTCTATTTCTACTATGATTAAGATAAGATTTTCCAAGATTATCCCCCAACCCACCCAAATCACTATCACTTGGCTCACAGATGGAACATATATTGACTGCAGGATATCTATATGCCAAATATATCCTTTTCTTTTATATCCTTAGTGTCTCATTTGTAGAATCCTTTTGACTTTTCCAAAAATTTTCCATACATTATCCCTCTTTTTTCTCAACATAACTCCATACTGTACATAAGTAAGATAGACTGATTTCTACTCAACAGAGAAGACATAATAATGCTTATTGGATGAGTGAGTGGTTTTCACAAGTTTATGTGCCTAGTTAGCAGAGTTGTAACTAATATCCAGAAGACCACAACCTGAGATACTCCAGTGACTTCAGAAACTCACCGGGCATACTTCTTTGTATGTTCTTTGGGGGGAAATGTACACCCAGCACACTTTAAATTTATTCTGAAATTTTAACATTTTATCCATTATTTTCTTAATTCTAGACAATAAATAAAAGAATAAGTCAATCCATGATTTGTAGTTTTAGCTCATTTCTGAGGTGTAACTTCTCACACTGAAAATTTAACTTATGCCTCACCAGTTAAGTCTGAACTAGCTCCAGCAAAGGTGCAACTTGGTGGTACAAGAGATAGAGTGCTGTGCCTGGAGTCAGAAAGACTCATCTTCCTGAGTTCAAATTTGGCCTCAAACACTTACCAGCTGTATGAAGCTGGACAAGTCACTTAACACTTTTTGCCTCAGTTTCCTCATCTGTAAAATGAGCTAGAGAAGAAAGTGGTAAGCCATTCCAGTTACCAAGAAAGCCCCAAATGGGATCACAACAAGTTAGACATTACTGACATAACTGAATAACAACAACAAGCTCCAGCATACCCTTGTTCCTACTTATTTAATTCCTGCTCAGATTAATTATTTTTTTCTTCATTGGACAATTTATAATGTGATCCATTAAGCAAGCTGCTTAACAATAGTCTTGTTTTTCCCTCAGGGTGACTAACCAGAGATGTTGGCTGCTAGTCAAGGAAGATGATTTTTTTTTTACCCACTTACCTCTTGTGCAAGGCTTTGGTTCTGTTTTGCTGAAAGTAGACTCTCAGAATAGTGATTTTGTATTTCTTTGCAAAGCTGAATTAAATCCTATGAAATTTATGCCTTTGTTAAACAGTCTGTGTAGATGAGAATGTTAGACTGAACTGCTTATTTCAACTATCATTTTGCACTAAGTATATTTGCTATATCATCAGAATAGGATAATGCATATTCTAGAGAACAATTACAACAGGCTACTATTAGGCTAAAGGCTATTAGGCCTAAAGGCTAGTTCATTATCTTTATGTATGCTCCTCCTTGAAGCATTTCATGTTGCCTACCTAGTGAATGCCTTTGACATTTTTTTCTTTTTTAATCAACCTGAATCAAATTACTGTAGGTTTGTCAGGTTATGAGAAAATTATAGTTAACATTGAGACGCTGAGCATTTTTCTTCCATACATTGCCCTGAAAAGTGATATATCTTTGATCTTAATTCTTTCTTTCATCACTTGTTCCCTACCTTTCTCTTTTAAATAAATATATAAAGGCATTAAAAAGCATTTATCAAACACTTAATATGTGCTAAGAATTATGCTAAAATCCCCTGTCCTCAAGCAATTTACATTCTAGTAGAAGGAAACAACACACATGAGGTAATGGAGGCAAGAGAGGGTTTCTGTTAATAGTAGTGTTTTTGTGTTTGTTTCCTTTTTTGTTTAGAAAGTCATGGGGATGTTGAATGGATCCATAGTGGATAGACCTTTTCCAGCAGCAATGATTGAAGTTCTAGAACTAGAAAACATATCGGGAGAAAAGGAGATGTTATGCATAGGTTAGGTGGCAAGAAGATGGTTGGTATAGAATATGAAGCATGGCTAGGGCTGGCTAGAAAATTATGAGCCATATGGATGTGTACTTATATATTCACTAGTCAAGTCATTAATTCTCAGAACATTGGATCCCAGGACTTCCAAAGCTGAATAGGCAAAGTAAAGCAGAAATCATGGTATCTGGAAATTCAGTCCAGAGGGTATATGACAGTGATATGGTTGCAGTTGAAGAAAAAAGCAGAAAAAAAGGAATCAGAGAGTCAAACAAAAGAAAGCAAAACAAAACAGGAAGCCTCCATCATGAATATTTGCATAGTGTTCATTATATTATAGGAAAGTGGAGGAGTATAAAGAAAGTCTAGCAAAAAGGAGTGTTTTTAAATACCATCATTAAAAGCTATATGATACAGTGGAAAGGATAATGGACTTAAATTTAGAGGAACAAGATAGAGATCCAAGAACTGCCACCTTCTCTCTTAGTCACTTAAATTACCTAAGATGTCAGTTTCTTCATTTTTATAAATGAGAAGATAGGGCTAGATGACCTTCTGAAGTCCTGGCTATAAATCGACAATGCTATAATGAGAAAAGTCTACTTATGGGATGTGTGGAATCACTTTTTGTTAGTGAATCAAGGAAAACTATCCTTGAATCATGCAGAAATCTGTCCTAACATGGTCCACCAATGGACTGTGTTCATTAATGCTTATGAAGATGTTTTGATTTCCATTCTCCTTTCAAGCAGTGGGCATTGCCCTAAAGAAGTCAGACAAATGAAATAGACATTTTCCCCCAAATCCCAAATTTGGTGACTTTTTAAACCTGGTATTGGAATTTCTGGAAAATAAAGGCTATAAAATATAGCCCTGTGTACTCTGTGTGAAGGAAGGGTGACAGGCAGAGTTGAGTATGTGCCATCCAGGTTTGAACAGCTAGAGATGTGTAGGCCCTGTCTTCCCAACACTGGTGAAGGGGAATAGCTCAATAGCTTAGGTGAAATGTGGAATGGTTGCTATCAACCCCATCCTATTTCATATAATGCTTATATTGTTGGCCTCCTAACTAAGTTATTTTGATTTCTTTTGTGTGTCCACTTATCTACTAAAAGCAAAACCTGGGGACTGCCTAAATCCTTATTACATGATTAAGGACTGTGAGCTTAGAAAGATTTCAGAGGAGGTCTTTACCCCTTTAAAAGACATGGAAGACTTTGTCTCTTTTGAGCAAATAAGCTGAAAGGAGAAGGAGGAGTTAAAAATGAATTCACTTGTATTCCTCTAAACACGAGAGCACAGAAATATAAACTATAATTATATTCCCTAGACCAAACATAGAAAATCTCTTAAAGCACATGAAAGCCCAGAGAGGTTTATACTTCACTCAGGGTGAGGATGACAATTTATTTGAGCTCTGGAGTTGCTAACGGTGGGTGCTATTTCCCCACTCACCCCCAAATACTACTGCTGTTTTGGCCTAGGACAGTTTGGGTTCTATTCACAATAGACAGTCACCAGTAGGGAATTCTACCAGCACCTATATAGTTGGACAGCTCAGCAATTTTCCTTATTTAAATAGTCTCTGCTTATAAAGACTTGTAGATGCACCCCCTAACAATTTTTATAGCTAAGTATCCTTTTACTCATTGTTACCCCAAGCCCCTTTTCTGCTACAAACAGGATGCTCTTTCTTCTTGGGATTCAAGCAGAAAGGAGCTGTAGGAACAATTCAATACAAACCCTCCCTCCACAGAAATCAGCAGATTCATTCTGAGAACCTTGATGTCTGAATGAGTTTTGACAGTGGGGTCTGAAAATACAGGGAATCTTGTCAGGACATAATTGTTTTGATTTTTTTATTACAGTTAGAGTTTGTTCTTTTTCAACAGAATTTAAAATGAAAGAACAGGATGTAAAGGACTATCAAGTAACAAATATGTGTTGGGCACCTACTGTGTGTGGGCTGGACAAGAAGGGGAGGGTAGTGAAGAGAAAAGGCAGGAAAGAAGGAGCTGGGAAAGGGAATGGAGGAAATTGAAAAATTAAATGAAGTCCCTATGCCTAAGGAACTCAATTTAATGGCACATGAAATAGCAGAAGAATAATTTTATAACATCAGCAAGTGGAAAATTACAGAGTGTAAATTAAATATGTAAATGAGATGAGAGGAATATGGAATAAAGGAGAAGTAAAACAGTTTGAGAAGGCTTCCTAAACCATTAAGTTGGGTCTTGAAGGTGGTGATGGCCATGTTGAGTAGTCAACAAGTTAGGCAACAGTTCTGTGAAGGACAGCAAGAAGACTGAAGCAAAATAACAAGGGAAGATAGTGGATAGATATATTATAGTAGTAATGTGATGGAGCACCTTGATGCCAGGTCTGTGAATGCAGCACTGCTTGAGACAGGGAGCTATACAGGTTCTTCAGCAGAGAAGGAACAAGACACTCAAAAGAATGTTTAAATAACTTTATTGTTTTGATCCTGCTTTCCCCCCCTCAAGTCTGATCATTTTTCATCAGTTGCTTTTCTTGGCTTCAACTCCATGGAACACCGGCCTCCTTGGCCAAGTCTCTGCCCCAAGTCCATCCTTCTTTTCAGCTTCCTTTTGTGTATTATTTTCCCTACTTGGCTATAAGCTTTTATAACTTTTTTTCTCATTTGTAACCCCTTATGCTTAGCACAGTACCTGGAACATAGTAAATAGTTAATGAATATTTATTGAAATGAATCAATCTGAGTGGGAAGTATAGACATGAAATGAGACACTAAATTCTGACCAGCACACCGACCAGTGGGAATTTCCACAGTATTTTTTTTAACTTTTCCACCCTTAATATCTTATATCACCTATTTCCCACAACCCAGTTCATCCTTGAATGTGAATTCTGGGGTATCTCTGCTTTCTCACAACTCACTTATAATTTGTTACTTGTATATTGAAGGGGGGGGGGGAGGAAGCAGAATAACATATTGGAATAGTATAGCATCTTTCCTATCTCATGCTCCTATTCTCCATCTATCCCTAAAAAAGCATATCAAAACAAAAGCTCTGATTAAATGTGTATTATTTCCTGGTTTAGCAACATGTAGGCAATCATTTAATCAAGAGCCATTCACACTAAGTAAGAAGTAAAGGCAACCTTAAACTCCCTTTTGTTGTGGGGGGGGGACTTGAGGTGAACCCCAGTTTTGAGACAAGCACCCTTTGTAAGAAAGCAATATTCCATAACTTAGCTTAAAAAGAAAAAAGAAAAATTGTTAATTTGATATTCATGTTGAATTTGGCTGAGAGGACAGTACAGGTGGGACACTGCTTCCTAAAGGAGATATGTTCTGGGCTTTATATAGCTTTTTATCAAGGGCTATGTGAATGGAATAAGGTTGGGCAGAATTGGGGGATGTTTGTTATCTGACCAGGATTAAAGTGATGTGAAGACACAAAGGGTGGCAGGCCATAATTTAGAGGACAAGTAGGTGTCCTCAATTCAGCCCGATGTTATCAGAGCAAACTGGAAGATATATATGTGTGTGTGTGTGTGTGTGTGTGTGTGTGTGTGTGTGTGTGTCCATCTTGAGATCTAGGAGAGAATCAAAGGAGACTATTTCTCTCAGAATATTTCCTTATCATAAGTCTCTGATGCCCAAAGTAACATTTTCCTCAGATTTACAAGAATGCAAGGGAGGGAAGGACTTTTCTGGCTTTCTTTTTGACCTGAAACACTTCTGGTGTTTGGGGTGACCAAGGGAAACCAAGGGTCCCATTCCATTTTTACTGCTAACTTTTAAGCCTAAAGTAAAGTATAAGCTGATAATTTTCTGTTGTTTCTTTTTGAGCTCTTCCCTGGCCTTTCCATTTCTCTAGAAGTTAAGTCCCCTCCTCACTGCCCCAAATTTTTGTTAAGGGACAGAAGACTCTGCCCCTTTGCCTCCCCTAGTTTTTTAATCATTTTCCCATTCTTACCAAAAGTCCTATCCTTGTTTCTCTACTTGACATGTATTCCTCAAGGAACAGACTGACCTTCTTGATATTACAAGGTGGCATATGATCTTTCTGACTTTTTACTGACATTATTGGACTTTGTTCTTTTACATTCTCAGTTTAATTACATCTCAGTGTTGCTTATTTATCTTTTCCTTCACACCTCCTCTTTTGTGTGTCCTTTTATGCTTTTTTTAAAATATTCTACAAGGGGCAGACTGGGAGTAGGGTAGCAAAAGAAATATGGGGCTTATATATTCAAATGGTGAAATTTTTTAGAAAAATACAGAATTATTATCTGTGAGGGCTCACATTATTATGGTATTGAAGTTTTCAAAAGGACTTTCTTCACAATAGCACTATTAGTTAAAGATTTCAAGTAATATTATCTTCATTTAATTAGTGAAAGGATTAAGGTCTGGTGATTTGCCCAGGGTCACATAGTAGAGTCAGAACCCAAACTCAAATCCAGATCTCATAATTATCAGGGTTTACTCCATTGTGCAACATTGCCTCTGATAACTATCTCTAGTATGATTTTTTTCAGTCTTTTCTAACAATAGTTATCAGTCATGGATGGCATCATCTCTGAACATAAATAGCTCTTTTCTTTCTAAAGGGGAAGGCCCTTTTAAATCCTCAACTTTGTGTGATTTTTTAAAAATGTTATCTGAAATTAACAAAGCTGAACATTGTTATTACTAGGTTTCCATGGGAAGAGTAAACAAAAATATGCACTAGCCATTGTTTTTCTCTAATGTGAATTTTTTTCAGAAGTAGCTTTAACATCCCAAAATATAACATTAAAATTCAATATATGGTGTGGAAAGAGTTGATTTTGTGCTTCTCAATCTCCTGCAGCATTTTCAGTTGCCCTTTACATGAATATACAACATATGGAAGAGAGGGATACAGAATGATGATTTAGCACCTTGCATTAAGTGCTAAAAAAAAAAAGGAGGCATGATTCTGCCACATGTAGAGATAGGAAAATGTAGAAATGACGTAAACTCATTAAACTGACAAAAACAATTAAAAGTAATAAAAAGCATCGATCGTGGCAATATAGATAAATAATCCTACTTTTTTCATTATTGGTAGAATTGCACTTGGGAAATCTTTTTATTTTTTATTTTAATTAAATTTTATTTTTTTCCAACCAAAATCTACCTTTTCCTCTTCCTACTTCTCCTCACTGAGAAGGCAATAAAAACAAAACCCCTGTAACAAACATATATAGTCAAATCGAACAAATCCTCATGTTGGTATTGTCCAAAATAAATCTCAATTTATACTCTGAGTACCTCACCTTCCTATCAGGATATGGTAGAATTTTTCTTCATTAATTCTCTGGAATCATGGTTGAGCATTGCATTAATCAGAGCTCCAATATCTTTCAATTTGTTTGTCTTTACAGGATTGCTGTTAATATATAAATTGTTTCCCTAGTTCTGTCTAATTCACCCTGCATCAGTTCAGATAAGCCTTCCCAGTTTTCTCTGAAACTACACCTTTCTTCATTTCTTACAGCACTGTAGTACTTGGAGTATCTTTTTAGAGAACAAATTAGCAATACACATTAAACTTATAAAAAATGTCTATGTCCTTTGACCCACATTATATATCCTGATAGTATTATCAAAAACAAACTAAAAAAGAGCTATCTGTTTAAAGATTTTCATAATGGAATCATATACAATTAAAAAATGGAAACCTGGAGTAAACTAAATGAATACCAATAGGGGAATGCTTAAATTATGACAAACTAAGATAATAGAATATTCTGATATAATTAAAATGGATGTCAAAGGAATATAATGAAATCTTTCTTGAAATAATATTTAAAAAGACAACCAAAAGAATGGAATATATATTGACCACAACAATATGAAGGGAACTAGATGGAAGAGACAAAGAATCCTTGAAAAAAATATTTTGATACTTTATGCCACGGATTAATTCATTTAAATGTTAAAAATCATTAGACAAATTTAATTATTTGCACTAAAATTCAGTGCTATTTCTAATAAAATTTTTAACAAAAAAAAGAGAAAAGGAAGAAGGAAAAGAAAGGCAAGGATATGTGTTAGAAGAGCAAAAATTTTTTTCATCAATTGCTGATTTAAATTAGTGTCATTTACAAAACTTTGGTTCTTAATCAACAAGGGCAATTGAACTTGATTTACAATTCCCTTTTGTTGTAAAGAGCTACTTCCATTTTCTAACTCACCCAGGAATTAAGGAGTATTCATGACAAAGTATTGAGAAAAGTATTATTCAATTCATATTTGTTGAGTGCCTACTATGAAGAAGTCAAGTGTTTGTCCCCAGTGGTGGCATACAATATATTCTATTGGCATGGTATAATGGATAGTGTGCTTAGACTTGGAGTCAGGAAGACCTGAATTCTAATTCTATTTCTGATACTTGCTCCCATAGCTTCAAGCAATGCTCTACATCTTAGCGACTCTGTTATATATAAGATTCACCCACATAATTCTCTATTTCTGAAAAAAAAGTGACATAGCCTGAAAATGAAATTTCATTGAAAGGAAATAGATATTGAGATAGAGATAGATGTAGATGTAAATAGAGATGCAGATGTAGGTTTTATATATATATATATGTATATATATATAATATATGTATATTTGTATGTATATATATAGAGAGAGAGATGCCTATATAAATAAAAATATACAAATATATGCAAATTTATTGTTCAGTTGTTTTAATGGTGCCTGACTTTTCTCCACCCCATTTAGGATTTCCTTGTCAAAGATACTGAAGTAGTTCACCATTCCCTTCTCCAGATCATTTTATACATGAGGAAACTGAGGCAAACAGAACTATGACTTGTCCAGGGCCACAGAACTAAGTATCTAAAGGCAAATTTGAAATGAGGAAGATGAATCTTCCTTACTCAGTCCTGAATTCCATATACTGTGCAACCTTGGCTGCCCTAATCTAGAATATAAGAGTAGAATCATAGAAACCATTTAATGTTAGAGCTGGAAAGAAATTTAGATATATAGCAATTAAAATTTTTAGAGGTATATGTTTTTAATTTTAAAATAATTTATTAATTCATTCAAGACCTACTAAACTTGTCAATTGACTCCACAATCTGAATGAGTGTAAAAGCAAGTGAATGGGGCAAAATAGTTCTAATTCCTCTGTAGCTCTTTCTATACCCCTTATAACCTCACTACTCAATCCCTCCACTTGATATCCAAGACATCTCTGATAGATAAACAGCCATAGAGAAGGTTGACTTAGAGACATCAACTCCTCCCTTATTACTGCATCACAGAAAAAGGTGGGTCGTTTTCAATAGAAGAACATCAACATGATCTTGTCTCCTTACCACTGAGGCTGGCTCAGTCCAAAATTCCTTTGGAGGCTTAATCTTTCAAATGGGTCTGGGGGTTCACTCTAGCTGGCCAACATTCCCCTTAATTTTTTTATCTTTATAATATCTAAACAAAAAAGGGAGAATGCAGCCCATTTTCTTAGCTAGGGGTAGGGCGGGATTATTTCAGCCTGACCTTAGAATCAGACTGTTTTGGGGTTGGGGAAAAAGCTAAAGGGAAAATTATTACATAAAAAATATCTTTATTCCATATTATTTCCCAAAGATGCAATCTGAGTTTGTCCCATCATTTTAAATAGAAAAAAACTGAGACTCATGAAGTTGAAGTGTCTTACAAAAACAGTTCATATCGTACAGTTGAGCTAGGATTCAATCTAAGGATTCATTTCTCAACTGACTGCTGCATTCCTTCCTTTGCATTTTTTTAAATCTCCCAACTCATCCCTCACTTTTTTTAGCTCTCTTTTGTGCATTGAATTTCTCTATTAAAATATAAGCTTCTTGAGGGCAAGGATTCTCTTTCTTTTTATTTGTATGCCCAAAATTTAGCACATTTTTTTCCTGGATCATAGTAGGTACTTAATAAATTTTGGACTGACTCACTGACAATACCTAACCCACTCTAGTTAAGAAAAATCATCATTCAAGAAGCAGAATGTTTCAATCAAGGGTGAAGAAGCCACAGTAGGGAGCAAGAAAGACGATGCCAACTGACCAGGAGCAAATCAGTTAAGATCATAAAATTAGAAATCTAAAACTGGAAGGTAATTTAGAGACCATATAATCCAACCCCCTCATTTTACAGATGAGGAAACTAAAACCTAGAGAGATTAAATGCCCACAGTCATGCAGGTAACAACTCTTAGAGCCTGTATCCAAATTCAGGTGCTATGCTTCTGAGGTCAGTGTTATTTAGAGTTTGAAAAAGAAAAAGAAAAAATGAAAGTACCTGAAGGAAATATAAGGGATTATGTGTAAAAGAAAGTTCCTGAGACTGGTGTGAGTGGGAGCCCAGCTGGGTGTTTTGCTGAGGTCATGAGCTGCCTGGGGTGCAGTCCAGTCCCAACTTGAGAGTAAGAAAACTGGAAAAACCAGATAAAGGAGTGGAGAGGGCCATCCCTTTGATTAGGGCTAGAAAAAAGGCTGGAACTAGAAAGCATATAGAGATAAAGTAGTAAAAACTTGAGTGTAGTGCTAAAGTGAGTCGAGCTAGATGCCAAGAATAATGCACTCTATGTTCTAGCCAAACTGGATGACTAGTTGCAACCTGAACCTGTAAAAATTTCCAACTCTCAGTTTTGTCCAATAGCACAAACTGTCTTCAACCCCTTACCTTTTCTGCTTTTTGTAGTCTTTATCTTCCTTGAAGGCTCTCCCATGGTGCCACCTCTGCCAAGAAGACTTCCCCTTACCCTACCACTCTTCCAGCCTTCTCCCTCTTCAAATAAACTTTAATTGAAATATCTATGTACATGTTGTAGTCCAGAAGTAGAATGCAAATGCCTTGAGAGGAAAGGCTTTTTTTTGTCTTTGTATCCCTGACTTTTTGAGAACTGGTCATTGAACTGAATTGTACACTACCTAATGATATACCATATACACTAGGTTTCAGGGTTGCAGGATTTCCTTGCAAAGTAGCTTTACATTCTAAATTACTGATTCAAGACTGAATATGATGTTTCTATGACCAGTTAGGGAGAACTCAGGTATCCCAAATCCCAGAAGAGTACTATTTCCTTTTTACCAAGGGTTCTTGAACTGGAGTCCCCAGTAGAGTGATTGGGCTCATCCATTATATAATTTGACCTCCTAATGTTCTGATACATTAACTCAACTAAATAATTGGTGAATGACAAAAAGCTAAAATTAAACACATACGCACTAGTTATTTAAAACAAGGATAGTCTTTGTCATAAGACATCTTCATCTTAAAGGGATAAGAATGATACTATAAAATCTTTAATAAAAATAAATATATGTACATGTAAATGTATGTATTTTAGGTATATCCATATATACACATATGTACATATGTGCATATATAATATACACATTGATAACTGCATTTCAATATAGATGATTTCCTTTGTAACCTTTATGGTTTAATTTTATATGTTTGAAATATTATTCTGGGAAATCCATAGATTTCATCAGACTTACAAAGGGATCCATAATATAAAAAAATATTAAGAACTATTTCTCTAAGGCTAAGTGTTGATTCAGATTACTCAACAGTAGCAAGACCAAATGATTTTTTACTATTCTTTGGTCTTATCCCTTTAAGATGAGGATGGCTTCTGACAAACACTACCCTCATTTTACATAGTTGGTGCAAACACATAATAAATTTTACCTTTCTGACATTTATTGATTGTTTACTTGAATTGATACGTTGGAACTTTGGGAAACTATATTCTAGTCCCTTAAAAATTAGAGAATAGCTACACACTTTTGATATATGTATGCAATAGAATAATATTGTGCCTTACAATATGCTGAAAGAAACCATTCTAGAGAATCCTAGACAATATGAGCTGACAGTGTAAAATGAGCAAAATCAAGAGAATAGTCTGTATGAATATAGAAACAATGTAAAGAAAAACAATTTAAGAGCTCTAATCAAGCAATGACCAATCATGACTCTAGACAACCTACGATGAAGAGAATGTCTCATCTCAGTGAATACAAAGTACAGATACATACATTTCTGGGGATGGCCACTGTGTGGATTTGTTCTTGGTGACTTTTTTATGTGCTATTTTATTGTTTTTTTATCTCAATTGTTTAAGCTCCCTCCTGGGCATTATCTGCACTCTTAACCACGACCACACTTCACCAACTCTGCTTGATTATTCCCTTTTGAGTTTGATATATTCTACATCAGTCTGTGTGTATATGTGTGTGAGCTGAATTCTCCTTTATCACTTTCAGATAAAAGTTAGGTTTATCTGGTGCCCATTCCCTTCATACATTCCTCTATGTGGCAACTGGAAGTCAAGGAAGGTTAGAAAATTCACAAGAGGGAAAAAAAAAAGTACTGATAAGCATCACATTTTTAAATAATGTGTAGAATATAAACATACATATAAAATGAATTAGATTTATATGTTACTGTATATTTAATGTGTCAATATGAATAATTATGTTTCCCGCATTGGCCAGGACCATGAAAGATGGAAAGGAGTGCTTGGCAAACACGGCGTGGGCAAAATGAACAACAATGGCCTACTGCTACTCAGCAAATGCTCAGAGTTCGACCTCACCATCACGAACACTGTGTTCAGAATGGCGAACAAATATAAAACAGCGTGGATGCACCCAAGATCAAAACAGTGGCATCTCATTGACTACATCATTGTATGCCAGCAAGACATCCAGGATGTACAGATCACCAGAGCCATGAGAGGAGCTGAATGCTGGACAGACCACTGATTGGTTAGAGCGACTCTACAAATGCGCATTGCGCCTCACCATCCAAAACACGCCCAGACAGTTCACGCATTTTACAACATGAGTCTTCTTAGAGATACATCTTATTTGCAAACATTCCAGTCCTGCCTGGATGACAAGCTATCTGCCAAGGGACCACTCACTGGAAGCTCAACCAAGAAATGGAACCAGTTCAGAGACGCAGTGAAAGAAACATCAAAGGCAGTTCTAGGCCCCAAACAACGCAACCACCAGGACTGATTCGAGGAGAACAACACTGATATTGAAGACTTATTGAACAAAAAGAACAAAGCCTTTATGGAGTGGCAAAATATCCCAAACTCTGCTCCTAAAAAGGATAGATTCAAGTCTCTCCAAGACACGGCACAGTGTGAGATCAGGCAGATGCAAGACCGATGGTAGGAAAAAAAGGCAGAAGAAATCCAGCCCTTTGCTGATACAAAAAACTACAAACAATTTTTCAGTGCCCTCAAGGCTGTCTATGGGCCATTAAAACCCACCACCACTCCCTTGCTATCCTCAGATGGTGACACTCTCATAAAAGATAAGCAAGGCATCAGCAACAGGTGGAAAGAACACTTCAGTCAGCTTCTCAACTGACCCTCTTCAGTCGACCAAAGCGCCCTTGACCAGATCCCCCAAAACCGCTCCATTGAACAACTTGATGTCCCTCCTTCAATAGAGGAAGTCCAAAAAAAGCCATTAAACGAATGATTGCAGGCAAGGTACCTGGTAAAGACAGGATCCCAACCGAGGTGTACAAGGCCTTAAATGGAAAGGCTCTCCAGGCATTCCACATAGTGCTGACCAGCATATGGGAAGAGGAAGACATGCCCCCAAAACTCAGAGATGCCTCCATGGTAGCCCTATACAAGAACAAAGGCTCATGAGCAGCCTGTAACAAGTACAGAAGCATCTCACTACTCTCTACTGCTGGAAAGATCCGTGCCCGTGTTATACTCAACATACTCCTGTTGCATGGTTCCCTGAAACACAACAAGGAGGACTATTTCTCATTCTACCTATTACATCATCTGCATTAATAACAGGCAGCCTAGCCCTAATAGGCACCCCCTTCCTAGCTGGTTTCTACTCAAAAGACTCAATCATTGAAGCCATTAACACATCATATACAAATTCATGGGCCTTAATAATAACTCTTATTGCCACTTCCCTTACAGCCATCTATAGCCTACGAATTATTTACTATGCCTTACTAGGTAACCCACGTTTCTCTTCTATTTCACCAATTAATGAAAATAACCCAAATTTAATTAATCCTATTATACGATTAGCTATAGGAAGCATTTTCGCAGGGTTCTTACTAACAATAAACATCCCACCAATAACATCAATCACAATAACTATACCAGATATAATTAAAATATCAGCCCTACTAATTACCTTAGCAGGCTTAGCAATTGGTATAGAACTTAACTCTTTCACTAATAAACTTATAGACTCAATAAAACATACTACTAACTTCTCAAATATATTAGGGTACTTCACTTACTTTACTCATCGAATTTATCCCCTAATAAATCTATATTCAGGCCAACACATTGCTACCATACTAATTGATATAAACTGATATGAAAAAACAGGACCTAAAGGGCAGACTAACATCCATTCTTCAATATCATCATTACTTACTTCTACTCAAAAAGGCCTAATTAAAGTTTACTTTATGTCCTTTCTGATCTCAATTACACTTACTCTAATATTCGCATCTATATCCACGAACAACTTCTAACACAACATAAATAGTAATAAATAAAATTCATCCTAACAAAGCTAAAGCTCATCCCCCACATCAATATAATAAAGGGACACCACTAAAATCTTGACCAATACAACTTATTACTGTGAAATCGATCAACTCAATATTAGAATCTACATAAGTATTACCAAAGATAAAGTATCATATAATCTCTATAAGTAATACAAATAATAATATACAAAAAGCCATGATATTTCCAATTCAAGTCTCAGGGTATTCTTCTGTAGCCATAGCGGCAGTATAACCAAACACTACTAACATACCCCCTAAATAAACTAAAAAAACTACTAGTCCTAAAAAAGAATCTTCAAAGTTAACTACTATAACACACCCCAAACCACCACTTGCAACTAAACTTAACCCTCCATAAACAGGAGAGGGTTTAGAAGAAAATGCCACAAACCCAAAAATCAAAAGCAAAGAAATAATAAAAATTATTATCATTGTTATTTTAGCATGGATTTTAACCATAACCTATGGCATGAAAAACCATTGTTGTGTTTCAACTACAAAAATTAATGACCAACCTACGAAAAAACCACCCCTTAATAAAAATTATTAACCACTCATTCATTGACCTACCAGCCCCTTCCAATATCTCTGCTTGATGGAACTTTGGATCACTTTTAGGCATATGTTTAATTATTCAAATCCTAACAGGACTATTTCTAGCTATACATTATACATCAGACACTCTAACCGCTTTTTCATCAGTAGCACATATTTGCCGAGATGTTAACTACGGATGACTAATCCGAAACCTACATGCTAATGGAGCTTCAATATTCTTTATATGTTTATTCCTTCACGTAGGACGAGGAATTTACTATGGATCCTACCTATATAAAGAAACCTGAAACATCGGAGTGATTCTCATACTTACTGTAATAGCCACTGCCTTCGTAGGCTATGTACTCCCATGAGGACAAATATCCTTTTGAGGAGCTACAGTTATTACTAACCTTTTATCAGCCATTCCATACATTGGTAACACTCTAGTAGAATGAATCTGAGGAGGGTTTTCAGTTGACAAAGCTACATTAACTCGATTCTTCGCATTTCATTTTATTTTACCTTTCATCATCCTCGCATTAGTTATTGTACACCTCCTATTCCTACATGAAACCGGATCAAATAATCCTACAGGAATTAACCCTAATTCAGACAAAATCCCATTTCACCCCTACTACACTATTAAAGATGCCCTAGGCCTAATCCTTATACTTCTTGTTTTAATATCACTAGCAATATTCTCACCCGATACACTAGGTGACCCAGACAACTTTACACCAGCCAACCCATTAAACACTCCTCCACATATTAAATCAGAATGATATTTCCTATTTGCCTATGCAATCTTACGATCAATTCCAAACAAATTAGGAGGAGTATTAGCTCTCTTAGCATCTATCTTAATCCTACTAATCATCCCACTGCTCCACACATCAAAACAATGAAGCCTAATGTTCCGACCAATTTCACAGATTATGTTCTGATTACTAGTAGCCAACCTTTTAACCCTTACATGAATTGGAGGACAACCAGTAGAACAACCTTTTATTATTATTGGTCAACTAGCCTCAATCCTATATTTTTCACTCATTATTATCTTTATGCCATTAGCAGGTATATATGAAGATCATTTACTTGAACCAAAATTTCCATAGAACAAAGTCCAAGTAATTTAACAAAAATACTGGCCTTGTAAGCCAGCAATGAAGGAAAATACCTTCCTTAGAACCATCCTGATCTGGGAGTGGATGGAACAATATGAGGTCATAGAGATAGTAGAGATAGTAGTGGTTGAAGGTAACAATGGAATATCTTGGAGTTCTAGAGAAAAGCTAAAAAATTCAGGAACATAAATTGGAGGAAATGAAAAAGCAATAGCAAAATGATAGAAGACTCTGCATTGGAGTTCCAAGACCAAATGTCCCGAATCTAACAAAGTAATACCTGGAGCAAGTGGGAGCTGAGTTATGCAGCATGGCCTTAATATAGAAAGGTAAGGCAACCTGAACTTTTATTGGAATCTTCTCATTTGGTTGTAGAGACCTAGACACAAACCAGATTCTAATATATCCAGGAGAAATTCTAAGGGTAAACAAAATCAGCCAGAAAGTGAAATTTAAGAAAGATGATTCCAAGATTGAACCCATTCTTCAGCTGTTCTGGGCCCTGGGTTACACAAATTGCTGATGTGGACTTCTGGGCGCAGAGTCAAGAGGGCGGAATAAACCACACATATGTAGTAAACATGACCCATTGGTCATTCTTTGTTTAATCAATCAACAAACATTTATTAAGTACTTACCATGTACCAAGCATTGTGCAAAGCAGTGGAGACATGCACAAAAAAATATTTAAAAAGTAACTGCCCTCAAGATGCTTACACATTAATGGAGGGAAAAGTTTGTATACAAATCAGCTACCTTAGATGTTTAACTTGTATTTTATGTTTTTCCCCAGAAAAATATTTGGTTAGAAATACCAAATCCCCAGCACATGGGAATAAGCTATGAGAATTTGTTTACTTTTGGGGGAATGGAGTTAAAATGTAACTATATTATAATATTATTCTTATTTTACATTAATTATTTTATAATATATTATAAATTATATTATGTTATATTGTATACTTAAATGTTATTTATATATACATTATATATATGAAATATTGAAAGAAAAAAGGCATTTTTCCTTGTCTTTTCATATTTTATTGATTCATCTCACAAACATTTCTTAAGTGTCTACTATGTGAAAATCAATGTCCTAAGACCTGAAGATAGAGACAAAAGTTAAAAATAGTCCCAGTATTCAAGAATCTTAAATCCAACAGAGTTATACAGTGTACAATCAGATAAGTAAATACAAAATACAAAATAATATGGTGAAAAAAGAGTAGAAATAATACTTCCTATGGGAACTGATCTAAGAAGGTATTCCACACAATTTAGTGTCCATGGGGAAAAAAGGAGCACTTGCTATAGAAATAGTTAAAGAGCTCTTGAATTTTTTATCCACTTTTGACCTTTCTCCGAAGTTTATCCTTAATATATTTGGGATTTTCCTTAGTTCATTTGTCATAATTTCTAGAAATTTGAGCTTATCAGTCTTTTACAACATGATGATTTCAGTTTTAGATTACCCCTAACATATTTAGTTAACTAATTTTATGTCTGTTTGTCAAAGTAAGATGAAATGCTTGCAAAGTGATAAAGTTTCTAAGTTCTTTTGGCCTCCTCAATGTGGCAACTGATTTATAGCAGAGAAACGCTAAGTTTATTAAAATCTCTGCCCTTTTATGCATTTTCCATGTTAGATGTCAATTGTTTATTCATATACAACAGATTGTAGTTGTCTAAAATTTAAATCACATTTTCTTCTAGTTTTTCTTTTCATTCATATTAATTCTGGCATTTACTTAAACACATCTGACTTGTACATAGTCAAGAGTGGTCTGAATATGCATGACTGATTCAGAAATAAATCATTGTTAAATATATAGTCATGTCTAAAAATTAAAAAATACATAGCCATTTTCATTTTTGTCAAATTATTTATTGTTCAACTTGTCAACATGCTTAGTCCTAACTCTCTCCTTCAGGATGGAATTCATTATATATATATAGACACAAGGCCTCTCAAAAGACTGAGGGGGGGAGAGAAAAAGAGAGAGAAAGAGAGAGAGAGAGAGAGAGAGAGAGAGAGAGAGAGAGAGAGAGAGAGAGAGAGAGAGAGAGAGAAAGAGAGAGAGAGAGAGAGAATAATAGTGCTACTGCATCACCTAGCAGTCTTGCTTCAGCATTTATGTCTTGGAACCTTTTTGGTTTTTAGAAATCCAAACCATATTGTAATGGAGGGTTGACTACCAATTAAACAATGTCAGATGTCCATGTGGCATGACTTGAAACATTCCAGAAGGTGCACCAAATATTTTTATCCATTTAACAAATTATCTCAAGTTTTAACTGTGGAAGTTTAAGTCTTATGTGACAAGAAATCATGTGTCTGAGAGTTCTCTATTCAAATGAATTTGACCCTAAAAGAGGCAACATTTATTCATTCTATTAACCATAAAATGATAAAGCTAGTTACGAGGCAATTTAGTCCAAATCCTTCATTTTACAGACAAGGAAAATAAGGACTGGAAAAAAATGATTTGCTCAAATTCAGAAGGGTAATAAGCATCAGAAGCAGCCTTTGAGGGGGCATCTGGGTAGCTCAGTGAATCGAGAACCAGGTCTTAGGTTCAAATCAGGCCTCAGCCACTTCCTAGCTGTGTGACCCTGGGCAAGTCACTTGACCCCCATTGCCTAACCCTTACCACTCTTCTATCTTGGAGCCAATACAGAGTATTGACTCCAAGACGGAAGGTAAGGGTTTAAAAAAAAAAAGAAGAAGTAGGCTTTGAATAAGATCTTCTGACACCAATCATTACTCTCCAAAGGTATTCTGAAACCTCATTTGTTGGGGAAGTGACTACTGAGTTCTTGAGCATATGTTTTGGTAGGTGTTCCAAAGTAGGTAAGGCTCAGAGCACAGACCTGGTTGACTATCTGATGTCTAAAAAGCCAGATTAGATACAAATAGTAGGTTAGCTTCTATGAAATTAATCCATAAAACAAAGAGAAATCCAAAGTGATCCTAAGTCCTGTGTATCTTTCTTCCATTTCTTTAATAATGACAGAAAAAAAGATGGAAAGGGGGGAAGAAGATTCTAAGGATCATAAATTTTAGCTTTGTAAACACTGATTTATCAACATACTCTAAATGTGAGTTCCACATCCAATAAAAAATGTTAATATTATTCTCAAGGAACCAAGTCACAATTACATTAGCATTACTATTGTAATGAAACTAGAAGACATGATATAGTTGCAGCTAAATGGAGAGATAGCACACAGTCTTTTCCTATAGAAGCAAAAAAAAAAAAGGAAGAGGAATAGGAGGAGAACAAGAACAAGAAGAACAAGAACAAGAAAGAAGTCAGAGTATCACCAAAAATTGAAATAACCCATTATCAGTGTAAGAATGATTTCAGAATTAGTTGAGTATATGCAGACTAGTGCGAGCACACACCAAAATCAATAGCAAATTAGAACAAATGGAATAAAGATAAGAAGCAAACATTGTTAAATTACCAAAATCCAATACAATTTATTCAAACAAGCAGTTGCTATCAAAAATGGGAGTTGAATAAAACCAGACATTGGTACAAACTACAGCCAATTTAATTGATATAAAGTAATGGTTACAGTGAGGTCAAAAGAATTTAGTCAGGAAACACACAATTTCCTTGCATTCCAAGCTGAAAGAAAGACATGAAAGCCAAAGGCAAAGAAAGTTTAGAACACAAAATTATTTTCAAAAATTATAGAAGGCAATGCTGGAAGATTATGAGGAACACCAGCTCACAAAACCGTATAAAGGAGTAGAAGAGAAAATGAATCTGCTAAAAGTTTAGGATGAATCTGTACTAAGTCAGATCATGCCAAGAACATTTTTAGATGGAACTGGAAGGACACAAAGAGATATGAATAGAATAGATTTGCTAGTGTTTCCATAGTTTTCTGTGGGGAAGTTGAAATATGTCTTGTGATGAAACCAGGAATAAAAGATAGAATAGACCAAATTCATACAGAACATCTGTGAACAATTTGGAATATCTATTGTCTTATAATTTAACAAGTTACAGTAAATAAGGAATATTATTTTCCCCTTCATTTCTAGTCCATTATTTAAGAAAAGGACAATTGAATCAGAAAGGGAAGAAATGTTTTAAGATCTGCAGCTTCCAAAATACATATGTTATTAAGGCGTAACTGAAGGGAAGAAGGAGGCCTGAAGAGAGCATTATGCATCTCTTGTAGAGGACTGTCATGTAACAGATAAAACGCAAATAGGATAATTGGGAAAATTGCTAATATGTCCCAAATATCAAAAGTTGCCTAGCTGGCATAATGCTAGCATTGTAGAATAAAGGGGTATGGCATAAAGAATCAAAGTTAGGTTTTTCTAATAGTAATCTGTTGAGGGAATGGGGAAAAGAGCATGATATCAAATACCTTGAGAAGGAATATTCAATATTCTTATGCAGCTGGTGGTGTAGAGTATATCTCTGATGAGGGGAGGGGTAGTTTCTTATACAAGCCTCTTTCATGTTCTTTTTATATATTGAAATGCTTCCGTTTTCTATCATTATTAAGATCACAATTGAAAATGAAATTGAAAAAATACAGAATGTCTCTAGCTCCCCCACCCCCCAATTCATTTCCAAAGTGAAAGTCAAAGATGAGGAAGTGACAGCAGGGGGATGAGACAAATGACTCTCAGGAAGGGCTGTCCAGGGGCACAAGGCATGTTCATCCCAAGACATGAGTGAAAGGAAAGATAGAAAAAACACAAGGGCCAGACACTAAAAAATTTTAGTTTCATATTTTCACTCCAGGTAATGTGAACCCTTATCTCATTTGCAGAATTTGTAGATGTTTTGGAAAGAATCTCAAAGGCCATCTAGCCCAATCTTCTCATTTTACAATTGATGAAACTGATCCCAAGGAAAGGGAATGACTTTCCTGTGGTCATCCAGGTTATACATAGCAGCCACAGATTTTAATGCAGAGACTCTGACTGCAAACTCAACACTCTTTTCATTGCACCATGCTGACTTCATGGAAAGAAAGGCTAATTGTATACATGTTGTATACATGTGTGTGTTTGGTTGGGCCTGTAATTCAATTAGGGGAAGGAACTCTCAGTGAAGAATACTCCTGACATTAATGCACATCTCCAACTATCCTACACCTTAATTGTCTTCACAGTTACCTGAGTTCACAAAGAGGTCCAGTAACTTGCTCAAGGTCACAAAGTCAATAGAATCAGACATAAGACTTGAACCCCAGGCTTTCTGATGGAGGCTCTTTCTCTGCCCACCAGAAAACTTCTCTTAAGGAATCTCTTTTGTTTAGGGGAGAGAGCAATGGTAGATGAAGTTGTTCATGAAATGAGCGACATTAGTGAGTGGTTATATAGGCTATATAGCATCTAATAACTATAGGTCAGGATACAGTTCTGTTTAGAGTTTTCTCATTGTTACTTTGTCCTCCCATCTTAGTGTATATCTAAAAGATAATTGAAAAATACGTATATGCATATATATCTGTATCTACAGATATTTATCTATCGACATATATTTCTATTTCTGCTTATCTCTATATCTGAATTTTTCTGTTTCTGGATATATATATATACACATATATAAACACACACATATATACATATATATATTTCTGTTTCTGCCTAAATATTCTACCTGTCCATATTTTTGTCTATGTATATGTATGTGCATTTGTATAATTATGTCTCTATATTTCTACATATATGTATCTATAGTTCTGTTTCTGCCTGCTTTTAGATTTTTCTGTCTGCATATGCATATATGTTTATATATCTCACTAAATCTTTATCTATCTAGATATGTCAATATATATTTGCCTAGTAATCTGTCTGTTACTCTCTGTGTACCGTAAGTGTGTATATGTGAATATCCAGATCTTTAACTATATTTATTAATGAATATTTCTATTTCTACTTAGTATTTGCCTGTCTATACCTGTCTGTATTTTTCTATCTCCATGTATGCAAGCGTGGTTTCAACCTGAACTTGTCAAAGGCTTCCCGGACTCCTTGGTGTGTGGGGGATACTGTCTAATCACTGTCCCAAATTCTTCCCATAGTACAGTACTTTAAAATTAATAGCACATGTCTAGGAAAAACTAAACCCTTGACGTCACTTCTGAAATGAGGAAACATAAACAGTAAAGGCTACACTCCAGTAAAAAGCTACCAGGGTTGAAGCGGATTGGGTCTCTGATTTTCCTTGCCTGTGGCGACTGACAGCAGCAACTCCCAGACTAGCAGGGCCTTCTGGAGAATCGAAGCGGACCAGGCAGCAGCCCGGCAGCAGTCGGGCAGCAGCCCTGCAGCCCTGCAGCCCTGCAGCCTGGCAGCCCAGTGGCGGCGGCGGCGGCGGCGGCAGCAGCAACAGCAGCAGCAGCAGCAGCAGCCGCAATAGCAGCAGCTAGACTGCACCAAGGCTCACCCTCCCAGCCCAGGACTCACTTGCCTGGGAGAAAAGTGGACTGTGAGAGAGAGAGTGAGAGAAAGAGAGGAGAGAGGGAGAAGCCCCGCTCCCTGCTCCTCCTCGCCCCCTCCCCTGCTCCTTCCCATCTCGTGCGTGTGCGCGCGGGCTTTTGGTTGGCTTGTTGGTTTCTTTTCTCTTTTTCCCTCTTCTTCTTCTTCTTTTTAACCTTAATTCCATTCCTAATCCTGGATGAAGTTGCTGGATCCTGCAGCACAAGTCTTCATGAACAAGCAGCACCGCTCAGAGATTTCACGGCATTCAAAGGTCACAGAACTGCCACTATGGTTAAATGTCTTGTTTAATGGTTGAGGTATGTACAGCCACTGCAGGCGGCATTCTTGATGCGTGTTTGTTTGTTTTTGAAAGAGTCACAGAACTGGGGCTGGAGTGGGGCGGGGGGGGGGGGGGTTTGCGAGGGGGAGATGCGTTTTTATTTTAAGTGATTACACACACAAACGCGCACACACACACATTTTCTGCCTGTGGTTGTTACTAGAGCAACAAGCTTTTGAATACCCCACCACCACCGCGCCCCCCTTGCAAACTGACTGGAACATTTTCACTTGTTCCTGAATTAACCATTTCAGGGTGATTCTTGACTAAGTGAGAGGGGGTCAAGGAAGATATTGGGAACATCCCCAAGCGTCCGCTGGGCGGAAAACCGGTGACTCCTCTCCTCCTGGAAGGTTCTTATGCTACCATTGGTCCTATTTTTGAGAGGCAACAGAAACCCAGGAGTTGAGTTGTTTGCTTGTGTGCGTGCGTGTGCGTGTGTGTGTGTATGTGTGTGTGTGTGTGTGTGTGTGTGTGTATTTGGGGTGAGAGGGGGACTCACAACAGGAGAAAATGGAGAAGCAAAGAGTGCTTTCCCCTTACTGTTTGGGGGTTTTCATTACAGCCATCAGCTTAAAGTTATTTTTAATGGGAAGAAAGGGTAAGGGGCTCTCAGAAAACAAGCCAACCTTCAGAAAGTGTGTCAGAATAATTAATCCTTGCGTCAGATTTCACTTCATCACCTTGTTGCATTTTCAAGATGTTTTGGATGAATAAGTCAAAAGTCAAGAACTAACCTTTTGCATACATGCCAAATGGTTTATTTATTTAAAAAAAAAAGACATAGAAAAAGCAGCTTCCTTTTTCAAACCACAAATTTGCAAATAGTCTTTTCCTGCAATAGTTGGAGACAGAGTAGGAAATTGAATTAGGGACTGAAATGATTGAGCCGGATGGCTTTTTAATGACATATAGATTCAATCCATCATGTGGTCTGGCCTGAATGACTATTGCAGTGTTACAGTAAACATCACTGTATAGGACAGAGAGTGCATACATACAAGTATAATAAACAAAGTAAGTACTGCAGGAATCCAGGATGATTGTTAACTCTGGGCTAAAATCATTGGTTTAGGTGGCATAGTATTAATATGTGTTGAGGGAGACACTGTTGCTAGGGACTTTGCTTAAAAAAATAAATCCTATCCTAATAATAAATCCTCCTAGTGAAATTCAAGTAATGCATAGTAAATATGTGTCAGTTAAGTGATAATAATCTGAAGGGGGTGATCCTCTCCACCCCACACCCAGTTATGCAATAATAAATAAGGCAAAAACTATCTGAATATGTTACTGTGCTTACAAAATAGCACTTGTTTTATTTAGTTAGTTAGTTTCCATTCTGAACTTCATAGAACAGAAGCCTTTAAAAATCAGGTCACATAAGCAGCAGTACCAGGCAGAGTACAGCTCACTCAGGGAATTGCAAAGGGTTAAAAAAATTAAGTGCACTAGACACCAATGTACCAAGTTAAGGACTGCAAAAATATTAGCTCTGAAATGCAGAGGATGTGCTGTGAATGGACAATTGCTATTCTGCAGTGCCTAGTGGGAAAACAAGGACTTTGTGTGTTGCAAACGCATAACTACAGCTCCTCCATTTCCTTTGCTCTATCTTTCACTACTGTTTAGTGAAACAAAGAAGCCTGTCAGTAATATGTCTTCACTGGCATCTTCTCTGATAAATTCAAGCATCTTTTTGGGTCAAGTGGCAGCCTACAGTTAGGTCTTATTAGCTGCTGCCTCTTAACCTTTACGTTCCTTTATCAGGGTTTTTCTTTTACTTTGGGAAATTGGGAACTGTCTGATTTCAGAGTATACTTATACTCAGTTCAACCACGGGAGGCAAAAATCAGTGATGAATTATTGGCGATACCTTAACCGTGTCCACACACACAAATTTCATGTACCTGGGGGCAAGGGAGAAAAATAATCCAAGATGAGAAAAGCTTAGACATTAAACTTTGCCTGTGTGTGCTGAAGGGAGATAATTATACAAAACATCTTTTTACTATCATCACTTGGCCATGGGAGCACTCAGTGACTACTTGTTTAATTGGTTCCATGCTAATTAGCAATAATTTATGGATTGAAAATAGTGATATATATTTGCTTCGTCAGGAATTTTCAAATAGCTTGTTTTATTGGTTTATTTTAGTAGCAAGAGCAGCCTTGAATCACCTCTAATTTTGCATACCTAAATTACTTTCCATATATGATATATACAATTGTAGTACAATGACCATGTTCTAGCATTTCATTCAGAAGCAGATCTGCCCTAAAAATGTTAAAAGTAAATTGACCAAGTTTGCTTTCAGTGGGAACTTTCCATTTGGTAAAACCTCCCTGACTGCTAATTAATCTGCCAAAGTCTGAATTAGGTGTGAGCCAGGTTCAAGTCAAAGCAAAGACTACTTGTCATGGGGCATAGGGCTGGAAGGAAACTAGGCAGAGGAGGCAGTCCATTCAGGACTTTGCTTGAACCATAATTATCTGAGAAGTGATTATTAAAATTAAATATTAGTGGGATATTTGGAATGCCCCACATGCAACTGCCTATAGGTAGGTTAGATAATAAATCTCATGCCTCTGATCTCAATGATGTGCCTTAGAGTACAGAAATTCATGACCAAAGAATCTATCATTTTATCAGTATAGATTTTTTTCTTATGTTCCAACAATATTTCTACTGGTACACATAGCTAGTTATATTTTCCTTCAAGCACATTGCATGGAGATATGTAACTGAAGAGAAATAAATAAAAATGATGGGGAATTTGTTAATCACTCAATATCTCCTTTTGCATATCTTCCCATCATGAACTATCTCTTCCTCTAAATTAAGTAGTTATTCTGCAACAGTATAAGAGAGCATAGCAATTATCTTCCATGGCTGTTCTATCTAGACTCCTTTTTGAAATAAAACTCCATCTTTCTATTTTAGCAATGATACAGAGTTTCTGTTCCAAGACAGAAGAGTGGTAAGAGCTTGGCAATAGGAGTTAAGTGAACTGTTTAGGGTAGCACAGCTAGGAAATAGCTCCCTATCTAGTCTCTTTATTAAATTCATTTTTTAGGTAGGAAGGTAGATCTATTTGAGAGGCAACTTTGAATAGGAATATTACCTCTGAAAGTGCTTGGAACTTAGGACTGAGAGGGAAGAGGGGGAAAAAGAGGAAGAGTGAAATTATACTCTATAACTGAGGTACTTAACATCCTTTCCATAGTTTAAAATATGCATATTTATTTGTAATTTATGTGTATATAGATATGCATATATGTATAATTTTTCTACTTAGGAAGAAATTGGTTTATGGCTATTAGTAATCTAAGATGTTAATGTCTTTCAAAGTAGTACAATTTGAATATTTTATATAGGAAAGTCTTATTAAAGGAAGTAAAGCTTTTCATCTAGACTATTTCAAATACAGTCATATTAATGGTAACTTGAATAATTAGTGAATTGTTTCATTCCTTTGCAATCATCTCAGCAGGCTTATAACTCTTTAAGAATTGGCTAAATCAGGAATCCAGGATTCAGAGAGGGTTAAAAAAAGTCCAAGTCCCCAAAGTCATTTGCATTCATGGTAAGATGGTATATAAAACTTTTTTGGACATAAATAATATGGCAGCATAGTTCAGTTGAAAGAACACTGAACCTAGTCTATAATGGAACTACCTGATCTTTGATCCCAATTCTCTGCCATTAAATAGCCAGGTGACTATAAACAAGAAACTTGACCTCTCCAGGGCTCAATTTTCTCAGCTAAAATATGGAGAAAATGATAGAATGCAATAAAAGGTATGCAAAATCAAAATTTAGAGAAGACCTTCAAGTCTTAGCTTAGTTGCTTACTAGCTGTGTAAATTTCAGCAAATATGTTTTCTCTCTGGGTCTGTTTCTTCTTCTGGAAAACAAAGTGGATATGAACAATATGATTTCTGAGATTCTTAGGCTATTGATGTAGGCATTTGCAAAATTGCTTCCTTTGATTATTTGTGAATGCTGACTATTTTATTAACTCGTTCATAAACATTTCTATTGATTCTTCCATCTCTCCTATGCTTTGTTCCCATTACTTCCAACCCAATATTGCTATTTTTTATAGGAGATATAGGTTTTCATCATTTTTCTTCCAAGTTTCTGCTTAGAAATATGGCTCTTGAAGATTCTGACCCACACAAATGCCCCTCTCATGGGAAAATCATCTGCCCTCCAACAAATGAAAGTAGAAAGGTAGCTTGTGGTGTTCTGAGCCAATCCCCATTGCTAGAGTGTTAATATTTATATTGACCTCCAAGTTGGTTATTCAGGACAATGGATTTGTGGTATTTATCACTACAAATGGAGTATTAAGGGACCAATTTATTTTTCTCCTGTTTTGACATATAAACGTAAACAAGTTCCATAAGGTTTCTTGACCTCTGTGTGTACCAGATAACAAAGAATCATGGAAAATTATTAAAAATACACTTGATAATTTTTATGGCCTTAGGAGAAAATTGTTACATAGATCTAGTAAATTCAACTATTGAGTTCTTGTATCACTGGCAGAAAAATTTATCATAAATAACATTAGTGAGCATCACAATCATGTTTTTTCACTATAATCCTATAAGAATTGCATCATAATAGCTCATATTTGTATAACTCTTTAAAGTTTAGGGAGCATTTTCTTCACAGTGACTGTGTATTGTGATAGAGGAATGATCCAGAGACTTTGAAGGACAGGGTATTGAAGTCTGGAATCATCTATTCTTTCTCCATTATACTCAAACCAACCCTGCCCTTCAAAGTCTCTGGATCATTCCTCTATCACAGTATTATGAAGGGAAGTGAGTCATTTCAGAATTGAGTAAATTGATGATCAGAGTGGTCAAGTATCTTACTTATGTACTCATAGCTTAAAAATTCAAGGTTTTAATACAAGTCTTTTAGGACCCCAGGTTTGTGTCTGTTCCATTATATCAAAATGTCCCTTCTAATTAAATGCCATGTATGCTTTACGTAGAGTCATGCATCAGGCCAAATGGGCTTATATAAGAGAATAAACATCCATTAATTTGTTGTGGAAGATATCTGTATATACATACACATGTAGAATGTGCATATAAATGTATATATGTTTTACATTTAAAAAGTGGGAACAGAATTGATCTATTTGTATTCATTAATACACTTTTTTGCTTTCTTCAGAACTTTAAAAACAATGTTTTATCGATAATCTTTTTTTGGCATATTTATCATTACTCACTAAAGTAGTAGAAGTCTCCCTTTTTAAAATAAATATATAAAGTACAGCAAACTAAATCAACCCCCTGGCCATTTCTGGGAATCTATATCTCATTCTACATTTCTTTGCCCATTATTTTTAACACCATTCTTCCTGCACAGTTCTTCATTTAAAATATATTCTAACTCCCTCCATATACCTCTTCATAGCTTCCTAGAAAGCCTGTAACTTTAATTATCCAGAGACTATAATAATATATGACTTGTAACATCAATGGAAGAATATTAATATGATAAAGGTATGTTTCAAGAAGAATCTTGGGGTCATTATAAGCTCTATGAAATTTCCAAAGGGAATCCAACCTACTGTCCTCCTCCTAGTCAGTTTTTGGCATGCCCATCTTTATTTATATATCCACAGATATATGCTGATATATACATGTATATTATTTTTATACATGCTGATAGGAAAGCACAAAGCTATTTCATTTATTTATGCATTCTTCCAATGATCTGTAATTATTAAATAATCAATTATTGTAGCACATTATTCCAGCTCCTACGAAAATTGCAAAAAACATGTTAGGCAGTCTTTATCCTCAAGAAACTTACAATATAACAGGGATAAGATTTTGTGTTTCAAAAATACTGTGAATTTTGCATCAGTTTAAGTATGCACAAAACCATAACTATGAATTTCTTAGAGGAAATTTTTTGTGGTGGTAAAGATAAGAGGTGGGGAAGCCTTTGTCTAAGACCCCATGGAGGGGCATCCCTTCCCTTTGGAAAAGTTGAGATCTCAAAGAGTCTGACCTAACCCTCAAATCATAGTCAGATGTCCTTAATCCACATGTCTAGGTAAGAAGAGAGTATTAGATTCATGATACATTATTGCAATGGAAATCATGGGAAGCAAGAACCCAGAAAAAATGAAGGAACTAACTACAAGATTCAAGAATGATAGTCCAATGGAAATCTTCCCAAAGGACACCCACTACCACCATCCATTTCAGTACTTTGGCACTATGTCTAATTGCCCCCATCTTTGTTACAGCTCAGAGTAAGCAATACAATGATTTAACAATGCAAAAGTTTATTTAAAATATGTATCCAGGGGCAGCAGGGTAGCTCAGTAGATTGAGAGTCAGGCCTAGAGACGGGAGGTCCTAGGTTCAAATCTGGCCTCAGACACTTCCCATCTGTGTAACCCTGGGCAAGTCACTTGACCCCCATTGCCTAGCCCTTACCACTCTTCTGCCTTGGAGCCAAGACACAGTATTGACTCCAAGACAGAAGGTAAGGGTTTAAAAAATATAAAATAAAATATGTATCCATATGAAATATGTAAATATTTGTAAGAATAATTCTAAAGGAATTCATGGGATAGTCCCTTAAAGGGCTTTCAAGCCTGCACAATGTTAACATTGTTTTATTTTAAATGTAATTTCATTTCATATGTTATATGAAGTACAGGTATCCCTTCCACATCATAACTTTCACCATTGCAGTTTTGATATATCTCTGGTTGACATAAAAAATTAAATGAGAATTTTGAGGGAGTTTTGCAGAAGTCGTAAACAATACATGAAGGACAACAGATATCAGAAAACATTTAGAAACCCAACAATACATAAAATACATGTAAGGTACTGTATAATATCAACATATTTTATCTTTTAATGTCATAAATACACACTATTTATTTTTTTAAGTTAATGTAAGTAAAAAGCTAAAATTTTCAAAAAGAACATGAAAGCCAAAATGTGACACACAAAGTTTAGAAATATAGAAATATATTTAAAAGTTTAGTAGTTCATAAATTCATCTAAGGTACTGTAAAAAACCCATAAAAGAGAAAAAGAAAAAATTCAAACTTTTCTGGTTTAAAAGGAGTTCCAAAAAATTTTACAAGGATTTGCCAGATCACAAAGGCACCCTTCAACCTGTAATGTGAAAGGGATATCTGTTTGAAGTTTATCAGTCATAGAAAGATAAATTCATTACTAACTTCATTCTTCTCTTGCTATTCTTAGAATGCACTGATATATAATGAATACTTATTTATTATCATTTCTATTTCCAGCATAATAGACATGGTGATAGCATGGGTCTAGGTATAGTAGGCTTCTTAAGTGGCTATTTCTCAATTTACTCTTTTGTGCTTTGGAGGTTTTATTCTTGAGAACTGGAGGACAGAGGGCAAAGTGGGGTGTTGGTCAGTCCTTTGTCTAGTTTTAGTTTCACTGTTGCTCTTGAAGTAAAAAGTTTTGTTTGCCTCAACCTGTGATTTCATGAATATGTGGATATCACAGGTAAAGGAGCCTTCAATTCAGATTGATAACTCTTCTATAATTTTGTATTAAGGAGTGGGCATGGAAGTTAGTGTGTTCTTTCATAGCAACAGGCAAAAATTAGTCACAATGTGATGTTAACAAGTTTCTTCATTATCTAAATTACTTTACACTTTTATTAGTTTCAACACAGATTTAATGCCTTAGAATAAAAACAAAGGCATGATATTTTATAAACGTTTATTTTCATGACACTTGACATGCATTTTAAACAAACAATTTAATTAAATAAATATTTATTTTCTTCTGTGTGCAAGGCATTGTTTTTGGCCACCGAGATGAAATGACACAATATTGGGCGACAAGGAGATCAGCCTAGTAGAAGGATGAAGCTTAGAAACAAATAATGGACAATATAAACAAGAAAAGTAGTATTGCATAAAAGAAAAAGAATAAAAGGCATGAGAAATTAAAGGAGAGAGACAGAGGCAACATTGTGGAGGACCCAACATATAAGCTGAATCCTGAAAGAGAATGATTAGAAGGTATTCCAGGTGTACAAAGTGAAAAGTCAGTCCCTAGAAAGACCAAGATGAGAATGGGAAACATAGTCGGATTCTGATCTAATTTATGCAAAAGGGCACCCTTGGTATAAAAGTAGACATGTAGTTTAGAGCCAGAATGAGGGCTTTGAATGCCAGCCTAAGGAATTACCATTTCATTCAGTAGGCAGTAGGGGAGCCTTTTTCTTGTTTTATCTTCCCTTATGCTTTAAGTAAGTTTCTCCTATCTTGCACTATACTTAGCATTTTATTTTTGAACAGGGGACTGTTGGGATTAGACCTGTGCAATAGGAAAATTACTTTGCTGAAAGTGTAAATCATGATGTAGTATAGAAAAATTTTTAATTGCTTCATAGAAGAGTATAGAAAGTTGTCTCCCTTTTTGATTGTTGGGTTCCTATTTCCTCCTTTTATTTTAACTTTATTTGGCTGTGGAATGACATCATTCATTTTAATGTTGCTTTCTAAAGCAACTCTCCCTACTGTGGTATGAGGTGACTTTCCTCCTCATTCAACCTAATCTTTCACCTGTGCTCTTACTTCTTCTCCAGGACTTTGCTCCCTACATCTTTGGTAATCCTTTTACAGTCTCATCCACTCCTATAGATTTGTTCATTATAGAGATGATTTTTTCCTCTATTTCTTTTGTCTTCTTCCTTCCTACTAGCTCTTTTCCTTATGCCTGCAAGCATTCTTTGATCTCCCTTATCTCAAAGCAAAATTCTTCTCTTGCCCCTGTAACCTCCTAAAATTAATATTCTATCTTCCCTTTGCCGCTACACATCAAAAAAGAATAATTTATTTTAACCACCTATACTTCCTTACCACCTCACCCCCTTACCATCTAGCTTCTCTCCATCACTCTACCAAAGCTTTTCTTTCCAAGATCATAAAAAACTATTCATTACAAAATCCAATTACTTCTATTTCTCTGCCTTCATTCTTTAGTATCTTTGATCAGAATTTGATACTTTTGACCAACTTCCAACTTCTTCCTAATAATCTGTCCTCCACCCTCATTCTTCTCCTGACTGTCTCCTGTACTGATGATGTTCAATTTCCTTCTGTTTCCAATTACTCCTCTCTATGCGTGGGTATACTGAAAAGCTCTGCCTTCCACCCTCTACTCTCCTCTTTATATACTCTTTATCTTGACAAACTCATATGCTTCATTGACTTCATTTTTTATTTCTTCTATTCAAATTAGTCCAAATTTACTATTTAGGCACTAGTATTTCTTTGAATTCCATTTTCTTATTTCAAACTATTGGACACATTCCACTTGGGCTTCTTTGCTTTAACTAAAAATGTACAAAATCAAATTCATCATATTCTATAACCATACATCAAGATAGTAATATAAAAGGTACTGGTTGTAGAAATCAGAAGGTCGAGATTTACATCCTGACTCTGATAGTTAATATTGTATTGCCTTGAGCTTATTGGTTAATCTCTCAATATCTCAGTTCCCTCATAAGCAAAATGAGTGGGTTATTTAACATGATCTATGAATTCCTCTCTAAATCTAAATCTGTATTCTCTCCACATAACTCTGCTTTTTAAAGGCCCTACTGTAATCCCATTCACTAAAGCTGACACACTTGGAGTCAGTGTATAGTAGGTATCTTGATAAACTTTTATTTTATTGTTAAATTATAAGAATGACTTCCTCTAAGTATAGTGAGATATAACTACAAAGAAACATCAATTGACTGGCACATTCCTTTTTTTCTGATCTACCCTTTACTTTTCTCCTCATCTCTTTGAATCCCTCATATTTTCTCCTTCAATGTATATTCTTGTATTTAGTGTGTTTCAGAGCCATCTTTTGAATATTTAGGAATTTTAGGTCTTCTTCCTTTTTATATTATTATTTCTAGGAGAGAAGGAATAGATTTTAAAGTAAGAGAAAAAAGGATATATCTAATTATATCTAGATGTATGTTTAGATTAAAGGTTTATAAACCTTTTCATGTAATAAAATCCAATTTTTTTTACATTCATACATATATTTAAGTTACTTTTTAACCCCCTAGGTTTATTCAAATATACTATATTGTTTAACCAATTTGAAGATCCTAAGTGATGATCAAGTGCTTTTGTCCCAAAAGTGAGAGAAGATTCAGAAAACCATTATACCTAAACACCGATGAAATATTAAAAAAAAGCTAAAATCAGGGCCTGTTTTTTTTAAAAGAGAAAAAAAAGGAAAGAAAGACAAGGAAAGACAATGGAAGTCAACAGAAAGAGAAAGAGAGGAGGTAATGGGAGAGGAGAGGAGAGGAGAGGAGAGGAGAGGAGAAAGATTAAAGGCACAAAAATCTAGAAGAAAGTGAAAGGAAGGAGATAGGAACTAGGGAAAGATAGGAGAAAGAAAAAGAAGAAAGGAAAGAGGGGTGGGGAATAGGTGTTATAATTTTCTTTCAGAATTGGGACCCAAAAAGAGTAAATTATATAAATACTAGGTAAAAATTGATTAGGGACTTATGAAGCAGATTCTAATCTGAACTAGACAAGGGAAGATTCAGTGGGTGAGAAGAAAGATAGCAGTGTATTAATGCAATGAATTGAATAGGGAAGTAGTATGGGACAAATGAATAGGGAAGTAGTATGGGACAAATACAAATTCAAGAGAGATGGTAGAGTTGAAGAAAAGGGAGTCACAAACAAGCTCAGGGATATAGAGGATAAAGAAAAGAGAGGATTAAGATCAGAGTGTCTGAAATAAGGATAATTAGTGTTGACTTCTTTCTACATCCCACACCCCCAGCTGCAACTCCAACTTTATTTTCTTTTTAAAGAGGACAATAGGAGCAAAGAGATGATATACTGTAATTGCATATTAAGTAGGGGAGAACAACTAGCAGTCATATTCAGGAAAGTGAATGGGATGAACAGGCCCATCAAAAAAAAAAAAGAATGAATTAATAGAATGGTTCAAAAATGAAAATTTATGTTTCCAAGGAAAAAAACTTGAACATTGAAACAGAGTTAAAATAATAGTTCGGGAAGAATGTATTATATTTCAGATTAGTAGTTTTTTAAAATGCAGAGTTGGCAATCATGAACTTAAAAGACAAGGCAAGAGTAAAAAATAATTGTTTAAGAAGGCTAAGCAGGGAAACTAAAAGTTTGCTTAAAGTCACTATAGATAATAAAATAGTAACACTATTGATAAAGGCAGTGTTTCATAATCTATAGAATCCCTGTGAGTCAGGATGATCTGGTTCATGTTCTAGTTAGGTCATAGACTGACTGGTTCTATGATCCTGACAAAGTCACTTAACTTCTAGTTCCCCTAACAACATTCAACACTACAAATTAAAGAACAGCTGTACTTATATATTGGTATAGGGTGTTTCCTCAGTAGGAGTTTCCTCAACAAGTTAAATAATATGTTTACAACCCCCCAAAATCATTATTGAATATATATGCACTATGTGGCATCATATCAAAGTATTAAAGCAAAAGCTAAAACAGCAGGAACAAGATCTAACAAAATCATCAAGGACTGACACAATTCAGACCCACACAAATCTAACAGGAAAAGAAATAAATTGAGAAATTATTAGAAAATTTAAATGTGACTGAAGTTTGGTAATTATTGAATAAGAATCAAAAATAAAATACATATTTTAAGCATTGAAGTTTTAGCCCTTTAAGATAATGAACATGCAAAGTCATAAAGAGCTCATGAAAAGATGCAGAAAGATAAAAAGAGTAACCAGTTTTATAGGCCACAATGCAAAAACAGTGACAATCAATAATGGAAATATGAAGAAAGTTGTTAACCTTAAAGAGAGATTTAGTAATGTACCCTTAAAGAATGAATGAGTCAAAGATCAAATAACAGAAACAAATTTTTTTGTACAAAATATATAACAATGAGACAATGTGTAAAAATTTGTGATGTGACCAAAGCAGTTACTAGAAAACTGATATCAGTAAACATATATCAATAAAAGATAAAAGAAAGAAATCAATCAATTGAGCATACTTGTAAAAAAATAGAAAACCAGCAAATTAACAATTCTCAATTTAACAAAAATATATATTCTGAAAAATAATGAGATGATAAAAATGAAAAGCAACTATTAATGTAGTAAATGAAACTAAAAATCTGTTCTTTTTTAAAAAGAAGGGACACTTAATTTGATTGAACAAAAGAGATAAAAAATTAAAAAATAAAAAATGAAAAGGGATATTCATAACAAATTGAAGGAGATAAAAATGAAACTATCAAACATAAACACATGCTAAGAGAACTGATTAAGCAATTAGCAAAAGATTTTATATTCAAAATACAATAAAAGAAGAGAATATAGATCGATGTTGAGAATGAAAACTGAACCAATTGTAATGTGCATTCCCAAAGAAAAATAAAAATCCATGCTAGAAATAACCATACAGTACAAACAAATTTCATCCAAAATTCAAAGAATACTTAGCCCAAATATAAACTTAACTGTTTTGTTAAAATAAAACATACCTTGGCAATATCCTTCTAAAAATATAAAAATAATCTTATTTCTGACAGGCAAACCAGAGAGATAAAGGGAAGAACTAAAAATAAAAGTCACTCTCACTAATGAATATTAACACAGGAAGGTTGAATGAATTATTAGCAAAAAGATAGAGATTTTTAAATTCTTTATGATTATCAGCTTGGATTTAATATTGTAATGAAGAATTAACTCTAAACTTCAATTTAACAAAAATAAAAAAATCACATTATTTTTCAATGGATAAAATCAAAGTAAAAAATTCATTAATGGTTTTTAAAAGTCAATAAATATATATGAGTTAACTTATCTCTCAATATGATATATATTATCTATCTATCTATCTATCTATCTAAAATCATAGAATAAGAATTACCAGTAGTGGAAAAACAATAAAAAGTTTTTCAAAATATTCCTCAGGAATATCAAAGTCTATCAAAATTTTTCTGACTGCACAATTCAAATATATATCTGTTCTCCTCAAATCCCTTGTTTCCTTGTCCTGCTTTACCCAACCCCAGTCTCAGATTGCTCCCACCATCCAGGTCCCTCAGTTCTACTCATATGCTGAATAGACTTGTAGAAAATTGTGGTCAATATGACCAGCCTCTACAGATTTATGCTGACTAATCTCAACTACATCCTCACTTGCTCAAGTTAATTAACCCTCCTCCTCCCTAATTGATTCCCTGTTTTTATTCACCACAACAACTGTTCCAAACCTTTTCTTCTTTCCTCAAACTTTCTGTGCCATTCTTCCCTACATTCTCTCAGCTAAAGACCTCAGCCCCTACTTCACCAAAAATATTGAAGCCTTTGAATAATAGCTCTCTCTTCCCTTTTATTCTCATTTCAAATGCCTTTAATACTATCCTCTCCGATCTCTTTACATTCCAATCTCTAATGATAAGGTAACACTTATACTTGCCAAGGTGAGTCTCTATATATAATCCCATATGTCCCTGGATTCTTCAGAACATTGCTTCCCCCCAACAAAACATAAACCCTCTCACTAATCAGTCTTCCTTTAACCAGAGAAGGCACCACCCTTTCCCCATTCATCAAATTTGGGTATTCTCCTCAGTTACTCATTCTTGCCCATCCCACATATCCAGTCATTTGTTTAGTCCAACACATTCATTTTCTACAATATTTCTTGCAGATATGTTCCAGGTTCTACTCACAAACCATTACCCTAATTCAAGCCTTCAATTCTTCTTGCTTAGACTATTGCAATATCTTTCTAATTGGACTCCCTGCCTCAGGTTTCTCCCTGTTCCAATCTGTCTTCCACACAAGTGCCAAAGTGATTTTCCTAAACCCTAGATTTGATTATGTTAGTCTCCCTATCCAATAACTGCAACTATTATCCCTAGGACAAAAAATGAAGAGGGGAATCAATCATCAGGATTGGGAGAGTAAGCAAGTAGGAGAAAGGTACACATCAACCACAAGATCTGTGGTATGAGAAGAGTAGTTCTTGTAGATGAAACCATTCTGATCTAAGCAAGGGATCTATATACATTTTGAGGCCTGCCTGTATAAACCAATATTGGTAGCATCATGGAAACAGCCTTGCACTTTTGAGTTAGGAGACCCAGATTCTAATTTTGGCTCTGCCACTAATTAGCTGTGTGACTTCACAGAATTCCATTAACTTTTCTGTTTTAGTTTCTGTCAGTGTGAAATAGGGATGATCTTACTAGCTTTATCAAGGATAATTTGATAAATTTAAGACTAAAATGGGAGAACAGATGTAGAAATGCTTTGCAAGGATAAAGATACTATAAGAATGTAGCATTCTCTTTTCTTTTTGTCTAGACCTAATATTTCATCAGTGCTGAGAACTCCTCATAAGAAAACTTCCCAAGAATATCAACAACTTCTCTTCTGAAATTTATATTTTTGGAGAGTTATCTGAGCCACTGAAGGGTTGTATAACTTATCCTTGACCATAATATATATCAGAAGCACAAATTAGATTTAGTCTTCTTGACTCTATTTACCAGCCAGGATAATATTCCAATATATTACTGTTCAGGACAAAATTCCAGGCAAATGACTTCAGTGTGTAGGGAACTCAGCAATAATAAAAAATGATGCTCTGGGCATGTCTAAAGGGGATAGTAGGGGAAGGTAGAGCACAAAGAGAGAGATAGGGTAGGGCCAAAGACTGCAAAAGGTAGCAGTATCAAATGGAAGAATCCAGTGGAAACTGCTTTAGATTTAGAGTCAGAGTCACTAGGCTCAAATTCCATCTGATACTTATTACAACTGACCTTGGCAAATGAAAACTTCTCAGAGCTTCAGTTTGCTCATTTATAAAATGAGATGTTTGGGCCAGATGATCTTCTTTATTATCCCTTACAGCTCTCAATCTATTATTGTCTGGGCAAACAGGGAGAGACATATTATCCTCTCCCAGCTCATGGTCAGGGAACAGAAAGGGTTTTATATCTTCCATTTGCTCTAAGAAATGTGAAAATTTTCTTTAGAAGAAAAGAGACTCTAAAATGTCACCATAACTTGCCTTATTTGTGTCTCAATACATTTTTAGCAACTTCTTATTTTGTGTGTGTAAATAATAGTATGCTTTTGATAAGGATGAATGGTAAGATTTGATAAATATTGGAAAGTAAAAAGAAAGAAAAATTTTGTGTCACTAAATAAAATAACTGGTTACTTCCTCCCATAATTTTTACCAATAGTCTTCTTACTAATTATTTTGCTTAGGCTTTGGTGGGTAGGGATTACAAATATGTCATATTAACATTGCAAGCATAACTTTAGAGATTTGGGTTCCAATTTAGACTGTGAAGAAAAACAGGCAAAATTTTATTATATTTATTATTAATATAAAAATAATTATCCTCTGGTATTTACATATTGCATACAAATTGCATGCATTCCTTTTTAATGGAACAGGAACATTTCAGGCTTCTAAAATGGTTTCAACTCTCATTCTGAATGGTTTCCTGGTTTATAGGTTAGCTACATCTAAATTATGGAGGAATTCATAGAGAGATAATATTTCAGAGTAAAACCTGTACTTCATGAGTCCATTCTTAGTAACAAATTCTCACAAGGAGAATAAATTATAAATTTGTACCACTGAGTCACAACAGACCTCTCTGATTAGTTCATAACCAATAAGTCCTATGTCAACAAAGTCTGGGAGGGAATTTTAGTAGAATGTTTACTGAATAACTTCATACCAAATAATCCTACTTTTCTGTTGAAAAGTTCTATTGAGCTTTTCTGTTATCTACTTGACAAGCTAATAAAAATATATTGAGTATGCATGCTGGATTAGGAATGATTCATCATGGAACTACATTAGGAATAACACATTAACCAACTGTAGGTTAAGAAAATATATATTAATAGATTTTGGATATATGCTATTTGGTCCCAGGCATAAGTATTTATTTGAGTGTAGTTGTAAATTAATGAGAATATTTGATTGGTCATTAAGTAGTAGTAGTAGTGGTAGTCTCTCAGTGATCGAGAATGACTATTGTCTTTGTGCAGTTTCATCTACGGTGTACCCTCATGTGGCTTTGGAGTCCAAAGGCTGAGGTGCAGAGTGTGTGGCACATGGGGCCTGGGGCGCCAGTTGTTACAGGAGGTGCGGGTGTGGCCTGGTGTCGGCGTTTACACGCAGCGGCAAGACATTGACGTCACTCATCTTCAAAGGTGGTGGCAGCATGGTTAATGTGGGTTCGCCAGCTGCTTCTGTCAGAGGCAGCGAGTTCTAGTTGCTTTGGTGTGATGCCAGCCCACCTCAAGTTGGACTTTAGCTGATCCTTGAATCTTTTCTTTGGTCGGCCTTGTTTCCTGAGTCCAGCTGACAGTTCACCATAGAATACCTGTCTTGGTATTCTCTGTGGGTTCATGCGGATGACGTTTCCAGACCATCGTAGCTGGGTTTCGATGATGGTGGAGTTGGCTCTGTCGAGGACTTCCTGGTTGGTGATTCGGTCCTGCCATCGGATCCTCATGATTGACCGGAGGGAGCGTTGGTGGAATTGCTCCAGCTATTTCATGTGCTTCCGGTACAGTGTCCATGTCTCACAACCATACAGGAGCGAGCTGAGGACCACTGCATTATACACTTTGAGCTTCGTCACAGTGCTTACACCTCTGTGCTGGAGGACTTTGCAGCACAGCCGCCCGAGTGCCTGGCTGGCCTTTTGGATCCTGGCATTGATCTCGTGGTCTAGGGACCCGTCGTTGGCGATGGTGCTGCCCAGGTACTTGAAAGTGTTGACATTAGAAAGCTGCGTGCTGTCGATTGTAGTGCACGGCTGGTTCGTTGGCCTCCCTGGTGCGGGTTGGAACAGCACCTCTGTTTTGCTGAGGCTGATAGTCAGGCCGAACAGTTTTGTTGAGGTGGAGAACCTGTCCACAATGGTTTGGAGATGATTTTCCTGGTGGGCCATGAGAGCACAGTCATCTGCAAAGAGAGCTTCCAGGATGAGTCTCTCTGTTGTCTTCGTTTTTGCAGTCAGGCAGCGAAGGTCAAACAGGGAGCCATCCAGTCGGTATTTGATGTAGATGCCCAGGTCTAGATCGGTCACAGCATGTCGTAATACATGGGTGAAGTATAGGTTGAATAGTACCGGAGTGAGGACACAGCCTTGTTTCACGCCATTGGAGATGTTGAAGAGATCAGAAGTCTCTCCACCAGATACGACTTCCCCTGTCATGTGGACATGAAAGAGCTGGATCAGTTTGACGAATTGTGCTGGGCAACTGAGCTTGCTGAGGATCACCCACAATGCGTCCCTGTTCACTGTGTCGAAAGCCTTTGTCAGGTCTATGAAGGAAATGTAGAGACTCAGGTTCTGCTTAAGGCATTTTTCCTGCATTTGCCTCACTGTGAAGACCATGTCGATGATGCTGCGATCTGGTTGGAAGCCACATTGTGATTCAGGCAGGTTCTGCTCTGAAACAGATGACAGGAGTCTGTTGAGTATAACAGGGGCGAGGATCTTTCAGGCAGTGGAGAGTAGTGAGATGGCTCTGTAGTTGTCACAGGCTGCTCGTGAGCCTTTGTTCTTGTATAGGGCTATGATGGAGGCATCTCTGAGTTCTGGGGGCATGTCTTCCTCTTCCCATATGCTGGTCAGCACTATGTGGAATGCCTGGAGCACCTTTCCATTTAAGGCCTTGTACACCTCGGTTGGGATCCCATCTTTACCGGGTGCCTTGCCTGCACTCATTTGTTTAATGGCTTTTTGGACTTCCTCTATTGAAGGAGGGACGTCAAGTTGTTCAATGGTGCGGTTGTGGGGGATCTGGTCAAGGGCTCTTTGGTCGACTGAAGAGGGTCGGTTGAGAAGCTGACTGAAATGTTCTTTCCACTTGTTGCTGATGCCTTTTTTATCTTTTATGAGGGTGTCACCGTCAGAGGATAGCAAGGGAGTGGGCTGGATTTCTTCTGCCTTTTTTTCCCACCATCTGTCTTGCATCTTCCTGATCTCACACTGTGCCATGGATTGGAAAGACTTTAATCTGTCCATTTTAGGAGCAGAGTTTGACTTATTTTGCCACTCCATAAAGGCTTTGTTCTTTTTGATCAATAGGTCTTCAATAGCAGTGTTGTTCTCGTCAAACCAGTCCTGGTGGTTGCGTTGTTTGGGGCCTAGGACTGCCTTTGATGTTTCCTTCACTGTGTCTCTGAACTGGTTCCATTTCTCGGTTGAGCTTCCAGTGAGTGTTCCCTTGGCAGACAGCTTGTTGTCCAGGCAGGACTGGAATGTTCGCAAATAAGATGGATCTCTAAGACAACTCAAGTTGTAAAATGCCCGAACTGTCTGGGCGTGTTTTGGATGGTGAGGCGCAATGCGCATTTGAAGAGTCGCTCTAACCAATCAGTGGTCTGTCCAGCATTCAGCTCCTCTCATGGCTCTAGTGATCTTTACATCCTGGATGTCTCGCTGGCATACAATGATGTAGTCAATGAGATGTCACTGTTTTGATCTTGGGTGCATCCACGTTGTTTTATATTTATTCGCCATTCTGAACACAGTGTTCGTGATGGTGAGTTCAAACTCTGAGCATTTGCTGAGTAGCAGTAGGCCGTTGTTGTTCATTTTGCCCACACCTTTGTTTGCCAAGCACTCCTTTCCATCTTTCATGGTCCTGGCCAATGCTGGCGTTGAAGTCTCCCAGTAGTATCAGCTTGTCATTTGTGGGCAATGAGTGCAGGATGGCACTCAGGTCAGAGTAGAACTGCTCGATGGTCTCCTCTGTGCTGGTCAGTGTTGGGGCATATGCGCTGATGATTGTGGCATACCGGTCTTTGCTGAGAGGTAAACGGATCTTCATGAGCCTCTCGCTGATGCCCACAGGCAAGTCTGGCAGCTGTTTGATCAAACTGGTCTTGATGGCCAGGCCAACACCATGGATTCTGTCTTCATTTGAGGCTCTACCTTTCCAGAAGAAGGTGTATCCAGTGGTGGGTTTGCTGAGTGATCCCTCTTCTGGTAAGCGTGTTTCACTTAGGGTTGCAATTTCGATGTTATATCGTGCCAGTTCTTCACTGATTAGAGCTGTTCTTCTCTCAGGTCTTGGGGTGTTCTCTCTATCAAGTAATGTCCTGATGTTCCATGCTCCTAGTAGGAGTTTCTTTGTATTTTTTCTTTGATTTTGACCTCTTAAAGGGATGACCTGCCAGCCACGATGTGCTGACCGGGTGTTTGTAGGGCAGGCAATGTTTGGGACACCTTTTCTAGTCCCCTTCCTTGATTAGGGTGAGCAGTGCTGTCCTAGAGAGGGCTGCTCAGTCGCCCAGGATGCTGCCGAACGTCCCTGCTGCCCACAGGGCTGAGCGACCACTGGTCTGTGGGCCACCTACGTGCAGGATCGCGACTACAACTGCCAGTGGTCACCTCCACCTGTTGCGTCATCACTCCCACATCGCCGCAGGTCTTGAAGAGGGTGGACGGGGTTAGGATAGATGAGTGTGCACAAAGATACTTGTGCGTGAAAGAGATTTTAAGTGGAAAAGCCAATGCATAGTGACAGTCCCACTCTCTCAGTGTTGGAAGTCTGGGTCCAGTGGCACGAAAAATTGTTATGTCTGGAGACTTCCTCAGCTGCATTGGATGGCTGTGTTGTCCTTTGTGCTCCAACATTCCCTAAGCACTCCACAGTGCTTTGCTGCATTGCCCTCTCAGCCGTAGAACCTTCTTACTGTTTTCTTCCGTCTGTTCAGCCGAAGCAGTCTTCACATGCTGGGTGAGCAAAGCCCTGGTTCACCAGGGGTCAATGACCCGATGGCTACCCTCACAAGGTTTGGCCGGCCTGTCAAAGCCGTTGCCTGGGGTGTGGCCACTGCCGCATGCTAGTAGCTACTGGGAGCCACAAGTGAGAGCTGGGTGTCAGGTGGGGGTCAGAGGCTGGAGAGCTGCCCTAGAAGGGCACAACAAGCCCTCTATACCAGAGATACTACCCCTCCCTGAGCACCCCATACACCCCAGTCATTAAGTAGCACTCCTTTAAATATTGGGCCCTCTAGCAACATTTTTTTTCTCCCTAGAGAGCATCAGTTTGGGCAGTTCCACTTAAAAACTTTCTGTTCTCAAAATATGCCTAGATACTGAAACTTTAGAATTTCCTGTCCCCATGACTTCCTCATGCTGAATAATGCTTCCAAAATTGCAAATGGCAACCCGTTCTTGCCTCAATAGATAGTCTTCATATATTGCTTAACTTGGAAAAGAAAAGAGTCAAAGCATGATAATTGATTTCAAGTATTTGAAAGGCTAATTAATGATAAAGGATTCAACTTCTTCCCCATGGAAATATCACCTTATATAAGGAAAAGCTACCTAACAAACAGAGCTCTCCCAAAGGGCAAATAGGTGGCATGGTATATTGATTGAGGGCTAGGTCTGGAATCAGGAAGATTTATCTTCCTGAGTTTAAATCTGGCCTCAGACATTTATTAGCTATCTGACCCTATGAGTCACTTAACCCTGTTGGCCTCAGTTTCCTCATCTGTAAAATGATCTGGAAAAGGAAATGACAAATCAAGTCAATAACTTTGCCAAGAAAAACCCAAATTGGGTCATGAAAAGTTTGACATGACTAAAAAACAACTGAATAACAACAAAGTAGAAGAGGTCACCTGGGGAAGTAGTGGGTCTATCTCCCATTTCAAAGGCTGTTCAGGAAAAAGACTAAATTACCACTTTATAAGTATCTTGTAGAGAAGATTCTCATTTATGTGAGGGTTGGTCTAAATGGCTCTTGATTTCTATAAAACATTGAAATTTTCCAATTTCAAATTTACTTCATGAAATAATTACTTTCTAACATGAAAATAACTAGAATATAGTTTGCATGTCATGTGGGGAAAAGTAGAAGAAAATGGTCCTTATCTGAACTAAGATCACAAATCTATTGTTCCACCATCAGATGGCAATCATCCTTCAACTCCTTTCATCCCTACCTACTTCAGACATCCAAATTGTCCTTGTCAGAAAAGTCATCTAAATTCTTAAGTCGCTCACAACTAAAATGACAAAATGAATGCACTACACTAGGAACTTAACAAATGAATAGTACAGTAATGGGGAACCTTTTGAGCTTGGTGTGTCAAAATTTGCCCAAAGGATGAGCATAATTCAGGTGGTGTGTCACTTCAAGGAAAAAAACCATAATTTTGTGATATTTATAGTTTAAATAACAAAATGTATAATTGTAATATATAACTATATTTAATAAACCAAAAACTAATTACTTAACTTACCTGCTTAGTGACTTCTTTGTTTATCTGTCAGTCGATTTCTGTTGTTGGTCTTGATATTATTTAACTTGTGTGGGGTGCCATAAAATAAGATAAGTGAGGGGGAGGGGGAATTCTTTAACTAATCTGCCTTTTAGTGACTTTTTTGTTGCTGAATTTCATTGGCTAAATCTTCAATTGAAGGTTGGTATTTTGTACACATCAAGCCCAAGCAAGCGCTACTAACTTCATCTATCAATCTGCTTCTTTTATTGGTTTTGATATTATTTAATTGCCTGCATCTGCACACACTCCTCCTCCCCACCCCTGTGGGAGTCCCATGCACCCTGACTGCCTGGCACTCACCACCCGTAGCCTGCCCACCCCCCCCCACCCCTGTGGCCAGCGTGGAGAAGCCCTTCCTGCCCTCTCCCACCCACTTGGGCACACGGTGGCTCCTGGCTCCCGGCCAAGGCACATTAAGCCCACATGTGGCCATGTGTCATTGAAAATGGCTACGCATGTCAGTGCTGACACGTGTGTCATGGGTTCGCCATCACGAGGCTAGTAGGCTATAGCAGACTACCTATGGTCACTTGGATAGAATAAGTGGCATTAGAATATAATTCAGATAATTCATGATCAGAAAAGGAGTCACAGAGATCACATGATCAAAAAGAGAAAGCAAGAGATAATAACTAGACAGACTAATTGTTCTACTGGTGCCTGTGAAATGTGAGAATACTCCCAACACATTGATTGGATAGTCTATGAGGAATTTATGAGACTAAAGGAGCAAAAATAACATAGGATGAGAAAGTGGAAATGTGTTCTCTCTGAATCAATGGAAGGAGTACCCTGGTGGATGAGATCACATCTCCATTGAAATACAGACATATAAATAAATGAATAGATCGAATGATCCTGGATTATGGATAAAAACATACCAGCACTACCCTCTTTCCTTTTTCTTTATCATAAGGAGGCTGGAAGTCAACTTTTTTTTTCACCCTCTCATTACACAGGTTTGGAATATGAATGAACTAAATGATTACTTACTGACTGAATGCTCTCATAGTATTCATTGGGTGTTTAATGGTTGATTGGCAGCATGAGAAATGTTGTGGGGCATGTAAGAATACTATGGAGAGGCAGAAATAGTATTGCAAAATAAAGAATGGAGGGAGAGTCAGATGACCTAGTTTTTTTTTCCTTTTCCTGGTTCTGATAACTAATATCTAACTATGGGCAAGTTACTTAACTTCTCTTACTTAATTCAGCTTCATTGTTTTAATGTCTAAAATGGGAATAGTAGAAATTAGCATGGTGTAGTGGATAAAAGGTCATCCTGAAAGTCAGGAAGACCTGGTTGCCTGCCTTTGGCACATAACCAGCTGTATGACCATTGGCAAGCCATTCTAATTTCTCTGTGCCCTAGACAGCTGTCTAATAATATAATTTAGAGAGGAATTGCTGATCTGTTTTGCTTAAGAGAATTTCTACCCACACAGAGAATTTCCTACATTAATGAAAGTATAGGTCCAAAACAAAGAAATATAGGAATAATAACACATACAACTCCTTCACAGGGTTATTATAAGGCAAATATTATGTAAAACACTACAAAAAAGCCTTTTCATAGCATTTTACTTTATATCTTTTTACTATAACATACATTATTATATAAAGATTGTTTGTGTGGTATTATGTCACCTCCTTCTAGATTATAAATTCCCTGACGGGATTATATCTTATTCCTGGCACTGTACTAAAACACAATGTAACAGAGACTTAAATGTTTCTTTTCACCAAATGTATGAAATTATCACTGTATAAAAACACTTCCTCCTATTGAAGAGATTATAGGTAAAATTAATATGTATTTATTAAACAATGATAGAACAAATAACCCTAAAGAGAAATTAATACAGGCAGTTCGTGTAATTCTATGCTAAAGAAGGAGTTTGGTGTCATTGTGATCATTGAAAAGCATTCATTAAAAAACAGTGTGTTTTTTATACTGTGTCAGGGAAGAAAAGGGAGCAAGCATTTATTAAGCACCTATTGTGTGCCAGGTAGTAAGAATTTTTAAAATATCTCTCATTTGATTCTCACAACTTTAGGATGCAGATGTTACTGGAATATCAGTTTTTCAGTTTAGGAAACTGAGGTCGAGGTTAACTGACTTTACCAGAGTCATATAGTGAGCATTCAAGTTGAGATTTTAACTTGGGCCTTCCTGACACCAAACCTAGCTCTCTATTCATTGCAGCACCTAATTATTATACTAAGTTAGATGATGAACAAAGTGTAACTAGAGAGGATCTTTTCCTCCAGTAGAATTCTAGTTGGACTCCAATCTGAGATATAAAGCACATAAGGAAAAAAATATGAAAAATGCTCAAGTACATGACAAGTAAATAAGGATAGCAATAGCATTTTTTTTTGTTATGCTGGGCTAATTCAATGGAACAGAGAATAGCTTTGATTTTATTAAATCACAGAAAATTTTATTTGAATGGTACCCTTAAGATCATCTTGTTCAAGAATTTCTTAATTCAAACGAGGTAGCCAAAGTCCAGAGAGGTTAAGTACTTTGTCTATCCATTTGTTCCAAACCTCATCCCTTCCATTTTTTTACCTGAATGTCAAGCAATTTGAGAACCAGATTGGCAGAGGAACAGAAAATAGAGGGGGTAACAGTTAATCCCCCAACAGATAATTTGTTTGTGGATTACTCAAATGGGGCATGTATTAAGCTCCTACTACCTTACAGTTAGTTAGAGTTAGGGGCTGGTGATACAAATACAACAGAATACTTAAATACAAGCTAGTTTGAGAGGAAAGGCACTAGTAGAGAAGTTTGGAAGGGAATCAGAAAAGACAAAATATAAAGTTGTTCTTGAGTTGATCTTGAAGGAAGAAAGGGTTTTGTTATAGTGTAAACTAATATAGAAATATTTAGATAGAATTTTTATATAATTTATATATATAATTTATTTATATAATTTATTATATAAATATATATATATTATATATATATAATATATTATATAAATATATATATATATAATTTATTAATTTATATAATTTATATATATATAAAAAATAAATATTTAGATAGAAAAATAGAATATTTAAAGGGGCACCTAAAGGGAGTTGCCTATTTAGGTTGATGGAAGCAACGATGATATCACCTATTACCCAGTTTATCAAGACTACATAAAAGGTGTTTAATTTCAGGAACTATTTGAATGAAGGTAAAAGGCTTGAAATCTGGGCTAATAGGAGTGATCCAGGCAAATACTGTCAACCAGAAGGTTCAGAAGTAGATTTAGTAGATGATTAAATGAATGATTACAGAATTAATTTATCCAGGAAGGAGAAGAAAATGGGGAGAATAAAGAAAATTAGTTAGTCCTTCTTCTTTGTGTTGTGAAAGGGCTTTGAAGGAGGGGATAATTTTGTGTCTATCTTCCAGAAGGCAGGGCAGAAATGAAAGGTGGATTCTTTATTTTAAGATTCAAACCTAAAACAAGTCACATCCCTCAATAAAGTACCATGCATATTGCTTGGCTAATTAATTTTATTGTGTTATCAGTATAAGAAGAGACAAAGGTGAAAAGAGAGAGTAACCTAGCAACTTTTTCCTTTTCATCCAATAAAATACCATGCTAAAGAATTCAGCTCCACATAATAGAAAAGAAGAGTAGTAATACAAAATTAGTAGTCTTGGTTCCTTCAATATTTCAGGGAGGAGGCTTCTTTCCTGATAAGGTTCTTTGGAAGGTAATTCTTAAGCCTGATTTGCTGTGTTTCTTGTCTAGTTTATCTCACAGAGTTTGAAGTACACAGGGAAGCTCCTCAGGGAGGATACACATCATTTATTTTTAATCACTTTTAATTTCTGGGGCAAAGAAGTTGCCTTTACTTTTAGAGCTGACTGAACAGGAATGGATCTGTTAGACTTTGATGAATAGTCTACATTCAAGTCACAGAGTTCTATGAAAGATATAGGAAGGTCAGTGACGTAGGTTACATACAAAGGACCTACTCCTACAATTTATTTTTAACAGCTAAGATCTATAGTCATGGCCTTATGATATGAAGAAGTTTCAGATCTGAAAATTGTCAGGCATTACAACTAAAATAAAATAAAATCCAAGTTTACTGCAAATAAGGTAGCTTGCCCAGGTAAATACAGAGCTGAATCAATACTTGCAGGTCCCTAGCATCTCTAATTTCTTCTTTGTTCTTCAATACTTTATATTGTATTCCTATATCATGTTTGCTCTAAAGAGCCCAGATTGTCTATAAATATAACTGAAACTGAATTTATAGGTTTATTATGTATTGAAAATGGCAAGAATAAGAGAATGGCAGGAGAAAGCAAACCATTTTAGGGGCAGTTAGGTGGCTTAGTAGATAGAGAACCAGACCTGGAAATGGAAGGTCCTGGGTTCAAATTCAGCCGCAGATACTTCCAAGCTAAATGACTCTGGACAAGTTACTTAACCCCAATTGTCTAGCCCATACCACTCTTCTGCCTTTGAACCAACAATTAATATTAATTCTAATTCTGGAGGTGAGGAAGGAGAGAGACAGAGAGAGTAGGGAGGGAGGGAAGAAGGAAGGAAAAGAAACCAACTAATAAAAACTCATTGTTTTCCTCTTTAATGGCATTATCTATTGTTTAATTAATTTGTTCTTTTACTCATCAATTATTTTTTGTTTATTTAATTGATTTAGAATATTTTCCCATGGTTACATGATTCATGTTCTTTCCCTCCCCTTCTCCCAACCTCCTCCCAGAGCCCAGGAGTAATTCTATTGGGTTTTACATGTGTCATTGATCAAGACCAATTTCCATATTATTAACATTTGCACTAGAGTGATCATTAGTGATATAAAAGGGAATTCTTTGTTCTCTCTGAGTTTATACTTGTGAAAGTGAATCCTTTATTCTCTTTGCCTAGCTGGAGCTAACACTTCAGTTAACAATAAATTAAGTACCCCTACTTAATACCTCACTAGATTGTGAAGACAGAATTAAGTCTCCTTTGTCTACCTTTTGATTGAATCAACAAACGTTTGAATTCTTCTTTATATGACAGAAATGTAGACAAGTGTTCCCTTGTTGTCTACTTAAGTGGTCTCTAACATTTACCTGTGGCACATTACTATGCCCAAGTATGTTCTCTTTAGATGGGTAGAAGTAGAGTGTCTAGCTAAAGTGATGTCTAAACTAAAAGGTAGAGACATACAGGATAAGATCATTTTTCAGTCTAGGATAAGAGGCTGAGAAAGGAAGAGGGAAGATAGAATTTTCCCCCTATCTACCTTTCTTCTCACCCCTAACCTCCCACTCCTACTCCATCTCCAAATCATTTTCTTAACCTAAAATATTTCAAAAATTACTGACACACAAAATTGTGTTCTAAAGGTATCTTCTGTAGAATTCCAAATCTACCATGGGAACTGTACGAAAATCTACCAATACCCTAGGAGGACATTAACTACTCAGGAATGCTTTTTAAATGTGGAATCCATATTTTGTGAATGATTATATTTCAATGTTTCTAGGATTTGTGATTTAATCTCATGATTCAAATTGCAGTTCTTCCACAATAAGAGATAATGTGATATTTTTGGAAAGAACATTGAATTGAGAGCTGGAACAAAATTGAGTTCAAATTATTATTATTTTGCTACTGTTTTATGATTTTTCTGATTTTCTTTAAGACTTTCCCCTGATACTTGACTCAATCTGTTGACCTTAACAATAACAATACATGATACATAGGATGTCCTTAAAGACTTTTGCTTTAGTAAGTACTCTATATTTTGCTGCTATCTCAAAATAACTGTATGTGTTTACATTTGTTATATTCTGCCTATAAAATGGATCTTGTCTTTATTTCTTTATTCTCATGATTATGCTCCGTATCATTCAGGCTGAAAACTTCATTCATTTTGTATCTTTTCCTTTCTCTCCTCTAATTCTCCCATACCAAACCTCCCTCTGTTACCATTCAATAAGGCATTAAGTACTATTGATTCTTTTTGGTAACATGCCTATCATCTTAGAATCTTTTTCCATTCATTTCTATCATTCTAAGATCTTACCATGTCACATTTATATTATCATAACAATCTAACTGGTCTTCTTACCTAAGTCTCTCTGATCTTGAGTCCATCTTGGACATTAGCCAAAATACTAATTGAGTTGTAAGATTAAAAACCATTTTTTGCCAATAACTATTTAAGCCTTAAGAATTCTCTTTCTTATAACCTTCTAGTTCTGTGATCGATCACTGAGCTAGCAACCTTAGCTTTTCAAACTTTTCAAATATATTTATATATTATATATAATATGAACATAATAGTATAGTATGTAATAATAATAAGAGATGGTACATTATCCTCCAAAGCATGGAGCACATTGTCTGACAGGTACATATAGGTTGATATATAGAGTGGGTACAAGCTTACAGTACAGTGGGAATGAGGCATTGGAAAGTAGCTGTCCTTTCTTGATTGCATAGCCAGCATTCTTCCCTAATAAAAAGAGTCATGGTCATTGAAGTTCCTTCTCTCGTTGGGTTGCTGTCTGCCCAAATCATTTTGTTTTCACTGTGTCTATCAGCATTTGGACACATGCGTTACCCTTCCTGTCTAGTGTTTTCTGCTCCAACTGGATACACTGTCTGTTGCTTGTTTTGTCTCTTCAATGGTGTTGTCATTTTTGAAAAGATGGGAGGTGAAAAAAAAGGAAGGAAATGGATATTTATTGAACATTTAACATGTGCTAGGCACTATGCTAAGCATTTTATAGATATTGCCTCATTTGATACTCACAACAACCCTAGGAAGTGAGTACTATTAATTGCACCATCTTACAATTGAGGAAACAAGGACAGTGTGATTTACACAAATTAAAACAGCTTTTTAGTTTCTGAAGCCACATTTGAATTCAGGTCTTCCTGATTCCAGACCCACCACTTTTATCTGCTGTATAGCATCTGGGGGAGGGGGATAGAAAAAAAAGAGAGAAATTCTCAATTTTCCTAAAAAATTACTCCCTCTTAGAGGTCTGAGTCCAGCAATTCTGGAATATTCAACTATTGAACAAAAAGAACTCCACTAGGCTGTCTGCTTGAATCACTGTTCAAATTCCTCAGCCTATTTAAAGCTCTCAGAGGCGTGATTAAATTGTTTGGGAGGCCAATGAGATACTCCTTTTCTGAAATAATCAAAAAAGTTCATACTACATAAAGAGATCACAGGATGCAAACCATCTTGTTTCTTCATTCATCTTGTTGATTGATTCAGTGGAGATGCCTGGACCTTCTGTGATTACACTAATTGAGAAGGAAGGAAGGCAGATACACATACAAGAAAAAAAGTCTACCATTTCTTCACTGTATGCCTTTGGGCAATTCAGGTAACAACTCTGGACCTTCATTTCCTTATCTGATAGGCATTATGGTACATGTAGGAAGAAGACTGGCTCTTGAGTCATGGACTTTCAAATCCAGTTTTTGACTCTTTTACCCCTAAGTCAGCATGGACTCCCTTCACCTCAGTCTCTTCCTATGTAAAATTAATAGGTTGAACTGATACCATTATGAAGTGATAGTTATTCTTTTATCTCTCAGGTTTGTTATGAAGATTAGATGAGAATGCATGTGAAAGCTCTTTGAAAAATATAAAGTATTATACAAATTATTATTATTCTGTTAAGTTGTGTATTTTCTATGTGGCATTTTCCAGCTACTCCAACCCTCCTCCGAATACTAATAGGGTTTATTTTCCCCATTAAAAAAAATTCAATTAAATGCTTTCTTGTATTGTTGTTTAACATTTCATGTGTATCCATCATGAGACCCCAACAAGATTGTAAACTCAGAAGAATTAAGTTTTCCATTGTAATGTGTACCAAAATGCCTTAAAAACATATTTAATAGCTTGTCTCTTGTTCAACAACAAATAAATCACTCAATCCTTTAGTTCCCCTTTTTTCCTCTGTTCCTGTATGCTAATTTCCTCAGTTGGATGCCCATTTTCCCCTTCTGTTGCCCTTGAGAAATGTTCTGCCTGATCCCCATATAGGTGAAGCATGCGTGTGCTACCATTAGCTTTGGACTTTTGGGTGGCCTTAGGCTAGTGTAAGGGGGGAAAAGGGGATAATTTTTAATAAAGAAAGCCATTTCCTGAGTTTAACTTTTTGCCTCCACCCCCCCCCTTTTTGCATTTGGATCATTTAACTCACAAAGACAAGAGTAAAGTTCATAGACCATAAATTGCAAAATCTAATCTCTTAGAGAAAGAAGGGGGAAGTCCATGGAAAGACCAGTTTTTTTGGGAAAAGAGATTGTTCATATGGCTTGTAGAACTGAAAAAAGTAAAGTCCAAGAAAGACTAAAATATGACATTAGAGAACAAAAGGCATGAAATGTGTCATCCTCTGTTATTTTGAATTTTTTTTTTGTAATTGAGGTTGACTAGGAAGGTTTTTGCTTTTATATAAATTCTAAGTCCATTTTCCATTTAGAGGCAGTCTAGGATATCAGTACCATAAGACTGATAAGTCCTGAAAAATGAGATTGAGATTCACCAGAATATCAGACAATTTCCTATCAATGCCAAATTCATTTTCTTTATGGGAAAATTCAAATGTTGAGATAGTATCAAAAGCCTAAATATCTGTATTGGTCCTGGATGGCAAAATGTGATTCATCAAAATGCATATATATGGAGAGGGATAATGGGAAGGTTGTTTTACATATCACAAAAATGGTGGTCTTTGAGTCTGAAGACTGATAGGACCTTTAGGGGAAAGGGAATACTCAAGAAAGTAAGGAAAATCATTTTTTAAATTATTTATGGGATATATTTGAATTCTTTATATATTCACTTCAGTTTCTATGGAAGGAAATAAAGATTATCTTGCATCCAATTTAAACAACTGTTACTTTGAGATATTATATTGGATGTGAGTATCCTTTTGCCCACATGGACATATAACTATCTTCAAACTACATTCTAAGATTTTCCAGCGATATCTCTGGGTGGGGACATAGAGGAAAGCCACTCCTAAAAATGAAACTAGTTCATATGAGCTCAGAGCTCCCTACAGATTGCATATATTTTAAAAATAATGATGCATCTATGTCTGAGACATTATTTAATCTTAGATGTTAATCTAGCTTATTTATCGTATTGAGTTGTATCAATGTGATAGCAACCAGTGTTGCTTTATAGTTTTCAGAGAATAGAAGTCTTGTTAAAATGATGAAAGTTTCATCCTTAACTATGGTTCAATATCTCACATTTTCATTTATATGAAACAAATTAAAAAAAACTTTTACAAAAATATGCTGTGGCATCCAATACTACTTTCATAAATTTCACATACAGTTCCAGGAACCTAGAAGAAGCATGTATTCAGGAGTCAGCAAAGTGCTTTTGCATGAAAATAATTGGTATTAAAGAGTACTTTCCTACCAATCATCAATGAAGTATTAATAATATAGAATTTTCAATACAGAACCCATTATTTTTGTCATTTTGTTGGAGCTAAGGAAATATCAAAATGTCAATGTTCATCATATACGTGTGTGTGTGTGTGTGTCTGTGTCTGTGTGTCTGTGTATGTAGAGCCTTTGAAATATCTTCACATCATTGTCTCGCTTAAGATTGATGTTTTAGGAATCAATGGGATCCACTAACTAATTCTTAGGATCTTTCATTAATTTCATAAATAATATGTTCTTTTCAGGTGGGAAAAATGCTTTGTTTTTTCTCTTCCCTTCCATTCATCTAGCAGATTTTGACTATTTTTTAAAACTTCTCTTCAACAAAGAATAGGAATATATATTATACTTATGTCCAAGATCAATTTCAACTCAGGAGAGGAAGGGAACATGGAGATTCTCTCTGCACTTGACACTGGATCCCTTCCATAGCAGCCCCAGAAGTGTCCTATTTCCCATCCAATTCAGACATCATCCTGAGAGATGCTGATTGGCCTTAAAGTGCTAAAAAGTCATTAGATTCCTTATAGGGAAGAAATGAAGGTCTGGATTAGGCAGTGCAAGGTCCCTTGGCTTATATTAAAATGTTTCTAAACCCTCAGGGGCAAGGCTAAAATAGAACCATCTTCTGGGGATTCCCCCACACTAAGAGTGACTTGAAACCATGCCAGACTTACTAGTATTAGTCTTGCCAAGGGGAGATCTCTGCTCCCTGCCTGATCACACATCAGCCCCAGAGTCAGAGTGGGAATGAAAGTGGGAGTTAGGGATGTCATTTTTTTTTGGTTTTTCACCACCCTTGTCTTTCTCTCCCCCTGGATAGAGTTGGCTATATTTTTGGACTTTCACATTTGATAAAACTTACAATCTTATTTTTTTTAGGTGTGAGCAACAGGAGGGTGTTTCTGAAAGTAAAATATTATGATTAAAGATTTCTGAGAAAAACAATATAAAAAGGATTATGGAAAATACTGCTGCTCTCTTTGGAAAGCTGTCCTTTAGCTTTTGATGTTATTAATACTCTGGAGCTTTATTAGGTAGACTCTAGACAATCCCTATTGTGAATCTGAGCTGTAGATTCTTTTATATCCTCAAATAGTTCAAAGTAGCACATCAGAGAGTTCCACCATTGATTTGTTTTACTCTGTTGAACGTAAATGATTTATGTGTGGTGGTACTTGCCCTGTGAGAGATAAAACAGAGGGAATAAAATGTACAGAGCTTCAAAGGTACAGTTTGACTCTGCTGGCAGCCCACAGTCAGTGGAACTGATTTTAAAATATGCATAAACTTTCCATGGAAGCAGTACCATCATCATTGAGATTCTTACAGATCTCAGAAAAATGAGTGAAGGAAAGGCAGTTGGAGAAATGCCTGGAGAAGCACTGACAGTTTCACTTTTGTTTGGTGGAAGGAAGATACGTGATGTAGCTCTAGGGGAATTAAAGAAAGTACTTAGCTATCTGCAGAGAGAATAACAGAAATTGCCACCATGAGGAGAGACTTGGACAACCTGGCAGTATGGGGTTTATGCTACTGTTAGAGAATTCTATCCCTCTAACACCATGCACAATAATCAACATATTCTCAAAGAAGCTTCAGAATTGGAGAGTACCAGTTAACCTGTCTCAGTTTATGAATTAAGGGCAAAAAGCCATTTCCGTGAGTTATAATCAAAGGAACATGACCAAGAACTTTTAGCCTTTCAAATGACAGGGCTGGAAAATTGTGCTTCCTATAATTGTATGTCACAGTTCTCCTGAGGATGTGCTTTGTATAATGCCTTGCAGACTCCATTTTCTCCTATCACTAGGCTACAGGAATACTCTGGATAGAAATCTCTTCCATTGACCTATTAAAGCTTTATGTAGAATAGTATTCACTATTTGGTTCCTTAAATTTTGAGTGTATTTCAATAAGAGACCCATGGAAATTGTGAACCCATCCCCAGTAAGAGAAAGGTGAAAAAAATAGTCACTTAACTTTAAAAAAGGAGACAGAGTGGGCGGAGATCAATATACTCAAAAGAAGACATTTCTTTAGAGTGGTTGAAGGAAGATTAAGTATTTTTTAGGAAGGAGAATTCAAGATGGGCTTGTACTTTATTAGAAGAAACTTATATGAAGTATTGAGAATGATTTTGGACAGATTGGTGAAATGCTAGAGGCATTTTACTGTGGAATATTGTATAATACCCCATTATTAATTCTTAAAGAGAAATTGGCTTTTATTTTTATTTTTGATCTGGAACTATGATTTCTCCTGGATAGGGAGTTAGCTATTTGTGGAACCTCCTTCCATCAATGCACATTAATAACTTATCTGAAATTTATAACTTCTAGAATGTTTCAGAGACAGAACTTGAACCTATATTATCCTCACTCCAAGGTTGAATCAAGAAAAAAAAAAGATGCCAAAGAATGGTAGATTTCAGGGTATGCTATAACTGATTTGAACCAGTTCACAAGAACTATTTGTTAAATTTCCATTTATATCTCAGAAATTATAAATGTTACAAATCAGGATTTCATTTAATGCTTTGTTAATTCTCTAGTACTAAGAAAGTGATGGAAAAATGTTAATACAAATTAAACTAAAAAATGTCCTGTGTGTATTCTTTTTCACTGAGCTGGTTGTTAAATATTTACAAGCATACCACTGAATAGCTACACATAAGAAACTTCACTTGTACAAATGAATATTTTCTTTGAAAAAATGGGCCCTCATTATAGTAAGAAATGTCACAATGAAGTGAAATCATTTATATTTTAGCAGAAGAGAGCTACTCATTACATATATGGGAGTCATTTGCCCAAATTAGCTATCTGCATCAAGTTAAATCCCTGACTTATTAGAGCAAAGATAAAAATTTATAAAAATCTAGAAAAAAATAATTTTTAAAAAACAGAAAAATATTTGGTAAACAATAGAAATATTTTGATTCTTGGGGCAGTGGATTGAGAGCCAAGCCCAGAGATGAGAAGTCCTGGGTTCAAGTCTAACCTCAGACACTTCCTAACTGTGTGACCCTGGGCAAGTCACTTAGCTCCCCTTGTCTAGTCCTTAGCACTCTTCTGTCTTGGAGGCAATATAAAGTATTAACCCTAAGACAGAAAGTAAGGGTTCAAAAAATGGGGGAAAAAAAGAAAGAATTTGACCTATTCAGATAAGTTACTGGTCATGGAAAATGAATGATACAGAAGAAAGGACTTATGCATTGTCAAAAATAATTTTAAGTAGAAGTTAACTAAATAAAAATCAGTTGCCAAACAAGGTGTTAAAAAATCCTATAAAGCACTTTAATCAACAAACCTTTTACTTATGTGCCAGCCATTTGAGAAATGACAGCCAAAGGAAGCATTACTTTAAATACCACTTTGTTTGCAAAAATATATGGAAAAGGATGATGGAAAATTATGAGCAACATCACCTCATAAAACAGATTAAAGCAGTGAAGGGTCAAATCACCATAAGGAAAGTTTTAGTTAGAGACCCAAGTAAGTGAAATCATCCTAAGGGCATTTGAGGATGAAGATAAAAGAACAAGTAGAAGAAAAATGGGAAAATTTGAAACTCTTTTCACCATTAAGGACAGGATATCCCCCATGTGTGGACTTCTATATCATAGTCATATAAATGCTTATAGAGTAGGTAGGAGATGGTTCTAATTAAAATAAAGACAAGAAAAATACCCAGACTAAACCAAGTCAACAAAGAAGGGATTCATGCCAACTATTGTGAAAATATTGAAAGATAAATTCATAAGATATCTGAAAGATATGTCAAAGGTTTGTGCGCGTGTGTGGATGTGTGTGTAAACTTCAATCCTATTAATACAAAAAATGCAACTGTGAGAACATCAAACAACTACCAACCTATGTCCCTATATTGCTAAATACATAAAAATAATATGGAATAATAATAATAATAGTAGGTTTGCAAAGCATTTTACAAATACTACCTTATTATATCTTCACAAAAACCTGTGAGATTTGGTTGTTTTGTTGTTCAGTCATTTCAGTTATGTCCAATTCTTCATGCCCCATTGGTGCTTTCCTAGGAAAATATATTAGAGGGATTTGCCATTTCCTTTTCCAGATCATTTTACAGATGAGGAAACTAAGCAAGCCAAGTTAAGTGTCTTGCCCAGGGTCACACAGCTAGTAAGAGTCTTGATCAAATTTGAAATCATGAAGATGAATCTTTCTAACTCCAGACCTGGCTTTCTATCCACTGTATGCCTTAGCTCCCCCAACCCTGGGAGATAAATACTGTAATTACTTTCATTTTACAGACAAGAAAACTGAGGCTGGGAGAGGTTAAGTGATCTGCCTGTGGTCACATGACTAAAAAGTACTCTGGCTAGACTGGAACATAGATTTCCTGATCCAAAGCAAAATTGGAGATCAAAATTGAAATTCATTTTAAGTAACTTGATCTGTATTATAGCTAATCAGTATCAAATCTAGCGTTTGAACCTGAGTGCTTTTAATCTTGATAAATTGAAGAAACTGGGTTTGGTGATCCTTCAGGTCCCATTCTAAAATCCCTTGTTTCTGTCTAGAATCTATCAATGAAGACTACTTTTTCTTCCCCAATAGCCTCATCATACTCTCTATGGATTTCTCCATGTACCTAGGCAGCTAAGTTGCACAGTGGATAGATCACTGGACTGGGTTTCAAAAAGATATGAGTTCAAAGCCATCCTCAGACACTTACTAGCTAAATGACCCTAAGTAAATCATTTAAATTCTAACTGCCTTAGTTACCTCAACTATAAAATGAGGATTACAATAATACCTAATTTACAGGGTTATTATAAGGATCAAATTTTTAAAGGCACTTAGCACAATGCCTCGCACATAGTAGGCACTTAATAAATACATATTACTTCTTTATTCTCTTCCCGATGTTTCCTGTTCTTTAGCCCTCCTGGATCTATAGTCTCTCCATTAGACGCAAATTATTTGAGATTAGGGATTATCTTTTTTGCCTCCTACTTACATTCCCATTACTTTTCACAGAATTTGACGTATAGAAAGTGCTTAATAAATTATAAATGTTTTGAATTTATTCAACCCTGATTTTCTATGTGCCTATGATGTAAATAGATTATTTATTTGAATGTTGGCTATAAAAATCTCTCATTAACTATATCATCACACCTCACATTGTCATATTTCTTAATATATTTTGCATCTGTGTCTTTCTATGCCTTTATTTTTATATTTTTATTGATATGATTTTTCTATATCGTTCGCTTCCCCAAAGTTCCTATTCTTGAAAGAACCCATGACTTGAAGAAAACCCAAATGACACAATCACCATGTACAACAATGTATGTAACACTTTGTACCCATAACCTCCTTTCCAAATACCCTCCCCAAATTAGATACTTTATTTCATGAGTATGGCTCAAGAGTAATTAATTTTAAAGTTATGGGGAACAATTTATTGCTATCAACAGACCGCAAGGACACATTTGGTCATTTTTCTTCAAATATTTAAGAAATTGCTATTCCCTAATATCAGCATAATTTGGAAGCATAATTTTTCCAACTTTTCTAGCATGGCACATTTATTACACATTATTTTCATTCCAAGTAGTAGCTGTTTATATTTTTCTATGAAATGTCAAAGGAGAATTATGGAATCAATGATACTCTATCAAATCACCTACATAGAACACTCATATCCCATTTCTTCCTAATGTTTAGACTGTCATTTACTGCTGACCAGAAATCATTGAAAATGCTGAGAAGTAATAGAGTAAAATTTGAGTTACCACTTTTCCCAAACAAGAATCATTCTAATACTAAAAGATAAAAATTTAAGAGTGCTGTTAGTCATTTTCATGTCAGTTCTATTGCTGTAACATTTAAATATTGCTATAGGTTAATACTTCTAATGCTTCCAAAAAGTATTTAAATCAGTGCTTTGGGTTTAATATGTTAATGATTGAAAATTATTTTTAAGAACCTGGTACTCTTTATCATGACTTTTAATATCCATTTTACACTAATAATGTCTGTCATCCAAAAAAAAATACTGACAATAGTTTTGTATTCCCAAACATAATTATATTGATTCTTTGTAATTTTTTCTATCTCAAACTATTTGTCATTATATTAGGAATGGGCCTTGCTAAGAATAAAGCATTATTTGTCACTATTTTGCATTATTTAATGCCTATAAATTAAAATATTTTTGATACCATACTTTAGTTTCCCCATATTAAAGATGGTTTGCAGTTAATTTATTCAATGTTTTTAACATATCCTTAGTTTTTCATGGCCTCATATTAGAAATATGTCATTTTTGTGGTTTCTTTTTAAATTCTTTCCATGTAATTTACACCTAATATTTTAATAGTACATGGACAAGAGCCAACTAGTATGAGAAGGCATAAATGAGTTGCTATTTGTGCTGCTGGAAGGAATTTCCTCATCAGTGAGATCCAGGTCTGTTGGAAGACACAAATACTTTATGTTCTTTCAATTCACAGTGAAATATACTAAAAGAAATTAAAGGATAGGAGGAATATTCACATTCAACTAGAGGGAGTCAAAATACCAAGCTTTCTAGCTTCAAATGAGTAAATACACAATGATGGGCATTGTTATAAGAAAAGCAGTGAAGAATTCATAGAAAGAGCCTCTGACCTAGACTTAAATGTCACTTCTGACACATACTAGCTTTGTAACCTTAGGCAAATTACATTACCTCTTAATTTCCTCATGTACAAAATTGGGGCAATATACCTATCTCATAGAACACAGGTGAGGACAACACTTTATAGACCCAAAAGAACTATGGAAATGTAAGTTGTTATTAAAGTCTCTGAGACAGACCTTATAATCTGTCATTTTCTTGAAAAGGTAATTCAGAGCAAAGATTCTTAGGTAAAGATAAACATTTCCTTCACTTAAATGCACTTTTCAAATTGCATGATACCAATTAACTTCCTACAATTAACATGTTGTACTGAGTCATGTAGCAAGTGCTCTGAATGGCCCACACAGTTCTGTTGAAAAGTGCATCTCAAACAACTTATTTCAATTGAATGTGAAACACTTAAAAACATCAAATAGCTATGAATCCTATTAAATATGGAAGGTAGAGCCAGGTGGGTATAATTTTAGCCCCCAATATGCAAAATCAAATTTTGATTTAACTTTCAAGATGAAAAAAAATAGCCTTTTTTCAAAGGAGAATAAAAAATAAGTAATGCAATAAAAGGAAATAAAATTTAGTTTTTGACATGAGGCAAACCTTTCCCACATTCCCTCTGGCTACCTTTTAGAAAAGATAAGGATAATCAGTCAGCCACCTTGCAGAAGACACTTCTACAATAAACAGATCTATGTATCATCTCCAAGTGACTGTTTAAGAGGCTAAAAAGTCAGTGGTTCTTACTGGGAACCATTGGAGTGGAAGGCTTCACTTTTAAGATGAATGGTATTTCTTCAAATCCTAGAAAATGAATTCATATTTAGTTGGATTTGTGTCTCTTTGGTTTTTCTTTAAATCACTAGTGCCAAGTAATGCATGGACATTCAGAGGCTCTTCTCTAACACTGACTCTGAAAGCTAACCTTGGACCATTTGTAATGTAATAAGCTTAGGTTCATGTGATCATGACTTTGGTTAGAAGGAAAGTCAGAAACCATCTAGTCAAACCTTCTTCTTTCCTATGCTCTGCATTTTTAGATGAGAAACCAAGGTCTAAATGACAGACCATAAATATAAACAAAACACCTTTCTACACCATCTTAAGTTAGACCTTATACTTCATGACCTTTTTTAAAATTTTATTTAATTAATTAATTTAGGATATTTTTCTATGGTTACATTCATTTTGATTTAACTTTCAAGATGTTTCCCTGCCCTTCTCCAACCCCACTCCTGTAGCCAACACATGATTCCTCTGGGGTTTTACATATGTCATTGATCAAGACCCATTTCCATACCACTGATATTTGTACTGGGTGATCATTTAGAGTCTATATCCCAATCATATCCGCATTGACCCTTGTGATCGAGCAGTTGTTTTTCTTCTGTGTTTCTACTCCCACAGTTCTTCCTCTGAATGTGGATAGCATTTTTTCTCATAAGTCCCTCAGAATTGTCCTTGATCATTGTATTGCTAGTAGAGAAGTCCACAACATTCAATTGCACCACAGTGTATTGGTCTCTGTGTACATTGTTCTCCTGGTTCTGCTCCTTTCACTCTGCATCAATTCCTGGAGGCTGTTCCAGTTCACATGGAATTCTTCCAGTTCATTATTCATTTGAGCACAATAGTATTCCATCACCAATAGATACCATAATTTGCTGAACCATTCCCCAATTGAAGGGCATCCCCTCATTTTCCAATTTTTGATACCACAAAGAGCTCAGCTATTAATATTTTGGTACAAGTATCTTTCCTTATGATCTCTTCACATTACAAACCCAGCAGTGCTATGGCTGGATCAAAGGGTAGGCAGTCTTTTAGGTGCACTTTGAGCATAGTTCCAAATTGGCATCCAGAATGGCTGGATCAATTCACAATTCCACCAGCAATGTATTAATGTCCCAATTTTGCCACATCCTCTTCAACATTTATTACTTTCCTTTCCTGTCATGTTAGCCAATCTGCTAAGTGTGAAGTGGTACCTCAGAGTAGTTTTGATTTGCGTTTCTCTAATTATAAGAGATTTAGAACACTTTTTCATGTGCTTTTTGTTAGTTTTGATTTCTTTATCTGAGAATTGTCTATTCATGTTCCTTGCCCATTTATCAATTGGAGAATGGCTTGATTTTTTGTACACTTGACTTAGCTCCTTATGAATTTGAGTAATTAGACCTTTGTATGAGGTTTTTGTTATGAAGATTTTCCCCAATTTGTTGCTTCCCTTCTAATTTTGGTTGCATTAGTTTTGTTTGTGCAAAAACTTTTTTAATTTAATGTAATCAAAATCATCTATTTTACATTTCATTTCACAAACTTTTGAGCAACTATAGTTGAGTGTAGTGCATAGCACCCTGGCCTTGTAGTAAAGAAAAGCTTAGTTAAAACCATTTAATTGATATTTATTAGAGACGTAACCCTGGGTAAGTTATTTACTTCTCTCAGTCTTAGTTTCATTTGTAAACAGAAAAAAAATAATATATAGAGAAAAAAAGTAACTGAAAAATTTGAAGAACTTCAATCAATGCAGTGGCCATTCATAATTCCAGAGACTACAGATGAAGCATTCTGACTGAAAGTTAGGGAAATCATAATGCTAAATGAAACATTTTTATTAATTTTTTTCAAATTTTATACCTTTTATTCAGTCTTCTGTCCAAATCTGGGTATGACATAACATTAGGTTGCTATATTTCATTACAAATTAGTCAGATATTACATGGTATCAATTTACTTCTCAAAGGCTGCCAAAACACACATTGTGCCTGCCTTCCATTTGAACTATGATATTCAATGTTGATTGGAATACTATTTGGATTATTTGCCAGCGTCCTTTTTTATAAAAAATAGTATTATATCGGTAAAGTCTGAGAGTAGTCAGCTGAATTGATCACATGCATAGAAAATATCTAAAAAAGCAAAGCCATGTGAACACCTTTGAAATATCTAAACACTTCTTGAAATGATTATATTTGTAAAAGCATACAAATATATTGATTTAGTCAAATTTAAAGAGTTGGCTAAAGTTTTATGTGGCCAAAAAAATTTAATTTGTCAGTTTCTTCTCTTCCTCTCCGTATCCTTTTCTTTTTTTATTTGGTCAATTTTGAACATTATTCCCTGGTTAAATAATCATTTTCTATTCCTCCCTCCCCTCCTCTCCCATACCGATGCACAATTCCACTGGGTATTACATGTGTATTTGATCAGGATCCATTTCCATATTGTTGGCATTTACATTAGGATATTCATTCAGGGTCTACATCCCTAATCATATCCCCCTCGACCCATGCAATCAAGCAGTTGTTTTTTCTTTGGTGTTTTTACTCCCACAGTTTTCCCTCTGAATGTGGATAGTATTCTTTCTCATACATCCCTCTGGGTTTTTCAGAATCACTGCATTGCCACTAATGAAGAAGTCCATTACATTCTATTGTACCACAGTGTATCAGTCTCTGTGTATAATATTCTCCTGGTTCTGCTCCTTTCACTCTGCATCAATTCCTGGAGGTTGTTCCAGTTCCCATGGAATTCCTCCACTTTATTATTCCTTTGAGAAAAAAGGATTCCATCACGAATGGATACCACAATTTGTTCAGCCATTCCCCAATTGAAAGGCATCCCTTCATTTTCCAATTTTTTGCCACCACAAAGAGTGCAGCTATGAGTATTCTTGTACATGTATTTTTCCTTATCTCCTTGGAGTACAAACTCAGCAGTGCTATGGCTGGATCAAAGGACCAACAGTCTTTTAGCGCCCTTTGGGCATAGTTCCAAATTGCCCTCCAGAATGGTTGGATCAACTCACAAGTCCACCAGCAATGCATTAATGTCCCAACTTATCCCCTCCAGCATTCATTACTTTCCATAGTTGTCATGTTATCCAATCTGCTAGGTGTGAGGTGATATCTCAAAGTTGTTTTGATTTGCATCTCTCTGATTATAAGAGATTTAGAACACTTTTTCATGTGCTTATTAATAGTTTTGATTTCTTTAACTGAAAATTGCCTATTCATGTCCCTTGTCCATTTATCAATTGGAGAATGGCTTGATATTTTGTACAATTGATTTAGCTCTTTGTAAATTTGAATAATTAGACCTTTGTCAGAGTTTTTTGTTATGAAGATTGTTTCCCAGTTTGTTATTTCCCTTCTGATTTTGGTTACATTGGTTTTGTTTGTACAAAAACTTTTTAATTTGATGTAGTCAAAATTATTTACTTTACATTTTGTGACACCTTCTAAGTCTTGCTTGGGTTTAAATTTTTTTCCTTCCCAAAGGTCTGACATGTATACTATTCAGGTTTCACATAATTGATTTATATAATTTCCTTCTTTATGTTCAAGACATTCACCCATTCTGAGTTTATCTTGGTGTAGGGTGTGAGGTGTTGATCCAAGCCTAATTTCACCCACACTGTCTTCCAATTTTCCCAGCATTTTTTATCAAATAGTGAATTTTTGTCCCAAAAGCTGGGATCTTTGGTCTTGTCATAGACTGTCTTGCTAAGGTCACTTACCCCAAGTCTATTCCACTGATCCCCCTTTCTGTCTCTTAGCCAGTACCAAATTGTTTTGATGGCCACTGCTTTATAATATAGTTTGAGATCTGGTACTGCAAGGCCACCTTCCTTTGTATTTTTTTCATTATTTCCTGGATATCCTTGATCTTTTGTTCTTCCAAATGAACTTTGTTATGGTTTTTTCTAATTCAGTAAAAAAGTTTTTTGGAAGTTCAATGGGTATGGCACTAAATAAATAGATATGTTTGGGTAGGATGGTCATTTTTATTATGTTAGCTTGTACTACCCATGAGCAGTTAATGTTTTTCCAATTGTTTAGATCTAGTTTCAGTTGTGTGGAAAGTGTTTTGTAGTTATGTTCATATAGTTCCTGTGTTTGTCATGGCAGATAGATTCCTAAGTATTTTATATTGTCTAGGGTGATTTTGAATGGAATTTCTCTTTCTAATCCCTGCTGCTGAGATGGGTTGGAGATACATAGAAATGTTGGTGACTTATGTGGGTTTATTTTGTATCCTGCAACTTTGCTAAAGTTGTTGATTATTTCCACTAGCTTTTTAGTTGATTCACTAGGATTCTTTAAGTAGACTATCATATCATCCACAAAGAGTGATAGCTTGGTCTCTTCATTGCCAATTTTAATACCTTCAATTTCTTTTTCTTCTCTGATTGCAACTGCTAGTGTTTCTAGTATAATGTTAAATAATAGAGGTGATAATGGGCATCCTTGTTTCACTCCTGATCTTATTGGGAATGCATCTAGTTTATCCCCATTGGAAATGATGTTGGCTGATAGTTTTAGATAGATACTGTTTGTTATTTTTAGGAAAGACCCTTCTATTTCTACACTTTCTGGTATTTTTAATAGGAATGAGTGTTGTATTTTGTCAAAGGCTTTTTCTGCTTCTATTGAGATAATCTTGTGATTTTTGTTGGTTTCCTTGTTCATATAGTCAATTATGTGGATGGTTTTCCTGATATTGAACTATTCTTACATTCTTGGTGTAAATCCCACCTGATCATAGTGATTAACCCTCCTGATCACTTCTTGGATATCACTTTTTGCTAGTATCTTATTTAAGATTTTTGTGTCTATGTTCATTAAGGAGATTGGTCTGTAGTTTTCTTTCTCCTGGCTTATTGACCTGCCTGGCTTTGGAATCAGTACAATATTTGTATCATAAAAGGAATTTGATAGAACTCCCTCTTTGCTTATTATGTCAAATAGTTTGTATAGTATTTGGGATTAGCTGTTCTTTGACTATTTGATAGAATTCTCTTGTGAATCTATCAGGCCTGGGGGGGAGGGGTTTCTTAGGGATTTCTTTGATGACCTGTTCAATTTCTTTTTCTGATATAGGATTATTTAAGAATTTATTTCTTCTTCTGTTAATCTAGGCAATTTATATTTTTGTAAATATTCATAACAGCTAGATTGGCATGTTTATTGCCATATAATTGGGCATAATATTTTTTAATGATTGCCTTAATTTCCTCTTCATTGGATGTGAGTTCTCCCTTTTCATCTGTGATACTGTTAATTTGATTTTCTTCTTTCCTTTTTTTAATTAGATTGACCAGTACCTTGTCTATTTTGTTTGTTTTTTTTTCAAAATACCAGCTTCTAGACTTATTTATTAGTTCAATATTTCTATCACTTCAGATTTTATTAATTTCTCCCTTAATTTTTAGGATCTCTGATTTGGTTTTCTTCTGGGGATTTTTAATTTTTGCACTTTCAAGTTTTTTGATTTTCATGTCCAAATCATTGAACTTTGCCCTACATAATTTGTTAATTTATGAACTCAAGGATATAAGTTTTCCTCTCAGTACTGCTTTGGCTGCATCCCATAGATTTTGAAAGGATGTCTCATCATTGTCATTTTATTCAATGAAATTATTAATTGTTTCTATGATTTTTTCTCTAACTAACTGATTTTGGAGAATCATATTGTTTAATTACCAATTAATTTTTTATTTGGCTCTCCATGTACCCTTACTGATCATTATTTTTATTGCCTTATGATCTGAAAAGGTTGCATTTATTATTTCTGCTTTTCTGCATTTGTATGCCATATTTTTATCACCCAGTATATGGTCAATCTTTGTGATGTACCATTTGTTGCTGAAAAGAAGGTATATTCCTTTTTGTCCCTATTTATTTTTCTTCATATATCTATTACCTCTAATTTTTCTAAGATTTCATTCACCTGTTTTACATCTTTCTTATTTATTTTTTTATTTGATTTATCTAAATTTGATACTGGTAGGTTCAGGTCTTCCACTAGTATAGTTTTACTCTCTATTTCCTCCTTCATTTCTACTAGATTTTCCATTAGAAATTTGGTGCATACGTGTTGATTACTGATATTTCCTCATTGTCTATACTCCCTTTTATCAGGATGTAGTTACCTTCCCTATCCCTTTTAATCAGGTCTATTTTTATTTTGGATTTGTCAGATATCATGATTGCAACTCCTGCCTTCTTTCTATCAGTTGAGGCCCATAAGGTCTTGCTCCAACCTTTAATTCTGTCCTCGTGAATATCTACCTGCCTGATGTGTGTTCCTTGTATACAACATATGGTAGGGTTTGGGATTCTAATCCACTCTCCTATTTGTCTATGTTTTATGGGTGAGTTCATCCCATCCACATTCAAAGTTATGATTGTCACTTGTGAATTCCCTAGCATTTTGATATCCTTTCCTAGTTCTGTCCTTTCTTCTTTTGCTATATCCTTTTACACCAGTGGTTTACTTTTAATCAATCCCCCTAATCACCTCCCTTGACATGCTTCCCTTTCTGGTACCTCCCTTTTTGTTCCCTTCTTTGGGTTTTCTTAGGGTTTGTTAAGTTTCCTCCCCCCTCTCCTTCTCTCCCTTTTTGTACTCCCTCCCCCCCTAATGCCTTAGTTTTACCTTCTCCCTTACCCTGTAGGATAAGACAGAATTCAAGATCCCATTGGATCTAGATGCTCTTCCCTCTCAGTGTTGATTTCAATGAGAGTAAGGTTTAAGTATCATCTATTAGCACTCTCTTCCTCTCCTTCTTATAAGAGTATTCTTCCCCTCCCCTTCTCATGTGTATCTTTGTGTGAAAAAGATTATTCTATTTATTTTATTTCTTCAAGTATCTCTTGGTACCCTCTTTGATTCCCCCCACCCTTTTTCTTTTTTTCATATCATCTTATTGCCCTTAATGCCCCAATCTTTTCCTATGAGTGATTCTTCTAATTACTATTATAATGAATACAGTTTTTGAGAGTTACAAATAACATTTCGCCCATATATTAATATATATAATTTGATCTAATTGTAGCCCTTAAAGCCCTCTTTTTCTTATTTACCTTTTCATGTTTCTCTCTCTCTCTTTGTGTTTGGATATCAAACTTTCCACTTAGTTCTGGTCTTTTCTTTATGCCCATACTTTCCCCTGTAGGTATATATTCAGTTTTGATGAATAGGTGATTCTTGGTTGAAGACCCAGTTCTCTTGCCTTTCTGAATATCATGTTCCAGGTCTTGTGGTCCTTTAGTGTGGAAGCTGCCAGGTCTTGTGTCATCCTGATTGGTGCTCCTTGGTATCTGAATTGTCTCTTTTTAGCTTCTTGTAGAATTTTCTCCTTAGCTTGAAAGCTCTGCAATTTGGCAATTACATTCCTGGGAGTTGTCTTTTGGGGATTTAGTATAGAGGGTATTCTATGAACTCTTTCAATGTCTATTTTGCCCCCTTGTTCAAGAAAATCAGGGCAGTTTTCTTGGATGATTTCTTGTAGTATGATGTCAAGATTTCTATTTTTTTCTGGCTTTTCAGGTAGACCAAGGATTCTCAAATTGTCTCTCCTTTCTCTCTTTTCCTGATCTGTCATCTTGTCAGTGAGATATTTTATGTTTTCTTCTATTTTGCCAGTCTTTTGACTTTGCTTTATTAATTCTTGCTGTTTTGCAGCATCATTGGTTTCTAGCTTCTCAATTCTGGTCCTTAAAGCTTGGTTTTCTGCTTTAACCTTTTGATTTTCAGCTATTTTTTTTTTGGTTTTCTGCTATAATTTTTTTGATTTTCTGTTTGAACCATTTCCCATTTATCTTGCCAGAATGCAAGATATCTTTTTGATGAGCTCCAATTTAAATTCTTCCAGAGTTTGTGGAAAATTTCCATTTTTAGAAGGCTTTGTTTTTGTTTGAATTTCCTCCTGTATATCTTCTGTAGCCTGAGTTTTTCCTCCATAAAAATTTTCAAGGGTCACTGCCTTTTTTCCCCTTTTTTTTTGGAAGGAGTTTGTGGCTCCTATGTGCAATTAGCCATGACTGTGGAAAATTTACCTTCCCTTTTTAGTCAGAAATCTGGGTGAGATGGGCAGGTTTTCTGCATATGGAGTTAAGGAGCAAGGATTTTGCCTGAGGCAAGCTCTCAGATCTCCACAGCTGTGTTACCTTCCCGGGGGTGCCCACAGTCTGCACTCTCCTGCCTGCTGGGGTTTCTGGTATAACTGCTCTCAGGGGTAGGTCCTTAGTCATCTTAGTCAGCTCCCAAGACCTAGAGGTGCCCCTTGCTCACTCCAGAATTGCCCCTTGCTCACTCGCTGATTCTGATGCACACTGGCTCTAACTCTGGCTCCGTAGGTGGGGTGGGGTAGGATAGATTAGCTCACATTTGGGTGGGAGTTTTTTCATCCCCTTATAGTGTAGAAATGCCCAAATCCCACATACCTTCAATGCTACACGCTACTGTAGAGTCAATTCTTTCTTATGAAAATGGTTTTTTGCGTCTTTTGAGGTAGTCTATATTTGTGGGTCTTAGGAGATTAAGCATCCATGTCTAGACTGCTGCTATGCTTACCCAGAAGTCTCCTGAATGAGACATTTTTAGATATTTGAGGGAATTTTTTTTTTGCTTGACTATGTCTATTTGTTATAGGGATTTTGTCTTTCTTTTTTCTTTTCTAGTAACATGAGGGATAGGAAGGAGAAAATGATTTTAATTTTTAAAAGTGATGGGTTTCATATATTGTGAATTTAAGTTTTTTCTGCTAGAACTGATAGAGGAAGGCTATAGAAGGAATGAGGAAAAGGAAAAATTATCTAAGATAAAACCTAGCACCCTATGCTCATTATCAACTTCTTCCCAGTGCCTCTTTTTCTATTCCATGTTCTGCCATCCTAACCTTATAGATTATAATTCAATTGACATTGGTCACCCCTTGTGACAAGGAGCGCCTTGTGTACCTTGAAAGTTAAGTGCCATTTCTTAAATGTGGTATAACCACGAAAATGTGGGTTTCAAGACTGTGAATTGCCAAAACTGTAAAGATAATTTTTAGTGTCTTGATTTAAATCAAAAATAAGTGGTCACCATAGGAAAAATTCCCAAATATGAAAATACCAAGTCAGCTGGGTTTTATGGAGATTTTAATTAATACAAATGAAGGAATTAAGGAAAGGGAGAGAGAGAGAGTAAAGAGTAAATAGTATGAAGGGCCTAGGCCAAATGGCCTAGGCCTGAGCCTTAAGAGAGACTAGTCAGTCTTTAATCACTTACCACAAGATTTGTCCCAAGCAAAACTCCAGTCCTTCACTGAAATCTTCAACTCCTGAACTGAGTTCAGAGACCCAGCTCTTCCAACTAACTCCAAACTCCAACTAAGTTCAGAGAGCCAGCTACACCAAACTAACTTCAAATTCCCCCACCAAGTTCAGAGAGCCAGCTCCTTTTAAAGAGAACTTTCTCTTATGTCACCTCCCCTAAATTTTCACATCTACCAATCACAGTAGACGTTTTCCCCAGGACTGACCATTCTTAATTCACATCTTCTTTTGTTATCACCTTCTCTGAGTACACTAAAAGTTCACACCTCTTGCCTTTTGTAAGTTGCTTGACCTTTTTAGTGATTAATTTAACCTTTATAACCTTTATAAGTACTTAGCACCCTTTCGTATTAGATCTAAAAATAGACCTAGCTTAGGGTTTTTGCTTCACTATAAGTATGAATTGGGGACTTTTCATTGTTCAGTAAGGAATTTTACAATGTTATATTCCCTTAAGGCACTGTCTGAGCAGGGTGGAGTAATTTTAAAGTTCTCAACACATTCCTGACCAAGTATCTATATTGTTACAATAGGGGAATTTGCTCAACCAAATCTTCTAAGGTATAGTCTGAGGAATTTTAAGATTCACAGTGGTAATGCTCAGGCTACTTCTGCTCACTGTCAATCTCCAACACCTGTTCAATATATAGAGAAAAAAAGTATTTGCAAAAGAGCAATGTAAATTTCCAGGATGTATGTGAGAGGGAAATGATGCTATTTCCTTGATTGTAAACATTTTGAGAATAGAGATAGAGTGTTCTGCTTTTTTACTCTTGTCATATCCTTTTCCAGTCACACCAATTAGAATACAGTTCTAAGTAAACTCTTGTATTTTGAATATGTCCATGAAGAAAAATTGTTGAAAAGAGAAGGACAAGGTGGGGATATAAATGATACAAATGGGAAGAGGAAACTTGTTATAGTGACAAACATATTGGTCTTGAAGCCAGAAAGTCACAACTGGATTTGAGATTTGAATCATGACTTGGACACTTTATAGTTGTGTGACCCAGTGCAAGTTACTTAATCTTTCTTGGCCTGCTTTCTCATCTGTAAAATTGGGAGTAGGGTTTAGATTCAATGGACCTCTACAATCTGTTTCAGCTCTACAGTCATTATCTTATGATGGACATGTCTAAATGTATGTTTATGTATGTGTATTAATACAGATACATAAATCTATATGTATACATATACACAAAAAGATTTACAACTACTTTGTTATTTAGTCACTTTAAGTCATGTCTGACTTTGTGACCCATGTGGGGGTTTTCTTGGCAAAAATACTGGAGTGGTTTGCCATTTCCTTTTCTAGTTCATTTTGCAGATGAGGAACTATGGCAAACGGGGTTAACTGACTAGTCCAGGTTCACAGAGCTAGTAAGTATCTAAGACCAAATTTGAACTCAGGGAGATGAGTCTTTATGACTCTAGGCTCAGCACTCTATCTATTCCATACCTACTTCTATCTACTTCCAAAAGAATTTGAGGGAATTAGTTACCAAGATTAAACATAATGTAAACTACATTATACCACCAAAGTCATGGATTAAAGCCTTATCATGGCATAAAAGTGACCTCAGGTTCTTGAAGGCTATTTCAGTAGAACACAAGCTCTGCCAGATTTTAATAAGATGGAAAAAATTTAAGTGCCCATCCATCAATGCATTCTGTGTGTTTCATCATATGACTAGTATGGCCAAATTTAGAGTTATTCATTTCCAGAAGGTTGGCCACTAGATCACAATTCTTTTGGTCACAGCAATTCATGAAGATGATTTATTAAATTGTGAAGGGTTTTTGATTTGTTTTGGTGGAAAAAATCATTTAAAGCATTGATCGAAGAAGTAATTATAGGACAATCAAGGATGAAAACCAAAATGAGGATGATCTAATTTGGAGAAGGGAATAGTTATTACTAGGCATCTGTGATGAATTTATTCCTACTGTTGAATTCTCAATTTGGCTGTAAGTTTCCTGATGGCTAATGCAGTTTTCATTGTTTGACAATAGAAAGTAGATAGTGTCTGTAGAGACAAACCATTTCCTGGAAATAACCTCTAGTAGGAATTTTTCATTTAAGTTCCTATAAAAAGAATTTGAGGTAACATAAGGGACAATGTTTTCAGTTTTACAAAAGACTTCTAAAAGCTGTTCAAGTGTATAATTAAGAGAAATGGCCAAAAGCAGAGGAGAATCTGAGATTTAAAGAAGATGGACCCAGGAGAAGGCATATGGAACATTCAGGAAGCCGGTGGGGGAAGGGAGAATTGAGAATTCCATGGAAGATTCAAAAAGCAGAAACTGTTGGCCAGAGCTGGTTCTGGTTACTCGCTTCCCAAAGACTCTGACAAGAGCTAGGGAAGAGAGTTGCTATTCTAATATCCCTTCTACCTGACTGAGCTGAAGAAAATTCTTGCCCACTGAAGACACCTGCTGATTTTAAATTAAACTATTTCTCTTGATTACAAGCGTGCCATTCTTGCCCAAGAAAGACTATGCCATCCACCACCTGACACCCTTTTCTGCAATCTTTGGAAAATATATATTTGGGGGCAAAAGTATATAAAATCACATTTAAAAGCTTTAAAGTATTATGTAATTTGAGAACATTTTAAAAACCAGGAGAATTAAAAATAATATAATTTCATGAGTGAAATTAAAAATCAAAAATAAATAACACCTACTAATAATCATTTCCACAGAATTTTTAGTCATAGTAAATTCATTGTTTCAAATCAGGCAATTCCATTCTCCCCACACAAGCTCTTCTTAATATTATCTACCTGGATTTTCCTTATGTCCTAGTTGGTAATGTTTCTCTTATAATGTCTTCATTCCACCCCAGGGACAGATATATTTAGTGCTATTTGTTTAGTTGCCAATCTGCCTCAATAAAATACAGGATTTGTTGCGTCAGGGAAAACACTAGATAAGGAGATCAAAGATTTAGTTTTAATTCCCATTCCTGCCTCTGCTTCTTATTAGCTGTGTGATAGTGTAAGTCACAAAGTCATTTGTCAATTATTATCTCTTAGTAGATAATTCCCTTATCTATATGTCTATTCCTTGCCTCTGTTCTGAATTTCCAAATGCTCTTTGACATCTCAAAGTAAATGTTCTTTGTAGGCCCTTCAAACTCATTTTGTCCAAAATCAGATTCGTTATGTTAACCTCTCCTTCTTCCAAGCTTTCTCTTCTATGAACTTCCCTATCACTTCAAGGGTGCCATCAGTGACCCACACCCTCAAATCATCTTCAACTCCTCACTCTTGGCTAATCCACTGTCAAATCTTAGCATCTCTCCTATATGTTCTCTCCACTCTGTTCATACAGCCACAGTCTTCTAAACCTATATTATATTGCTAATGCCATCATGTTTTAAGGAGTCTCCATACCTCAAGCATCTCTCTACTGTAAACTCTCCTTGCATTAGCTGTCAAGGTGGTTTTTCTAAAGTACTGAATCTAACGATATTTCTTTCCTCCTGGACTCCATCCTACTCCCTCTCAATGAGTTCCAGTGATTTCTCTATATGTCCAGGATAAAATGTAGGCTTTTCATAGTTCATAACCTGAGCCCTTCCTACCTCTCTAGCCTTCTTACATGCCAATCTCCTTCTCTATGATCTAGCCACATGTACCAAGGTGCTGTTTCTTTAATATAATACTACAATTCCCTTCTTGGTGCTTTTTATCTGAATTTCTCCTATGCCTAATGTTCTGCCATACCCCACACGCCACTTCCACCTCTTAGTTTCCCCTGTTTTCTTAAAGTCTCAACTCAAATCCCATCTTCTACAGGTTTTTCCCAGTCCTTCCTAGCTACTAAGGCTTTTCCCTTTCATATTTCCTTAATCTATTCTCTATCTTTCCCTATCTCTCTCTGTCTCTCTCTTTCTCTTTCTCTGTCTCTGTTTCTGTCTGTCTCTCTTTATATTTTTGTTAGTCATTTTTCATTCATGTCTGACTCCTTGTGACCTCAGTTGATGTTTTCTTGTCAAAAAAATTGCAATGGCTTGCCATTTGATTCTCCAATTCATTTTACATATGAGAAAACTGAGGCAAAGTTAAATGACTTGCCCAGGTTTTGAGGTGAAGTATGAATTCAGGAAGATAAGTATCCCTGCCTCCAGGCCTGGCACTCTAGTCATTGTTCCACCTACCTGCCATCTCTACATACACCCACACATTTTCATACATTTATATAAAAGGTCTTGTATGTATATCAATATTTGCATATTATCTTTCTCATTTAGAAGGTACTTTTCTTTCAGAGATGAACTGTATTGTTTCCTGCCTTTCTTTCTTTTTCCATTACTTAGCATGATGTCCAGGATAAAACAAACACTTAATTAATACTTGGTGACTAACTTTCCAAGATTCAGTTTTCCTATTTTAAAAAAAGGAGAGATATAGTTGTGAAAATAAAATTAAATGAGTTAATAAAAAATTTAGAGAACTATGCAAAAAAGTTCTCCCTTTTGTATGAAACCTCTCCTAATGCTTCCAAGTTGAAAGTAGTTTTCTAATAACTTACATACTTTGTTCCTACCTCTTTTACATATTCATGTTCTATTTGTAGTGTGTTTGTTGATTTTTTTGTTTACTTGTTTATTTATCTTATCTCACTGAGTCAACTGTAAACTCCTTTGGCTGTGACCTCATCACCTAGCACAATGAGTCATGTAATAGGCAATAATTCAATATTTGTTGAATTTATTGGAATCCAAGGTTTCTTTATATCTTTCCATGAAAAGATTCCACTGAAATACAAAATATTGTTATTTCTGGTTAAAATAATTATTTTAAGTAAATATAAAGGTACACTTACCGGAAGGAGAGCCAATTAATACATAAAATAAATATAATCTCCCTCTTACCCCTTATTAGTTATGTTGTACATAACTTGGCAGTTGTACCGGCCAAGAAGAATCATCTAGTAAATTTCCAGAATATGTCAGGGACTCAAAACCATATAGATTTTGGAAGAAGAAAGCTTTTGTTTAAATGTTTAGCCTTATTGATCCATCAAGACCCCACACCCAGACTGCTACTTGGTTTTCTCTTTAAGGAAAAAAAAACTTCTTCCAAGACTAAAATGGAAAAGCAAGGATCACTTTTCAGCTATGAAAAAAACTAATAGAAAATAAATCAAACTTCATTCCCAGAAATTTCATTAGAAATGCTTTTATATCCAAATTAGCTTTAATTATTGCTCATTTCATTAGCAACACAGAAGAAGCACTGGTTTAAAAGGTCCCAGGTTTACATCATGATTCTGACACTTAGTAAATTTTATGATCTTGAGATGTTCATATAAACTCTGAGGCTCACTTTCCTCATTAGTAAAATTTGGATAATAATACCCATACCATCTCCTTCACAGAACTGTTGTGAAAGAAGCACTTTGTTAACCTTTTAGTGTTATGTAAATGAGAAATACCATTATTATTTTTCCAATATGTAATGTTCTATTCTGATGACACTAAAAATGACAAACTCCTAACACTGAACCAGTAAGGAGACTTTTGAATGCCACCTTTCCTATACAGAATGACTTGCCCATGGCTTTCCCCACAAAACTTTAGATCCCACAGTCCATGCTGTACTTGTGGTTAGAAGGAGAAAATAAAAATGTAGGTGTCCAGTTACAGTACTTCTGTAACTTGGACCACCACAAACATTTACTGAAAAAATAAGAGACCAACCATCACACAGTGTCCTCAAAGAGGACAAGAAAAAAAAAAGAGGGATGGCACATTCTACCAATTGGGTAGTAATCCTTTTCAGGAAGAGGCAAAGCAAGGCAAGAAGAACATAGAAAGAACAAAGCCTTGTCATATACTGAGAAAAACTCGCATATGAACAGACATTTCCAAAGCTGGAAGGAAAGAAGGTCATTTCCATTCAGGTGAGAAACTTAAAAGCCAATTCTGTTCTGTAGGCAACCTTGATGACTGCTGAAATAAACATAAACAGAGCAAGGATTCTGAACGTGGGGTATATGGACTTTTAAATATATATTTTTAAATATTTGGTTATATTTTTATTTCTTTTATGAAACTATGTATTTTATTTTAAGCACATAAAAATCATTTTGAGATGTCTTTAGGTTTTACCAGATTTCCATCCATGACACAAAAGAAGTTAAGAACCTCCAGTTTTCGAAGTATAGAAGTCTAACCTTGAACTCATCTGCCTAGGAGGGCAGTATAGTATAATAGACTACTGGATTTGGTATCAGAGGACATTGGTTCTTGGCCCACCTTTGTTATTTACTATCTGTATGACATTTAAAAAGATCATTTATTCTTTCTGGGTCTCAATTTCTTCATCTGATTGGACCAGGGGACTTCTAAAGTCACTTTTAGTTAAAAATTTATATTAGATATGCATCTGTCACAAATTTGGATATAGATATATGCCTATTCTACAGAAATATACCTATATCTCCATTACATATTTATAGGTGTATACTATATATGTATGTGTATAGGTAGGTATATGTACATAATATGTCTAGAATATAGATATCAATATATACCTATATATGGATCTGAACCTGTGATTTCAGTGTAGAGAAGTCCAAAATAAGAAAAATCCTTCTATCAATACAGGCCAGCATCTTTTTTGCAACTTGGTGCTTAAAGAATTTCTTAAAACATTGCCATTAGGTGATTTACCCAAGATCACATAGCCAGAACTTGTCAAAGGCCAGACATGAAGCCAATCCCTTCCTGGCCCAAAGGAGAACTTTCTCTCCATCCTTTTTTCTGTTCCCCCATAATACACCTATGCATACATACATATGTATATATATATATATATATATATAATATACACTTGTATATAAGTATCCATATATATACATATATGCTTGTAAATACACAAATTATTACTCAAGAATTACTTGATTTTTATCTAGTTAGTCACTCATTGGGAATGGAAGTTGGAATTATTTGTAATGAAAGGATGGTTATATAATAGAAACCAGCATATGCTTGCCAAAAAGAACCTGGGGAAGAGAGGGTGGTGCTTTCTAACTCCTAGAGATTGCCCATATGGATTATGTTTGAGGTACAGTTGGAACTGTTGAGTTCTCACAGTTGAGAAAGACTCCCAAGACATTCTTTGTCTGGCATGCTAATTCCTTGTGATGAATGCATTTCTAGTGTTTCTCAACTGCTCTCCACCCCCATCCTCTGGCCCAAATTACTTTAATTTTAGTGAGTCCCTGTTAGTCCCTTATATCTGTAGCCTTTAGACACTTCTGGGGAATGGACTCCCTCAGACAATCATTATAAGACTGAGAATCTATTAAGAGACAGAATGGACAAAGTTGTCCTATTTTATACTCCACAATGTAATGTTAACTCTCTCGCTAATTCACTGTTTGATCTTGGCTGTGTCACTGAATATATTGAAGACTCAATTTCCTCTTCTGTAAAATAAGGAGACTGGATTACATAGACTATTTAAGGCCTCTTGTATTCGAATCTGTTTTTAAAAAGAGGTGACTAGTTTCCAAAAGGAGAGGATTCCTATAAGGCGATTCCTTGCAGAGCTCTAAAAGAGTTTATTTCCAAGCAAATAACTTAGGTATGATAGCTGCTTTATACCTACTGTAGCTTGAGATTAAAAGATTTTAAAATGTTCAGTTTTCAAAAGATTATGCTGGAGTAAGTGGGCCAATTTCTGCCCACACATACTTCCAAGTGACGTCAATGGGAGCTGTGCACACAGATCTCCAGGCAGGTTTTGGCTCATTATATGTGTTTTTATTTAAGAACAACTGCAGAAAAGATTCCTCTCAACTCAAATTACACAATTTGTTCTTCCTTGAGTCCTGAGTCAGCAATAGCTATAATATGAAAAATAAAGGAAGATATTCCTCACAACCAGCATCATAATTGAAATAACACTATTAAGCACTGATGTTTTTAATTCTCAGGCAATTTCTACACAGGAGTTGTTGGGTATTTTTTAATAGATTCAGTGTAACATTTCACAGCACTATTAACAGTCTGATAATTCACAGGTTGAAGGACTACTGGAAAAAAAGCATTACTAATTCACTCTATTTTGTCCTGGGTTTAATTCCTAACACATTCATTGACCTTGCTGTGTATGTCCTGAGCAAGTTAATCAACCTCTCTGAAGACTAATGGAGCCAACTGCCTGAGAAGGAAAAAAAAAAGAAATTTCATTTTTGACCTCAGCTCATCATAATTATTTTTACATTGTGAAGAATAGTCTTCTATTTTAATATTTAAGTAGACCTGTAATAATAACATAAATTCACCACCACAGATTACACATTCTTCTAACTCCCTTCTCCCAATTCCCAAACACATCTCATCTTGCTTATGTTTTTCCATAAATCCTCCTTAGGGACTTTACCCAAAATTCTAGAAATTATTCTGTTTTTTTTCTTTCAATATTTCATGAATATCATAATTCTTAGAGAATGTTTTCCATTCCTTTTGCTATTGTTTTTATGGGCAGTTTTGAGGAAGTCTTTTGCCACTTATTAAGCAGGAATTATTTTTGGTACAATGCTATAAATTACTTGACTACACTCCCAGTCTTTCTGTTTGGGTCACTGAGTTTCAGTTCTCCAGAGATCATTTTGTCTATGATTTGTGGCCAGTTACCATCATTAGAAAAAATGTTGATATTAATAAAGATTGCAAAGAGCAATTTAGGATCAATTAAAGTGTTACACAATGTCCCAAATCCAATCCAATCTAGTCTCTTTCCTCCTGCTATTCAATTTTTGATCAAGCACATTGTCTATCTGGAGCTCCTTTCAAGTATACACATATGGACCATGAATTGATTGTGTTGTTATTTGTCTAATGTTTGTTTTTCATCCAGTTTGTTTTTGTCTTGTGAATAGTCATCACTCTCTTTCAAGAGACTATAATGTTATTGAGACTTTATAGTATTTCAATATCATCAGAAAAATGTCATCAGCAAATAGGAGTATTTGTAGAATTTTGGTGCTAAAAAAGAATCTCTCTTCTATTTGAATTTTGTGCAAGACATCCTCTAGGAAATATATGCAATAAGCATAAATCTCCTTGTTTTATTCCTCTGTTTGGTTTGGATACTCAACCATTCTTTGAATAAATTGCCTTCATCATGGAGCCTTATATAATCATAATAAAATGGGCAGGAATCACCTTGTTTGGCAAGGAGTCAAAAATTTATTCTACTTAATCAAGTACTATTTTATAATCAATAATCAGGTAATATTTTTAAATTGGTAAACAATAGCCAGAGTGGATCTTAGGTATTATGTATTTGACAGTCAGTTGTGCAGTTATGAAGATGTGCCATATTATAAAAATCATCAGCAAAAGCCTGATCCCTTCTCATATTTTTATCATGGATACCTATGTATATGTATATCTAGTTGCACAAAATGAAAAAGTAAGCAAATAGGTTAGTAGATATTCCTGAAAGCAGTTTGTAGATGAAATTAGATATTACTATCTTTTTTCTTGGAAAAAAATTTTTTTTCTTCAAAAAAGTAAATAATTTGTGTTCTTTTTTTATTCCTTTAGAATCTTTCCTTCTTTGATAAAATTTGAAAATTAATCTCTGAGTGCCCTAAAAAATTTATTGGTTCTAGCATGATTTCTTTTCCTATGTTATTTGTCAGATCCATCCATTCATCCTGACTTTATTTTCTTCAGTGGAATTTCCACATCCTCACAAAGTTTCTCAATTACTGAGATGATGGAGTTCAAAGGCGGTAGTTCCACCATTTTGGAATAGATCACTAAAGAAAGGGTGACAGATCTATTTCATTCCATACTTATTTTGTTCCCCTTCTGTTTGCATCAGCACCCTTCTCTTGAGAATATCTAAATTTACTAAGTCCCTTGCTAAACTCTCAAGTGATTTGTTTGCCCTTTAACTGAGTCTTGCTATTTTTGTGGGAATAATGCTAATAATCTCCTATTCTTTTCCTCCTACAAATAAGTTTGTACTCTAAACTGGTATTGACATTGGTTTCTATGTCTTTTGTTTGACAAGGAGATCAATGTTTGCTGACTAATGATGTGACCTCCTGAGTTGTCTATTTCTCATTGAGTTGCTATAGTGATAACAGAAGTCCACTAAGATACTGCATTTTTTGAGGGTAGTTGTGTGGCTCAATGGATTGAGAGCCTGACCTAGAGAGGGGAGCTCCTAGGTTCAAATCTGGCCTCAGACATTTCCTAGCTGTGTGATCCTGGGCAAGTCACTTAACCCCCATTGCCTAGCCCTTACTACTCTTCTGCCTTAGAACCAATACAGGATATTGATTCTAAGATGGAAGGTAAGGGTTTAAAAAAAAAAGATATAGTGATTTTTGTGATGTCATCTGTTCCTCATCAGCTCCTTCCATTTCTTTTATTGAAGAAAATATTTATGATGTATATGGAAGAGGAAGAAAGTACCCTCCAATTAGGCTATCTCTCCCTCTAATTGTATGGCCCCTCTTTGAAGCCTGCATTTATGTCCAAGGCAACAATCTCAGCAGGTCACCATACAAATTTCATCATACCTCTGTGCTGGGTACCACCCTCCCTAAGACTCTCTCTCAATTTTTCAGCCTTCCTTTTAGGTGTGGTCTTTTCCCATTAGAATGTAAACCACTTGAAGGCTAGAACTGCCATTCTTTTTGCTTGTATTTATATCCCTGGGGCTTAGCACTCAGTAAAGGCTTAATAAATGCTTGTTGTCTGACAACTAAGAAATCTGGAAGCTTTTTGTCTTTTTCTGCACTTGGTCCCAATTTAAGTGTGACCTCAAAAGGTCTATTCTAAATCTGACAACCATTTCTACCACTCCTACTCCCACTCCCAATTCCTGCATACCTAATCTTGCCAGTACTTCCATACTCACCCATCACCTAGACTGTTCATGATCTCAAACACTTCCTTGTGAAACACTGTCATTCAGTTCCTTGAGGGATATTTCCTCATTGGATAATAGCTCTAATTTTATAATGTCAATTCACAGAAAAATAAGATTCATTTGACTAACATTAACTTTATGGCCAACTTTGCCAAGAATTCACTTATTCCATAAAGTGAGAAGGTACCCATAAAAAACATTGAAAACAGTTAGTCATGCTAAAGTTATAACTACTTGTAATTTTATGTTAGAATAAATATATAAACTCTAAAGAAAAGAGCATATGAACTGTGCCTTTATTTTTAGAGTGAGGAGCTACTACTATATAAGTTGCTTAAATTAGAAGCAAAGCTGTCACTAGGGTGGAGTAATCAGAACTTTGGCCTAGGGCACTGAGATTTAAATGGGACTGAGGGTTCTTACACTCCATCAGCAACATAACAACTAAGCCTAACACCTAGTTATCAATAATAACTAACTAAAATAGGGAATTTAGGAGGCAGCCTGATGTCTCAGTGGATTGAGAACCAGACCAAAAGATGGGAGGTCCCAGGTTCAAATCAATCTAGCTCCAAACATTTCCTAACTTTGTGACCCTGACCAAGTCACTTAACCCCTATCGCCTAGATCTTACCACTCTTCTGCCTTGGAACCAGTTCACGGTATTGATTCTAAAATGGAAAATAAGGGTTGTTGTTTTTAATATAGGGAATTCAAAGTATTCCTCAGAGTCTGTACCTCAGCCCCTCACCATTGACCATCTACTAGGCAATTGACTCAGAATTATTACATTTCTGTATAATTTTTTTTTATTTTAAATCTTTGCACATAGATATTTAAGTAAATCACACACAATCCTTTTTCAATAGAAATGTAAAGACTTTTTGAAAAATTAAGTGTTAATATGCAATTATGTATGCACCATTGTTTTTTCCTTCATATGCATGAATTGTAGTTCAAATTTAAAATATAGTTCCTAAAAAGGGGGTTGGGGAATGTCCTCTCTGTTCATGGGGACTAGCGTTTAGCTTCTCTGTCTCTGAGTTATCTGCTGTAGTCTTTCCTTCCAAATAACCATCTGTCCTCAGGTCTTCATTGCTACCCTGATCCAAAAATCTCAACCCAAAAAGGTAAATTGATAGATTTTTTGTTTGCTTCTTGGCCCCTGTTACATTGTATGAAGCTTGTTGAGGTGCCAAAATTGTTACTTAGTAACTAGTAAGTGTAAAACTCAGGATCTGAACCTATGTAAATTCAATGCTTTTTCTTCTACACAACACTTTGCCCCTTTTAAGTACTTAATAATTTAATGAATGAATGACATATCTCCCTATTTAATCCATGAATGTTTCTTATTTTTATTGCATTCAATATTGAACTGAAAGAGAAACAAAATACTCAATTCCTTCTTAGATAATTTTTAAAGAGACTTGGCTATCTTTTTTGGAGCCTTATAGATGTGTGTAGTCATAATTTTATAGATTCTTCAAAATGAAAAATAGTCAGTCTAAATCTAGTAGCACAAAAGGTACTACCCTCTTATGACTGAAGAACATTAGACAATATGCTCTTTCACATAACTTAAAAAAGAAATTGTATTCACTCCTCTTGGCATTACAGTCATGGTGACAACTTTAGAGAGAAGGCCATTGTGAAAGATAAAACTTCCCTTAGTTTAGGGGTTATGGCCAAGGCCATTATAATCCCATATAATCATGTTTATGATACCTTGATACCTTTGCCCCATGTTGCCTTTTATATCATGGATAAAGTTAATTGTCTTTAAGAAGAATGATTTCTTCTACAGCATCTATGACTTGAATCTTTAGATGACTAGGAATCTGATTAAAACTGAAAAAAGAATGCTCGGTGATGACTTAATGATCTTTGAGATAGGAAGTGTTCGCATAAGGTAATACAGAATAAGGTAAACCAGTGTTGTCTATTTTGACTGATTGTAGAACAGAAAAAGGTGGGCCCGAAGAGGCTAAATATTAGGAAGAATGGCCTCAAAACAAGGGTTCTGAAGATTCAGAAGTGAAAACATGGGAACGTGCTCTGGATTTGTTAATAAACTGTAATTTCTGGATGATTTGGAAGTTATTATGTTTAAAGCAGGGAGTATTAACCTTTTTTGTAGTATGGATCCTTTTATCAGGCCATTGGAGCCTATGGGCCTCAACTCTGGACAATGTAAATTTATAAAATAAAATACAGGATTACAAAAGAAATCAATTGAGTTGAAATGTCATTGTCAAAAACCCAGTTCACCCAGAGAAAGAACTGGTGGAGTCAGAATGCAGATGGAAGCACACAGTTTTTCATTGCTTCTTTGGGTTTATGTTTTGGGATTTGGGTTTTATAAAATTACTCACATAAAAAAATGAATAATATGGAAATGTGTTTTGCATGATAATACATGTATAATCCAGACTGAATCACCTGCTAGCACCATAAAGGGGAAGAGAGAGAGGGAGATAAGTTTGATCACATAACTTGGGGAAAATTGTGTGGAAATTTGTTAGTACATGTAATTAGCAAAAAATAAATGAAAATAAGTAGAAAAAGAATTTTTAAGCCAATTCAGAGATACCATTTAAGAACCCCTGGTCTAAAGAAAAATGTTGATATAGGCTGGGTTGAATTAGATTCAAGTCAACTCAGTTAAATTAAATTCAAAATTCTTTATTAAAAAACTAACCAATGTCTATAGAACCACATGTAGGGACTAGGAATTCTGAGATAGATATGATACTAGTTATTCTTTCCAAAAAGTTACAGTAAGATGGGGGAAGATGAGTAGGTAAGAGATGCATACAAAATAACGATGAGATAAATGCAAAAAAAAAGACTCAGCCACTGTATTATGGGAAATTTAAGAGGGTGACTTTCAAATGGTGACAGGAGAAATGGATGTATGGGTAACCTTCAAGTAAAAGAGAGACTTTAGCAAATGGGAATCCATGGTGGTGTTTGGTGGGTAGCAGGGGCATTCCAGGCAAGGTGAACAGAATCATCAAAAATAACACAGAAGCAGGAAAGGGTGGAACGACAGACACAAAACCTATTCCAGTTTGGATGCAACACAGTAGAAGAAAATTAGATGATCTTTCCCAGTCCCTGGCAGTTCCATGATTCTAAGATTTGCCATTGCCAAAATTCATTATTGACTTTTTCAGCTAAAAGTAAATAAACCAGTTACCAGGCAGAGTATTTCAGGATAAGAATGTAAAAATCAATATTTGGTGCATGCACTGAATTTGCAAGGGGCCTCTCCCAGACTTCTCTTTTAAGAAACACCTGTTATTCACTGTGTATAAAGTTATTAGTCATTTCTTCCTTCCAAGTGCCTGACAGAGCTACCAAGCAGAGATGCCATTATTTGCAAAAAGCAGATAAAACCAATCATCTCTTTCAAAAGTTGTCATTTGATATCCCAGAATGCTTTGGGGAAGGGCACTTTGCAGGTTTGTCTTTCCTGTTCTCTCTTCTGGTGCTGGGCTATCCTGTCTTCTTTCTACAGAAGGCTGTATTTTAGTTTCATGCATGTGCTATGTATTAGGACATTGAAAAAGAAAATGTTGTGCAGGAAGTATTATCAAAAGAGGGGCATTGAGTTTTCCTAGAAGTAGAATAACTATTAATAGCGCTAACTTATTAATAGCACTTCTATTGGCAATAGAGTTAGATAAGGGTGGCTTATTATTTCTCTACATTTTCTCTCATTTCCCCCCTTCTTTCTATACTCTTGTTTCCATTCTCTTCCTCTATGAATGATCCTGCCTCCAGGTTGCTCAAGTCAGGAGACAAGTTCCTGAATGCTCCTTTACTGGGAGTCACTTAAATGTGTGAACCTAGACAATTCATTTTACCTCTTTGTGCCTTATGAAATATGTAATATAGGAAAGGCAAGAAAGAGACTACTACTAATAATAATATACTTAGATGTATGCACTTCAATTTTTGGGAGGGGAAGAGTCTACTTGAGTTAAAATAGAGAAGTGTGATATTTAATGTGTAAGGATGAAAATAGCTCTTATACCAGCAGGACATAGTCAATAGGAAGCAAAGCCTGGAGTCAAGAAGAAATGAGTTCAAATCCTGCCTCCAACACTTACTTTGGGACCTTGGACATATCACTTAACTGCTCTGTGCCTCATTTTCCTTCTTTGTAAGGTGATGAGGTTGGGTACAGTGTCCTCTAACGTCCCATTTTTGTTATAGGATAGGATTCCAGTTCAAGTATGATTTGGATTATAAAATCTGTGTTTCTATGATTCATATATATCAGATAATCAGATTGCCCTAAAAGGGAACTTAGAAGTAGCCCACTCCAGTCTCTTCATTTTACAGTCAAGGACACAGAAGCTCAGAGGGATTAAATGAACTGTGACTTTTTTTAAAGTTCTGGTACATTTTTTAATTTGTTTTAAACCCCTGATATTAAAGAAGCAAACTGAAATATTTTAATATCCCACATTTATTTCAATAACAAAATAGAAAAAAAATTCATAAGCCCCAAACAAGCAAACAAAACAAAAAGAAACAAAGATCTCATGGCAGATTGATAAGAATCCCAGTCTCCAGTTTAGGTCTCTTTACTTCTAGCCTTATGCTATTTCTGTATTGCTTGTGACCACTGTGGTGCCTTCTTTTATTCTCTGCTCTCCCCCACTAGTTCCTCAGGGGCACAGGAAAAGCCCTATACTTGGATAGACACCTCTTGGGATTTTTCTGTTTGGTTAAGGATTGTGCTACAGCCCAGAAATGTGAGACACACAATGCATATGAATGAAACAATTTTTCATTACCATCTTTCTTTTAAAGAAATCCTTTGGCTTTATGAGCAGGATTTTATGACTCTCTACAACATAATAAATAGTATATAATAGTGTCCTCACTTTACCTCGGATGTGAATCTCACCAACAAGTAAATATCAAAACTCAGATTTCTTTTTTTGGAAAATGGTATGCAAGGTACAGTTTTGATTCTCTGTATGCTGTATCAAATGAGAGGAAAAGAAATCAGCTCTGTATATCAAGATGGGTTATCTACTCTTTCACTGATCAATTGTGGTAAGAAAAGATAAAAAGAACAGATTGATATGTCTAATGTGTATATATTATATATGTATATATGTAATATATATACACACATATATGTACATATTGCTACTATGTGCCAGACACTGTGCTGGAAGCTGAGGATATAAACAGAAATAATGAAATAATTCCTATTAACAGGGGATTTACATTATAATGGGAGACATATAAATACAAGCACCCCTAAATATATATATATACACATATATGTATATATGTATGTATATGTATATCTACCCCATCTTCCTTAGAATAAAATCTTTGGGGCAAAAGCTGTTTTGGTTTTTTTCTTTGCATCTTCATTATCTAGCACAGTACCTAGTACATAGTAAATACTTCATAGATGCTTGTTAATTGATTGGTTTATTGATTCTCCATTTCCTCCTTTGCAAGAATGAATAGACTAGGCCCTGCCCTCCCTTACCCTAGACAGGGGAGGGAGAAAGTGCTCCCATTGGACTGTTGGGCAGAGGGGTGGATAATATGAGAAATGTCTTCACACAAGGTGGAGAGGGGAAGGAGAGTGGCCCAAGGGCTCCACTCCCCTCCAGCTCTGCTCCCCATCAGCTATGTGACATTGTGAGCTATAAGCCCTTCAAACCTAGCTCCTCTCCAAACCCACCATGGGAATCAACTTTGCCACAGACTTAACAAGATGAGACCCATGCTGCACCCTCACACCATATAAAAGCTGCCCACTTTACCCTAGACAAGGGAGGGAGGAAGTGTTCCCATTGAACTGCTGGGCAGAGAGGCAGATGACGTGAAAAATGTCCTCAGGTTCATGAAAAGAGGGAGGGGAACAACTTGCCCCAAATACTTCTTGTTTTCCAGTGATGAACTCTGGTGGGTCCACAGAGAAGGCTCTGTATTCCTTCTCTAGCACAAGCACCATAGGTTCACCACTACAGGACTAGACTAAAAGAATGACAAAGCGATAGGATTTAAGAGTTGTTCAATTTGTCCTACTCTTCATGACCTCATTTGAGGTTTTCTTGGCAAAAATATTGGAATGGTTTGCCATTTGTTTCTCCATCTTATTTTACAGATGAAGAAAATGAGGCAAACAGAGGTTAAGTGATTTGCTCAGGGTCACATAGCTAATAACTGTCTGAGGTCACACTTGAACTCAAGTCTTTCTGACTCCAGTACCAGTTCTCTATCCATTAAGCCACCAACTACCAGGATTTAGAGCTAGAAGGAGCTTTATTTAATCTAACCCCTTAAATGAGGCAAATGAGGCTCAGAAAGGATGTCAATTAAGTTAAATTTGACCTAAATTTATTAAGTAACTTCTATAAGTAAGTCGCTATAACAAACATATATTTTAGTTCTGAAATACTATTCATATCTTACTTGTGTGGAGTATCAGAAGATATTTTAAAATATAATTAGTTTTAGTACGCATGAGGCAGAAATGTTTGCAAAGTAGTCAAAAAGGAAGCAAAAGACATAGTACTTTTTACTTAATCACAGAAATCTTGGAACTGATTTTCTAACAGGGGTTTATATAGTGCATGTGCACAATTGCCTTCCTGCTGACCACACACATAACCCAACATCCAAGATGCAATTAGGTGCATCCATGGTAATGGCTCCCTACTTTCTTCTTGTGGTGACTTGGCACTGGAAAGAGTTGGTCCTTTGGTATGGTGCAGCAAACCATGGGTGGTCTTTGGTCTTTGCCACCCCTATGATGGTAGCAGAGGAAGAGGTGTTGGTTAGTTAAAAAGTTAGGATAATTTAGTTAAAAGGTTAAAAAAAAAAAGGAAGAGACAACTTATTCCTTGCTCTCTTGCTTCAACTCACTGATGTGGCAAATAGCACTCTGTCTCTATTTACTTTGTCTCTACTTACTTTGAGGGAAACGTGGGGATAAGTGGTGCTCTTTTCTCTAGCTCCATGGTTTATCCCATATAGATTATTACCCCAACTGAGAGAGTGTATGTTTGGTCCCTTGGATACTTTTCCATTTCGTATTTCCTTTCCTGGGTGGGTAATTAAACTTTATTGCAAAGTAGACACAAGCAAGCTTGGAAGTACCTTTAGTAATTCAAATGATCTAGGAGTAGTGGACCCATTAAGTGACTTACCTGGGGTCAATGAAAGCTTCTGTCTTAAGGAAGATAGCTACAGATAAGAAGGAATCTAAAAGCCTGGCCTGGCTTGCCAGAAGACATGATGCAAAGCTGAGACTAAAGGAAAAATGCCTATTTAGTGTCCTACCACTTGCATTATGTTTAAGCAGCAGCCTCCTTTGAAAGTATAATAGTAGTTTTTAAGTTATGCAACTAAATTCTGTTTTAAGTTGTTTTGTAAATGCATGCCTTTGAGCTTTTACATTACTTTTCTGGGCACTATTTCCATACCTATCCCATACCAATAATGATAATAGCATTTATATTGAGCTTGAAGGTTTGCATAGTGTTTTACAAATATCTCATTTCACTCTCACAACAAGAAGCAAGTGCTACTACTATCACAATTTTGCAGAGAAGGAAATTGAGGCAGGAGGAAGTTAAGTGGCTTGCCCAGAATCACATGGCTAGTATGTGTTTGAGGCTTGATAATTTGAACTCACATCCTCTTCACTTTAATTCTAACATTTTATCCACTGTACCTACCACATAGCTGCCTCTTATACCTGATAACATTCAATTCATATCATATATTGAATATCTTTTACTCTCCACTTTGGAAAAACTTGAGCTCAAACTGAAACTTTAAATAATGTGTTCCTGGGATGCTGGGTTGGAGGTTTAAAGCATTCAAAAATATTTAAAAAGAAGCCCATTTCTTTTCTCATTAGAAACTAGACTTCCCCAAGGATTAAACCTGTCCTGGATGGATATGGATGACTCCAAAGCAGGAGGGCTTCTTCAAAAGAGGGAGTGAGTGCAATATGCCAGCCCTTTGGGCTCAACAATCAATATTTGTAAATGTTACAATAATAAGCTTTATTAATTATTCCAAATCTCTGTCTTATAGTTATTTCATGATATAAAAATTCAACATCTCTTCCCATTAATTCTCTCTTGACTAGTTTGGCTGCACTTCTCCCTTCCCTTGTTTGAATGTCCATTGCTTTGGTAGCTCCTTAAAAGCTCCAAATAGGGAATCCATAAGATTTCTCCCAGCCCAAGCCCCATGTTACCTCATCAAGTAGCCCTCTGGTGCCTGACACTACTACAAAGTGGCTGTTCATCAGTCCTCCATTCCCTTGACTTCTCTCAGAGTTACTGAACGTGGGGAACCACAGACTCAAATGTCACATTCCCGTGGTCTGTGGTGTTCTGATCCTCTGTCCACAGTGAACCTTCTGCACTGGCTAGTCGGATTGGGGTTGGGCGGGGGTGTTTTGTTTGATTGTTTTAAGTGAAGATGGATACAACCATTTACCACCAGCCTTTGTGGGGATATGGGGGCAGGGAGAGACAGGGAAGTGAAGAAATATGGTCAATAATTGCATCTTTTTTACTCCCCATGAATGCTCTTGGAATACCTCTCTCAGAATCTTCCACAAACCACAATTATGTGGAGAGAGAAATATGTTACGGAAAAGCATGTCAACTTAATAAAGTGACTTAGTGCCCAGTAAAGAAAGCATAGTGATTTTTTTCCTCCTGTTTCCGAGGCAGAAAGTCTTAAAGGGGGAGGGGGAGGGGGGTAATCATTTTAATCAAGTGCCACTGGATTAAGCCCACAATTTATGTTCGACAGAATCTCTCAGAGCAGCTACCTTCTCTTGAAGGCTGATATATTTTATAGTCAGCCCAGTTAGCTACTATTGGGAGTTGGTTCATTAACTTTCATGGAAAATAATGAGCCCTTGACTACTTCCATTTCACTTTAAAACACAAAGAGAGAAAAAAAAAACAAAGGGAAAGACAATAAAAAAAACCAGCAACAATAAAATTCCTTTCACTAAAAAAAAAAAGAACAAAAAAAACCTAAAGAAAATTCTCAGGAACTTGACCTATATCAACAGTAGACCTAACCATTCCTAACTTATCTTGCTCTAAACATAGCTGAGAAACCCCCTTTTGTTGTCTTTAGAATATTTCATAGCCATCTTAGTTGATTCTGTTCTTTATTTTTTTTTGTACTGTTCATTTTTTGTACTTTGATACCAAAGAAAAATCATGCCATGGGTTTTGAAGGCTGGGGTTCAAGTTCAAATATTTACTCCACCTTTACTAGCAAAGTGACCTTGGGACAGTCATTTTATCTCTATACTAATTTCTTCACTTGTAAAATTAATAATCTCTAAGATATTTAGCCTGCCCCTCAAGAGTATTACCCCTATATTCTCACTAGCCTTGGCAGTCTAGGTGCCTATAGGATGGTTCACCATTTCTTCCTTTAGGATTCAAGGGGGAATTCTGAGAAGCCAAGGTTCAGCATTCATGAAACTCCATCCAGCATGCTCCCTAATATTGATTAATAAGTTGACATCTCCCTGATATCCACTGGCTAGTAGACATCAATTAATTCTTACAAAGTGATATTTAGTGAAAAGGTATAGCAAGGATCAAAGTATATTTAAAAAGAAAAAAAGACATACTCTTCACCTCTTCCCATACTGGTTACTGGGGAGAATGGTCTCAAACTTATGTTTTATAAAAAGAATCCCAGTCTCTTATCACAAATCTGACAGCAAGTATATTTCCTGTCTATAAGAGCCTATCTCTCCCTCTGTGATATCCCAGCCAAGTTTATTTCTGGGGGTGGTATGATTAATGGATAAGTTGTTTCTTTGCTTGTAGGATATAGTATCTCGCCTGCAGGATCAAGTCAGGACTAGACTGGGTAAAGGAGGTTGTTCCTAGAGTCCCCACCAGACTCAGTTGCTATAGCAATCATCAAACTCCTGATTTCTTGGAGCTCATCCTAAAATAGAAAGAAAAAGAAAGAAAGAAAGAAAGAAAGAAAGAAAGAAAGAAAGAAAGAAAGAAAGAAAGAAAGAAAGAAAGAAAGAAAGAAAGAAAGAAAGAAAGAAAGAAAGAAAGAAAGAAAGAAAGAAAGAAAGAAAGAAAGAAAGAAAGAAAGAAAGAAAGAAAGAAAGAAAGAAAGAAAGAAAGAAAGAAAGAAAGAAAGAAAGAAAGAAAGAAAGAAAGAAAGAAAGAAAGAAAGACAGACACTAGGCATTTACATTCACATGGTGGAAGTGGAGTAGAGGCTTTATCTCTTATCCAGAAGGAAGTTGGAGAAGTGAAAACTAGAGATTGTTCACTCAAACCTTTTATAAGTCCTTGGCTGTGGCTTTGTAGTTAATTGGATATTTAGTGTCACCATATATACAGTAAGATGAAAGAAAAACAGTCAGCGGATGCATGAGCTAGCAGGGTAAGGGCCTTTTCACTATACATGCCTAGAAAGAGGATTACTAAATGTCCACTGAGGTCCAAAGTAGGCAAAATAATTTCATATACTCCAAAAATGGAGACATCATCCATTACCCATTAAAATTGAACTTGCAGAAAAACTGTTGCTATATCTCCCTTGGTTTCTATGTATCCTCTTTTTCTTCCACATTAGAATTTTTTATGATCAGATAGAGTTTCCACTTTTAAGACCCTGATTTCATTTGGATGTAATTTCCTTTTAAAGTCTCAGCCCATGTGTTGTATGTTTTGTACATTTTTCTTAAAGGAAAAAAAAAACCTGATTAAAGGCTATAGACATCATCAAGGAAAACTCAAAGGAAGAGATAGCTTCTCCTGCTTCTCATTTTTCTTAATAAATATTTGAAAGCTCTTCTCCTCAGGCAAAGGGTTGCTAAATCTCAAGTGGATGCCTAAAGAAAAAGATGAAAATTAATTGTTTATGGAAAAATATCCATGGAGAATTCACTGAAGATCATTTGTAAAATGATCATTTTAATGGCACAGTAATTTTGGAAGGGATTAAATGAAACTAGAGAGAGGCCAAATGTGAAAAAGACTGAGGTTATAGCTAGAATGAGTTTAATTTGATATAATTACACCTTTTAACCTCGAAGAGTTAGCTTTGTATTCTCTACTTATTGTACATTGCTTTTAACTTATTTGTCAAACTTTAGGAATTTTACTCCACATTTAAAAAGGAAAAAAATAATTAAGTGATTTTTTTTTTGCAGTGGGGAGGTGATATCATTCTGATTGAGCCTCCAATTTGGTTTAGTTGAGTTTTATTGCCATTATTTTAAATTTTATTGATTCATTTTGTTTTACATTACTGTCTTTTCTGAATATGTCCCCTCCCTCTTTGATGGAATTAAATGCTATCTTGTTATAAAGAATAAAAATTGATAAAAAGCTAGTTACAACATCACATTTATAACTGGTAAGCACTTTAGAAGTCATCTAAACCAATCTCCTCACTTTCCATATAAGGGAAACAGACCCAGAGGGATTATATCACATACATCAGTAGCAGAGATAGGTGATGAACCCAGAATCCAAATCATGTTCAACTTTCTTTTAGTGATCTTTTTATTTATAATTTCATCAATTTTATATATTGTTCTTCCCATTCTCCTTTTTCTTTGCCTCAGTTCATAATACATTTCCCTGTTTGCTTAGAATTCCTCATGTTTATCATTTCAAATTATCTAGAAATATTTCATCACATAAATATGTCACAGTTAATTCATCCATTTCACACACAATGGGTACTCACTTTGCTTACAGGTGCCCTTACACCATTCTTCTCCCACTTGGACAAATGCCAAGTGATTAGGATCAAGTACTATGCTCAAAGAATATCAAATGCCAGATCATCTAGTCCACATGGCATTGCAATGGGATTATTTCTTCCTAAATTTTTGCCCCTTAAAGACCGTTCTCCATGGGACAAATTAAATGCAAATTAAAAGTATGGAAGATTATTATCATTGCCTTTTTATTTTTTTTCACTTACTATTGCATGATTAGAGACAAATCACCAATCTTCATAGTTCCTTAGTTTTTCCCTCTATAAAATGGGGTCAAATGCATGTCTCTTTCTCTACTTCAACTAGATAAAATTTTAAGTGGAGGATCTGAGACTAGTAGGGGTCTTAGAAATCCTCTATTATAATATGTGTATTATAATAGATGATTTACTTGTCAATTTTATTTTTTTAACTCTTGTCTTCCATCTTAGAATCAAGACAGGTGTTGGTTCAAAGGCAGAAGAGTGGTAAGGGCTAGGTCATAGAGGTGAAGTGACTTGTCCAAGATCATATAGCTAGGAAGTGTCTGAGACAAGATTTGAAGCCAGGTCTTCCTGCCTCCACATTTGATTCTCTATCCACTGAGTCACCTAGCTGCCTCCTAGTCAGTTATATGTTACAGTCATGAAAAAATTTTCCAAGGAAAAATAGTAATTAAATAAAAGACAATACTACACGCATTAGTTCAGAAATAGAAAACTGAAGTCATGTGCATTTTGTATTTGAATGCATATCACTTCAGACAACATTTCATGAATTTTTATAGTGGTTAAAAAGGAGTTCATATGCTATTTTTTCTATAGAAAGGTACTATATGAATGCAAAATTTTTATATTTTCCTTTTTCCTCAAATTATTGCCAATTAAATAAGTGTAATTGGAGTTCTAGATGGTGCCTCCACCTTTGGAAGTGTGTTTGCATCTTAATAAATCTATGATTTATTTCCAAATACCACAAAATAGATAAGAAATTGTATGTTTTGAATAAATTTCTCCAAGGCTTACTAAGGCCAGAACATGTCCTTTGCCAAAGACTAAATTATTATTAAAATGGAATGAGCACCTGATAGTGGTGAGTCAGAATGAATAAATAATTTAGTCCAGCAAAGAATAGAGGAGCTTCCAAGATGTCAGAATGTCATTTTTCAGAGGGGAAGAAATATCTTTTTTATTGACAAACCTTGACTCTAAAATTACTGTTCTGAGAAGGGTAGAAAGGCAAGAAGACAGAAAGAATAGCCCTCAGCATATGATCCATGGTGCCTATATGTTGGCTCTCATAATCTGCTGTTATCCATTGACCTGGAGGAAAGATCTAGGAAAAAAACAGGAATATAATTACAAAGAATAGACTTCCTAGGTCCATACATTTTCCATAGTCCAACTAGTTATTCTGATGCAGATTTAATACTCTTTAGATTAAGGATAGTCCACTTGACTTTTGGTGCTTTCAATTGAGTTTAGATAAAACATGCTTCCTGCCTTCAGAGAACATATAGTCCAGGAAATGGTAAGGACAAATGATAAAATCAGCATAATAATATATAAATGCACTAAAGGTATATGAAGCAAAACATTAGGTGTTTGAAGAGAAAGTTCTTCTAAGACTTCTCCAATGAATTGTGACTCTTGCCCATGTTTTTATCCATGGAGGATTTTTTTCTCCTCCCTTCCTCCATCCCTCCATAGTTTGCCTCTCATTCTTCCTCTCTCTCCCTTTTTCCTTTCTTCCTTTTACATTAACTTTATGAACCATATTGTACTCCTGAGTCTTTGAGTTTACAATCTACTAAAACTCACATATCTTTTTTCATATAAATAATCAATTCAGGGTTTGGAAGATGGACAGCTAGATGGTTCAGTGGATTGAGAACTAGGCCTAGAGTTGGGAGGTCCTGGGTTCAACTCTGACCTCATTTACTTTCTAGCTGTGGAACCTTGGATAAGCCCCTTAACCCCCATTGCCTAGTCCTTACCACTCTAATGTCTTGGAATTAGTACATAATATTGAATATAAGACACAGGGTAAAAGTTTTTAAAATTATATTGGCATATATATAATTATTAGAGAAACTTTTAATATAATAATATAATAAACATATTTTTAAACAAATTATAAATGATGTGGACTGTGGTTCTACATATAATCTTGTTTATTTTTTTAGGAAAAATGGTGGTTTTTGTTTGTTTTGGGTGATGATTCCTAAATATATTAATAAAAAATTTTAAAAGAAAACAAAAAGAAAAAAAGTCATCTATCCATTTTCACAATATACATTTGAACCCAGGTATTTTTAACTGAAGTATATTCATTTATGACTACTTTGAAACTTCAGTGGATCTGTGATCCTATCAGTCCAAGTTCTCCTTCAAAGTAGAAACTTATACACAACCCCTCATTAAGTTGCCATCTATGTTTTCCCAGAAATCCACAATCAGTCTGCCTACCATGGGGGTATTTTGCTAAATCTATTGACATTATGTATGCCAAACAATTACTTGCATTGTCCATAACTTTGGCTTTCTTTCCCTACATACCTGGCATATTTCCTGCCATATAACTCTCTAATGACATGCTTTATGATACTTCCCTTGAATATGCACAGATATACTTACTCATTGATATTTTTGTTTTGTTTATTTAGTCCTTCATTTCTAAATATGTCCTGTCCAGCAAAATTATTTTGTGCCAAACAAAAAAAGAAGAAAAAAGCAGTTGTATCCAACAATTCACACATTAACTGATTGTGACACCTATGTGCTGTTTCTACCTCTGCAGGTATGGAATAGAGATGTTCTGAACAGTCTTTTGTTGGCAATATGTTGCAACCAATTTTTGCCCACAGTGTATCTATCCATGCATCCTACTCATCTCCACTATGTGCTTTGGGTGACAACCAGTTTTTAATTTTTCAAAGATATAACTAGGTTGTGGAACAGTGGATAGATCTCTGGGGCTGAAGTCAGGAGAAACTGAGTTCAAATCCTGCCTTAGAATCTCACTGATAGGTGACCCAGGCAAGTGACTTGGTTTGCTTCCTCATCTATAAAATGAGGACAATAATATCTATTTGCAAGGGTTGCTGTGAAAATAAAGTGAGATAATATTTACTAAAGCCCTTTATAAACCTTAAAGTGCTAGATAAATACTCATTATCATCATTATCATGAAGTTAGTCCATAAGTTGGTGTACAAAAAGAAGGCTATTAGTTCCATTTGACCAATCTTTACTTGGTACAATGAAAAGATTGATTTTAATTCAAATCTGGCCTCAAACACTTATTAGATGTATGACATACATTGTCACTTAAACTCTGTCTGTCTCAGTTTCTTCATCTGGAAAATAGGACAGCTAGTGGATAAAATGCCAGGTCTAGAGTCAGGAAGAGTTCAAATGGTCTCAGATATTTACTAAATGTGGGACTCTGGACAAGTCACTTAACTTTATTGGCCTCAGTTTGCTCATCTGTAAAATGAGCTGGAGAAGGAAATGGCAAATCATTGCATTATCTTTGCCAAGAAAACCCTAAATGGGGTCACAAAGAATTAAACATGATGAAAAAACAAATGAACAACACAACAAAATAGGCATAATAATAGCACCCACCTCCCAGAGTTATTATAGTAATTATTAAGTGCATAGAACAATACCTGGAGTATCATTATTATTCAAAGTACTCTGTAGCCTCCCAAAGAGAAATCATTCTCTTCCCGTTCAAATTTAGTCCCAGTCCATTCATGATATGTGTATAACACTAGGTGTTATTGCTGCAGGTTTAAGCTTGTGGTCTGGTGGAACAGATGGAAATGCCCAAGTTGTAGGAATTCCACCCTTAGGGGTATAATTATGAAATCTATTAATCACTTGCAATTATACCCCTGGTTAGAGAGAACTAACAATGGATTAGAGAGGGGAGGAGTTTAGGAAGTCAGCCAAGAACTAGGAAAGGTCACTTTTTCTCATGTGGCTCTGGGAAATATCCTATGCCCTCATGCCATGAACAAAGAGATACAAGGAAATGCAAGGAACAGTCAACCACAGATTTTTATGAAAAATAAGATTAGATCAGTCAGATCTCTAATAGAATAAAATAACAAGCTTGTGTAATTATTGGACATTCTGTTCCAGGTTCTTCTCAGCCCTCCTGTCACCAATCACTCAAGATTTTTGTTAAAAGTCATACCTTGATGGTTGACCTTTATAACTTTCATCCCATAGTGTCCCTGGAACCATGAATTTTTCCAAGCAGCTGTTATTATCTTTCCTTCTGGCAGTTATAGTGATATAATTGATCTTCAAGTCCTCAAAATTGTCTAGACAGCCCTCTTCCTCTATATATACTTGCTCTTGTTCAATTGCTCATCACATCTTTCTTTTATTTAGTTCTTTTTCTGCTTCTTCAAGCAGCAGGTAGGGCATCTGAGTTCTAATTCTACATCAGATTCTTACTAGATGTACAATTTTAGTTAAATCACTTAATCTGGCTGTCTCAGTTTCTTTACTTTCTTTACCTGTAAAATGGGAGGAATAATAGCACCTGCCATACAGGGTTGTTGAGATAACAAATGTCATATACTTTGCAAACTTTAAAGTGCTGTGTAAATGTTACTATTATTATTAAACTAAACTTATTGTTTCCTTTAAAAAGCAATAACCCCATGAGGGTATAGTCTAAACAACACATTGTAAGATTAAAGGGTAGGGATAATTTTTGTAACTGTTGTTGTGTACTGCCAGAATGTTTCCAAAAAAAATATTATCCGAGTTCTGCCAGAAATGAGTGAATGTACCTGGTTGTCTGCAATTGTGCCTTTGAGAGTGGGAACATTTAATTATTTTTGTCAGTTTTACAAATGTGAAGTGATATCTCAAATTTGCTTTCATTTTTATCTCTGATTATTAGTGAAATTGTTGTTCCTTCATCAGAACTAATATCACTTTTAATCATATCAATATAGTATGATGTGTTTTAAAATGTACATTTGCTTCAAAAGCCATATGTGAAAGTCAAAAGAGCCACATGTGGCCATGGATCCACAAATTGATGTTCCATACTGTCTATATAAATACCACTTAGTAATCCTTAGGACATTTAATTCACTTGTCTTGCTGCTATTTACTTACCCATTCTCTTCATAGAATGGGAATATGATATAAAAAGAAATGCTTTCCTTTTCTTTTGTAGATATGTGGCAAGCAATTCAAATGCATTCCCCTAATACTATGAATCTATCAATCAGTTTCATTGTTCTAAGGCATGAGAACCAGGTACTAAAACTGACCAGTCTGATTTTACTGATTAATTAAGGACTCCTGGTTAGCCAAGTACAACATCAAACTACTTCCTGTTGTCTAACTCTTGAAATTTATTAGGTTGATGGTTTGGGGGGTGCCTAAGCCTAGAAGCCTCTGGTAAAAATATGGGCAGAATGAAAAAAATTGTAGAAATGGAAATTTAGTTAGTGGAGGAAAATTAACCATATATTCTACTTCTTCCAGCTTATTCAATTAAACTTTTTTTAGCATACTGATTATATCTTTTTACTTTCAAAGGTTTCAAAGTCAAAAGTTTCAAATTTATCTATGGGTTATTATACTTTTTATAAGTACTGCAGATGTGCAAAATGTTGACAAATTTGAGGACAGCATACACAGACTAACACATAGGAGTCTTAGGACTGGATCTCTTTGTCGTGATTACTAGGCATGAACTAGTGGTCTTGCCATGTTTCTCTTTCTTTCTGTATGTGGGTCCTAGGGGGTAGGAAATGGGCCACTATGAAGCTTGAAGGCACTATGCAAATGCTGACATGAATCTTGGGCTTTTTTATTTATAGAATGGACTGATTGTATGATAAGTAACTGGAATGTGTTTTGGTCACTTTTTATCATAGTGGTAGCAGTCTTCATTTGGCTGTATTTCTAGAAGAGCAGAAAAACAATGACAGAAAGAAAAGAATTCAACTGACCTGTACTTTACTTGCCCCCCTTATTCTTTGTTTAAGTTGTAAAGAGGAGGAAAATCCAATGTATTTAGAATTTCTCAAAACTATTTTCTCAATTAAACACTGTCATTTCAGAATGGAATACCTGTACTTTTTCCCACTCAGTAGCAGTTTCCTTCTGTTCCTATAATCAGAATGATGTTGGTAAGATAACATTTCTAAATACTTTTAGCCTAAATCATTACTGGGACCCTATCCACAAGTCCTTGTTCTTTAGATGCCTTATAGGTGAGACCCCATTTAATGGAGTCTTTTAGATTAGTAACTTTAGGAACTAACTCTTTCTGAATAGGGCCTTTGAAGTGATTCTACTTAACAGTAAATAATGTTATAGACAGCTTAAGTACAGGAAGATAAGAGGATTGACAGTGAATTAGCATTGGGTATTAGAAGAGTGGATCTGATTCCATTTACTAGCTATGTGGTGTGAGACACTGAAAAGAAGATTTGGGATCAAAACACCTAAGTTTGAATCATTGCCCCTTCTAATTACTCCCTATGTAACTTTAGGCACTTAACTCTAATAAACATTTATTAAGCACATACTATTTGCTAAGCACTGGAAGTAGTCATTTCTCTGGACTCTGGTCCCACTTCTGTAAAATGAAAAGGTTGACTTGGACAATAGAACCAACCTTTATTGACCCTTCTCCTTCTACATCTATGATGCTATTGAGTCCTGTAATAGTATGCTCTAGAGGAGTTACAAAATTTAGATAAGCCAAGTTCCTTGCCCTTATAGTAGTTATGATCCATGGGGAATTATAATAGATTATCTCCAGAGAGACCTCTAATATAGAACATTAAATAATAACTCCATTAGCCAAAGTTTAAAACAAAACATTCCCATGAAATCTGATAGAGAAGAGTTATTACCAGTAGGGAAAATCAGGGAAAGCTTCCTGAAAGAAAATCTTTGAGTAGAGATTTAGAGATTAAATAGGCACTGAATTTACAAAGAGAAAGATGGAGAACATTGAGGCAGAGGGAACAACATAAGGCAAAAAGAGAAGGAAGTTGTCTAGTTTGACTGGAACCTAAAGTGCATAGAAAGCCATAATATGAGATCACTTTGTAATGGTAGGGTGCCATTATGAAATTCATAATCCAAGATGAGACACTTATAAGCACTGTAATGTGTAAAGTGGTTTGAGGGGAATTCACAAATTAAGAATTGGAAGAGTTCAAGAAGGAAACTAGTTTGACCTCTTTCTTTTACCGAAAAGGAAAAGGACCAGAGGGATAAGGTGACTTACAAAGTAATAAGATCTTGAGAGATTTCAATCCAGGGAGTGTGATTTAAATTCCATTCCATTGTTCTTTCCTTTTCACTATGCTATTTTGAGGAAAAGAGATGTTTTGCCATTTTTGTCAGATTTTTTTTCCTTTCCTTGGAATTTTATTCTTGATGCCAGGATGAGAACAAGTTGGAGAGCTAAAGGAAGAGGGAGGACAGAAGAGGGGAAGGAGATTGCCAATGAACTGATTGATTAGTTGCTATGAAAAGCAAAAGGGCCCAGCACATTGGTCAATGTCTATACTCTGAACTTCCCAAGAGAATTTCAAAGTCCTTTTGTTCAGCTAAATTTTCCATGGCATTGACATTAAGGAATTCATTTAACCAGTTCAATTAATTCTACTATCCTAATTTAATAATAAAGATGAAAGTTGTAGTTTAATAATGGCATCCAGAAGAAAGTCTAGATGAGTCTAAAAGAGCTAACTAAAACTTTCATATAAACAAATAATGGCATTGGTTCTGATAAACTGGTAGGTGATACAGTGGTCACTTTGCCTGGAGTTAGAAAGAGGTAAATTCAAATCCAACCTCAGACACTCACTATGCTACTATGGGCAAGTCACTTTGCCTCAATCTTCTCATATGTAAAATGAGGATAATAATAGCACTTATGTCCTAAAGCTGTTATGAAGATCAAATGAGATATTAATTGCAAAGTGCTTAGCACCATGCCTAACACATAGTAAATGCTATATGTTAGCTGTTATTATTCCTTAAAATTCATTATATGTGGAGAGAATATGTAAGTATATGAATATCAAGATGTTTAAAGCAATATTAGTTTAGAAAGAATTTTATGTACTTAACTCATGTAAAGAAATATATAATTGTTGATCATTTTGGTACTTAAAATGTTATTTTGAGCAAAAATCTTAGGACCAAGCCCACTCCCTCTCTTCTTGAATTTCCCCTAAAAAGTCTACTTCCATAGATAGAATGATGAACTTTAGGAAGATTTGAGCTAAAACCCGGCCCTAGATACTTCCTAGGCAAATCACTGTGCTTCTCTTTGCCTCTGTTTCCTCAACTATAAAATAGGGATGATACCCAACAGGGTTATTGTGAAGATTAAAAGATATATTTAGCACATAGGAGGCAAAATATATAAATGCTTGTTTCCCTCTCCCATTCAATTTTCCTTTCAACCTCTGTCTCATTTATCCCTGGCTTACCTTACCCTCTACTGAAGACACAATAGAAAGGCCAATATGTAAATCTCAATTGGTTTCCTTTCTGCCCTAAGATTCCAGTACCTGGTTTGGGAAGAGCAACAGTATCTGTAGATTCAGTTTGTTTCTTTCACCAAGCATTAAATGTCTATGTTATACAAAATACAATATCTAGGTGCCAGGGCCAATGACAATATTTAGGAAGATATGATCTTGGTATTAGTTTTGACTATGGCATGAGTAAACTGTCCTTTTCAGGGTTTTGAGATTCCTGAGGAATATGGCCATAAAAGATTAAAGAAATTTAGCAATATTGTCAAAGGGAAGACTTAGGGAGCAAATAGCATACATGTGTTTAAATGGAGGTCAACTTCTAAAGTGAAAAGAGAGCTGGATTTGACCAGTTCAAATCCCAGGTTCCCATTTACCACCAGTGTAACTTTGGGCAACTCACTTAACCCCCATACATTTCCGTAGTTTTCTTGCCTGTAAAATTAGGAGATTGGACTAGATGACCTCTAAATTCCCAGTTCTAAATCTATGATACCATAATCTTTCCAACTAAAACCAAATTGAATAAATTTTACAATTGACATAGGCAAAAAATGGGCAAAGGATAATTCCTAAATGATATAGAAGGGCTAGTTTACTACCTTAGATGGCGAATTCCTTGAGAGGAAGGACTGGGTTTTATTGGGGGGGGGGGGCAGTTTGCCTTTCTTTGTATCCTCAGTGCTTAAGACAGTAACTGACGTATACTAAATACTTAATAAATGTTTCCTGACTGAATTACTTCTGCAAAACTTCAGCATATACCCATATCTCACAAGAAAAGAAAAAAAAATATTATTGGTATGAAGGGGAGGAAAGAGAAATTGACTTAAAGAAAGGATGAAGAAATTGCAGTGAAGTTTTTCATTGAACAAAGTTCCTTTTTTCCCCCCCAAAGGGCTCTGGGAATTCTGATTTAATTCATAAAAAGCCTTCATGAATAATTCACTATGGTTAGAATATTTGAGGTGATCCATTAGGGTACTACTATAGTGATAGCAACTCAGGGCAAATTTAAGTAAGACTCCCGACTTTGCTCATATGTCTGCAACGAAATGTTTTATTGTTAGTCAGACTGTATTGTTTTGTGATTGGTTGTGTGTTTTACAACAGAGTTGTTATTTATTGAGTCCAATGAGAACATTCACTTATCCTAGAGACAAATGGATCATGCCCATTCAGCACACAAACAGACACGCACATACACATATACATATATGTACATGCCCACGTACACTACACACCTCTTTTTTGTACCTTTAAAGTTCACTTATCATGTGACCATATATAATATATAAAAATATATCTCGATTTTATTTTCAACATATTTTGAATACATTTATTTAAATGTTATCTCTCTCCATAATTGAAAATAATCTCTTTAGTTCTCATTTTTGTATCCTCAGCTCTTAGCTCAGTGACTGGCACCAAATAGGTACTTAATACAGCTATTTCCCAATTAATGTAAATAAAGGCTCTCCTGAAATGGTCACATGTATCAAGTTCATACTATCCAAAATTATAATTATGATAACAGTGATGGTCCTTGTTTCGAGACCAGTGGAAATAGCCAATGTGAATTCAAAACATGTAACTGTTTCAAGGGTTTATTATTGGCACTAATTAACACCCAGATATGAATGCTCATTGATTGATTATAATATGGCTCTTACTATCGGTGTTTTATTCTCCTACTAGATTGTGAATTACTTGAGGGTAGGGATCATGTCTTATCTAAATTTTGTATCACCTTAACATCTAGCTTACTGTTCAATAAGTTTTTTTTTTGTTTTATTACATTGAATAAAGAGCATTTCCATTATTTAAATAACCTTTTAAGTAATGTAAAACAATTTAAGGGGATTTGGATTTTTTAAACAAATGAATTCCTCAAACTAAACTCAAAATCATATTTTAATTGGATGCTCTTATGTCAGAATTTGGATATGTCCTTATCATGTTACATTTATCCCCTGTGAAGAAGAAAAAGAAAGAGGAGGAGAAGAACAAGAACAAGAACAAGAAGAACAAGAACAAGAACATGAAACTTTCTACCTTAGGCAGCTAGATGGCACAACGGATAGAGTGCTGGATTTAGGAGTCAGGTAGAAAAGTTCAGATCTTGCTTGAGATATTTACAAATTGTGTGACTATGAACAAGTCATAGGGGTTTTTTTTGTCTCAGTTTGTTCAACTGTAAAAATGAAGATAGTAATAATACCGACCCTCAGAATTATTGTGAGGATCAAATAAGATAATTTTTTTACTTAACATAATGCTTGGCAAATAGTAGACATTAAATAAATGATTATTTCTTTCCCCTATTCCCACTTGAATTGAGATCATGTTGTAGTATTGCTGAGGGTCATGCAATGCATCTGTATTTGAAAATCAGAGCATCCTAAATGGTAAAAGATTATTTGAATAATCAAGTTCATAAATCCTGCTAAGTATGTATTTATGTACTTACAGGAGAAACTATGCCAAGAGCATGCCTATGAATATCTTGAGAAAGAAAGTAAATGGAGTGTAACCACTTAGGTGTTTCAGGACACACCAAAACTATGGTAAATCTAAAACTGTGTTCAGTTAATTGCAGAGATTTCTAATACAGGGTGGAGGTTTGCTCTGTTATTCACTCAGCACTCTCTGCCAGGTATTTGAATAAGAGAGTTAAGGGAGGAAGATAACTAAGAAAATGAAAGCAAATGAGGCTGGTGAGGAAGGGATTGGTAGGGTTTGAAATGGCAGAGAGAACTGAGATGCCATTCCTGTCAGAAATAATAGCATAAATTGTCCAGAATCAACCTGACAAATGCCAGTAACAGTAGAGAAACCATCCTAGTTAGAGTTGAGGGCTCCTGGTTAACCCTTTAGCAGTTCTCTAGATTTGTGACCAGACCATCTAATGGGCTGACAAAGTTAATAATCAGAATGTCAAGACTCTAAGACAGCTGGGCTTTCTAAAGGGATGAGAAGGTATCCTAGCAGTAGAGTGTCTAAGTGAATTAGCAGAAAATGAACCATACTTGAGGTAAGCAATTTTATTCCAGAAATTTGAGTAGTTAACAAATATTAATCAGTCAGCACAGAAAAATAGAGGTGGTCTACCCTTTCTGTTGCTATCCTTTAATGGTTGTGCCAGCAGAGGAGATAGAACAATGTATTTCAAGTGTGTTGAATGCCTTAGGAGAAACATGTTGATGATGATGCTTGAATGTGATATCAAGAGAATAATAAAATGATGGACTATGGTGCCAGATTTGGATCATTTGGCCTAATTCATTTTAAATATGAGGAAATTGGATCCTAGAAGACAAAGTGGCTTTCCAAGGTCATAGATTTAGTAAATAATAGAGCCTTCTGACTCCAAATACAATGTTCTTTATATCTTCCCTGAAGCTAGTGCTGTCCTTTCAAATAATTTTTATCTATTTCTTAAAGACCTTTATAGATATATGTCTATCCCAGATCCTTGAGGGTAGGTACTCTTTTAGGTTTTATCAGTATATTGCCAGTGTCTAGCACAGTGTCAAGTAGTAAATAGTGAGTACTTATAAAATGCTTTTGATTGTTCTCCCTCAGCTCCATCAATGCTGATATGTCAATAGTTCAAGAATTTACACTTTTTCAGCATGTATTTTCTCTCCATTAGCAGATCACAACTCTTCTGGATCTTAGTAGATGTTATGTGAACATTACAATGGCTAAAACAATGTTATTCTTTGTCTAGAGAATATGATAACCAATATCAAAGTTAATTCACTTAGGAGAGAGACAGAGACAGAGACATAGAGACAGAGAAAGCATTTATTTGCTAAGTTCTGGGGATATGAATAGAAAACAGGGCAGCTTGGTGACTTGGTGGATAGAATACTAGTCTTGGAATCAGGAAGACTCATCTTCCCGAGTTCAAGGCTGGCCTCAGACATATTCTAGATAGGTAAGTTATTTAATAATGTTGGCCTCAATTTCCTCATCAGTAAAATGAGCTGGAGAAGGAAATGGCAAATCATTCCAATATCTTCACCAGGAAAACTCCAAATAGGGTCACTAAGACTCAGCCACAACTAAAAAATGACTGAACAGCAAATAGAAAAAGTAAGAAAATCTCTGCTCTAAAGGAGAATTCTTTCTAATGTACTCTACTACCAGGTTTTAGAGGAAATTGTATAACCTTCAATAATTCAAGGTGCAATGAAGCATTGGAGTAGGACTTTTTTTGGAAGACCTCTTTTCAGTAAGTATAATTAATAATTTTTTTAAAGTAAGAACAAGAACTCTTCTTCTCAAATACTGATTCCTAGCATATAAAGATAGATCCTAGAGGCAGCTAGGGAGCACAGTGGACAGAATACCAGGTCTGGAGCCCAGAGGACCAAGGTTCAAATCGCCTCATCAAATCTCACCTCACACAATTCCCAGCTGTGTGACCCTGAGTGAATCACTTAACTCTAATTGCCTAGCCCTTGCCATCCTTCTATCTTTAAACTGATACCAATACAGAAGGTAAGAGTTAAAAAAAAAAGATGGATCCTTGCTATAGTGTAATATATAGAGGAGGAAAAAGGAATGATAATGAATAAAAAATCAGAGAGAACAAAGAAATTCAGTTAAGAGTAATGATGATTTTAGTAGATCCAAACAATTCAATGACCCCTAAGGAATTCTTCCTATCATATTGCTGAAGCATAAAAGAGAAAGAGGATACCCTACAGTGATGAGGATGTGTTAAGGAATAAGAGACAATAGTCTAAAAGCAGTAGTTCTCTGAAAAATATCACTTGCCACTCCAGAATTTAGGCTTATTCTCCTGCCCTTTAAGTCTGAGAGAATGGATTGTCCAGATCTTGCATCTAGAAATAAGGGAAAATGAGATCTAGTAAGTTTTTGCAAAGAAAATTATTTTCACATAATAATGTTTAACAAAGAAAGGGTATTTACATTTCTAACATGCTTTGTAAATGTTAACCAAATAGCTCAGACAACATTCCTTTCAAGTAGATGTGTTGTTTTATGGATAAGGAAACAGAAATTCAGAGAACTGAAAATTTGTCCAAGGTTAGAAACTCAATTTTTGAGAGAGTAAGAATTAAGATCTTGGTGCTTGGTACCCTAAAAAGTAGGCAAGTATATGTTCCACTTGTTTACTTTTTTCTTGTGTAATATGATGGGATTTTAATTCATTTCAATAACAATAATTCATTTAATAACATTTATTTAGCACTACTATAAGCATAATAGTAATTTTTTTGTTTTCATTTGTGTCATCTGGATCTGTTATTTCATTAGTGTGGAGGACTCCTAAGGCTTGAAACTACCTTCAATTCTAATTTAATTTATCTAAGATATATAGTTTTAGAGACTGACTTGCCCATTGTCATGCTCAGCTGGTACATTTTTTAGGAGTAAGACTTAAACGAGGTCATCATGACTAAGGCCAGACCTCTAAACATTAAGTCTTGAGGCTATGCTGACAAAAATGAAACCACATCTCTACCCTCAAGGAACTTATGATCTAAAATGGAAAATACAACACACACACACACACACACACACACACACACACATAGGGACAGCTATGTGTCACAGAATGAAAAACAAGGTCTGGAATATGCAGAATCTGGGTTCAAATCTGGCTATAGACACTTCTTAACCTTATCTGCTTAGCCCTTGCTCTTCTGTCTTAGAGTTTTTACTAAGACAGAAGGTAAGATTTAAAAAAAATTTGAGATATTTTATATATGTGTACATATATAAAATATCTTTTTAATTTTTTGTTATATATTGTATATATATGTGTGTGTGTGTGTTTTACATATATTTATTATGGAACAAAGTAGATGGATTTGAAGATATAAGACAGGTGTAAAAGTAAAAGAAAAAAATTCAGGCAGAATTTTTTAGAAATATTGACTATTTCTCAAGCATTTTGCTAAGTTCTTAATGATTATTTTCATTGGATCCTCACAACAACCCTGAGAAATAATTACTATTTATTATCCTCACTTTAGAAATAAGGAAACTGAGACAAACAGAAGTTAAGTGACTTGCCCAAAGCTAGGAAATATCTACAGTTGGATTTGAACTTCCAGACTAAAGACCCAGAGCTAGCAATAAATGTAATGTACATAAAATTATATTGTTGGGTTAGATGATCTCTAAACTCCCTCCTAGCTCTAAATATAAGCCTAGTTTCAGAAACCACCTCTCCTTAATAAGTAAAAATAATTGTACAAAAATATCCATAGGAAAATGAAGGGTTGTCCCTCGATTGGAGATGTCTGAACAAATTGTGGTATCTAATGGCAATGGAATACTATTGTGCTGTGGGAAATGATGAACCGAAGGTTCTCTATATGAACTGGCAAAACCTCAATGGACTGATGCAGAGTGAAAGGAGCAAAACCAGGAGAACATTGTACACAGAAAGTAAAACAAATATTGTGGAACAATTCAATGTAATGGACTTTGCTACTAGTAGCAATGCAACAAGCCAGGACACTCCTGAAGGACTTATGGGAAAATATGCTAACCACATGAAGAGAAAGAACTATGAGCATAGAAATGCAAAAGAAAATATGACATCACTTTTCACATGTATATGGCGATGAGATTTGAGATTTAGACTTTAAATGATTGCTCTATAGCAAAAATAAATAATATGGAAAAAGTGATAACAATTGTACAACCCAGTGGAATTGCTCATTGACTCTGGGAAAGGGGATGGAAAGAAAATGAATCATTGAAACTTAGAAAAATATTTTAAAGTTAAAAAAAGAAACAAAAAATAAATGTAATATACACTAAATCCTATTCTATGCTTCCTCTCCCCTTATTACATCTAACTTCCTGCCACAAACCTTCTTAACTTTAGGTAAAATTCAAAATCATTTGGACCCAAGATCCAAATTTTCTTCTTATAGTCATAATGAGGTGCTTTCTAGAGAGCAGATACTTAAAGACTGTCCTTCAAATGTTAGTTCTATAGCAACATCACTAGTAGAACTTTCTAAACTCTGCTGGTGCCAAATATGTGCTTCTGATTTTGTAAGGGAAAGACTTCTATCACCTTCTGTCAGCCTTAATATGTAGCCACATAAAATGTTGCTGAGAATTACATAAAGGATTTACAAAAAAAAAAAAAAAGTATTCATCTGGTCTTACCACCATAGTTCAATATGCATTCTTATTACTAGTTTATTTTATTTTTAAATTTTATTTTATTTTCAGTTCTGAATTATGTTGATCAGAGTCCTATTTGGGGTTTTCTTGGCAGAGATACTATAGTGGTTTACCATTTCCTTCTCCAACTCATTTTGTAAATGAGGAACTGAGGCAAACAAGGTTAAGTGACTTGCCCATAATCACCTAGCTAATAAGTGTCTGAGGTCAGATTTGAACTCAGGAAGATGAATGACTCCAGGCCAGCAGCCTATCACACTTTGTCACCTAGATGTTCCTGGCATCTACATAGCAGCCATTCAATAAGTATTTGTTGAATGAATGATGGGACATAGGATACCAGTGAATTAATAAATTAGGCTTGTGGGTGGGTAGGCATTCCTTGATCTTTAATCTTTAAGTCATTTTCTTTTAGTAGCACATTGCTCCTACTACCTAACTTGGACATTATACCATTTAAACTGAGCTCCTTCACTTTCTCTCAGTGACTTGACCTCTTGTCAATATCCAACCTAGCTTCAGAAGCATTTTTATGTCATCCCCTGGCATGAGGTCTTTGCCATAATAACTTGGTCATTTTCTGCACCTGGAATAAGGCTCAACCCATATAACAATGTTTCTGATGGCAGATTTCCTACTGTAACTGTCAGGAAATATAATAAGCTGCCAAAAACCATACACATTTATTCAACCTCTCTGAGTTCCCTTGAGAATCCTCCTAAGTACCACTTCATCTTAAGTCTGTTTTTGAACTTACTTTCAACTTTTTTGAAGAGGCAACCAACTAAGGAAGCATCTTTGAAGTGAAAAGCAAATGACTATTTCCTGTTCAGGATATCCAGTACACATTGCAACTATCTTGGAAGTATATCAGTGCTGGAGGGGACAACGTAGCTGTGGGATTTCTCCTGTACTTTTGTTCCGATAAACAATGCAATAGTGGTTACTGCCACTGGCTAAGCCTTTTCCTCTCTGGGATTGCCAAAGAAATCCCTTATTCATCACAATGCTTTGCTTAAGTCTGGGATAACTGAGGGAGAATAGGCATGACCAGAAAAATGTAAGCAAAGGCCAGGAGGGATCTCCTACTAAGATTAGCAAGACCTGGGCAAGACATGTTGGTTCAACTAAACTCTGACTTTGTGTATAAGATGAGAGGGGAAAATGGAGCTTCTTAAAAAATAAACTTTTTTTTTCCCAAACTAACCACTGTTTGTCTCCTATTTCAAGCTCCATCCTACCCAAAGAAATAAGAATTAAATAAGTTCCTGTAGCATGATCCAGATGGCTAAGGTTATCTTGGATTTCACTTTCTTAGATGAATAGATGTATTCAGGAGCTGGTAGCATAACATGATGGTAGTTTTAAAGTCCCTCTAGCATTAATAACAACAGTAATGAACAAATCTTCCAGGCAGTTTGGGCAAAGTTTATCCTGCCAACAAAGCCAGGAAACTTACTGCTTATCCAAACCAGGATCCAAAAGAATACTAAATGAATGGATGCAAACTCTTGCTTATTAAATTGTTCCCATTATAATCTAAATATTAAAAATTTTCAAAATAGAATAAGCCATACCACCTAGGAATTCTTCAGAGGAAGATATTTTCCCTTCTGAAAATTCCAATGTAATTTTAAGAAAGGAATTTTTTATTCTTTGATAAAATAAATTATCTGTTGTTAAGGAAAAAAAGTAAGTTAAATATACTTCACACATTTCCTTGCCAACTTTACATGAAGGAAGGACATATTTCTTCTTCCCATTTGAATGTTATTTTTTCTGCCTTTTCTCACTTCAACCTCTTTTCTCAACATTTTTTCTAAAATGAACTTGATTATTTTATGATGGTATATCTTACTATGGCACATTGAGCAAACTAGATGCATTTGCTTCTCCAATTTAATAAATCTGAAAATAACAAACAAAGCAAGATACTTCCCTCACAGTCATGGGATTAGAATTGTAGGGGTCTTAGAGGCCTCCAAATCCAACCTGAATTAGAAAAAGAAATCCTCCCTACAAAATGAATTGGTCATTCAGCCTCCAATGAGGGAAGACCTTTTTTTAATTTCAAACATTGTTCCTTGATTACAAAAGTCATTTTCTTTTCCTCCCTCTCCTTCCCCCACTACTCCCATAGCCGACTTTGGGTATTGCATGTGTTCTTGATCCGAACCTCTTTCCATGTTGTTGGTATTTGCAATAGGATGTTCATTTGGAGTCTATTTCCCCATTCATATCCCCTTCAACCCATGTCATTAAGCAGTAGTTTTTCTTTAGTTTTTACTCCCACAGTTTTTTCTCTGGATGTGGATAGTGTTCTTTCTCCTGTACCCCTCTGGGTTGTTCAGGATCGATGCATTACCACCAATGGAGGAGTCCATTACCTTCACTTATACCACAGTGTATCGGTCTCTGTGTACAATGTTTTCCTGGTTCTGCTCCTCTCACTCTGCATCACTTCCTGGAGGTTGTTCCAGTCTCCATGGAATTCCTCCACTTTATTATTCCTTTTAGCACAATAGTATTCCATCACCAACATATACCACAATTTGTTTAGCCATTCCCCAATTGATGGACATCCCCTCGTTTTCCAATTTTTTGCCAACACAAAGAGCACAGCTATGAATATTCTTGTACAAGTATTTTTCCTTATTATCTCTTTGAGATACAGACCCAGCAATGCTATGGCTGGATCAAAGGACAGACAGTCTTTTATCACCCTTTGGGCATAGTTCCAAATTGTCCTCCAGAATGGCTGGATCAATTCACAACTCCACCAGCAATGAATTAGTGTCCCCACTTTGCCACATCCCCTCCAGCATTCATTACTTTCCATAGCTGTCATGTTAGCCAATCTGCTAGGTGTGAGGTGATACCTCAGAGTTGTTTTGATTTGCATCTCTCTGATTATAAGAGATGTAGAGCACTTTTTCATGTACTTATTAATAGTTTTGATTTCTTTGGCTGAGAACTGTCTGTTCATGTCCCTTGCCCATTTATCAATTGGAGAATGGCTTGATTTTTTGTACAATTGATTTAGTTCTTTGTAAATTTGAGTAATTAAACCTTTGTCAGAGGTTTTTATGAAGATTGTTTCCCAATTTGTTGCTACCCTTCTGATTTTGGTTACATTGGTTTTGTTTGTACAAAAACTTTTTAATTTGATGTATTCCAGATTATTTATTTTGCATTTTGTAACTCTTTCTAAGTCTTGCTTGGTTTTGAAGTCTTTCCCTTCCCAAAGATCAGACATGTATACTATTTTGTGTTCACCTAATTTACTTAAGGTTTCCTTCTTTATGTTCAGGTCATTCACCCATTCTGAGTTTATCTTGGTGTAGGGTGTGAGGTGTTGATCCACATCTAATCTCTCCCATACTGTCTTCCAATTTACCCAGCAATTTTTATGAAATAGTGGATTTTTGTCCCAAAAGCTAGGGTCTTTAGATTTGTCATAGACTGTTTTGCTGAGGTCCCTTACCCCAAGTCTATTCCACTCATCCTCCTTTCTGTCTCTTAGCCAGTACCAAATTGTTTTGATGACTACTGCTTTATAATATAGTCTGAGATCTGGGACTGCAAGGCCCCCTTCCTTCGCATTTTTTTCATTCCCTGGATATCCTTGATCATTTGTTCTTCCAAATGAACTTTGTTATTTTTTTTCTAATTCAGTAAAAAAGTTTTTTGGAAGTTTGAGGGGTATGGAACTAAATAAATAGATAAGTTTGGGTAGGATGGTCATTTTTATTATGTTAGCTCATCCCACCCATGAGCAGTTAATGTTTTTCCAATTGCTCAGATCTAGTTTTAGTTGTTTGGAAAGTGTTTTGTAGTTTTGTAGTTGTTCATATAGTTCCTGTGTTTGTCTCAGCAGATAGATTCCTAAGTATTTTATATTGTCAAAGGTAGTTTTGAATGGGATTTCTCTTTCTAATTCCTGCTGCTGAGATGTGTTGGAGATATATAGAAAAGCTGATGACTTATGTGGGTTTATTTTGTATCCTGCTACTTTCTAAAGTTGTTGATTATTTCCACTAGCTTTTTAATTGATTCTCTAGGATTTTTTAAATAGACCATCATATCATCCATAAAGAGTGATAGCTTGGTCTCTTCATTGCCAATTCTAATACCTTCAATTTCTTTTTCTTCTCTAATTGCTACTGCTAGTATTTCTAGTACAATGTTAAATAATAGAGGTGATAATGGGCATCCTTGTTTCACTCCTGATCTTATTGGGAATGCATCTAGTTTATCCCCATTGCAGATGATATTAGCTGATGGTTTTAGATATATACTGTTTATTATTTTTTTAGGAAAGACCCTTCTATTCCTATGCTTTCTAGTGTTTTTAATAGGAATGGGTGTTGTATTTTATCAGAGGCTTTTTCTGCATCCATTGACATAATCATGTGATTTTTGTTGGTTTGCATGTTGATATGGTCAATTATGTGGATGGTTTTCCTAATATTGAACCATCCTTGCATTCCTGGTATAAATCCTACTTGATCATAGTGAATGACTCTCCTGATCATTTGCTGGAGTCTTTTTGTAAGTATCCTGTTTAAGATTTTTGCAGCTATGTTCATTAGGGAGATTAGTCTGTAGTTTTCTTTCTCTGTTTTTGACCTGCCTGGCTTTGGAATCAGAAACATATTTTGTCATAAAAGGAATTTGGTAGAACTCCCTCTTTGCTTATTATGTCAAATAGTTAGTATAGTATTGGGGTTAGCTGTTCTTTGAATGTTTGATAGAATTCACTTATGAATCCATTAGGCCCTGGGATTTTTTCTTAGGCAGTTCTTTGATGGCCTGTTGGATTTCTTTTTCTGATATGGGATTATTTAAGAATTCTATTTCTTCTTCTGTTAGTCTAGGCAGTTTATATTTTTGTAAATATTTTAACTTACCAAGATTTTCCTCACATTGAGGCAAAATCTAACATTCTGAAACTTCGGCACATTGTTCTTTGTTCATTTCTCTAAGGCCAGATAGAACAAGTCTAGTCTTTCTTCCCTATGACTATCTTTAAATTCTTTGACAACTCTCCTGGCCCCTTTACCCCTATGCTCACCTGCTCTTGCAAAATCTCCCTTTCTTATGCTACACAAATCACAGTTTCTTTGATCAGTTCTTATATGGCATGATCTCTACGACCCTCATGTTCATGCTTACTTTCCTTCAGATTAATGCTTCTTATTAAAAATAGGATCTCAAGAACTGAATGACAAATGTGAAATAACCATGAAACCCTTTAAAGACATTCTTAACCCCAAATGCATGATCTTTTTTTATTTCATTACATTTCAACAAAATTGGTTTCCTTTGTAATAATATGTATTTTATTGTATGCATTTTAAAACATTATTCTGAGGATTCCAAAGGTTTTACCAGAATACCAATGGGATCTATGACACACACAAAAAAGGATGTTAAGAACTCCTACTTTAAAAGGAATAGAGTAGTCTCAAAAGAAGAATAGAACATTCCTCACACTAGGAATGGTATAAGCAAAGACATGGAGACGAGAGATACGTAAAGTGTTCGGGACATAGTTTTTGGATTAAATTGGCTCTAACAAAAAATAAATGAAGGAAAAGTATGAGAAAGCTAGAAAAATAGTTATTCATGTAGGATTTTAATTTTTTAATTCTACTCTCTCACTTCTGAAATTTCTTATATCAATTGGCTTGGATCTCCATTTTGCCCTTATGACCTTGATTCATGATTATTTATGCATATGTCTGTCCTCTTTATTGAAGAGGAAGCCCCTTGGGACAAAGATTATGTTTTGTTCTTATTGTTATTTTTTAACTTTTGTACTCCCAGACCTTAGACAGAGCCTTGTGCCTAGTTTAATGATTAGATATGAAGTGTCTATCCTGTGGTTTCTGACAAGAAAATCTTACTTCCAAATTCTCCAATATATAATGAAGTATCTAGGGCACTACTCCCCTAGCTCAGGTTTCCTTCTACTTTAGAGCACATAGTGTATCCTGCTAACAAACCTCTGAAACTCAAATACTTAAACACCTTTTTCTCACCCCCTGCAAATTTCAAGGAAGGTAAACCAAGCTTATCTCCAGCTGGGCTCAGCCTTCACCAAAAAGGTGATCCTATTTCCACAGGGAAAAGGCATTGTAGAACATTCAGAACAAGGAGGCTAGATGGGAATGCTGGACAACTTCTGAATTCTGGAACCATGCCTTCACCACATGGCTTTTTAAATTTTTATTTGAAGGATTCTGAATTCCCAGAAGATTCATCACAAGCACATTCAAATTTAAGTAACACATACACATGTTTCAAAACTAAAGTGACTTTGGAATTCCCCAGCACTTTGCCATGCTACCACTGCTCTCACTCTTAGTCTATATCATCAAGAGTTGGCTGAAAGTATTTATTAAGTAGAGTTTACAATACATGTGTGTCATTTATTTTGACCTTCTGAGGTATGTATGCCTAGGAATCCTTTAGAGTGAATATTCAGCACAATTACACTTCCTTTCCCTCAAATGACTTTCTTTAGAGGGTTTTTTTTTTCCTGCTTTAGAAATATGTGGATCCTAATAGAATTCACTTGACTGCAGAGAGATATCTAGAGTCCTGAACAATATAAAACTGGCATGTGCAGAGAAGGGAACTAATCACATTGATTATGAAACATTTTAGGAATGAAATGCTAAATAAAGACTACATAATAGCATTTATAAATATCTCTCATTATGGGTTTTATCGGCACTGGAAGCACCCAAGACACCCCAGGATCACATAAATCTTCTTGCTTTATACCATTTGATGAGACAGAAAGGCCTCCCCTGTTTGTCCTGAAATTAAGATGCAGTGTTATTTTACACTTTGTTCCATCACAAAACTTGGCTGCAAACTGTGTTTCTGTGCCCAGTTTGCTCCAACCACTCTGGGATGTTTGGGCCCCTGCCACAGCACCAAGCAGGGCACAGATATTTTAAATAATGGAATACAGCTATGTCTTGGAGAGTAGCCTTGCTCTACCTCCTACTTTTAAGAGCCATCAATCCTGTTTTATTAGACCTTCTGTAAAAGAAACTACTGACGTAGGTAGGATGGCATGACTTGTGCAGTAACAGGACCTTCTTTATGCCCCTTCTTTTCTTGTGCAAATATGTGACAAAATACTTCACAAACCTTAAAGTGACACAGAAATGTGACTTATTAGGATTATGATTATTATTAATTATTCTGATGAGAAAAAAATGGATTAGTTGAAAAGACTTTGTATTTAAAGATTTTCCAATCCCATTTCTACTACTTTACTACCTTGTGTCTTTGGCAAGCCATAACCTCTTTTTGAGACCTCAGTTTCTGCTTTTGTAAAATGGAATTTAATTTCTGGGTTATTTACCTTTTTTAAAATGTCACAGACTGGTAAATTCCAAGGATCCCTTCCCAGAATAATTTTTGAAAATGAATAAAATAAAATACATAGGATTATGAAGGAAATTAATTTTACTGAAATATAGTTAACAAACTATTTAAGAAGAAAAAAATGTTCACAAACCCTAGATTAAGAACACCAGATAAGATAATTTCTTTTTTAAAAAACTCTTACCTTCTGTCTTAGAATCAATATTGTGAACTTTAAATTACTTCACCCTACTTGGATCTTACTTTATGGAGAAGATGAAATTGTAAGCTCCTGATTGAACAATGAAGGTACTTAGTTCTTACTTTATAGTGAAGTTAGAACTTTAAGCTGTGTATTTTAAGATCTTAATACAAAAAGTTAAGTAACTATAAAGGGTAAATTAATCACAAAAAAGGTTAAGTAACTAACAAAAAGTGAACTTAACAAAGAAGTGTTAAGTAACTCAAAAGATATAATCTATTCAAAGAAGATGAGAACTAAAGAAAGGGCAGTCCTGGAGAAAAGCCTCTGATGTGATTGGTAGATGTGAAAATTGAGAGGAGGAGGCATAAGAGTAAAAGGTCTATATATTTTGCATCACTTCCTCTCTCTGGTACCTTTGGCAGTAGAGAGGTGGCTGGTGGCAGCATGCTGGGCCTTTTGGCCTCTTGGCGTGGCTACAGCTATTGTCCAATTCGGTAGTGAGTTCCTGGCTGGGTTTTTCCTCCATTCCTTTCCAAACTTTATCCTCTTAGAATCCTCTAATCTTCTTCAGAGACCTAGAGGTGGAGATCTTGAACTCCCCCTGGCACAGGCCAGGAAGGAGAAATCCTATACCCTCTTCCCTACATTAATTAAAATTACCATAAATTTCCAGACTGACTTGGGTATTTTATTTGGGATTTTTTCCCTGGTGACCAATTAATTTAGATTTTAAGTCACAACCCTAAAATTATCTCTACAATACTAAATATTAGTTCCAATACAGAAAACTGGTAAGGGCTATGCAACTGGAATTAAGTGACTTGTTTAGTGTCACACATCTAAGACAAAGCTGAGGCCAGATCTGAACCAGGTCCTCTTGTCTCTAGACTTGACTTTCTATCTACTGAGCCACTTCACTAACTGCAGACCACATAAGATCTGAGGTCTCGAAATCACTTAACCATATGATCTCAGATATGTGACATAAAGGGCATGAATTTAGGACATGCAACCACTTCATGAAATTCCATTTTTGTGCTAATCAGGACTGAGTCATAGAAGTTAACTTTTTAAATTTTTACTTCTTAAATGTAAAAGATAACCTATATACTCAGGACGTATAGAAAACACTTTTCTTGCCCTAGATGACAGGCTCATAGTATGCAAAGCTGGATCATCTGGGTAATCCATTATTTACATGAGAAGAAATATAGATCCAAAGAGGTTAAGTGCTTTGCACTTAGTTAACCAAAGAATAGGGCAGGGAGATGACTCAGTGCATAGAGCTCTAGGACTAAAGTCAGGAAGACCTAAGTTCAAATGTGACCCCAGACACATACTAGCTATGTGACCCTGGACTATAGGCCTCAGTTTCCTCATCTGAAAATAGAGGAAATGGCAAATCACTCCAATATCTCTGCCAAGAAATCACAAGTGGGGTCATGGAGATTCAAACATGATAAAAGAGCCAAATAATATCCACATCACAACTAATAATTAAGAGAGCTAAGATTCAAACCCAGATCATTTAGTTACAAATTCATTGCTTAGTTTTACGAGATCCCAGATTTAGAAGGACATGTAAGAAGTCTTCCACCCTATCCCTCTTACTTTATTAGGAAACTAAGGAATTAAAATGGCTTGGCAAAATTTGCCCAAGGAGTAAATGCGTCTATATTCATTAGGGAGATTGGTCTATAGTTTTCTTTCTCTGTTTTTGACCTGCCTGGCTTTAGGATCAGTACCATGTTTGTGTCATAGAATGAATTTGGTAGAACTCCTTCTTGGCCTATTCTGTCAAATAGTTTGTTTAATATTGGGATTAGTTGTTCTTTGAGTGTTTGATAGAATTCATTTGTGAATCTATCTGGACCTGGGGATTTTTTCTTAGGGAGTTCTTTGATGGCTTGTTCAATTTCTTTTTCTGAAATGGGGTTGTTAAGGTAATTTATTTCTTCCTCTGTTAGTATAGGCAATTTATATTTTTGTAAGTATTCATCCATATCACCTAGATTGCCATATTTGTTGCCATATAATTGGGCATAGTAGCTTTTAATGATTGCCTTAATTTCCTCTTCATTAGAGGTGAGGTCTTTTTCATCTTGGATACTGTCAATTTGGTTTATTTCTTTCCTTTTTTTAATTAGACTGACTAGTACTTTGTCTATTTTATTTGTTTTTTCAAAATACCAGCTTCTAGTCTTATTTATTAAATCAATAGTTCTTTGACTTTTAATTTTATTAATTTCTCCTTTGAGTTTTAGGATCTCTAATTTAGTCTTCATCTGAGGATTTTTAATTTGTTCACTTTCTAATTTTTTAATTTGCTTGCCCAATTCATTGACCTCTGCCCTTCTTAATTTGTTAATATATGAACTCAAGGATATAAATTTCCCCCTGAGTACTGCTTTGGCTGCATCCCATAGGTTTTGAAAGGATGTCTCATCATTGTCATTTTCTTCAATGAAGTTATTAATTGTTTCTATGATTTGTTCTTTAACTAACTGGTTTTGGAGAATCGTATTGTTTCATTTCCAATTAATTTTCGATTTACCTCTCCATGTTCCCTTACTAATTATTATTTTCATTTCATTGTGATCTGAGAAAGTTGCATTTATTATTTCTGCTCTTTTGCACTTGTTTGCAATGTTTCTATGCCCTAATATATGGTCAATTTTTGTGAATGTACCATGTGCTGCAGAAAAGAAGATATATTCCTTTTTGTCCCTATTTATTTTTCTCCACATGTCTACTAACTCTAATTTTTCCAAGATTTCATTCACTTCTCTTACTTCTTTCTTATTTATTTTTTGGTTTGATTTATCTAGCTCAGATAGAGGAAGGTTCAGATCTCCCACTAGTATAGTTTTTCTATCTATTTCGTCCCTGAGTTCCTCTAGTTTCTCCTTTAGAAATTTGGATGCTATGCCATTTGGTGCATACATGTTGAGTACAGAGATTTCCTCACTGTCTATACTGCCTTTTATCAGGATGTAATTATCTTCCCTATTTCTTTTAACTAGATTTATTTTTACTTTGGCTTTGTCGGATATAATGATTGCGACTCTTGCTTTCTTTTTGTCAGTTCCAAGGAGTAAATGGAAGATGAGATTTGAACTCAGGTACTCCAATCTTTCCCATCTAGATTCTATGCTTTTTTTCCCCAATATCAAGCTCTTACTGGATAATTCATAAAAGCTCAACAGTCTGATAAACTCTTTAGATTTTATGTCTTTAAAAAATTCACTTAATAGATAATGGTGCTTTTCATTCTCTGTTTATAATTGACTTCATTTTCTAGTTCTGAAGTCCTGGCACAGTGCTGATGCACTTGGTATTCCAGCACTATCAAGGAATGTTTAAATCCAAACAGAACTATTTAAAGAAACTGTGGAGGCATTTTACTAACCTCACATTGGGTATACTATTTAAATCATCTAAAATCAAGACCAAAAGGGCCATTTTTTCCCTGAGAAGTCACCTATGCCTTTATAGAGAATATTCCCAGTGGATTGAAACATTCTGTAGGTGCCAGAATGAACAGATAGCCATTCCAAAGCCCGAAAGATGTGCCTTATTAATCTGGAAGATCTGGAAGATTGCCATTTGGGTAATTGTACCTGAGATTTTGAATAAGAACTTTTAAAATGTGTTACTGAAAAAATTAAGGTGTTTTATAGAGGTCATTAGATAGAAGAAATAAACAAATTCCTACAAGTGTATCTACATCAAGATTTTCAGAAAGCAAAATCCACATGTATTATTTCAAAATGTCCATTTCTGATTTCCACTCAAAAAAAGTTTTTAATAAAGCCTAGATGATAATAGCTAATATTAAAATACTATTTTCAAAGTGATTTTCTTTTGAAGTAGCTGATTAAATTAGCACATGATGCAATTCTTGGAGGCATAGCTAGTAGGTTAACATATTTAGGATTAATATAGGTCAACAGGTTTAGAATTCATAACAAACTCAAAAGGCCAAGTCATAAGATCCAAATCAATGAGATGGCAATTATAGGTACAAATGTAATATCCTATCTTTTAAATAAAAAATTCCATTATATTCATGAAGGATGGGAGAAAGATAAATGTGTTTCATGCAAAAAAATTGGGGAGAGCATGGTAAGCGGCCTTGGTAAATCACAACTTGTTAATTAATAACTAATTGTTTTAATGAACCAACTTATAAATCTCAACAACTTCAACAAAGATTATTGATAATCTATTATATGAAGAGTATTTCGTTAGATGCTGGTAGGAATCCTTTTATATAAAACATAGTTCCTTCTCTAAGAAGTCTCTTACAATATACAAATCAGGTCAAGTTAACAAGCATTTATTAGACCACCTGCCAACAGGCAGGCATTCAGCTAAACTCTAGGGAAAGAAAGAGAGGAAAAAAATAAAAAACAAAACAAAAACTATTCTCCTGCTTTCAAGGAGCTTATAGTCTAGTAAGGGAAACACCATATAAACAAATATTTATAAACAATATGTATCCAGAACCAATTGGAAATTATCTCAGAGGGAGGCAATAAGATTACAGCCTAGGAAAGGCTTCTTGTATAAGGAGAGATTTTAGCTGGGAGCTGAAGGAAGTCAGTGAAGTCAAAAGTCAGACATGGAGAGGAAGAGAATTCCAGGAATGGGTAATAGCCAATGAAATGCCTAGAATTAAAAAAAAAACAAAATATTATGTAAAGCAAGAAAACTATTATCACTAATCACAGTATATTTGCAGGGCATATGGGGTCTCTAAGTTGTAAAAAGGCTGGAAAGATAAGAAGGTGCCAAATTATGAAGGTCCTTAAAAGTCAAACAGAGAAATCTTTAATTGTTTGGAGGCAACAAGGGACCATTAGAGTTGATAAATAGCAATATTATTGAAAAGTAACTCTGGTATGAAATAATATATAATAAGCACTTAAGAGAGATGCAGAATGTATTGAGAGGTTTGAGAAAACAAGGGCCATTATTAACTGGAAAAGGAATTAGGAGGAGCAGTATTAATGATAGAAATTGAACACTTGGGAAAGAGACAAACCTCTAAATATTGGAAACTACGTGGACAAGGAATAAATATAGGAGTTTGGGGTAGAGAGGGAGAGAAGAGACTTGACCAGTTTGACTGAAACATGAAGTATATGTAAGGATATAACATAAAAATGCAAAGGTAGAATAGACTGAGGTTTTGAGGTGCCTGGCACACCAGGCTGAGAAGTTTGATTATTCCATCATAAACAACAAGGAACTATTATTAAAGATTTTTGAGCAATCGACAGGAAAATGGCTATTAAAAATAACATTATTTTAAGATATGTTAAAGATATAGACAATTGTATTGCTAATAAAATTTCATTTATAATTTTGTGCTTAGCTTTTAGTAAAATATTTTAGAAGGAAAAGAGGCAAACAATTGCCTCAAAGGGGAAAAATCAGTGTAGGGGGATTGGAAACCATGTCTAATGGTTTCAGAAATGTGAGATATTTAATAACCTAAGAAAATAATTATTTATATTTGTATATGCTTATATATAAGAAATATATATAATGTACATTTACATATATATTTCCAGTGAACCATGTAGCTGTCCATTAACAAGCATTTATTACATACTTACTATGTGCTAGGCACTGTAATCTCAGTATTCAGATTACAAAGAAAGGCACATTTTGCATCAATAAAACAACAGGTTTTCCAGCAACTAGAAATATCTAACAATAAAGGGATTTTCTCACAAGGAAGCAACTCAGGGTATTAAAAAATAATCTGAGGGGAAAGTAGGTAGCATAGTAGAGAGAGTTGGAAGGACCTGGGTTCAAATCTGGCCTTAGATACTTCCTAGCTATGTGACCCTAGGCAAATCATTTAACCCCAACTGCCTAGCCCTTGCTAATCTTCTGGCTTAGAATTAATATTAAGAAGGTAAGGGCTAAAAATAATAATCAACTAGAAAGCCATATGTCAAGAGTTCTATAGAATAGTTTTATACATTGTATGGGAAGTCAGAACTCTAAAATACTCCAACTCTAATAGGAAATCTGTTCTTTAGCTCATTAGTACAAAATTAGCAAGGTCTGCTATTTGTCTGAGAGGTACACATGATACCTGATACCAGACACTAATCTTTATCCTCATTTCTAGTATTATTCATTCAAAGAATCAGCATCTAGGAATCATGCTTTATTTGCTATTTCATAGTCATGTTTAACCAATAGTGGTAGTGTTGGTTGCTGGTGGTGATGATGATGATTAAAAATTACTTGGATTTGTGTTACTGAATTGTCAAGCATTGTTGGAGACTCAATGAGGAGTATTAGACTTAGAGCCAGGAAGACCCAGTTTCAAATCCCCCTTCTGCCACTTCTTAACTGTATAACAATGGGCAAGTCACTTCTCAGTTTCTTCATTGGTAAAATTTAAATAATAATGCCTGCAGTGGCTGCCTCATAAGTTATCTGTAAAGTTTTGGTAAAAATGTATACAAGGCACTTTGCAAACTAAAAACACTATATATACATGAAACATTATTATTACTCATCCAATGATAGTCTGGAACAAAATCTACTTAACAGCCTGATTTTGACAATTCTCTCATTGCTTGACTTCAAGACCTAGTAAAGGAAGGCCTCTTATCTAAGATAGCATATTATATTAACATAACCACACAAATTTAATTTTACTAAATTAATTGCTAATTTTACTAAAGAGACATAAGATTTTCCTCTAATTAAGCTAGAATATCCTATCTGTAAATCTTTATAATTTTATCAAAATTTTGGTGAAGAAACACATTTTAATTAAACCAGAAGATGATGGTCACCTGTCACATTATCCATGAAATTCGCAAAGCCATATTTTATTTCCATTAATAGCATCAAATTTTAGTTTGGCCTGTCTTCTTGAATCCTCAGAAACTGGATAAACCATAATGTTTTTCTTTATTCAAAGATGAGTAGTTGTTAGTGATTGATTTTTTATAAATGTGGCAGCATTTCCTTGATATAATTTCCTTGATCATATTCCATGCTATGATAATCATATGTATATATATATATACATATATATATATGGAGAGAGAGAGAGAGAGAGAGAGAGAGAGAGAGAGAGAGAGAGAGAGAGAGAGAGAGAGAGAGAGAGAGAGAGAGAGAGAGAGAGGCAACTAGAGACAAGAGAGCCCTAGACTTGATTTAGATCTGAATTTGACTCTTGGCAAAGCCAATTACTGGTTATGTGAACTTGGACAAATTGCTTAGGCTCTAGGTATCTCAGAATCTCAGAGTCTCCCCCTAGAGAACTCCCCTAGAGCTCACTCTACTTCCTAGTGTTGTCATGGGGAATCAATGGGTTAATGTTCATGAAAGCATTTGTGAACTATAAAGTTCTCTATGAATGTAGTTTAGCATTATTGTAGAAAGTTTTTCCTATTTCTATAATTGGATGTTTTGCCAGTATTAAATGTTACTATATAAAGACTTTAGAAAATTGTCTTGGTCACCCCTATGATCCACCCTACTATGTTTCCCTATGAAAGTTATCCATTTTAGCTTCCTTAAACTTTTACAGAAGGAAAAGGTAATTGAGAATCCAGAGGACTTTAGATACAGAAGCTTCCATCTGATGTGATGTGGAATAAATTGTCTTTTTTGTTAGAGCATCTTGTCCTAACTCATATTTTGTTACTATTGGAAGTACAAGATTCATTGTTCTGATAGATAAAGAGGCTTTTGAGCAGTTTCCACATATTTATTCACTTGGTATGGTACAATTTTTAATATGTCTCTAATTCTATTCTCACTCTGTATTCCTCACCCTAATTTGAATGAAAGGCAGTTGTTTTTTAATGTCCTTGATATTCCCTTTGAATCCTCCAAAGGATCAGAGGATCATATATTTTTGAGCTAGAAAGGACTTTAGAGGTCATCTAGTCCATTGTGCTCATTTTACAAATGAAATTGAAGCTGAGTGTGATTAAAAAAGCTTTAATAAGGTCAAATAGGTCCAGAGTCTGGCAGAGCCAGGATGCAGATTACAGAAGTGGCAGAGCCAATATTTGAATCCAGGTCCTCTAACTCCTAATCAAGTAGACTTGCCCAAGGTCATGTAGGACATAAATTACAGAGTAGTCTATTAATGATTTGGTACTTGATTCCAAACTTTAAATAAGGAGTGACAGTATTAGGGCAGCAAGACCAACTCCCACCAAATAACCAATCACCAACATTAGAAAGACTTCCCTGTTGTAAGATGTATTTGGCATGGAGAACAGTCATTCTATCTATACCCAAATATTTTATGCAGACATGACTCTATATTTGCTATTAAATTCCAACAAATAATAGAAGGGACAGAACATGTGTGTCTGGAAAGGGAAAGTTCTTATTCTAGAATTGGACCTGAAACATTATTTATCCCCATACCCATTTCACATGAAGCTAAACTAATACCATGTGAAAATTGTTCTGTAGTCACTATAAATGAAATCTAGTTAACAAATGTTCCTGGTGTAGCACTTCATAATTTTTCTCAATACTCAAGTACTTGGTTATTGTAATTCATTTTCTTTCAGTAATATCTTCACATCTAAAAGACTAGGAATATCATCAACTTTGGAAGAGAGCTCTGTAATTATCTAATTATCACATATAGGTGATCCATTTTAAAGTAATGTTTTCATCTGCCATCAACTGATAGTATTTCTTCATTTATAATAAGGCAAGAGGTTATTGGAAAGAGAAATTGGGCAGAATAAGGGTAAGAGATTGGATTCAAGGTCTGTCCCTCATATATTATAATACAAGGGAAGTCACTTAACCTCCCAGTGCCTCCAGGCAATTGTTTAGGATTATAAATTGTAAAGCAATTATTGGTCTGTATTATCAGAAATAGCATCTTTATTCAGATATAATAACCATATGTGTTGGTTTTCCAAATGAGAGCCTCTCTGTTCACCTCGCTAGACATATGGACACCTACTTACACTCTGGATGAGCTCACTTTCTTAAAATTGTTGTCATGTTGGCAAGTCAAGTTTCCCATAGAGGGGCAAACACCATGTTGTTAAACTCAACTTCTCTCAATATCCCAGGAATAACTCTGTTGACGGGTTACCCCCACCTTCCACATTAGTTCTTGAGCTCCCACTAGTACATTTCCATTTATGTGGAACAACAATTCATTAATGACACTATTTCTTAAATGTAATAATTTACTTAGCAATAAAGCAAGAGAAGCAATAACATTACAGGTACACATATTTCAAAGCAAATGAATAAATAACAAAATACATCACAAACCACACATAAAACTAGGTCACATTCTCCCACTAATGCTTTATGTATCTGTGGTGTAGAGTGGGCATAATTTATAGGACTCTTTCAAGGAAGTACATGAGGAAGGAAAATTAATGAGTGCAGGGTGACTCACAACTCAAGACTTTAGATTTTCATGTCATTGGTCCATTCAGGAACATGTGCACCACACAAAACTAAGTGCTTTTAAACTATTTAGTGCTCATATGCTGATCCTTACCACTCTACTACTGGTCAAAATATCTTTTGTACTCAAACAAATGTATCATTTACAAGTTCTTTCTACTTACAATCACCCTTAAAAGAGGGTTGGAAAACTGTTAAAATATTAATTTAACTAGCTCAGACCTTTAAGCCAAAGAAGTACGAAGCTCATTGGCTTAGCTATCTCAGGGTACTTGCAGAGCAAAAGCAGTCAGCTATTTCTCTATCAGTATCCTGTATTGTCCTTTCAAATTGTAATAACTATAACTCACAGCAAAATAGCTCAAGTTAACTCTCTGGGCAAGGCAAACCAACTTGCTCTGATCTTCACTCCCTAGGATTCAATGCCATCCAAATAAAACTCAGCATCTCTTTCTATATACAATTATAAAACTGTTTTTCCCTTTTCTGTATTTGTCTTTCTCAAGTCAAAGAGGAGCAGCAAAAAACAAAAAGCCTCTCTGAAGTGTTTTTCCTCTTTTCAGCTCTAGTGGGTATTAAAAAACAATATTTGAAAACAAAGTCTTTGTCAAATCAGAGCGACTCTCTTCAACCAATCAGAAATCATGTAGTCAAGCTGGATATTTTTGCTGCTGATCTTTTAAAAAATCTCTAACACTTTTTAATGTTTAAAGATTGGAGCAATACTCAATTTATTTTGCATTATTTCATAGTAATTCTTCTTAATTGATTAATATTTGAAGCAGTTCCATCTTTTGTTTATTAATGCAAGTCTTGGTTAATACTTTAAAAAAATAAAACCCTTACCTTCTGTCTTACTATCAGTTCTAAGAAAGATGAGTGGCAAGGACTAGGCAACCATGGTTAAGTGACATGACCAGAATCATACAACTAGGAGAGTCTGATGACAGATTTGAACCCAGGTCCTCTAGATCTACATCTGGCGCTCTATTCTACCTACCTATCTTCCCAAGGCTAGTCTAATTCTTGAGACAGATCTTACCATTAAGAGAACCTTTGGCATGTAAGTTAGACACAGGGAGGGCAAGTGACTTGAATATCACTTCATACTGTTAAGCAAGATAGAAGGAAAGTGTGTGCACATTTTTTATAAGGCTCATCTATATTCAGGATTATCCCACAAGAAGCAATATAGAAAGTTGAACAAGATCACTTTTCATAAGGTAAAAGAGACCTTTGGGAAATTCTTTCAGTTCCCACTATGAAAGCTCCTTGAGGGCAGAGACATAATTTTGAGTATAATACTTGGCACATGGTAGGTGCTTAATTAATTCTTATTGACTTGACAAGCACACTATCATTTCAGTACCTACATAAGGGCCAGAACAGTAGTCATCATTATAAAAAAGCCAAAGAAATTAGAAGTTAAAGACCATGCTTTTTCCTACCTTTTTTACAAACACATGGGAAACCTACCAAAGTTAGGTACTGTGTAAAATGTAGAGTGTTGTATTTCTCAGGAGTAAGCTTTTAATAAGCTCCCCCATCTACAGAAGAACCAATTATAATAGACAGAAGAGATGTTCTCTTTTCATATAACCAAGTGATTCTCTACCAGATTAATCCCAGGCTCTGATCATTTGCCTTTGAGCAACCAAAATAATCATCTTTTTGAGTATCCTCAGTTACGTGTTCCCTGTCACTTGCCTCCATCAAGGGTCGGGGTCCAAACTGCAAAAGAAGTAAGTTTATAGTTTTCAAGAAGCAAATTCCTAGTGGGATATTTTTTAACATAGGGAGTTGGATGTCAACACTGGATGCTTCTTAACAGTCAAACAGAAGAGGCCCCAAAGGGCAGTGAAATACCACATAAAACACACAAAAATTATAAACCCAAACCAAAACTTTGTTATCGTTCCACTGAAGTCTATTACATCCAGATGGAAAGGGTAGCCTCACTCAGAAGCTTCTTGACTTCAGTGGTTTATGTTTGTCCATCAGTTTTAAATATAGAATGGGTTTGAAAAAGGCTTGTCTTGCTAAGGTGGCACAAGATTTGAAATACCAGGCATTCCCGCTAGACAACAAGCAACACCAGAGGAAAATATAATTCATGATACTTTTTAGAACAATTTTCTCAATAGAGTTCTGTAACCTAATACACATTCCATAAACATATCAAAACAAGGGTACAGTAGCTTGTATGCTGCTTGAGATTAGTATTGTTTATTTACAATAACCTTGAGAAAGGAAGAGCCAGTTGAGAATATATTTTGACTTTTCCTGAAATGGTGAGGATTAGTAAGATGAATAATGTTAAAAAAAAAAACTATTGTCAAGTTCTATTTGTGCTGATACACAGACTCCACAGATTGTGATGTGTACCGCTGCAATTTAATATTCAAATGAATTTCACAAGTGTGCCAAATTGAAGATTTTTATCTGTAATAAATAATCATATTTTTGAAAAGTGCCAGGATGTGCAGTAACTGGAAAGACTAGACTCATCTTAATTTGTTATATATTTAACCTGTTTGTGGTTAAGACTACAAATGATATAAAATAATAATCAATGCAATTAAATTTGGTAAGCATGTCATATATTTTAGAGCTGGAAGGAAATGGATGCATGAATTGAAGCCTCTGATTTAAAAAAGAAAAACTGAGACCCAGGGAAAATAAAAATTTACTCATGTTTACATAGCTGTCTAGGGACAGGTCTGAGACTCATTCTGATTTACTTTAGTATGTAAGCTCCTTGAAGGCAGAGGTTTAAGCTTCAGTACAATACTTGTCATGAATAAATTCTTGTTTAGCATACTATCTTGTTTAGCACACTGTCATTTCAGTTTCTAAGGATTGGCCAGAGCAGTAGTCAATATTGTACAAAGCTAAAAGAATTAGAATTAAAAAAAAACAGAGAATATTAGAGCCCATTTAGCACCAACTATTCATTTGCAAGTGAAGAAACTGAGGCCCAAAGAAGTTACTTCCCTAAGCTCACATGATTAGTTAGTAATAGAGCTGAGACTAGTCAGGAATCCTAACTCCTACTCCTGAGTTCATCCTCCTATATCGGAAGTCCGTTTTGCAATACATTTTGTAAGCAAAAATAAACATATAAACATGAAATGACAGGAAAAATACATAAGTAAAACTAGGAAAACAATATACCAATGACCTAAAACAGCATATGTAGAAATGATATGCACAGCATGAAACTGAAGGCTATGAAATTATAATGACCAAACTTGAGCCCAAGGAATATAGGAGAAAGCATATTTCCTTTCCTTCTTTGTAGAAGTAAAGGACTACATCTGTGGGTCAATGCATATACTGTCAGACTCTGTGGGTGTTAGTTTCATTAGTTTTGATGAGTTTTTCCTCTTTTTTTCTTTCTCTGTTATCAAGAATGACTCTGAGAAGAAAGGGGAAAGAGTAGTAATATCTGTATCTGTATCCATACTTATATCTATATATATCTATAGCTATATCTGTATATGTACCTGTGTTTATATCTACATCTACAGCTTTATATCGATCTCATATATGTTATATATGTTATATACTTCCTAGCTGTGTGACCTTGGGCAGGTAACAATCCCCATTGCCTAGCCCTTAATGCTCATCTGCCTTCTGCACAGCCTTCTACACTATATTGATTATACGATGGAGAGTAAGGGTTATTTTTAAATTATTTTTAAATGAAGATGGCACAAAAATCAAAATGTATTTATAAAAACAGAAATACAAAAATATATTTCATAAGCAAAATAATAGGAAACAAAGCATGTGCATGGATATGAAGACTGGAGAAGTGATCTATGTCAGGTGGACTGAATCAGAAAGGTTTTTGGAAGGAGAATAGTTAAACCATTATAATGACCTTGGACTCGAGTTAAATTTGATAAACATTTATTAAGTACCTTCTATGTGCAGAACACTGTGCCACATAACAAGGGATACAAAAAGTTAAGATTGTTGATGATCATTGCATTCCTAAGGGCCTCCCATTTGGTATGACATACATATGAAAAATGGTAATATTTCCACAAAAACAAATACATAGGTGGATATAAAAGTGCAAAACAAAGTGATGTTTGAGGTCTAATGGGGAGAAAAGAGGAGAAAGAAAAAGGTTATCACTATTTAGGGAAATTAGGGTGTCTTTGATGAAAAAAGTGACATTTTACTTAGAAAGGTAACTCATAACCTCAGACCTCATTTAGCCCATTTTGCTGCCCCTTTCTTTATTTTTATATTTTATTTGATCATTTCCAAGCATTATTCATTAAAGACATAGACCATTTTCTTTTCCTACCCCCCCCATAGCCGACACGTAAATCCACTGGGCATTACATGTTTTCTTGATTTGAACCCATTGCTATGTTGATAATATTTGCATTAGAGTGTTCATTTAGAGTCTCTCCTCTGTCATGTCCCCTCAACCACTGTATTCAGGCAGTTGCTTTTCCTCAGTGTTTCTACTCCCACAGTTTATCCTCTGCTTATGAATAGTATTTTTTTCTCCTAGATTCCTGCAAATTGTTCAGGGACATTACACCGCCACTAATGGAGAAGTCCATTACGTTCGATTATACCACAGTGTATTAGTCTCTGTGTACAATGTTCTCCTGGTTCTGCTCCTCTTGCTCTGCATCACTTCCTGGAGGTTGTTCCAGTCTCCATGGAACTCCTCCACTTTATTATTCCTTTTAGCACAATAGTATTCCATCACCAACATATACCACAATTTGCTCAGCCATTCCCCAAATGATGGGCATCCCCTCGTTTTCCAGTTTTGGGCCACCACAAAGAGCGCAGCTATGAATATTTTTGTACAAGTCTTTTTGTCCATTATCTCTTTGGGGTACAGACCCAGCAGTGCTATGGCTGGGTCAAAGGGTAGATATTCTTTTGTTGCCCTTTGGGCATAGTTCCAAATTGCCCTCCAGAGTGGTTGGATCAGTTCACAACTCCACCAGCAATGAATTCATGTCCCTACTTTGCCACATCCCCTCCAGCATTCATTACTTTCCTTTGCTATCATGTTAGCCAATCTGCTAGGTGTGAGGTGATACCTCAGAGTTGTTTTTATTTGCATCTCTCTGATTATAAGAGATTTAGAACACTTCTTCATGTGCTTATTAATAGTTTTGATTTCTTTATCTGAAAACTGCCTATCCATGTCCCTTGCCCATTTATCAATTGGAGAATGGCTTGATTTTTTGTACAGTTGATTTAGCTCTTTATAAATTTGAGTAATTAAACCTTTGTCAGAGGTTTCTATGAAGATTTTTTCCCAGTTTGTTGTTTCCCTTCTGATTTTAGTTACATTGGTTTTGTTTGTGCAAAAGCTTTTTAATTTGATGTAGTCAAAATTATTTATTTTACATTTTGTGATTCTTTCTATGTCTTGCTTGGTTTTAAAGTCTTTCCCCTCCCAAAGGTCTGACATGTATACTATTCTGTGTTTACCCAATTTACTTATGGTTTCCTTCTTTATGTTTAAGTCACTCACCCAGTTTGAATTTATCTTGGTGTAGGGTGTGAGGTGTTGATCTATTCCAAATCTCTCCCACACTGTCTTCCAATTTTCCCAGCAGTATTTATCGAATAGTGGATTTTTGTCCCAAAAGCTGGGATCTTTGGGTTTATCGTATACTGTCTTGCTGAGGTCGCTTTCCCCCAGTCTATTCCACTGATCTTCCTTTCTGTCTCTTAGCCAGTACCAAATTGTTTTGATGACTGCTGCTTTGTAATATAGTTTAAGGATAGGGACTGCAAGGCCCCCATCATATGTGGTTTTTTTCATTATTTCCCTGGATATCCTTGATCTTTTGTTGTTCCAAATAAATTTTGTTATGGTTTTTTTATAAATCAGTGCAGAAGTATTTTGGTAGTTCAATGGGTATGGCACTAAATAGATAAATAAGTTTGGGTAGGATGGTCATTTTTATTATATTGGCTCGTCCTATCCATGAGCAGTTAATGTTTTTCCAATTGCTCAAGTCTAGTTTTAGTTGTGTGGAGAGTGTTTTGTAGTTGTGTTCATATAGTTCCTGTGTTTGTCTCGGGAGGTAGATTCCTAGGTATTTTATTTTGTCTAAGGTGATTTTGAATGGGATTTCTCTTTCTAGTTTTTGCTGCTGAGCTGTGTTGGAGATATATAGAAAAGCTGATGACTTACGTGGGTTTATTTTATATCCTACAACTTTGCTAAAGTTGTTGATTATTTCAATTAGCTTTTTGGTTGAATCTCTAGGATTCTTTAAGTAGACCATCATGTCATCTGAAAAGAGTGATAATTTGGTCTCCTCCTTGCCTATTTTGATGCCTTCAATTTCTTTTTCTTCTCTAATTGCTACTGCTAGTGTTTCTAGTACAATGTCAAATAGTAGAGGTGATAATGGGCATCCTTGTTTCACTCCTGATCTTATTGGGAATGCGTCTAGTTTATCCCCATTGCAGATGATATTAGCTGATGGTTTTAGATATATACTGTTTATTATTTTTAGGAATGACCCTTCTATTCCTATGCTTTCTAGTGTTTTTATAGGAATGGGTGTTGTATTTTATCAAAGGCTTTTTCTGCATCTATTGAGAAAATCATGTGGTTCTTGTTGGTTTGCTTGTTGATGTGTGGTCAATTATGTGGATGGTTTTCCTAATATTGAACCAGCCCTGCATCCCTGGTATAAATCCTACTTGATCATGGTGGATGATCCTTCTGATCACTTGCTGGAGTCTTTTTGCTAGTATCCTATTTAAGATTTTTGCATCTATATTCATTAGGGAGATTGGTCTATAGTTTTCTTTCTCTGTTTTTGACCTGCCTGGTTTTGGAATCAGTACCATGTTTGTGTCATAAAAGGAGTTTGGTAGAATTCCCTCTTTGCTTATTATGTCAAATAGTTTGTATAGTATTTGGATTAACTGTTCTCTGAATGTTTGATAGAATTCACTGGTGAATCCATCAGGCCCTGGGGATTTCTTCTTAGGAAGTTCTTTGATGGCTTGTTGGATTTCATTTTCTGATATGGGATTATTTAAGAATTCTATTTCTCCTTCTGTTAGTCTAGGCAGTTTGTATTTTTGTATATATTCATCCATGTCACCTAAATTGGTGTATTTATTGCCATATAATTGGGCAAAGTAATTTTTAATGATTGCCTTAATTTCCTCTTCATCGGAGGTGCTGTCCTCCTTTTCATCTTTGATGCTGTTAATTTGCTTTTCTTCCTTCCTTTTTTTAATTAGATTGACCAGTACTTTGTCTATTTTGTTTGTTTTTTCAAAGTACCAGCTTCTTGTCTTATTTATTAAATCAATAGTTCTATCACTTTTGATTTTATTAATTTTTCCCTTAATTTTTAGGATTTCTAGTTTGGTTTTCTGCTGGGGGTTTTTAATTTGATTGCTTTTGAGTTTTTTCATTTGCATTTCCAATTGATTGATCTCTGCTCTCCCTAGTTTGTTAATATAAGCATTCAGGGATATGAATTTGCCTCTGATTACCGCTTTGGCTGCATCCCAAAAGGTTTGAAAGGATGTCTCGCCTTTGTCATTTTCCTCGATGAAATTATTAATTGTTTCTATGATTTCTTCTTTAACTAAATTATTTTGGAGTATCATATTGTTTAATTTCCAATTGGTTTTTGATTTGGTTTTCCATGTACCATTACTAATCATTATTTTTATTGCCTTGTGATCTGAGAAGGCTGCATTCATTATTTCTGCTTTTCTGCATTTGTGTGCTATGTTTCTGTGACCTAATGTATGGTCAATTTTTGTGAATGTGCCATGTGGTGCTGAGAAGAAGGTGTATTCCTTTTTATCCCTATTTATTTTTCTCCATATGTATATTAATTCTAATTTTTCTAAGATTTCATTCACTTCTTTTACCTCTTTCTTATTTATTTTTTTATTTGATTTATCTAAATTTGATAATGGTTGGTTTAAGTCTCCCACTAATATGGTTTTACTGTCTATTTCTTCCTTCAATTCTCCTAGTTTCTCCATTAGAAATTTGGGTGCTATATTATTTGGTGCATACATGTTGATTAATGATATTTCCTCATTGTCAAAACTCCCTTTTAACAAAATATAATTACCTTCCCTGTCACTTTTGATCAGGTCTATTTTTGCTTTGGCTTTATCAGATATCATGATTACCACTCCTGCCTTCTTTCTGTCAGTTGAGGCCCAGAAGGTCTTACTCCAACCTTTAATTCTGACCTTGTGGGTGTCAACCCGCCTCATGTGTGTTTCTTGAAGACAACATATGGTAGGGTTTTGGATTCTAATCCATTCTGCTATTCATCTACGTTTTATGGGTGAGTTCATCCCATTCACGTTCAAAGTTATGATTGTCATTTGTGGACTCCCTGGCATTTTGATATCCTTCCCTAATTCTAACCTTTTCTTCTTCGGCTCTACCTTTTAGTCCAGTGATTTACTTTGAATCAGTCCCCCTTGTCCCCTCCCTTGATGTTTCCCTTTTTAGTCCCTCCCTTTTTGTTCCCTCCCCCTCCCCCCTCTCTTTCCCTCCCTTTTTGTTTTCCCTCTCCCCCTCCCCCCCTTGGTTTTCCCTTCTCCATTCCCTTGTTGGGTAAGATAGAATTCAAGATCCCAATGGATCTGGATGTTTTTCCCTCTCAGAGTTGATTTCCCTGAGATTAAGGTTTAAGTAAAAAACCCTCTCTTCCTCTCCTTCTTATAGGAGTTTTCTTCCCCTCCCCTTCCCATGTGAATCTTTGTGTGAGAAAGATTATTCTATTTGGTCTTTCTTTACCCCCTATTTATACATTACATTTTCCTCACATGTTAGTATATACATAGATTGATAGAAATGTAGTCCTTATAGATGATAGAAATGTAGTCCTTATAGAAGAGAGTTTGAATAAAAGAAGAAGATAACATTTTTCTCCTTTCCCCTTTCCTTAATATTTACCTTTTCAGGTATTCCTTGCTCTTTGATTTTCGGTATCAAACTTTCCACAGAGCTCTGGTCTTTTCTTTGCAAAAAGTTGGAAGTCTTCTATTTTGTTGAATGCCCATACTTTCCCTTGGAAGTATATAGTCAATTTTGCTGGGTAGCTGATTCTTGGTTGAAGACCCAGCTCTCTTGCCTTTCTGAAGATCATGTTCCATGCCTTACGATCATTCAGAGTAGAACTTGCAAGGTCTTGTGTGACCCTGATTGGCATTCCTTTATATCTAAATTGTCTTTTTCTGGCTTCCTGTAGGATTTTTTCTTTTGTTTGAGAGCTTGAGAATTTGGCAATTACATTCCTGGGAGTTGTCTTTTGGGGGTTTAGTGTAGAAGGTGTTCTGTGAGCTCTGTCAGTGGCTGTACTACCCCCTTGTTCTAGAATCTCTGGGCAATTTTCTTTGATTATATCTTGTATCATGATGTCGAGTTTGGTGTTTATTTCTGGCTTTTCTGGAAGTCCAATTATTCTTAAATTATCTCTTCTCCCTCCATTTTCCAGATCTGTCACCTTGTCAGTGAGATATTTTGTGTTCTCTTCTAATTTCTTGGTATTTTGGCTTTGCTTTATTAATTCTTGCTCTTTTACATGATCATTGTCTTCCAGTTGCCTGATTCTGGTCTTTAAAGCCTGGTTTTCCTTTTCACTTTGGTCACACTGGTTTTGTAGATGCGTGAATTTCTTTTGCATTATTTCCCACTTTTCCTCCCAGAAGGCTTCCATCTTTTTGGTCATTTCTGATTCAAATTCTTCATGGGTCTGTGGTGAGTTTCCATTTCCTTTGGAAGGTTTCGGAGCATTTTCTTGTGTATTGTCTTCTATCTCCTCTGTATTTTGTATTTTGGCTCCATAGAATGTGTCCAAAGTCGCCCCTTTCTTCTTATTTTTCTTGGGATTTTGGGGCTTCTGTGCTTCTGTGGAGTTTGCCATCTCTGAATGGGGAGGATTCGCTTTTCTTATCTCTGTCTGGTGTTCAGAGGCTTTAGTCCTGGGCAGATTGTCTGTTCTATGAGCTTTCCCTGAGTTGAACTGAGTATGCCTTAAGGCAGTGACTTTCACTGGAACTGGAATGGAAGGATCCGGCCAGGGGGTTACACTCGCCCCCCAGCTCTCTCTGTTTCCCTGCTGTTTGGGTGCCCCCTGGACTGGGTTGGGTTGCTTTCTGGAAGTTGCCTTCAGAATAGCTGGCCCTGAGGCTGTCTTGCCAGCCCTGGGGGATACTGTTGTTTCAGACAACCCTGCTCTCTGAGGGGAGAAGGGGCTGCGGCTTCCCGGAGCTCCGAGGGCAGTGACTTTCACTGAGACTTGGATAGAAGGATCTGGCCCATGAGGCTGTCTTGCCACCCCTGACGGTTGCTGTTGTTTCAGAAGACCCTGCTCTCTGAGGGGGGAGGGGCCGCGGCTTCCTGGAGCCTTGGACTCTGCGCTCCTACCCCTTAGGTCCGAGTGTTCTTGGGTTCTGGCTTTTGAGGGGGGCCATACCTTTTGATCCAGGTCCAGGTCCAGGAGGGGGATTCCCAGGGTCTATGCTGTTGATATTTTTGAGTTTCGGCGCCCTAGGAGCCTGTAGTTTGAGATTGGTCGGGAAGGGTTTCCGGAGATCTGAACTTTAGCTTTCTCTAAGCCGCCATCTTGACCGGAAGTCCTTGCTGCCCCTTTCTAACAGGATCATCAAGTAATATATTTTTGTAGCATCAAGTAGTTATTGATATTTTTGTCTCACCCTCTCCCCCATAGGCTGGAAGGTCCATGGAGGCAGGCATTGTGCCTTATCTAAACTTTGTATATCCTGCACAATGTTCCAGACACAACCTTATTTAATGTTGATAGAAATAAACCAAACAATCATATTGCTATTCAGTAGGCAGGGTGGAGAGGAGGGCAAAGTGAAGGATGCTCAGCAAGTGTAGAGAGGGAGAAGGGAGTGGCCCAAGTGCTCCCCTCCCCTCCAGCTCTGTTGCCTGTGCACTACCCTCCTCATCCCCTGTGCACTTGCTTGGGCTGCTGGGCAGAGGGGCTGGAGAATGTGAAAAAAATGTCATCAGGCTCAGTGGAGAGGGGGAGGGGAGCAGCTCCATCAGAGTGGCTCTGCCTTTCATTAAAGTTTTAACTCCTTAGCTTGATATTCAAGGTCTTGGGAACATGGCCTTGCCCAACCTTTGCAGGTTTATCTCACAAACTCTAGGTCAATGATGGTGAACCTATGGCATAGGTGCAAAAGATGTCACACAGAATGCTCTCTGTGGGCACATGGCCTCCCTCCCAACTACCCCCCAGAGTTGGTTACTAGGAAGAAAGGAAGGAAGGAAGGAAGGAAGGATGGAAGGAAGGAAGGAAGGAAGGAAGGAAGGAAGGAAGGAAGGAAGGAAGGAAGGAAGGAAGGAAGGAAGGGAGGGAGGGAGGAAGGAAGGAAGGAAGGAAGGAAGGAAGGAAGGAAGGAAGGAAGGAAGGAAGGAAGGAAGGAAGGAAGGAAGGAAGGAAGGAAGGAAGGAAGGGAGGAAGGAAGGAAGGAAGGAAGGAAGGAAGGAAGGAAGGAAGGAAGGAAGAAAGGAAGGAAGGAAGGAAGGAAGGAAGGGTACAAAAGGATAAAGATCTTGGCTGGACGTAATCTGAAGGATGAACTGGAGGCAAAGAAGAATGGAAACAAGAAGTTTGGTTCCATTAGGATACTACCAAAGTAGTCCTTGTTCATAATGATAAGGGCATATACTAAGTTTAAAACAATGAGGATAACTTATAGAGAAAGAACTGTTAGAATCAGATGCAAGTCACAGCATATTATCTTTCATATTATTTATGGTTTAGTTTTGGAGTTTTTGTTTCATATGAGTATTCTCTTACAGCAGTGACCAATATGGAAGTATGTTTTGCAGGATAATACATGAATAACCCAGATCAAATTACTTACCATCCCCATGAGGGGAGAGGGAAGGGAGGGAAGAAGACAATTTGTATCTTATAATTTTGAAAAATGTATATTGAAAATTGTAATTGATTATAATTAAGAAAAATTATCTTTGAATAAAAAATATAAAGAAAGATTTACATGAACTGATTCAAAGTGAAGTGAGCAGAACAAGGAGAACATTGTTCAAAATGACAGCAATATTATACAATGATTAACTGTACCTTAACAATTATAAAAAATGCAAGGATCCAAGGCAACTCCAAAGAGACTCATGATGAAAAAAATCTATCAGCCATCAAAGAAGGTACTGATCGAGTCAGATGTAGATTGAAGCATACCATTTTTCACTTAATCCATGAGTCATTTTTAATCTAAAACATGAAGAATATGGAAATATATATTGTATAATGCATATAAAATATCTTCCTTGTAGAAGGGAGAAAGAGAATTTTGATTAAAAAATATAAAATGAATATTTAAAATTATTTGTTTGTCTTTAGAAAAAAATACAATTTAAAAATGTCCTTTAAAAAACAATGGGAACAGAGAGGAAGAGAATAGTAAAAAGGAAGATAGAAGTTACATATAAAAGCATGGGGGGGTGGAAATAAATACGTTACATGCTGGGGAAGCCAGGATATGGACTTTGGAGAATAATGAGAAGTAAGACTAGATTAGGAAAAAACTGTCAAGTAATCACAATTTTAGTATTAGCCAGGAGTAGTACAACTGTCACTGATAATGTAACATTTAGAGATGACTGAAAAAAAAAACTGGGTGTCTGGTTTTCTTGTGTTATTCTTGTATTATCCTTTTATTCACATTCAAAGTAGCTGTGGTTCTCAGTAGTGAATACAGTCCATTTGGAGATTCCTATTAAAGTCATTTTATGTGTTGTGCCCCAGAATATGAAATATATAGAAAATTAATGAGGAAAAGTCAGTTCTCCTTCTATCTGCTTCCATTAAAGGGCAGTACTCTATACATATTAACTTTTCTGAAAAAATATAGCATCTCCTTTGATGTAAAATGCCAAGGGAATGTTGTGTGATGCTTTGAAATATATTGTATCAGGTAGCAATTAGGTGGCTAAATGTATTGAGAGCCAGGTGTAGAGATGGAAGGTCTTAGTTAAAAAATAACCTCAGATACCTCCTAGCTATGTGACCCTGGGAAAGTCACTTAACCCCCATTGCCTAGCCCTCATCATTCTTCTTCCTTGGAACCAATATCCAGTATTGACTGCAAGATAGAAGGTAAGGATTTAAAAAAAAGAAATATATTGCACAACATTCTCAGTGCAATTCAAACAACATCACCTCTGGCCTCTGAATCTAGATATTCTTATTTAGTAAAAAGCTTGTTTATTTTAGATATGTATAAATATTACTTTAGGATTACTATGAATAAATGGTTTATTAATGTTGGGAAAGGTGAAATATAGGAAGAGTGGAAGACCAATAAGATTAAAGAAGATGATTTCCTCAACCCTAAAGGATAGTCATTTTCATTTGTGATAAATAAGGAGTCTACTGAAGTCCTCCATATGTGGCCCTAAATTCTGTAGGAATATGTTACTTTAGTATAAGCTTTGGTAGATCCTAGAAACATAAAGTCTAGGTCTGGAAACAAACAACATATGTATTACCTGACCACTAAGGTATGATCACTAAGTTCAGAGATGTCCATTACTAGAGAAGGATTAAGCAGCAAGTGATTAGATATATAGATACATAAAAGAGGGTATATATAAATATATACATATATATATATATATGTATAGTGGTAGTCTCTTGGCGACCAAGAATGACATTTGTCTTTGTGTATTATCATCTATTGATATATATATAGGCTACAACTCATGAAACTATCTGATAAACCATGGAAGGGTCAAAACCTGTGCCAGTGGAGTAACAACACTAATGAAGCCAGAAATATTTTATATTCCTTATGTGACAGGTAAAAATTCTAAGATTCTGTATAAGACAAGCAATAACCAATAAATTAATTGGTCCATGATCTCTCTTAGTGATCAAAAACAACTCATTCATAGACTTGAGACATCTAAATAGAATTTTGAAAGCTCATTATTCAGCCCTTCCATAGACAGCCCAAGACATCTCTAATTGGTGGATACCTAATGAAGAAATGGGCTAATATTTTCTAGTTTCTCCCTGAACCTTTCATGATTATGAGAAAGTCACATACCTGATCACAGAATTCCAATATCCTTGCTTATCTAAAGGGAGAAATTAGTTTAGGACTGTCCAAAGTTGACTCACATCTATTCATCCCCATGGGAACAGACAAGGATGTTATTGCCAGATATAATTGGCTAAAACTGGTTTTATTTATTATATAGATGGAGCTTATATTCTCAGTCTTAATTATCCCAATTTTAGAAGCTGCTTTGGGGTAGGGGATGTGAGAGCATTCCTAGAAATATGCTGTCTCTCTCTTACTGCCTCTTTCTTTCTGTCTGTCTTTGTCCCTATCTTTCTCTGTCAAACATATTTCTATGTTCATCAGTTTGTGAAAGAAGACACATATCACTTACACTAGAGAAAAAATTATGGAGAAAACAAAGAAAAGAATGGCATGCTTCAATCTACACTCAGACTTCATCAATTTCTCCTCTAGAAGTTGATAACCTTTTTCGTAATGACACCCTTGGGGCAGTCCTGGAACCTTGCATTGTTGAAAATAGTTAATTTATTCACAGTTCATTACTGTACATTCCTCCTGTTACTGTGTACAATGTTCTCCTGGTTCTGCTTACTTTACTTTGCATCACTTCATATAAGTCCAGGTTTTTTTTTAATCATCTTGTTTGTCATTTCTTATGGCACAATAGTATGCCATTACAAGCGTATACTTCAACTTGTTCAGCCATTCTCAAATGCTGAACAACCCTTTAGTTTCCAGTTCTTTGCCACCACAAAAAGAGGCACTACTAATATTTTTGTACAAGTAGGTCTTTTCCCCCTGTATTTGATCTCTTTTCTTCCCCCCCTCCCCTTTTCCACCAAACTCCTTACAAAACTCCTTCTCCAGTTATTTCTATACCCATTTCTTTGACACTTCCAAACTCACCACTCAACTCACACTGCTCTCTCCAAAGTTAATAATGATCTAATTGCCAAATTTGATAGTCCTTTCTCAGTTTTAACTTTTCCCAACCTATTAATGATACTTAAAACTCTCAACCATTCCCTCTTCTTGGATACTATTTCCTTTCTGGATTGTTGAGACACCATATCCTCCTGTTTTTTTACATGTATTTACATGAATAACCCTCACTCAAATTATTGCCACAGCCTCATAATCAATCTATTTGCCTCTAATCTCTCATCATTTCAGTCCATTCTACACAATGCTACCAGAAGAATTTTACTTAAGTGCAGATCTGACCATGTGACTCCTCTACTCAATCAACTCTAGTTGCCTTTAGAATAAAATATTAATTTCTTAAGTTTTTAAGACCTTTAGAGCCTGGGCCAAGACTATCTTTCCAGCCCCATTGGCTATTATTCCCTCTATTTACCTATTTATCTTATATTATCTATTCTGTGTACTGTATATCTTACACATACTTCTTGTCTACTTATAGAAAAGTAGGCTTCTTGCATGGAAGGTTTATTTTATTTAGTGTACTTGTATCCCCAATGATTAGCACAGTGCCTATTACAGTTAACATCCTATAATTCACCCTATATCTCCCCCCTTTTTCTTTTCTTTCATTAGTAACTTTGGAAAGAGTAGTGTGAGTTGAGTGGTGAAGTAGGAAGCTACATAGAAAAAGTGTATAGAAGTAACTGAGGAAGGAGTTTTTTAAGAATTTGGTTGAAAAAGAGAGGAGAAAAGAGATCAAAGGCAGGGGGAAAAGACTTCCTCCTTCCCCCAACCCAAAAAGTCAGAAAATATTAGATAGATTATACATGTATTATCACATAATACATATTTCTCTATTCATCATATTGCAAAACAAGAGACATATTGCCTACACTAGAAGAAATTTCATGGAGACAATAAAGTAAGGAATGGAGTGTTTTGAATTTGCATTTGGTCTCTGTTTCTTCTATGGACAAGAAAATGAATCTATTTCCTTTTCTGGGTATTGTTAGGAAAACACTTTATAAACTTAAAGTATGAATAATTATTGAATTTTTGTCTTTCAGTTTAAATTTTGTTACATTAAATTTCCTATGTATCTCCCTGTCTTTCTCACCTCTCCACTGTTTCCAAAGAATACTTAAGCGATTAGCTAGCCAAAGATACCCAAAATAGATATAACAAGGCCAGGGATCAAATAATTGAGTAATTATTTTACCTTAAAGGAGTTGGACTCTGAAAGGAAAATGAGGCAAGAGGTCAAATCTCATATTGTGTCAATAATTCTTCCATGGCAGAAGAAAAAAAAATAAGTTTTCCTGTTCTAGATTGAAATTGCCTGGGATTATTAGACTATAGAATTTTTTTCTTTTGCTTACTCTCATAGAAATTAGAGAATTACTTTTCTTGGTGCTATATTGGGCTCCCTAGTGAAGGTCTCAGACTAGACCAGTGCACATATGGAGATGGTCAGTATTATTTAGCTAGTAATCCTTTTTTGATTGCCTGATGAGAACACCCAGATCTTTGACCTCATGAATGGTTAAAATGTAAGCCCTAATCCCTATGGGAAAACTTTTTCTCTTTTGTGGCTCCAGAGGCCCTGTTCGGAGAAACCCAGTATTTGTGTGTTATGCTGAAAGTTCTGGAAATCATTTTCTCTTGTACTGGGGTTATTTAGATCCAAGGCCTGGTTTGAATTTCTTTTAAAACTCTAAGTGTGTAGGATTACATTTAATTGTTGGTTATACATACAGGAGCATCACAACATCAAGACACAAAGCATACATTACAAGGACTCTTTTGTACTGAATAAAAATATTCATTCAGTTTCCCCCAAATAAGATCCCAAAAAGTTCCATATCATGGAATCTGTACAAAAGATCTGGAGATAATGCTGATGCCTTCTATAAGAGTTCAGTTGGGTAAATGATTAAAAAGCATCCTTCAAATTGCTGGGAAAATCAAGTCACCTCAATAGCTAGAGATGGAAAAGTTATAGCCATGTGGCTACAGTCTAGCAATTATGAATGTTTATGAACTAACAGTAGCCATCTCATCAAGTAATTGGTCAGCTAATCAAATGAGTCAGTGTAGAAGCATGGACAGCAACTCTCTGGAGACATCTCTATACAGGATCTAGAGTTGGGAAGGAGTTAAATAGTGAGAAAACTAAGACCTAGTCTGGCCCCAAAATTGCTTTTGAAGGTGATGATAAGTGCTAGAGAAATGACTTGTTGGAAATAAGACACCATCCTAGTTGACTCTCTGAAAAAAGATGGATTGAAAATGAGCTTTTTGGAAAAATGATTTTTTTCTGGCTCTTAAGTCCTTTGCTTCCATTCTGGTGCCTAAGGAATAGTAGAGAAACATGGTTTGGGCTCAAGTCCAGCTATTCTATGCTGATTTCATTTATTATTTTTATTCCTGTTTTCATAAAATTGAAGACATGAAAAAATTTAGTAGTTCCCTTTTCAAAATCTGCTCCTAGCAATGTCACTCAGATGCTAGATCTAAGCATGTTTATTTAGTTATGACCATTTTTTCAATGATACTACTCTACTACTCTGTCTTGTATCTGCCTAATTTCTCTTGTTATTCACTCTCAGACTAACCAATCCAGTTATGGATAACTTCATAGTTCTGGGAAACATGAAAAAAATATATCTTTATGAGAGTTTTAATGAAAAATATCCATCTACGTAATCGTTGAGCAAGTAGGTTGTACAGTGGATAAAGTGATGAATCCTGGTGTCAGGAAGACACATCTTCCTCAGTTCAAATCTGGCCTCAGACACTTAGTAGCCATGTGACTGGGTAAGTCACTTAACTGTTATCCTCAAGTTCCTCCTCTGTAAAATGAGTCAGAGAAAAAATGGCAAAAACCACTTTAGTATCTTTGCCAAGAAAACCCCAAATGGGGTCACAAAGTCAGATAAGACTGAAACAACTGAACAACAACAAAAAAAACTAATCTTTCCTATTTTTCTCTGATCTCAGAAGATTTATCCTTATTCCTTTATAAGACTAATAATCTTTGTTTTTAATATTGATCATTCCCCTTGTTTCTTCCTCTAACGTCTTTCTTCCCTGTATTGCCCACATCTTCGATCTCTCCTTTTCTCATTCCTTTCCATCTGTCCAGAAATATATTGACAGACAACTAACATTTATTAAGCACCAACTATATGCCAGGCACTTATACTAAGCACTGGGAATGCAATAAAGGCAAAAGACAGTCTCTAATTTCAAAGAGCTCATGGAATAAAGGGGGGAACAAAAAACAAACAACTGGAAAAAAGCTTTCTCCTGAGACCGCTAACTTACTCCATTTCTCTTCTCTTCACTACTGAACTTCTTGGGAAAAGATATGCTTCATCTGATGTCGCTCTCTCTTCAGCTCTTTTGTAATCTGACTTGCCTTCCTAATATGCTAATAAAACTTCCTTTTTAAGGGTCACTGACAACTCTCCTAATTGCCAAATATATGATATTTTTTCAATTCTCATCTTCCTCACCTTTTTTTATAACATTAGCCATTGTTGACCAGCCCCTACCTTTAAGACAGACACTCTCCTGATTTCAGAAATAATGGACCTCCCTGTTTCTCTCTCAACTACCCTGAAAATTCTTTCTCTGACTTTGTCAGTCTAAGCTTCTCATGGAGGCAGCTATCTGGAGACATCCTTATACAATCTCTTGTGTAAGGAAGGACTCAAAGAATGAGAAGACTAAACTTTATTCTGGCCTCAGAAGTACTTTTGATAAATACTAAAGAAATCCTTGTTCACATCCTGAGCCTGAAAGGTTACCACTGATTACCAAGATCTTTTTCAGGACCTCTTCCCTACTTTCCCTTGGCAATCTCATTTACACCCACTGTTTCTGCTAGTATTTTTGGTGCATGACTTCCAGATCTGAATCTCTGGCCCTCTTCCCCACTTTTCTATGCTGTTACAGTAAGATTCCAACAGGCAGTTTTCCTGGTAAATATTTAAGGACTGACTTTACTCTCTTCCAAAAATGTGCACATAAAACACTTTTAAGTTTAATTTGCATTCTTAAAATTTTCTCTATTACTTTCTTAAGTCTAAACAATTAAGAAAACAAGAAATCAAGCCCTCTTTGTAATATATGCCAATCTTTCAGGTGCAAATGCTCACACTGAATACTTAATAATCAGCTCACTAGTTGAAGCTGGCTCCAGCATATCCCTACATAGGTCTTGATGTTTCCTTTCCTCTCTTCTAGCTATACTTCATACTACTTCCAGATTAGTCTTCTACATGGATAAATCTGCCCATGTCTTTCCACTACTCTAAAATATTCAGTGACTACCTCTAGTTATTGAGTAAAGTTGAAATACCTTGGCCTAAAAACTTTCCAAAATCTGGTACCCCTTTATGTTTCCTGCTTTGTTTTATAAGATAGCATGGTATTGTAAAACTATCTCTTGATTTCAACTTTGGATCTGCTTTCTGAGTTGTATACTTGAGTACAAAATAGCTGGCATTTGTCTGGGTGTTACCATAATGTGCTTATGTACAGTCCTTCATTTAAGCCTGCTAATTAATTATCACATAACTATCCTATGAGGTAGCTATCACTGGAGTTATCATTATCCCCATTTTACAGATAAGAAAATTAAGAACCTGAACATTTAAGGAATCTGTCAAAAGTCTTTTCTAATAAGAGTCAGAGATTAGATTAAACTCATGTCTTCCAGAATCCAGGTTGAACGCCCTCAGTTTCCTATCTATAGGAAAGAAACAAACAAACATTTATTAAATATCCAGTACATGCCAATCACTATGTAGAGTGTTTTGCCAATATTATTGCAATTGATTTTCACAACAACCTTGGGAGGTAGGTGCTGTTATTAACTCCATATTCCAGATGAGGAAACCAAAGCAAACAAACAGACCAAGGTCATGGATATGTTAGAGGCTGCATTTGAATTAATTTCTTCCTGACTCTAGCACCAGTATTTATTCACCATTCTGCTCTAACTGGCACAGGTCTTCTGAACCGATAAATTTGAACCATATGATTTTTAATGTTTTTTCCTACTTTTAAGAAATATTCTCCATCACATAGTCTACACTCAATCAAACTATATTACTTCTCTCCATAGAATGCACACCCATTTAAATTTCTTATTTTTTCAATATATATTTGCTTTGTTTCACATATTCTTCCCCATGCCTAGAATATCTTACCTGCTTTTCTTCACCTACATCCACAACAAATCTCATCTCCCTCTCTCTCTTTCTCTCTCCCTCTCTCTCCCTCTCTCCCTCTCTCCCTCTCTCTTTCTCTCTCTCTCTCTCTCCCTCTCTCTCTCTCTCTCTCTCTCTCTCTCTCTCCCTCCTATCTTAAGTTGTCATCTTGTCATCTTGAACATTGTCATAGTAACTAATAAATTATTTAAATTATTTCTCTTTGGCCAATGCTTTTTTTTTTTGGTTTCCCCCCACCCATGGTCATCATTATCTCTTACCTGAATTAGAGTCTTCTGTGTTGTCCCAACTCTTAGTCTCTCTCCTTCCCCAATTTATATTCCACAGATTTACCAGAATGATATTCTTAAAGCTTCCATTTTATTTTGCCATTCATTTGTTCTAGAACCTTTAGGTGTCTGTAAGATAAAATATAAACTCCTTCTCATGGATGGCATTTAAAGCCTTTCCCAGAACCAACAGGACATGGATAGAGAACTTGCCCCAAAAGGCAGTCCCAATCTCTGATATATATCAGCTGTATGATTCTGAATAAGGCAATTCTCTAAGATTGTATATTTCAGAAAAGAGAGAGAGAGAGAGAGAAAGTGTTTCCTCACTCAGGTGTTCCCTACACACCAGTAGTATCAAACTAAAATTGAAATAAGGACAATCATTGTACATGATGATTCTTGAAGTTTGTGTATTTACTTAGAAATCCACATGTTGGAATTATCTGTTTTATTGTATTTTTATTTATTTTGTAAAATGTTTCCCAATCACATTTTAATATGGTTACATTATTGCCTTTCATTCACTCTATATTTTAACCAAACTAGCATATTTATTGTTGCACTCAAATTAGATATTCTCTCTCTCTTATCTGATATCTTTGTACAGACTGCCTTCCATGCTTGGTGTACACTCCATTTTCACTTTTGCCCTTGTACCATCTTGTTCCTTCGAGATTGAGATCATTTGCTATCCTCTTCAGGAAGCTTTTACTGAACCCATTTTTGTTGGCAGTGCTCTTTTCCTCTTAAGAATTTCATGGATTCAATAATCCATTTACATCTCAGATAGAATATAAGATCCTTGAAACCTACACCAGTTCTTGGTTTTATCTTTCTTTTCTTTGTATTGTTGTTTTTATCCCCATTGACTAACAGTATTTTTTACCAGGTAAGTCATTAATAACTTGAATTAGATTGGATCCATTGTTCTATGAAGTCTTCTTTGATTCTCAACTAAGGACTTATTTTCTACAAGAAGCTTTTTACAACTCCTCTAAATTCTAGTGTCCTTCTCTTAATTATATCCTATTCATTCTAAATATAGCTTGTTTGCATATATTTATTTGCTTGTCATGTGCCTTGATTGATGATGAGCTTTGAGGGCAGGGACTATCATCTTTTGCTTCTTTTGGTTGTTGTTCAGTCATGACTGACTTTTTATGACCTTTTTTTAGAATTTCTTGGCAATGATACTGGAATAATTTGCCATTTTCCTTTTCTAGATTATTTTACAGATGAGGGAACTGAGGCCAACAGAGTTAAGTGACTTGCCCAGGGTCACATAGCTAGTAAGTATCTGAGCCAGATTTGAACTCAGGAAGAAGAGTCTTCCTAACTCTAGGCCCAGCACTCTCTTCACTGCATCACCTACCTGTCCTCTTTGTATCCCTAGCACTTAGGAGAATGCCAGATACATAATAGGTTCTTAATAAATGTGTATTGATTGTTTGATTCTCCAACTAATAACAATAACCTTTTGCTCTTGAACATCATGTATTTCTTTGTTTTGTAAATCTCTAATGCACTTTATTTTTTCCGTTGTTATCTACTTATTTTCAATCATATTTGACTCTTCATGTCTGATCTTCATTTGGGATTTTTCTTGGCAAAAATATTGAAATGGTTTGCCATTTTCTTCTCCAGCTCATTTGACAAATGAGCAACTGAAGCAGCAGGGTTAGGTGACTTCCCAGAGTCTGAGTTCATATTTGAACTCAGGAAGACGAGTCTTCCTGACTCCAAATGCAACATTCCATTTATTGTGACACCTAGCTGCCCCTAATGCACTTATCATGCTTTTCATTGTATTGAAGTTATTTGTATATCTCTCTTCTCCTCCATATTCTTTTATACACCCAGACTGTAAACTCCATGGTGGAAAGAACTTGGCCAATTTGCATCCTGCAAAAATATTGTATTATAAATTTATGATCTCCTCTAGCATCTGCCAAGCTGCTTTATATTCTATCTACTTGCCTTTATCTATCTATTTGTCATCTGTCTCTCTAAATATATATATATATATATATACAGATTTATAATTATGCAAATAATTGAATTGAATAAATATACCTCTTCATTGATGGTTGTCAGCATTCAGAGCATACTAAAGACAGAAAATGGAGTGAGTTTCTCTATGGGAGAAATAAATGGCCTTCTGTGAGGTCATAGCCAGGGTACCTCATGGTGTATTATTGTCCAATCTCCTGCCAGTTTAAGGATACTGCCAGATTTAGCAGTTAAAAATTGCTCTGGTTTAGCACACATCCCTGTGATAAACGCCTGTAACTCAAACTATGTTCCCAGAGTACTCAGGGTCCAGTAGTTCTGGGCAGGCTGCCTGTAACTCTAAGTGATTTTATTAAGAGCAGCGGATGTGGGGTTGTGGGCAGAATCCACCCCCATAGCCAATTACAATATGGAGTCTTAGGAGGAAAGTAAGAGAATTAGAGGGGGGGGGAGAATTTTCTTCTAGATAAATCCATCTCATTGCTAAAAGTAGTAACTGACTCAAAAAATGTAATTTCATAATTTAGTTGGGGAAAATTCTGTCTTCACAGAGTTAGTTACAAAAGAATCTGGTTACCTTACCTGGGGTAGTAAGAGCAGAAGTCTCTCTCTCTCTCTCTCTCTCTCTCTCTCTCTCTCTCTCTCTCTCTCTATATATATATATATATATATATATATATATATATATATATATATATATATATATATATATATATATATTTTACTGTTTTCTCCAGGCAGTAATTTCCCTAGACAAGATGCAAATCATATTTTTATCTTGCAAAGAGACTTTATCAGCATAATTTTGGACCAGAGTTCCCTGTGTGAATATGGGAAAAGGCAAAAGAGTTGAAATATGATCTAATTGGACTGTCTTTATGAATACTATTTTTATCCAGGCATTCTCCTCTGTGTCAAAAGAACAATCTGTTTACCATGTATAAGAATCTTAAAGTGAATTGAAATTAGACCACTAATAAAATTGAGAACTAATTTTTAACACCTAACCCTGAAAGAAACAAAAATAGTAGTAAGGCATCAGGTGTCCTTTGCACACACACCCCGATCACTTCTGCTAGTACCATGAAATAAATTTTAGAATTTGAAGAACTGGATATTTTTAACAACTGAACAAATTCTTAAACATGTTTCTGTCCCGTTCTATAATCTAACTCTGGGGAGGTTTCTAGATTCCTTCCAAAACAAACTTAAGGCATTCCCTACTCTCCCATTGTCAATGTCCTTCTGGGTACTTTTCAGGTTTTTAGTTCCTCTATCCCTCATATCTCTCAGTAGAACTGGAAAATTTGTGTGTGTATGGTAATAGAGTAAAGTGTTTTGCCTAGGATCTCATAGCTAGTAAGTTTCTGAGGCCAGATTTGAATTCAGGAAGATGATGGCACCTGGCACATAGTAAGTGCTTAATAAATAATTTAAGGAAAAAGGAAATTATTCCTCAGTTTACAAAATAATAGCTAACATTTACACAGCACTTGAAACACCAACACTATTAAGTAGATGTTTTTATTATCTGCATTTTGAAGATGAGGAAGATGAGGCCAAAAGATTTGTATAGAATTATATAGCTAGTAAGTGTGTTCCTGACACCATGTCTGGCATGCTATCCGTTGTGGCACATAGCTCAGCTTAGCTTAAATGAGGTTCTGTGTCTAAGTTGATTCTGGGTGATAGAGAGGATGATCAGAGAATTACATCCAAAAATTCTAATTCAGAGACCCTAGAAATATTTAGGAATTTTTAGATTGTTAGATCTTTTAGTTTAGGGATCTTCTTGCCTCTTTTTTTATCCCAATCACTTGACATAGTGCCTGGCATATAGTAAGTGCTTAATAAATGTTTATTGATTGATTGAAAGCAGGGATTTACTACATAGGCAATTTGTTTGACAGGATTTGATGGTATAAGCTACTTGTCTTTGGAACCAGACCTCCCCATTCCCCTTGATAAATCACAGTGGTTCTTTTGCTGGTGATAGCAGATACCATGCTCCCTATAGGGCTTCAATTAATATCAACTGATAATAAAGAAAACAATTTATTCTTTCCTCTATTAAGTCAATATCTTTTGATAAAAAGTCATTTTTTCCTAAAGAGTAAGCTAGGTATTGGAATGAATGCGGGACTTGGAATCAGAAAGATTTGAGTTCAAATCTGACCTAAGACACTTACTAGCATGAGATCCTGGGCAAATCACTTTACCCCGTTGCCTCTGTTTCTTCATCTGTCAAATGATCTGGAGAAGGAAATGGCAAACCATTCCAATATCTTTGCCAAGAAATTCCCAAATGGGGCCATTAAGAGTCAAAAATGACCGAAAAGGACAATGACCTTGATGTTTTTAGATGTCTTATATTGAACTTCTACATCTCATGGACAAGCTTCTGAACTTTGATTGTTCCTTACATGTTTAGAGCTATTAGTATCTTTGTCTGTGCTCTCTCAGGCTCCCATCTCCCCTATTAATTTATTTCCCCAAAGCTCCCTGCCATGGTATATGGCACCTGGGTTCTCCATTAGAGAGATGACACCAAATTCTCTATGAAGATTGTTTAAAGAATAGAAACATAATGTAGAATTAATGCCATGCTCTCTCAGTTCTGAACCTCTTTTCTCTATCTCGGGAAGATGGCACATTTTTGTCTGATGCACTGGAATCCCCAGAGTCCATATCATGGTCTGATGTTATAGGTAAACTAATATATGTCACAAAAATCTTCTGGCTTTTAGAGCAATAAATCTTCTTAGACCAAGATAAATTGACCTGCTATACAGAAGAAATTTCAAATACAGTAAACAGTGCCTCAGGGATGATTTAGTTACAGTCCATCAGCCTTATGATAGGTTGGCATACACCTTGCCTCTGAATAAACAGATTTCCTACCCCCTCCTAAAATTCTGGCTACAGTGCACCGGTAGTCTGCAGGCCCTGCTTTTGTGCCAATGAAACGTTGATCTCTTTAATTCTGCTGTTTGTTCTTGCTGTGTGTTATTTCTGTGTTTAGTAGAAACCAAGAATGAAACTGGTACATGAAATGTGGCTTCGTAAACTAGAGACATCTGCAGGCACTTGCAATGGCCTCCTGGCAGAGTTTCCATTCAAAGCACCTTCTTTTCTTCCCAAGGGTGCCTCTTTGCACTCTGGGCACATGCTATTGCCAGTGCCCTCTACTGTCCAGTGGTAAAGAAAGAATCTGCACTCATGGATTTCTTAAATGATTTCAGGAAAAAAATAAGAGGAAAAAAATCATGAGCAAACACTTGGTTTTCCAAGTTTTGCTTCAAAATAACTGAGTTTTAAACATTTAAAAACAAGGATTTGTAATGAAATGCTGAGAGGTTCTCTGGAGATTCCAGCTGCTGGCACTTTGCTGATAGAAAGCATGCGCCATTAAGCTAACATTTTGTTCCTTGACTGAAGAGGAAAACAAAGCTGTTTGAAATAATAATAATAAAAAATTGTAAACCCTGGAAGGCCTATTTTCCAAAAATCTAATATTGCTCAAGTATCTCCTAACCAGAGCTAATTAGGGGTTTACAAAGGCCTGGCCTTCCTTAAGGTTCAATTCAGGTTATTTAGCCCATAGATTAGTTGTTGACTGCTGGCAACAATAGGCTCATTAGGAATTTCTCCCCTCTGTTTAGAGTGATTATCCTTTATTTTATTTATTTATTTATTTTTTGCTGGTGTGTCTCCTATTTTGACTGGCTGAGGTTAGGTTGGACAGTAAGAACCGGATAGTCATGGAGCACCAGGTTGCTGCTGGAGATCAGCATTGACAGATTGTTGAAAAGTTATTAGCCTGAAGTTTTAACAGCCTGGAATGGGATAAAATCTGCTCTTTCACTGGAAAAGCTTAGAAAGAAAACATGAGCTCAGACTGAGATCAACCCCGTTTCCAAATCTGCTGTCCTATAGCAACAAGAGTTCCAGGGACTACCACATCATTTAGAAGATTAAGCCCCTCTATGCCACCCACACAGCAGAGAGAATGAAGAGCCTGTACTTAAGACTGCTGTAAAGTAGACATCCCAGAAAAAGCATCCACTAGGAGCTGGGGAAACTGTGGTGTGCTCAACACCATGGTGCTAACAGTTTGAGCAGTAGCAGTAACTAGCTTCACATATGGTCCCAGCAGGATGTTTTAGTGGGAATTCTATTTTCCTTGGCCATCCAGTGGCTAAAACTGGGAGAAGGGAGGAGGAAAAAATTGCTATGATCTCAGACAAGATTCTTGTTTGTGGGTGGGATTAGAAGGAAGAGCCAAGGATCTATATACTTGGCTTATCTGTAACTTGTTCATTTTCATCTTATTTTCATTTTTGTGTGTGTCCTAACACTAGAAAATTCACCAGAATAAATATCTGAGTAAATACTCACTAGCTGATTGTCTCCCTGCATCTCTTTTCTCATCCTTTCTCCTCACTTTCTGACTGCCTGTCCCATCATCTAGGAGACCTCACTTCCAAGTTAGACATTTTCCTTGGACTGCATCAGATTGAATCAATACTTTCCTCATGCTGAGGGTTGTATCCTTCAGGATCCTCATACTAGCTTTTAGTTTAGTCAGAACCACACAGAGGAGAGGAAGTAGAAGCAACACTGATCCAGGTAGTTTTCATTTTTCTATTTTCAGTTTTCATTTTCTCTATACCAAGATACCACCCTACACAATTGTCACCATTTCAAGAACCAGACTTCAGCCTGTGGGAAGTTATTTCTTGGGTAGAAAAGTGGTTTTGTGGAAGAAAATATTTCCTACATTTATAATGTAACCTCAGATTTTGTCTAATATCAGATCATCTCAATAATGTATCACTGGTGTGGCCACAGAAGCCCCCAATCTGCTGCCCACAGAAACAAGAATGAGATCTATGGCTACTTGGAGAGGGACATAAGGCCAATGCCTCTGGATTCAATGTAGTAAAGAGAAAAGAGTTCTGAGCTGCCAAAAGATCTGGGTTCTAGCATTTCACTCTTCATTCTGTCACTTACTGGTTTAGTTTCCTTGTCTTTAAATAAAGATGATAATATTTTCCCTGCCTTCCACAAATGGTTATTATAAGAGATATATTACATACAGACAGGTACATATGTAAAAGTGTTTTGTCAGTAATAAAGCATTGGACCAAGGGGGAGTGTTACTGGAGTGATAGAGATTCTTTTTGTGACTTTATTAGTATAAGGAATTGTCAAATATGTAAATTGCATCTATTTTTGCAGGTTGGTACCTTTTCTGTAATTTATATATAAATATATTTAATTATATATTAATAATTAAATTATAACATATCATACAAAATTTTATAATTTATAACATACTGTATAATATAACATATTATATATCTTATAATTCATAAATAATGTGTAATATAAATAATTTAAAATATGTAATGAAGTTATATATAAATACAAATTATAGAAAAGGTACCAACCTGCAAAATAGATGCCATTTGATCATTTAAGAATATATATATGTATATATATATATATATATATATATATATATATATATATATATATATATATATAAGACTTGTGGGAGTAGAAACACAGAAGAAAAACATTTACTTGATCACCTGGGTCAATAGGGATATGATTGGGGATGTAGACTCTAAACAATCACGCTAGTACAAATATCAATAATATGGAAATAAGTTTTAATAAATGACACATATAAAACCCAGTGGAATTGCACATCAGCTAGGGGGAGGAGGGGAGGGAAAGGACATGAATCATGTAACCATGGGAAAATATTCAAAATTAATTAATTAAAATTTTATATTTGAAAAAATAAAGAATATATATGTATATACATATACATTTATATTTATAAAGTTGTCTAGGATACTAAGAATTTGTAACTTGAACAGCATTACGTATCCAACATGTGTCAGAGGAAGAATTTTGAAACCATGTTTTCCTGACTTTGAGGCCAGTTCTCTATTCATGATATTCATATATATATGTATATATATACACACATATATATATTAATGATGCCAAGATACTCAACTCAAAGTATTATTATAAGAAAAATTTCCAAATGGAAGTATTAGAAAGTAGGTAATTCTACTCTTAACAGAGATATATCTAGCAGTAGACCTAATTTAAGGAATTTATAATGTGGGTCTCTGATGCACCTGAAGGAACAGAGCCATCATTTTTTTTCCTATTGCCCTAGCCAGCCAGAAGACTTTCCATACTAGATATTTTTGGGTCAAATGTTCACAAGTAGCTAAAAATTTGACACTGATTCCTAATTCCCCACCCTACTTGGCTCCTCTGGACTCCATCATACTCCCAGGAACATCATCATCCTGCAACAATGTCACATGAGTTCTGGGACACATACATTGTCAATGCCCTCTGCCCCCAAGAGTATTTTCTCCCTCTAATTTGGAGGATAGAGACAAAGGTTCCTCTTAAATTCTCCATTTAAGGAGGGTTCTCAGGATACTCTTCTCTTCATTTCCATACACTTCTACCTCCACTCCTCTGGACTTAATCATGTCTCCAAGTGAAGTGCTCTTTCCCTGCAATTCCTGCTTTTAGGCTTTCTGTTTTCTGTTCTTTCCCCCATTCAATTGTTAATTTTTTGAGGGTAGGAACTGGTTTTTTGCCTCTTTTTCTAGCCCCAGCTCTTAGCACTGTACCTGGCACATAGTAAGGACCTAGTTAGGTCTACTGGCAACCCGATAATGGTAAATAAATAATTCCATACTCCATAGATAATATTTTTATATTTTTACCCCTAATGCAAACAGCCACAAAGTTTTTTTTTTAATTTTTTTTACATGTTCATACAATTTTAACAATCAAATATTCATTTTCTGACATTTGGTGATCTATTTTCTCTCCCTGTTTCCCTCTCCTCCATCCTCCCTGAGATGACAGGTAATATTATATAGGTTATACATGTGTTATCATGCAATATACATTTGCACATTGATCACATTATGAAAAAAAAACTTTTATATAAGAAAAAAACTCATGAAGGAGATAAACTAAAAAATGGAATGTTTCAGCCTGACTTCAGACTCCATCACATCCTTCCATGGTGCTGAAAGTTACAAATATTAAAAAATAAACCTTATATACTTCCTAGCTGTGTGACCTTTGGCAAGTCATTTAACCCCCACTGTGTGATATTTAAGTAGAAAGGATATGAGACTTAGAATCAGGAATCCTGAGTTTTAATCTCAATCCTAACCCTTAGCAGCTGAGTGACCTTAGATAATCTAGCTAACTTCTTTAAGTCTAAATGTCCTCTTTTCTAAATTGAAAATATTAATTTTAGTAATACCTGGCCTGACAGTCTCATAGTCTGATGAGAGAAGACATGAAAATGCTTTGAAATCATGGGGTACAATGTAAATACAAATTACTGTTCTATAAAATCTAACAGACATTCGTGAAGAACCTAACAAGTACAAGACACTGTACTAAGTGTTTGGAATACATTCAATAAGCTTTTACTGTATGCTAATCAATCTGTTTGGTGCAGGAATTACAAAAAATGAAACAACCCTTGCCCTCAAGGTGCTTATATTCTACTTGAGAAAATCACATTATGTTTGAAAGGAGACAAAGTCCAAGAGAGGAAGAAAGTCTAGAAAAATATAGTTGGAAGTAGTAAAGCTATTTGGAGCCAGTTTAAATAAAAGATTAAGAAAGCTTTAGGGACTACTACCTCTATAGGGAAATGAAGTTGGGGACATGAATGATGAGATTACCAGACTTCCTGGTACCCTGATATATTTTCACATTCAGTTTTGTTTTGCTTTGAAATTGGTTTTAGAATACAGAACAGGAAATTCTGAATAGTTGAGTATTATTGATAAAAATAGTAGCATATTTTTTCCTTAACTATATCATCTAAAAAGATTTGCTAAAATTTTAGTTTTTATTACTTATTGTAACTTCTGGTGGGATTAAAATGATCAGAAAAATAGAATTCTTGTTAGTAAAATTCATTTGATTGAAAATTCTGCTATAATAATTTGATTCAGCTAAATGAAGTCAGGAGGTAGTATGGCATAAGATAGGCAACTAGACTTAAAGCTAAGAAAGCATGGGGGTTCAATGTGTGACTTACCTGTCACAAATCATGACTGGGTGACCCTGAACAAATTTCTAAGTGCTCTGGGTAAGACCTTAAGATTCAGACCAAATGCATTGGTAGATTATTTTTTAACTGTTATTTTCTGTCTTAGCATCATTTCTAAGATTAAAAAAAAAAAACATCAAGGGTTAAGTAATCAGGGTTAAATGACTTGCCCAGAGTCATACAGCTAGGAAGTATCTGAGGCCAGATATAAACCCAGGACTTCATGGCTCCAGGTCTGGTGCTCTATCCACTGTGCTACCTAGCTGTCCCTGGTAGATTGTTTCTTAATCCAATTAAATCAGGGCTCCAACCTAAATGAGGAGTATTTGTGTTTTTGGTAGGTTTGTGTTATTTATGGCAGGAAACAGAAATAATAAAGCATGTTAATTTCTTGGTCAGTCAGGTTCAAGACACTAGAATGACTCAACTCATTTTTCTCCTTCCCACTCATATGCAGTCCTTTGACAATCTCTGTCAATTTTTCCTCCATAATAACAAAAGCTCCTACTCTCCCTTCACACTACCCTGGCCATAGTCTGAGCCTGCATCACCTTTCACCTGAATTACTATGGTGGACTTTGAACTGGCTGTCCAATTCCAATATCTCCACTCTCCAGTCCATCTTTCACCCAATTGCCAAAATAATCTTCTCTCTTTTTTTTTTTTGTTAAGACCCTTACCTTCCATCTTGGAATCAATACTGTGTATTGGTTTGAAGGCAGAAGTATGGTAAGGACTAAACAATGGGGGTCAAGTGACTTGCCCAGGGTCACACAATTGAGAAATATCTGAGGCCAGATTTGACCTTAGGACCTCCCATCACTAGGTCTGACTCAATCCACTGAACTACCCAGCTGCCCCCCCAAAATAATCTTCTTAAAGCACAGGTCTAACCATGGAACAGGTACAACTAGATGGCACAGTAGATAGAGTTCCAGGTCTTGAGATGGGAAGACTAATCTTCCTAAGTTCAAATCTAGCCTCAGATACCAGTGGTATGGCCCTGGGCAAGTCTCTTAACCCTGTTTGTCTCAGTTTCCTCATCTGTAAAATGAGCTGGAGAAGGAAATGGCAAACCACCTGAGTGTCTTTGCAAAGAAAATCCCAAATGGAGATATGAAGTGTCAGACACTCCTGAAAAATGACTGAAGGATGACAACAAAAAACCATGTAGCACTTCAACTGATCAAAAACTGTTGTTTATCCCTTTGCTTATAAAATAAAATATAGACTCTTTGCTAGCTTAGTAAGTGTGTTTCCTTTTAGAGATTCTCCATTGTAGCTAAATTGAATAGTGTACCCTACCTGGTTCAAATCCTACCTCCCACATTTATGAGTTGTAGAACCCTAAGTCAATTTTCTCTGGGCCTCATTATCTTCATCTAAAAAGTGAGTAAATTACACCTAATGACTTCCAAGGTTCCTTTCAGCTTTAAACTCTTGATCCCAAAGGATTAATTGTTCTACCATCCAGTTCTGCCTCCTTCCTCATCTCTGCCTTTCAGAATCCTTCTCTTCCTTTTGTTCCAACTTATGTGTAACCTGAAGACTTCCTGGCTCTCACCCTGAAAGCAGTCCCTTCTTCAAATTGGCCTTGATCACTTTATCTAAATGTTCCTTTTTCCCCTATCATACTTTGTATTCGGTCATTTTAGTTGTATCCAATTCTTTGTAACCACATTTGGGGTTTTTTGGGATAAAGATCTTGGAGTAGTTTGTCATTTCTTCTTCCAGTTCATTTTACAGATGAAGAAACTGAGACAAACTGTGTGAAATGACTTACCCAGAATCACATAGCTAGTAAGTATCTGAGACTAGATTTGAACCTAAATCTTCCTGCCTGCAGGCCTGAGACTCTATCCCCTGGGCTACCTCTTTGCTCCATAGCTGCTATCACATTTTGCCATGTACTATATTTATTTGTGTATGTCTTATCACTTCTTAGTATAATAAAAATTCCTTGCAGATAGGTATTGTGTTTTAGTCTTTAAACCCTTAGCAAGAATCAGCATGACATAATGGATAATAGATTGCTATTAAATCCAACAAGATCAGGGTTCCACTCTTGTCTCTTATATACTTGCTGTGTGACCTTGGGCTTAACCTCCCTGTATTCTAGACAATTCTCTAAGACTTTAGGGTTTGGGGAAGGCATGGAAGGCACAGTGATAAAAGGAATTTCCTATACCAATAAAAATCATGAAAACATAATCAACTTAAAGATTACAATAATGTGAGGTAAGAGGGGAAAAAACAAAACCAATAATTGCTGGTCACATTGACAAAAAGCCAGTTAGGGGGCAGTCCCCTTTGGCATGAAAGTATACATACAAATAAATGTTCAATCAACCACACCCAAAGTTCATTTTTATGCAGCTTGTGGTCTGGAGGCTTCTTCATGGTATCTTCTCCAACAGTTCAGTTTCTGGATTCAGAGAGGTAACATCTTTCTTTACCTAAAATTCTTCTCAAAAAGAATTTAAACTTTGCAATTTAAATAACAATATTTTTTTACAGACAGAACCTTATTTTGTTACATGTTTATTGAATTAACATGAATTGAATCTGGCACAGAAAGGATAATATTCTTATGAGAAAGCAACATTTGTAACCCAACTAATGAAATTCACCTTGCTGCAAAAAAATTAGCATTAATTTCTGTAAAACTTTTCACCCATATTTTCCCATTACCAAGGGTTTTTTTTTATTTTTATTCTACATTGGGACCCTCAGATTAGCATTAGCAATTTAGTTGCTAAGGGAGATCCCTGTAGTTACATTAACTTTCATACACAAATATTTAAGCCAATAATCACTTCCAGAATGACCAAGTCAATAGCATTGAAACCCAACCTGTAGAATATTTGGATTTTTTAAGTGTGTGGCATAAATTTGTTTTATTTGTACTTTTCCTCTTCTGAAAATTTCCATGGAACTTTAAAATGAATAGCAACAACTGTTTAAACAAAAAAGAAAGAAGAGAATTAAAGAATGACTTATGCCTTCCCAAATTATCTACTACCTGCCAGTTTTCCAGAAAAGCAACAAATATTTCTGTTAGATTCCACACTAAACCCTCTAACAAAGCTGTTTTTTAAAAGCAGGAATTGTTCTAGTTTTGGTTCAATCCCAAGCAGCACATATTGCAAAATGGAGAAAGGGACAAGGCTTTTTTAAACAGCTAGCTTCGTTCTGCATAAAACATTTTACCTTTTGCCCATTAACAGGAGCAAAATTTATTACTCCAGAAAAAGTGTCAAGAAACCACAAATGTGCTTTTGGAAAATACATTCTAACTGCCATAGGAGTGAGACCCCACCCTCCCAAGGTGCATGGAGGCCTTCCTCACTGGCAGATTCATCTCCAGGGTTGTTATTTGAAAGCCTTTGGAAAATGGAAAATACTTCAGAAAGTCATTTGTATCCAGGCATTGTCTGAAAGAAAAGGCAAGTGCAAACTGGTTAGGGAAATGGGTTTCAAGTTATTTATTTCAGGAATGTTTCTTGAACATTTCCCCAAAGAGAAAATGTAAAGCAAATAAAAAAAAGCAATTTTTTAATTTAGGGTTTCTTTATCTTTTTGGTCTCCTAGAATTCCTCTATGAGCAACTATTTCAATGTCTAAAGTTTGATTTGTTCACTTTTCCCTTTTTTTAAGCTGTTGTTAGAGAGAAAGAAGCTGCTGAGAAACTCATTATCAGAAAGAGTTGTGTCAGATCTATTAACTGACTTCTTACTTGCAAAAGTGTCAGGCAAGACGAGCCCATTCTGGGTTTGAGGCATCACTATAATCACCACATCCTCAATTTTTCCTTCTTTCTCTGTTTCTGCTTTGCTTCTTCCTCTCATTGCTCCCTCTTTGGAAAAAAAAAAAGGCCTTTGCCCTAGGTTAGAGTTCCTCCATGATGGTTTGTGATGCAGTGAAAAGAGTATTAGACTTGTTGTCATATAACTCTTATTTAAATCTGCCACTGCAATATATTTTTTCAAATATGCCCCTTTCTCTTCTCTGACACTGCCACCACTCTGATACACACCCTCATTATCTCACTCCTGACTACTGCTTCATGTTGGGTATATCTACCTCAGATCTCTCCCAACTCCAATCCATCTTCCATCCATCAAAGTGACTTTCTAATCATGTCACCCACCCTCCCCTACCACTCAATAAATTCTACTGGCTTCCTATTACCTCCAAGATCAAATGTAAAATCCCTTGGCATTCAAAGCCTTTCACAACCTACCTCTCTCACCTTTCCAGTCTTCTTACACATTATGTCCCACCATGTACTCTTTGATCCAGTAACATTGACCTCCTTGCTTCCCTACACTCAAAAACCTCCATCTTACTGTCACATATTTTCTCTTTCTCCCATGCCTATTAGTTTCCCTGACTTCCTTCAACCCCCGCCTAAAATCCCATCTCTCATAGGAAGCCTTTCCCAAATCATTTCCTATTTATCTTGGATGTACTTTTCATACATTTATTTGCTTATTGTCTCTTCCTTTAGATCGTAGGCTCTTTGATATTAGGAACTAACTTTTTACTTCTTTGTATCCCTGCCACTTAGCACCTAGTCTGGCAGTTAATCAATAAGCATTAACACCTACTATGTGCCAAGCACCAATTGATTGTTTATTGACTGGCTGACAAACTGACTGACTTACTACTTTTGGGACTTGGGGACAAATCCATAGGTGTTAATTTCCTTATCTGTTAAATGAGGACATTGAGCTGTGACTTTAAAAAAAAAAAACTCTACCTTCCATCTTAAGAATCAATACTGTGTATTTGGTTCCAAGGCAGAAGAATGGTAAGGGCTAGGCAATGGAGGTTAAGTGACTTGCCCAGGGTCACACAGCTAAGAAGTGTCTGAGGCCATATTTAAACCCAGAACTTCCCTTCTTTAGGTCTGGAATTCAAACCACTGAGTCACCTAGTTGCCTATGCTAAATGACTTCTGAAGTTCCTTTCCTACCTCTATGCATGTGCTTACACGGACAAAAGAGAAGCAAAGTTGATTTTCTCTGAAATCTGATTTACTAGATTCAAGATCTAAGGAGTCTGGAAATCTAAATTCCTCTTCTACTCTCCTTGTCACTTGCTCCATAGCCTTGTAAATCACTTAATTTCTCCAGGCTTCAGTTCCCTTTTCTGTTGAATGGAGAATAATACCTTCCCAATCTACAATCATTCTAGTGATTGATAACAAAAGTGAATGTATTTTTAAAAACTAAAAAGTCTCAACTCTGTGAGGCATTATAATCAACTTAGTTGTTAGTGAGTTGTTTTCAATTCTTCATGACTCCATTTTGGTTTTCTTGGCAAAGATACTGTAGTGGTAGTCATTTACTTCTCCAACTCATTTTACAGATGGGGAAACTGAGGCCAGCAGAGTTTAAGTGTCTTGCCCAAGGCTCCATAGCTAATATGTGTCTAAAGGCCGATTTACCCTCAAGAAAATGTCATTCTAACTCCAGGGCCATTACTCTATCCATTGCCCTACCTAGCCCATTTGGACAAGTTATTTAAGTATAAAAAAGGATAATTTTAAATTTAAATTAACTAGATTTGCTGCCTTAATTATCCATTTTGCTTGTGTTAACCCCACTCAACAGGTTTCCAACATAAGGCAATAAAGTACAGTTGGAATGAAACTCATTAGTAATATATCCAATCCCAGAAGCATGTGAGAAGTTATGTTTTCCTTACTCTTGCACTAATTGTCTACATCTTATAGCTCATCTGTTAAAACTTTACATGGGCTTCCTTCTTCTGCTCTCTCACTGGGACTACTGTTTAACACTCAGGTTTAGAATTTGGCTATTAGAATCTGGTAGGCTTCTATCATCTCATCTGACTTTCCATTATGGCAGATCCTAGAGTCTTCTATTTCTCCAAGCCAAGGTTGCAGCCCCAGCTAATCTCCCCACTTGAGTCATGCCCCTGAGTTGCGCAGCAAGGGTGAGGCCATTCCAGGTCTCGCAGCTGATGGGCTATCATTGCTTTGGCTTGAGCAAATGCCAGGACTGATGAGAAAAGAGGCTGGAAAGAATCTGGTTACTTTGATGTCTGCAAAGCAATCAGATTCCCTTCTGGGCACTGCATGAAAATCTGTTACCGTCATCAGGTAACTCTATAACACAATGCATTCATAGGACAGGAACTCGTAATGAGATGGGCAGCTACTTCTGCAGCTCCTATGGCAGAGGGAGAGAAGAGTATCTTTATTCGGAGCAGTGATTCACCCCAGCTCCCCCTTAGCTTGACTGTTCAGTGAACCTGAGAAGGAAAGGAATGCGTGCTCCACTAATATTGTAGAAGCTGCCCTCAGATTTCTTCATTTGTCTGAATTAGAGCATGAGCGGTCTCTACAGCTCTCAACACCCACAGAGCTCTGAAAGATCAGTTACGTAATACAGTGCTTGGCATTTCATAATCCCATGGTGTTACTTACAGTCCATACTGACCTTGCAATAAAGAGGGTCCCAAAAAAAGGAAGACAGGCCATTAGAAGAGGAGATTTCCTTCTTTTGCAATTCAGAGAGGGTGAAGAGCTCATTAAATTTTCCCTTGTTGAGCCAAAATATGACTATCCAGTGCTACGTAATATCATTTTACAAAGGATTTGAGTTCTTCCTCTTTGGAAGAGCATAAATGACTTTTTTCTAAAAAAAAAAATAACTATTTTAAGTCAGAAAGGCATCAATTAGTACAAGAAATTCACTAAATAGATCTCAGTGAACCAGAAAGGGTTTAATCACTTAATACATCACTTAGCAGTTTACTCTGTCCTAGACATAAGATCAGACTCAGTGGGTCATTAATCTTCATATATGCCCCATGACTTGCTTTTGTGGCACATATTAGTATCTCCATTTTACAAATGAGAAAAGTGAAGCATAAAGAGATCAAATAACATGATGAACAAAAAAAAAATCATATTAGGTCAGTGGAGGAGTTGGAAATAAAATCCAGGATGACTGACTCCAGACTGTGTTTCCAAAGGCCTCTTTCCAGTACGCCCCCAAATAAATTGCCACTCCACTCTCTGCCTTCGTTGGACTGAGCCACCCTGGCTCTTGTTTGCTTTCTCTGATTCCAGTCTTGGAAAAAGGATTCAGGAAAAATGGAAGTACAATTTCCCATCTGTCTTTGTGCATGGCAGACACCAAAGATTTTTTGGATTTCATTTAATCTGTAAAATCCCTTTTGCCCCAAATTTCTTAAAGTGGAAAAGCTTCATAGATTGTGTACATAGAATGGTAATTTTTGCTTCCCATAAATTTTGATACAGATATTATTTTCTCATAGGTTATAGCTGGTAACTTCCTTTTCAAACTAATTATGTCTGCTAACGAGGTGCTAAGTGCTGTTGTTTCTGCACTATGGAAGGACTACAAGTACCCATTAACTTTGGCATCCTCTAAATTCAACCTTGCCCTCAAGGGCCGCACCCTAGTTATAGCTCTGGCTCTGTTCCAAAATTTGACCCATAATTCAGTTGTTTGGAAATCACACCCAATTTTCCCCATAGAAACTATATCATTAGTAATGTTGAGGTTTCTAAAAGCTCAGTAAAGCCTGTTTGGTTTATGTTGTAACTGAGTTACTTCATAAATGATACTACAAAACTCCTTACACTAGAGGTTTTACAATATTAATAATATACAGTAGTGAGTGGCATGTGGCATAATAGCTAAAGCCCAGAAATTCCTCAGTTCCAGTTCCTTCTTGACACTTAATTAGCTGTGTGACTCTAAGCAAGTCATTTAACCTCTCAGGGCTAGTCTAGACAAGTTTGTAAAGCAATAGCTCCAGAGAATATTAATAATAATAAAAGTTAACATTTATTAAGCACCTACCATGCAACAAGCACTTTGCTAAATGCTTTATAATTATTTTCCCATTTAATCCTCACAACAATCCTGGGAGGTAAATGCTATTTTATCTTTTTTTACAGATGAAAAAGCCGAGGCAGATAATGAGAGACTATGCAATTTGCCCAAAGTCACATAGCTAAATGTCTGAGGCCAGATTTACCCTCAAGTCTTCCTGACTTCAGGCCCAGCACAATGTTGGTAGAGAAGTTTCCCCCCCGGGAGTTCTCTAGACCATGCTGCTACATGAACAGTCGATCTCCTTTTTTGTTTCATGTTTCTATGTGTTGTTAGGCAACATTTTACCTATATAATTTTACATATAATGCCTCTCCTGCAGAATGCTTTCTTCTCACACCCAGGATATGTCTCTTCATTGCCCTTTAAGTAACATTCAACTTTAATTCTTCAAAGGCTGTTGTATTTGATTTGTAGACCAGCGGTATGTTAGTAAATGTTTAACAACTAGTTCTATATTAAAAATGTGTTCATGACACACATTTAAGTATAATCTCCATTATTAATATTTTCACCATCACTTTCTTGAGTCTAGACAATCAACAAAATAATAGAACTCTGATTTGTATTTTTTGCCAATTTGTGAGATGTAAATTCTCACACTTACAAATTGGCTCTCACAAGCTGGATAGAGCTGGCTCCAACATATCTCTGTTTGCAGTCTTACAACATGGCAAGAAGACTAGTGTGGCTAAACAGCTGGTTCCTTGTTTCAGAGAGAGACTAGGGGTTGATTAAAGCACAACATAATTTCCTAAATGCTGTATAGTTTGTTCTCACCCGTATTCTCAATTCGTAGTTAAATTCAGTCTCCATTTTCATTTTTTTCCCAAAATGTGTATGCCAAAGGATGAGCTTTATGAATTCTTTCCAATTGAATATTATAATGTGGACTTAAAATAAGGATTGCTCATCCCTCAACACTGTATCTTCTTCATGAAGCATAGTAGAAGTTACGATGTTAAAAGTCCACATATGCTAGCTCCATTTTCATTATTGGAGGGAGCTGTTTGTGGTACTAATCCCAACACTTCTTTTCCATTTTTAATGTTTGTTTTGGTTTTGGTTTCTTCTGTATTTGTACTCTGGATAATCCGACTTGAGTATTCACCAAATATTATGTAAACTTTTTGCCGTTTCTACTACTTCTCATTCTCTTTATGAAACAATATTGCTCATGACCTTCCAGTATCCACCAAAGTAATTTTATAAATTGGTTTATATACAGTGTTGCACTTACCTTGGAGAAGATGTAAAGTGTTTGTTACCTCTAAGACCATTTCTAAACTATTTTTGGTCAATTAACCAAAGAGCATTTATTAAGTACCTACTATGTGTTGGCTATTGTAGAGAATATGGAAGGCTCAGGGAGGACTAGTATCTCTGGTGTGAAGTCTTGCTGAGTCCTTTTCAAGGCTTTTTATACACCTTTGGTGCCTACCTGTCACCTAGCTCTGATATGTGACTCTAAGAAGCTGTAGCATGAGAAGCAGCCACACCCTGAGGAAACCCTCTCCACAGGTAGACTAAACCAGTTTGAGGGAAACAGATAGGCTTCAAACCCATTGGTGAGTTAGAGAGAAGTCTACCCCAAGCATAGGCAGATTTCTACCCACCCAAACTTGGAATGAGTGGGTCAGAGCAATTTGTTCCAACATACCATGAAAGTGGCAGAAACTGATGCTTTGGAGTGCCTAGAGTTTGGTCAGACATTAAAGACACCAAGGCCATGCACTGCAACAAGCACTATCACCCATCTCCTAGATCTTGACTTACTACTGGACTTGTATGACTCTGGAAGAGAGAGTGAAGCTAATGACTTTGTGCAACTCTACCTCACTTAAATCTAATGCATGCTCAAGTCAAGATATCATCCAGTGATGTCACTCATTCTCTTCAAAAATGAACAAATGATAACCATGTGGCAGGCATTTTATTAGGTACTGGGGACACAAGCACAAAGAAATGTTTATTTAGAAGGTTTGTATCCTTATGGTCTCATAATGATGATAATCTTCTTTAGGGAATAATGATAATCTTTGCTAATCTGTACTTTTATTTACTTGCCATTTGGGGGACTAATAGTTTCTTTAAAAGGGCTAAGTTGAATGCCATATCTTCTAATTTTTATTATTTTTAATTATTCTAACTTAGAACTTATTTTGATTGTGACAATAATAGCTCATGTTCATAGTATTTATAAGATTAAAGATTTCAAATTGGAAGGAACTCTGAAAGCCTTCTGGTCAAATCGCCTAATTTAACAGAGGAGGAAATTGAGATTTAGAGTTACATTGCCTGCCCATGGAGATTCACTTAATAAGTTTCAAGGGTAGAATTTGAACTCGAATCTTCTAGTTCCAAAGTCTAGCATTTTATACACTATGTCAAATTTTAAGGTTTACAAAGCACTTTTTTTCATAACCTTGTGAGGTAGATAACACAAGGATTGTTGTCTCTAGTTCTCTCCTTGTCTCTACTTTCTGACTTCTCTGACTTCCTTTAAGCATCAGCTAAAATTCCACCTTCTGCAAGAAACCTTTCACTGTCCCATTTAATGCTAGCACATTCCCTCCTAGATTTTATCCTAAATATCCTATACATATATAGAGATATAGATATATATGGTTTGTACAGTTGTTTACATATTGTCTCCCCATCAGATCTCAAACTCCTTGACACCAGGTACTACTATTGACTTCTTTGTAACCCCAGCACTTAGCACAGTAACTGGCAAATAGTTGATGCTTAATAAATGTTTGTTGAATTACTGATGACCTTCCTTTGACTCTATGATGCATGTATTTTATTGGCAAACATAAAAGGAGAGAGAGAAAGTGGCTAGAAGGAAAAGTTTAAGATTTTCTGGCCTTTTGACTTGGTAGTTTCTTCAAGAGTCCTAGAAGGGATTTCAACAGCAGATGGATGAGATAACAAGGTTGGGGTAGAAAGGAGGGTCAGGGTAACTAGAGGAAAAATGGCTACAGCAATAGCAGCACTTTGTTTAGTATTTATAATTACTAACACTTCTCATTGTAGCTCATGAGGCAAACAAATGGTCAATAGACCATAGCGATGAGCTTCATCTCACACTTAGCAAAATCTATCTTTCCTAGGATGATGGAGAAGAAGGTCAGGGAGACGATGTTACTTAAAGAGAATTAGTAAGTATTTGAACTTTCAAGGAAATTTCTAGGTCAGTACAAAAATGAACATCTATTTTTACATTGACACATAAATTAAGGATATGCATTTTTCAAAATAATTCTAAATGCAAAGAGTCAAGCGTTCCTACAAAACTGGAAGGAGATCACTTTCTCATAGTTCCATTGGACTTACTTGATATAAAGTCATGAATCCTAGTGGGGGAAAGAGTGGGGAGAAAAAGAGGAAAAGGAAGAATGAAAGTAAGGGAAAGAATAATGGGCAAAAAAGTACAGAGACAGTAAAAGTTCTGTATATACCATATAGCCTTCTTGCTACTTACAGTCTAGTCCAGTTATTTGTGATTATTTTTCTTTTTAATAAAGTTTCTTAATACCCTTGGAAAATCTTAAAGTAACAAAGGTCAGCTATTATTATTTTTATAGACTATTCTATAACTCCCCCTAATGATTGGAAGCAAAATCATACTTTGAACATTTAAAGACATTTTCTGAATCTTATTGGGAAAGCTATCTTGTTTTAAGGGAAATTTTAGTTTTAACTTGAGAGGATCCTGCCCATTTCTAATAAAAATCCTGACTCCTTAGTCATGTCACATCATGAAGCTTATTGAAAATCCAATGAAGTGACTTGAACTCTCTTAGGAACAGAGGGGCTAGGAAGTGAACATTATTACTTATCCTTCCAGATATCTAGATGGTAACTACAAGGGATAGAGCGCTGGGCCTAGAGTCATAAATACTGAGATTAAATCTGACCTCAGACACTTAATGAACTGTGTAGCTCTCAGTAAGTCACTTAATTTCTGTTTGCCTCAGTTTCCTCCTCTGTGAAATGGGAATAATAATAGCACTTTCCTTATAGAGTTGTTATAAGGATCAACTGAGATATTTGTAAAGTATCATATACATGCTAGCTATATATAGAAAAAATTAATAGGAGCTTCTTAAGAGTATGTCTTAATTCTAATTTGGATGTTCATAAATTTAGGTTGCATCTATGTGACTGAAATATTAAAATATCACAAATTTCATAGCACTTCTGCTTTGGGGCAAATTAAATTGATTCCCCTATTGCTGACAGGAAGGTCAAATTGCTTTCTCAGAACATCTGTGCATGATGCTATGAAGTGGAATAGAGAAATCTGCTTCTCTGGATTTAGATTCAGCATAAAGATAAAATGTGGGCATAGTGTGAGTTTAAGCAGAACATCTGACAAAAACCTTCCCTTCTGTCTATTCTTGAGGATAAAACTGATAACAGTAAATGTGTGTTGTGTAGTGATATAATTAGGTAGATTGATAATGTACCTAAGGAATGCTGAGATGATATCATTGCCAAAACTAATGATTTTTCCTCCATTCCCATGCTTCCTGGCTTTTCTGCAATATTTGGCATTATTGATTCACTCTTCTCTTTTGGTTTTCATGACACTATATTTTCTTGGTTCTCCTCCTATCTGACCTCTCCTCAGACTACTTTGCTGGAATACCATCTAGGTCTTATAGCTAAAGGTTTTGTCACTGGAACCACATCACCAAGCATCTATTAGATATTTTGAATTATGTCCCCTAGTCTTCTCAAACTCAACAGATACAAAATTGAATTTTCATTATATCCACATTCAAAAGGGAAAAAGTCATCTATTTTTGCCAAGGACACCATCATCTTTCTAGTTAATCAGGGTCATCTTCTTGGTGTCATCATTTACCCTATATTTTTATCCTCGCCTTACATATCTAATCAGTGCAAGCCTCATCAACATGATTTCCTCAATATCTCTCATATATTTCCTCTACTATTCATTCACACAGATATCTAATTCATGGCTTTACTATCTCTTGGAAAAGTTTCTTAATAATTCTCCTCCCTCAAGTTTCTTTCTTCAATTCACACTCCATTTACTGATTGACTGACAGTCATGAATGATCCATGCTCCATTTAATTAATTAACTGACATAATCATTATTGATTTTCCTAAAGTGAAGTCTTAATCATATCAACTTCCTCTTCAATAAACTCCAGAGGTTCTCTATTTCTTCTAGGATTAAATATATCTCTTTCATTTTATACTTAAAGCCCTTTCAACTGGTCCCATCTTATTTTTCCAACTTTATTCCCTCATATTCCCCATTATTTCCTCCTCATATTCTTCCATCCAAATTAGCCATCTCACACAATCAGTACTCCATCTCCTTCTATCTCCTTACCTTTCCTTTGGTTGACCCCATGACTAAAATACACTGCAACTCCAGAGCAGCCTCTTAGAATCCTTTGTTACCTACTAGCCTCATCTCAAGTGCTACCATCTCCAAGAGATCTTTCTTCATTATCCTTCTCCCAAACAAACTGTTAGTGTTTATTCCCATGTTATCTTACATGAATTTTGCATATACTGGTGTTTGTATATGTTGTCTCCCCCATTAGAATCTAAGTTCTTTGAAAGCAGAGGCTATTCCACTTTTGTGAGTGTATCTCTAATAACTAGGGCAATTACAGGTACATAGGAGAAGCACAAAGGAAAGTTTCTAGTGGTATACCAAAAGCTTCTTTAGGCTTATTCTCTATAATATTTTCATTAATAATTAGATTTAAAAAAACACAAATGACATACATATCACATTTAAGGATGACATACTTGGGAAGAAGGGAGAATAATTAACTTTTTGGATAAAAGGAATGAGATCCAAAAAGATATCAGCAAACAAGAATAAATCAATCTAACAAGAAAAAGTAATAAAGATAAAATTAAAATGAATATTATTTTAAATCTATAAGCTGGTAGAGAATGGTTACAGTTAAAATGAACTCATAGCACTTGGGTGACATAAAGCACTTCCTCACAACAAACCTGTAGCAGGGGGGAAAATTTATAGCAAGTTTTTTTTTTTAAATAAAGGTCTTATTTCTCAAATTATAGAAAACAGTCAAATTTATGAGAATAAGAGTTACTCCTAAGTTGATAAATGGTCAAAGGATACAAATAGGCAGTTTTTAGATGAAGAAATCAATGCTATCTATCTATCTTGTTGTTCAACCATTTCAGTCACGTCCTCTCTGCGGCTTTTCTCAGCAAAAAAAAAAAAACTAAACTAAAGTGGTTTGCCACAAAATACTTTTAAATCATTGTTAATTAGAGAAATGCAAATGGAAAAACTCTGTGGTATCACCTCACACCCATCAAATTGGCTAAAATGATAGAAAAGGAAAATTATAAATGCTAGAGAGGATATGGGAAAATGGGGATACCAATGTACTGTTGGCGGATTTGTGAACTGACCATCCAGAAGCGAACAATTTGGAACTCTGCCCAAAGTGTTATAAAACTGTGCATGCTCTTTGACCCAACAATACCACTACTAGTTTGTATCTCAAAGAGATCAAAGGAAAAAGGGAAAATACCTATATATACAAAAATATTTGTAGCAACTCTTTTTGTGGTAGCAAAGGATTGAAAATTTAGGTGGTGCCCATCAATTGGAAAATGGCTGAACAAACAATGGTATATAATTGTGATGGAACACTATTTTGCTATAAGAAATGATAAATAGGATACTTTCAGAAAAGCCTTGGAAGATTTGATGAATTGACAAAATATGAATTGATAAAAAGGGAAGTGAGCAGGACCAAAAGATCATTATACATAGTAACAACGACATTATACAATGATCAAATGAGAATGACTTAGCTATTTTCAGCAATATAAAGGTCCAACACAATTCCAAAGGTCTTCTAATGAAAAGTACTATCCGCCTATAAAGAAAGAACTTTTGGAGTCTGAATGCATGTTGAAGCATGCTGTTTTTCATTTTTTAGGTTTTTTTATGTTTTCTTTCAAAACGTGACTGATATAGAAACTGCTTTCCATTCCAGGGATGGATGAGGGCAGGAAAAGAGGATAGAATCTGAAACTCAAAAATTTTTAAAGGAAATGATAAAAGGGGGTAGCTGGGTAGCTCCGTGGATTGAGAGCCAAGCCTAGAGACAAGAGATCCTAAGTTCAAATATGACCTCAGACACTTCCCAGCTCTGTGGCCCTGGGCAAGTCATTTGACCCCCATTGCCTAGCCCTTACCACTCTTCTGCCTTGGAGCCAATACACAGTATTGACTCTAAGACGGAAGGTAGGGATTTAAAAAAATGATAAAGAACTGATACAATAGAAACATAGCAAGACAGTTTGACATAAATATTACATATATATATATATATATATATATCTTTTATACACTTTCTAGTACAGGGAAGGGAGGGAGGGTGGAAGATGCCTGGGAATTTTATATAACAAATAAATAAATGAATATTTTTTAAATGAAGGCTAAACATTTTTACATATAATTGGAAAAAATGAAATATTAAGACAATAACAACAAGCATATGTTATAATTTATACAAGTCAATTAAAAAAGCATTTATTTACAACCTGGCCACTTTCCTAACTTTTTAGTCTTTTTTATCTAACTCCCTTTGACATATTTTAAGATCCACCATCATTGGCCTACTTGCTATTGTTTGATCTACCATCTCCAATCTTCATGCTTTTTCAGTGAAATTAGAAATGATCCTTACCAATAAGGCCATTTGTAAATTGTCGTGGAGATGAGGCCAGGTCTTTTGAAGGGGTCTTGATTTAGGAAGATAATAAGATTTTGTATTTTAAGAAACTGAGGTCCAAAGAGACTGTGGTTAACTCAAATTCATGCATATTATAAGTACTAGAGTTGGGAATAAAACTGAGGTCCTTTGTCCCTATAGCCATGTAGAAGCTAAATTATCATTTGTGGGTCATTAGTGAAGAGAACAAGGCTTCCTCATGCAGAGGGCTATAAATGATCTCTAAATTCTCTTCAAAAGCAAAAATTTTATTAACAGAAGATCCAGGTTGCTCAGGGTTGGGGTCCCAAAGATCAAGTAGGTAGCACAGTGGATATAGTTTTAGATTTGGAGTCAGGAAGTCCTAAATTCAAATATGGCTTCAAACACTAACTGTGTGACCCTTGGCAAGTCATTTAATTTCTCTATGCTTTAATTTCCCCATTTTAAAAATTGGGATAATAATAACACCTATCTCCCAATGTTGTTGGGAGGATACAATAAGATAATATTTGTAACTTGCTTTATAAACCCATTTGAGGTTTTCTTGGCAAGGATACTGGAGTGGTTTGCCATTTCGGTCTCCTCATTTTACAGATGTGGAAACTGAGGCAAACAGGGTTAAGTGACTTGCCAAAGGTCACATAGGTAGTGATACCACATTTGAATTCATGGCTTCATAACTCCAAGCCTGACCTGTTATCCACTGTGCCCTTTTTATAGCTGTTCTGTATATAAGGGTTAGCTATTTTTAACTAACTTACCCTGGATGGCTTTGGGACCAGTCCAAGTTGGTGACCTGACATGTGAATTCCACATGCCTATTTCAGTAGCCTGAATGAAGTATGATATCAAGAGTTAGGTGGAAAAGAAGAATGATGGTGGTAAAAGAGACTGTTCATGTGCTTGTGAGACAGAAAGCATCTCAGATGAACTAAACTGAACCATGAGCTATGAAAGACAAAAGCAAGGAAGGGATGCATCCTATTGTATGATTCTTCTGAGGGTAGAGATAAAAAGGTAATGGGGAATTGATGCTGGGTCAGGCAGTTCCTTTTTTGATTACCAAGTATCCCAAGACAATATGATCAGAGTGTGGGGAGGCAGTATGCATGGTTCTGGGCCATGTGCAGGAGGTTGGTATAAATGAGATATTTGTTATTTTGTTAATACCTGTATTTAAAACATTGAATAAGTGCTGTGTAATTAGTGAGTTAAAATTCATGATTGATGATGATGAATGAAAATCCTACTATTGTTATGACTTAGTAGATGTTCCCTGACTCCTCAAGAAAAAATGACTTAGCCTCTCTTTCTTTATAATTTTACTAGTCATATCATCAGTGTTATTGATGTGGTTTTCAGAAATTTTGGAGAGGTGAGGTTTTCTGGGAGGTTTTCTTTTTTAATATGTCAGGTGTTGACTTCCGGTTAAGATGGCGGCTTAGAGAAAGCTGAAGTTCAGATCTCCGGAAAACCCTTCCCGACCGATCTCAAACTAGAAGCTCCTAAGGCGCCGAAATTCAAAACGATCAACAGCACAGACCCTGGGAACCCTCCTCCTGGACCTGGACCCGGTTCAAAAGGTACGGCTCCCCTTAAAAGCCAGAACCTGAGATCCCTCGGACCTCAGGGGTAGGAGCGCAGAGTCCAAGGCTCCGGGAAGCGGCAGCCGCGCCGGGCTCAGAGAGCAGGGTCTGAGGAACAAAAACCCTCAGGGTCTTCTACCCAAGTCCCAGTCCGGGTGAAAGTTACTGCCTGGGGCTTCCGCTGTAGAGAGCCTGTCGGTCCGGGTGAAAGTTACTGCCTGGGGCCTCTGCTGCAAAGAGCTGGTCGGTCCGGGTGAAAGTTACTGCCTGGGGCCTCTGCTGCAGAGAGCTGGTCAAAACAACAGCAACCCTCAGGGCGGGCAAGACAGCCTCACGGGCTGGATCCTGCTATCCAAGTCTCAGTGAAAGTCTGTGCTCTCGGAGCTTGGGGAAGCGGCAGCCCATCCCCCCGCAGGCCGATGAAACAGCCTCACGGCCAGCGATTCTGAAGGCAACTTCCGGAAATCGAGCCAGGGGGAGAGTGTGCCCTCGTGGTCCGACCCTTCCATTCCAGTTCCAGTGAGGCATATTCAGTTTAACCCAGGGAACGCTCATAGAACCAACATCTGCCCAGGACTAAAGCCTCTGATCACCAGACAAAGACAAGAAAAGCCAATCCTCCACGTTCAGAGATGACAAACTCCACAGAAGCACAGAAGCCCCAAAATACCAAGAAAAATAAGAAGAAAGGGGCGACTCTGGACACATTCTATGGAGCCAAAATACAAAATACAGAGCAGATAGAAGAAGATATACAAGAAAACTCTCCAAAATCTTCCAAAGGAAATAGAAACTCTCCACAAACCCATGAAGAATTTGAATCAGAAAGGACCAAAAAGATGGAAGCCCTCTGGGAGGAAAAGTGGGAAATGATGCAAAAGAAATTCACGCATCTACAAAACCAGTTTGACCAAACTGTAAAAGAAAACCAGGCTTTAAAGCAAGAACTAATAAAGCAAAGCCAAAACACCAAGAAATTAGAAGAGAACATAAAATATCTCACCGACAAGGTGATAGATCTGGAAAACAGGGGGAGAAGAGAAAATTTAAGAATAATTGGACTCCCAGAAAAGCCAGAAATAAACACCAAACTGGACATGGTGATACAAGATATAATCAAAGAAAATTGCCCAGAGATTCTAGAACAAGGGGGCAATACATCCACTGACAGAGCTCACAGAACACCTTCTACACTAAACCCCCAAAAGACAACTCCCAGGAATGTAATTGCCAAATTCCAAAGCTATCAAACAAAAGAAAAAATCCTACAGGAAGCCAGAAAAAGACAATTTAGATATAAAGGAATGCCAATCAGGGTCACACAAGACCTTGCAAGTTCTACGCTGAATGATCGTAAGGCATGGAACATGATCTTCAGAAAGGCAAGAGAGCTGGGTCTCCAACCAAGAATCAGCTACCCAGCAAAACTGACTATATACTTCCAAGGGAAAGTATGGGCATTCAACAAAATAGAAGACTTCCAACTTTTTGCAAAGAAAAGACCAGAGCTCTGTGGAAAGTTTGATACCGAAAATCAAAGAGCAAGGAATACCTGAAAAGGTAAATATTAAGGAAAGGGGAAAAATGTTATCTTCTTTTACTCAAACTCTCTTCTATAAGGACTACATTTATATCAACCTATGTATACTAATATGTGGGGAAAATGTAATGTATAAATAGGGGGTAAAGAAAGACCAAATAGAATAATGGTTCTCACACAAAGATTCACAGGGGAAGGGGAGGGGAAGAAAACTCCTATAAGAAGGAGAGGAAGAGGGGGGGGGGGTTTACTTAAACCTCAATCTCAGGGAAATCAACTCTGAGAGGGAAAAACATCCAGATCCATTGGGATCTTGAATTCTATCTTACCCAACAAGGGTAAGGAGAAGGGAAAACCAAGGGGGGGAGGGGGAGAGGGAGAACAAAAAGGGAGGGAAAGAGAGGGGGGAGGGGGAGGGAAGAAAAAGGGAGGGACTAAAAAGGGAAACATCAAGGGAGGGGACAAGGGGGACTGATTCAAAGTAAATCACTGGACTAAAAGGTAGAGCCGAAGAAGAAAAGGTTAGAATTAGGGAAGGCAATCAAAATGCCAGGGAGTCCACAAATGACAATCATAACTTTGAACGTGAATGGGATGAACTCACCCATAAAACGTAGACGAATAGCAGAATGGATTAGAATCCAAAACCCTACCATATGTTGTCTTCAAGAAACACACATGAGGCGGGTTGACACCCACAAGGTCAGAATTAAAGGATGGAGTAAGACCTTCTGGGCCTCAACTGATAGAAAGAAGGCAGGAGTGGTAATCATGATATCTGATAAAGCCAATGCAAAAATAGACCTGATCAAAAGGGATAGGGAAGGTAATTATATTTTGTTAAAAGGGACTCTAGACAATGAGGAAATATCATTAATCAACATGTATGCACCAAATAATATAGCACCCAAATTTCTAATGGAGAAACTAGGAGAATTGAAGGAAGAAATAGACAATAAAACCATACTAGTGGGAGACTTAAACCAACCATTATCAAATTTAGATAAATCAAATCAAAAAATAAATAAGAAAGAGGTAAAAGAAGTGAATGAAATCTTAGAAAAATTAGAATTAATAGACATATGGAGAAAAATAAATAGGGATAAAAAGGAATACACCTTCTTCTCAGCACCACATGGCACATTCACAAAAATTGACCATACATTAGGTCACAGAAACATAGCACACAAATGCAAAAAAGCAGAAATAATGAATGCAGCCTTCTCAGATCACAAGGCAATAAAAATAATGATTAGTAATGGTACATGGAAAACCAAATCTAAAACCAATTGGAAATTAAACAATATGATACTCCAAAACCGTTTAGCTAAAGAAGAAATCATAGAAACAATTAATAATTTCATCAAGGAAAATGACAATGGCGAAACATCCTTTCAAACCTTTTGGGATGCAGCCAAAGCGGTAATCAGAGGCAAATTCATATCCCTGAAAGCTCATATTAACAAACAAGGGAGAGCAGAGATCAATCAATTGGAAATGCAATTGAAAAAACTCGAAAGCGATCAAATTAAAAACCCCCAGCAGAAAACCAAATTAGAAATCCTAAAAATTAAGGGAGAAATTAATAAAATCGAAAGTGATAGAACTATTGATTTAATAAATAAGACAAGAAGCTGGTACTTTGAAAAAACAAACAAAATAGACAAAGTACTGGTCAATCTAATTAAAAAAAGGAAGGAAGAAAAGCAAATTCACAGCATTAAAGATGAAAAGGGGGACAGCACCTCCAATGAGGAGGAAATTAAGGCAATCATTAGAAATTACTTTGCCCAATTATATGGCAATAAATACACCAATTTAGGAGAAATGGATGAATATATACAAAAATACAAACTGCCTAGACTAACAGAAGAGGAAATAGAATTCTTAAATAATCCCATATCAGAAATTGAAATCCATCAAGCCATCAAAGAACTTCCTAAGAAAAAATCCCCAGGGCCTGATGGATTCACCTGTGAATTCTATCAAACATTCAGAGAACAGTTAACCCCAATACTATACAAACTATTTGACATAATAAGCAAAGAGGGAGTTCTACCAAACTCTTTTTACGACACAAACATGGTACTGATTCCAAAACCAGGCAGGTCAAAAACAGAGAAAGAAAACTATAGACCAATCTCCCTAATGAATATAGATGCAAAAATTTTAAATAGGATACTAGCAAAAAGACTCCAGCAAGTGATCAGAAGGATCATTCACCATGATCAAGTAGGATTCATACCAGGGATGCAGGGCTGGTTCAACATTAGGAAAACCATCCACATAATTGACCACATCAACAAGCAAACTAGCAAGAACCACATGATTATCTCAATAGATGCAGAAAAAGCCTTTGATAAAATACAACACCCATTCCTATTAAAAACACTAGAAAGCATAGGAATAGAAGGGTCATTCCTAAAAATATTAAACAGTATATATCTAAAACCAACAGCTAATATCATCTGCAATGGGGATAAACTAGATGCATTCCCAATAAGATCAGGAGTGAAACAAGGATGCCCATTATCACCTCTACTATTTGACATTGTACTAGAAACACTAGCAGTAGCAATTAGAGAAGATAAAGAAATTGAAGGCATCAGAATAGGCAAGGAGGAGACCAAGTTATCACTCTTTGCGGATGACATGATGGTCTACTTAAAGAATCCTAGAGATTCAACCAAAAAGCTAATTGAAATAATCAACAACTTTAGCAAAGTTGCAGGATACAAAATAAACCCACATAAATCATCAGCTTTTCTATATATCTCCAACACAGCTCAGCAGCAAGAACTAGAAAGAGAAATCCCATTCAAAATCACCTTAGACAAAATAAAATACCTAGGAATCTATCTCCCAAGACAAACACAGGAACTATATGAACACAACTACAAAACACTCGCCACACAACTAAAACTAGACTTGAACAATTGGAAAAACATTAACTGCTCATGGATAGGACGAGCCAATATAATAAAAATGACCATCCTACCCAAACTTATTTATCTATTTAGTGCCATACCCATTGAACTACCAAAATACTTCTTCACTGATTTAGAAAAAACCATAACAAAGTTCATTTGGAAGAACAAAAGATCAAGGATATCCAGGGAAATAATGAAAAAAAACACATATGATGGGGGCCTTGCAGTCCCAGACCTCAAACTATATTACAAAGCAGCAGTCATCAAAACAATTTGGTACTGGCTAAGAAACAGAAAGGAAGATCAGTGGAATAGACTGGGGGAAAACGACCTCAGCAAGACAGTATACGATAAACCCAAAGATCCCAGCTTTTGGGACAAAAATCCACTATTCGATAAAAACTGCTGGGAAAATTGGAAGACAGTGTGGGAGAGACTAGGAATAGATCAACACCTCACACCCTACACCAAGATAAATTCAAAATGGGTGAGTGACTTAAACATAAAGAAGGAAACCATAAGTAAATTGGGTAAACACAGAATAGTATACATGTCAGACCTTTGGGAGGGGAAAGGCTTTAAAACCAAGCAAGATATAGAAAGAATCACAAAATGTAAAATAAATAATTTTGACTACATCAAACTAAAAAGCTTTTGTACAAACAAAACCAATATAACTAAAATCAGAAGGGAAACAACAAATTGGGAAAAAATCTTCATAGAAACCTCTGACAAAGGTTTAATTACTCATATTTATAATGAGCTAAATCAATTGTACAAAAAATCAAGCCATTCTCCAATTGATAAATGGGCAAGGGAAATGGATAGGCAGTTCTCAGATAAAGAAATCAAAACTATTAACAAGCACATGAAGAAGTGTTCTACATCTCTTATAATCAGAGAGATGCAAATCAAAACAACTCTGAGGTATCACCTCACACCTAGCAGATTGGCTAACATAACAGCAAAGGAAAGTAATGAATGCTGGAGGGGATGTGGCAAAGTAGGGACATTAATTCATTGCTGGTGGAGTTGTGAACTGATCCAACCATTCTGGAGGGCAATTTGGAACTATGCCCAAAGGGCGACAAAAGAATATCTACCCTTCGACCCAGCCATAGCACTGCTGGGTCTGTACCCCAAAGAGATAATGGACACAAAGACTTGTACAAAAATATTCATAGCTGCGCTCTTTGTGGTGGCCCAAAACTGGAAAACGAGGGGATGCCCATCAATTGGGGAATGGCTGAACAAACTGTGGTATATGTTGGTGATGGAATACTATTGTGCTCAAAGGAATAATAAAGTGGAGAAGTTCCATGGAGACTGGAACAACCTCCAGGAAGTGATGCAGAGCGAGAGGAGCAGAACCAGGAGAACATTGTACACAGAGACTAATACACTGGTATCATCGAACGTAATGGACTTCTCCATTAATGGCGGTGTAATGTCCCTGAACAACTTTCAGGGATCCAGGAGAAAAAAAAACACCATTCATAAGCAAAGGATAAACTATGGGAGTGGAAACACCGAGAAAAAGCAACTGCCTGAATACAGAGGTTGAGGGGACATGACAGAGGATAGACTTTAAATGAACACTCTAATGCAAATACTATCAACAAAGCAATGGGTTCAAATCAAGAAAACATCTAATGCCCAGTGGACTTACGCGTCGGCTATGGGGGGTGGGGGGGAGGAAAAGAAAATGATCTATGTCTTTAACGAATAATGCTTGGAAATGATCAAATAAAATATATTTAAAAAAAAAATATGTCAGGTGTTGGAGGAGGTCCAAAATTCAATGAAATTGATACCAAACCACTGAGTCTTCCAAGTGGGCTGCACAACTTCCATTAAAATGAAAAGCAATTGATTCAACTGACTGCTTGTCTAGCCATGACCCCTCAGGGTAACATACAGAATTAGTTCTGGGCGGGTAGCAAGAAGAGCTCCTGGAATAATTTGTTCTTGTTGAATAAAAACGATTTCTAGTTTACACAACCCAGAGCTTATACTCCCAAGATGGACTTTGACAATGACCTAAGGGCCTAGACTCAAATAGTCAATGAAAATAAGAAAGAGAGAATTCATCATATAAATCATTATCATTTTATATGGAGATTTTAAGAAGCAAAATTTATAATGGTGCCCAAACTACTCTCACAAGAGAACCGAATTTGTACTAAGAAAATATGATGCCAAATCTTGCCTTAGAAACTTACTATCAATATGTCCTTGAGTATGCCACTTAGCCTTATGGATCTCAGTTTGCTCATCCATAAAATGGAGGAAATAATGGCACCTAACTCATAGGAATATTATGAGAACCATGCCAGATAATAAATGTAAAGTACTTAGCAAGTCTCAAATTGCTACATTCAATATGTTGTTCTCGTCACTGTTATTGGCTATGTCATTCAGTCAACAAACAGGTCACAAATCACTCAGAGATTCAATTACCTCACAAATAAATTTAGAATAGAAATACTTGCCTATGGGATAGCTCAGTGGATAGAGAGCCAGGCCTGGAGATGGGAGGTCCTGGGTTCAAATTGACCTCAGATACTTTTTAACTGTGTGACCCTGTTCAACTTAACCCCCATTGCCTAGCCCTTACCATTCTTCTGCCCTGGAACTGATACCTAGTATTGATTCTAAGACAGAAGATAAGGATTTTTTTTAAAAGGGAAAAAATACTTTCCTTAACTAACTCACAGAGCTGTTGTGAAAAAAGCACTTTGCAAACTTTACAACACTGAGAGTGAAACATTATCATTTTGGAAACACTACTATTGAATCCTGAATTAAATATCATCATCATCTTTCTCTTTCAGAGGTGTGGAGAAATCTCGTTTGATAACCCTGATCAGAATGCCAAATGTGTTTGCATGCTAGGTAAGATGTCTTTTTTCCTTGAGCAGTTGATGAAGTATCCATATGCTATACTACTTTGTTTCATTATGCCCATTGACAACTGGAAAAGGAACGTTCATTTGTCCAGCCAAGTAAGAGCAGTTGGTCAGCAGTAGGAAACAGAAAGGTGAATCATTTAATAATAAACATAGAGCTCCATTATTCAACATACTTTCCATACTTGGATAATTTGATGGATCTGGGCTTTCTTTAGTGTCAGGCATACCAGTATTTTCCAAATTGTGGAACATCACAAACTCAGAAGGATAAACACTGTGTAATCATTCAGGAACCACTGGTTCTGATACTTAAAGAAGACAGAATAAAATGTATTTTTTAAATTATAGGGAGAGGGACTGACCTATGATTTCACTGATACAGGAAAATGTTGATGAAACTTTGCCAAAGAGATGTGAACCTCTTCTGTAATTTAAGTATTCTTCTTTAAAAAGAGTTATGTTAACATTTTAAATCCTTATTCAGTTACCATACTGGAAGTTATTGATGTTGATGTTGATGTTGATGTTGGTACTGGTGGTGATTGTTGTTGGGTAGGGAGGAGTCTTGGGAAGTGTTCTGAGCAACAAAATAACTATTCTTTTTACAGTTAACAAGCCACAGTTTAAAGGAGATGTTCATGATATATTATTGTTTCCCATTCCAGGGCAAATCCCTGATTTACTAAGTCATCCTCTGGGAGAAATGCATAACTAAGTAAATCTGTTATAAATTTCTGAAGACAGCCAGCAATTACTACATATAACATTTTCAACTGCACATTTAGAGTGTAGTAATGAATAATTCTTGGCTTTTCTGTAATGTCTTCTTCAAAGCACTTTGCACACATTAATTCATCAATATTCATTAAGTGCTTTTAGGAAAGAAAGTCTTTCTTATTCTCCTCCCATATTGTAGATTAGAAAGATAGGGCAGTGAGGTTAAGTGGATTATTTAATTCCAAAGAGTGAATAATTGTCAAAATTGTAATTAAAATTCTAGATGTCATGTCGAGGCTTATACATAAACCACTAGACCATGTCTAGTCAACTCTCAGTTATCTGTGGTAAGAAGATAGCATAGAAAACAGAAAACACAGAAAATTCTCAATCCCATTCTAACCCAGAGTTTCATCTATCATTATTTGGCTATCTCATCCATTGCCATGACTTCAGCAACGAGGCATGAATCAAGCCTAAATCTAGTCTTATACTTTTTCCTCATCTCTAATATCAGATACACAAGTGTATACCATCATTACCTTAAACTTAAGATAGAGATTGGACCCATGATTTCATTGGGTACCAGCCATTTTCTCAAATTTAAGATAGAGATTGGACCTATGATTTCAATTTCACTGGGAACTTGCAAGTGAAACAATTCCCTGTGCCTATTCAGGTTAGTACTTCTCTCCCACTTACGGTCTTAGAGAGCTCTCTGGAGCACTGAGAAGTTAAAGGATTTGTCCAGGGTCACAGAGTAAGACTTGATTTTTTTTTCTTTTCAAAGATATTTTATTTTCTCAATTACATGTAATAGTAATTTTAAACATATATTTTCCAAAATTATAATATCTAAATTGTCTCTCTCCTTCCCTCTCCCCCTTAGAGATGGTAAGCAATTTGATCTGAGTTATACATACATTATTATTCAAAACATGTTGGTCATTGTTGGAGAATACTTACATAAAATCCAAAATCCCAAAATAAAACCATAAATTAAACTAGTGTGAGAAATAGTATGCTTTGATCTACATCTGACTCCAACAGTTCTTTCTCTGGATGTAGTTGGCATATCTTATCATAAGTCCTTCAGAATTATCATGGATCTTTATTAATGAGAGTAGCTACGTCTTTCAGAGTTAATCAAACAGTACTATTCTTACTGTGTACAATGTTCTCCCAGTTCTGCTTATTTTTCTCTGCATCAGTTCATGTAGATTTTTCCAGATTTCTCTGAAATCATTATGCTCTTCATTCCTTATAGAACAATAGCATTCCATTATCAGCAAATATCACAATTTGTTGTGTTATTCCTGATTGATGAGTATCTCCTCAATTTCCAATTCTTTGCCACCACAAAAAAGAGAGGCTATAAGTCCTTTTGTATGAGTATGGTATCTCAACTCTAGTCCTAGTGCCATTGACTTGACATAGTGCTCTCATTTGTAGCAGCCTGAATTATTGTAGTAGCATCCCAACCAGTCTTTCTCTGTTGGTCTCTCTATTTTGCCTCCACTCTATACTTCCCATTATTGCCAGATTATTTTTCTAATCACAGGAAGCAAAATAACAGGGATGAGACCTAGGCCTGATCACATTATTCCTCTACTCAAATGTCTTTTTTGGCTTGATACTTATTGCATTTTAAATAAAATACAAACCCCTTAGCCTAGCATTGAAGGCCCTTCATGATCTTCCAGATTTGTCTCATATCACTTCCTCTTATCATTACTCTCTTTTTGCCATCAAAATCATCCATTTACCATGATTTTATGGTACAAATCCTATCCTATTCTAGCTCTATATCTTTGTTCATTTCATCTCCATTAACTGGAATGCCCTTTCCCTGCCTTCCAGGTATTTCTATTGGTTGAATTCCTATCATTTTCTAAGACCCCATTTGAATGTTATTTTGCCCATGAAATTATCCTTGATTGCCACAATATAAAATCATCTTTTTTTGTCAGATTCAAAAAACACTTTGTGAACTCTATTCTGCTTGCTTAATTTTCAAGTTCTGTGCAAAAAAAAACTTACCTGTATTTTATATCTGCAATTTCTCCAGCAGAGAGCATCCTTATATAGAGTGCTGAGTTTTGGAGTAAGAAACACCTGCATTTTGAATTCTGCCTCAGACACTTATTAGTTGTGTGAGCCAGAGCATGTCAGTCTCTCTAAAACTCAATTTTTTTTCTTCTGAATAAAAATAGTGCCTTCTTCACTTGCTGTCTGTGAAGACAAAATGAGATAATGTAATATGCTTTTTTAAGTCTCTACGTTCCATATAAATATCAGTTATAACAAGATTAATCTATCTGTTGTTCTTTGAAAAGGACCAATGAAACTACAGGGTGTTGTCCTGATTTGGATTTAAGTGAGGCAAAGATACACAAAATAGCTACCTAAATAAATGAGGATTTTTATCAGCTTTCCCAATGAAACAAGATCGGAACCCATTTTATTGTCTAAAAGATGGAGCTACTAAGACATTCTAAGATTAAGAGATTTTCCATGTGTATATATGTGTATAGTTTTAAGTATGTTTAGTCTATTATCAATACAGATCAAATGAATATTCATCCAATTAAAGTCAAATCTGTTAATTACAACAGAATTGAAACAACGGTTGTTGCCAGCACTATATTATACAGTGGGGAGTCATGACAGGTAACATTATGAACAGTTCAAATTATAAAATTAAAATTAAAAGACAGAGAAAAGGACATTGGATCAGGGGTAGGAAGTAGCTAGTAACTATCTAAGGCAAGATTGGAACCAATCTGATTTGAAGTAAAGCATTCTATGCACTAAGGTACATTTCTTCTAGAATAAAAATAATGACATCTCACTTTCATTTTCTGATCTACTGTTTGGAAATTTCTTTTTTCATTACAAGTCTATTAGGTAGTTAGCACAAGGATTATTTTGTCTATTTTATAATTAAGGAAATAGGACCTTAGATAAACAATAGCAATAACTGTCATTTATACAAAACTATGGGATTTGCAAAGCATTTTACAAGCAATTTTGTTTAAGTGACTTGTCCAGGGTCACACAAGTATAAAATTATGGAGCCAGGATATGAACACAGGCTTTCTAAATTATGCTAGTACGATGTTCTCTTCATTGAAGCAAGGAAATACAGTTGTATTTGTTAAATTAAATTGAATTATCTGTTAAACCATTAGCTGAAGTTTGAACAAGGAACCAAATGATTAATTTTCCATCATTTTCCTTCCTTTTACTATTACAGATTCATAACATAATAGATTTATTTAGTAGCCATTAAAATGACCTCCAAACCAAAGAGAAAGATAAAAATAATGAGGAGGGGAGTAGAGATGAATGGATTTCTAATAAAAACATAATTTAGAATAATTACATATGTAATAGTCAAGAGTTGATCATAGTTTTAAAAGTCTCTCCTGTCATCCACCTAAATAGTATAATGGGGGAAAATGTTGGATTTGAAGTAAGAAGACTTGGATTCAAATCCTGGTTCTGAATCACTTAACTTCTCAAAACCTCAGTTTCTTCAACTGTAAAAGGAGGGAATAGAAACAAATAGTCCCTGAGATCCATTCCATCTCTAAATCTTTGACCCTGTGACCAAATTTGATGTAACCTAGGTTATTGAAAGGGTTATTTAGATAGCCAGGGCTTGCAGACAACTAGAACTTCTATCAGACTGCTATAATAATGAATGATTGAATTCAACTATATTTCAGATAGGATGTATTCTTTCTGTACTATTTTCTAAGTCACATGCTTCCTAATAGAAGACCCATGTAGAAATAAAATAAACCACTGCTAATTTATTACAATTTAAAAGGCATAAAGAAGAGCCCTCTTTGAAGGGTGTTATAAGTAAATATAATTTTGATAGAGGGAAGGAAAGCAATACAGAGGGATAAACATAAATATAGAATGTATTAATAGATAAGGGTAAGATTTTGGGAATGAGGGGAAAAGGTTAGCATCTGACAATTAGCCTCATTTACTGTCAATCATTCCTTGCATAAGTTTTATTTTCCTTTGCTAAAAGGAGAGGCAGCATAATGTAAGAAAGAGAGCCTTGGTTCTAGACATAGAGGTCATGGATCCAAACCCTCCCTCAGATTCTTCTTTCTTTTTTTTTAAACCCTTACCTTCCATCTTAGAAACAATTCTATATATCAGTTCCAAGGCAGAAGTGCTATCAGGGATTAAGTGCAAAGGGATTAAGTAACTTGCCCAGAGTTACACAGCTTGGAAGTGTCTGAGCCAGATTTGAGCCTGGGACTCCCTGTTTCCAGACCTGACTCTCAATCCACTGGGCTGTATAGCTATTCTCAAAATGATTATTCTTAAGTATCTATTGGTAAGTCATTTAAATTCCTTAGACCTCCATTAAATAACATCATATGTAAAGTGATGGAATTGAATTAATAAATTCTAAAACCCTTTGCATTTTTAGACCAATGATCCTCTAGGTATTCCATTAATCTGAAATATTGTCTAAAATTTCTTCCTTAGAGTAATGAAAGTTTTCTCTTTTTTTAAAATGCAAAGAATTCTGAGAGAACTAAAGACTTAACCTGGAATCAGTCATTAACACTTGGATATAGATGTAGAAGTTGTAAGTTCAAACTTTCTCTCAGATGCTATTGATAAGTCATTTAATCTCCTTGTACTTCTGCTGTCTCATCTGTGAAATTATGGGGTTAAACTAATAAATCAATGATCCTTTAAGTATTCCTCTTACCTGCCATATTGCATAAAATATCATCCTTAGAGTAACTGAAGAATTTTTTTCTTTTTTTTTAAATGTAAAGCCTCAGCCCTGAGCCCTAAGATAACTAAGGACTTTGAACTGCATATCAGTCATTAATACATTAGTATAAATGTGTATATGTATAGAAGCAGTTCAGGGATTAGATAAGGAACTGCTCTTCAAATCAAGAAGACTTGATTCCAAAAGCATCTCCCACTTCTGACACTCTTTGACCTTGGATAAGTTCATTTAACATCATTTACAGTGATCCCAGGCTACTCTGTAAGTTGTAGAGCAGGTGCATTTCTGCTCTACAGAAATTAGATTAAATTTCTCATTGAGAATTCTCTACCCCCAAGGAAACCAGAGATCTATAAAAAGAATAAAATGAATTCATCTACCTTTTATTTTCCTCAACTAGCTGGGATCTAAATACTGAGAGAATAGGAGTTTGCTAAGAGCCCAGGGATGAGGGAAGGAGCACATGAAGCCATTTTGGAATGTGTAGTATATCTAGTGAAGAACTATCTGGATGAAATACCACAGATGGGAAAGAGGAAGGCTAAATCTCTGTTTTTGAACATTGCAGGTAAGGAATAAGTATCTACTGAGCATTCAAAGAGAGGGTTGTATTGCAGTGTTCAGAGAAAGTTTTTTAGGTACTCAAAGCGGTGCGTGCTCTTGAAGAGTTTATAGTTTAAAAAAATAGAGCTTCATTCTACTTGTACTCCTGAGAGGATTTCCATGTATGGAACTGAAGATGAATATGTGCAAAGTCCTTATATGAAAAAAATATGAGAAACAAACTGTATTAGATATAAAAAATACACAAATGCACAAACTATTCCATTATCATAGTGGCTCACATTTATGTAACATTTAAGCTAACAAAAGATTTTCCTATCAATATTGAGTTAGGTAATAGTGAGGATGATGAAGATGATAGAACACATTTTCAGACTTGCAAAGAAGACAACAAATAGGATATAAGTTCACTAAATATTATCTTCTGGATAGAAAATGTTGAGATTATTTGCTGTCTCGAGCACCCAGCATGTTTCTTGGAACATAGAGGCATTTAATATGTGCTTGTTGAACTGAATAACCTTGTGAAATTAGTTGCACATTTGAAGCTTTGTTGTAGTTGTTTTCTGGATCTTTCCAGAAAATGATTTCATAAGTATAGAGAGGTGCCATGGGGAAATGCTCTCTGCCAATCCAGATCTGCAAATTAAAGTCTTAGAGATTTTTAGAGGGGTAGAGGAAGAGGCAGAGGGCACTGTGAGCTTAAGTAAACCTCCCTGGGAACACAGCCAGGATGTGTCTGAGATAGAGCTTGGAGCTAGGTCTTCTTGACTCTAGTATTAGTTCTCTACCCTCCACACTATGATACCTCTTGGTATAAGTATTATTATTCTGTCTTCAGAGGATGAAACTAAAATTTAACTGATTTGCTCAGGTCCACACAGCTCATAAGAGTTGGAGACGGGATTCAAACATGTCTTGAAGGATTTTTTACTTCAAGAACATTTTCCACTACAGCTTGTGACCTCATGCAAAAACAACCCCATTTAACAGGCTTAAAGAATTTGACTCCCTCAGTTATATAGATAATAGGTTTGAAATGGGAGGCAAACTTGTCTTCTAACTCTGAGAGCACTGTAGTTCTACCAATACTCTTCCAATAAATCCCTGCCAAGTGGATAAATCTACTTGATACTAAACTTAGCAGAAATTGCATTAACAATAAGAGTTAATAAACTTCTTAAAACCTTTAAAGAACGCCAATGATTTAGTACCCCTGGGGATTTCACTTAATGTCTATTTACCCTAATTGTGCTGTTTTACTGTTTTAGGTCAATTTTCTGTAATTTTGAAAAATAAGTCATCTTTGAAACAGAACATAAATAGGACTCATAGAATCATAGACTATCTGAGTTGGAAGTGCTTCAGAAGTTATCTTATCTAGCTTGTCGCTGATTATTAATCTTATCACCACAGTCCCCTCAAAGTGCACAACTTGCCCCTGCTTTAAGATTATCAGTATTGGGAAAATGAGTATCTCTCACTGCTGTCTATTCTGCTTTCAGTCAGCACTAATTAATTATTGGAAAATTTTTCCTTAAGCCAATCCTAATTCTACCTCTTTGTAATTTCCACTTATTGTTCCTATTTCTACTGAGAGGTAGGAGAGAAAAGGCATCATTCACAAAAACAAAATAGATTTAATTCCATGTCCATGGGAAAGCTGGGGTGTTCTGAAGCCAGATCAGTCCAGATCTGACCAGCTCATGAGAGCCAATTGTTGAATTTTCAATGTGTGCCTTATATCTCAGAATAGATCAGGGATTAAATTATTTTTATTGGTTATTGATATATAGACTTAAGAAAATGCTGGGGAAAATGTTAATAATGCAGGTTCAACTTAAAAGTGTGTCCTAGTTGCATTGGGGTTTGGGAGGGGGGTGGCCTCTAATGATAGCCTTTCAAACATCCCATCCCCATTCCCAAGGTTTCTTTTCTCCAGACTAAAATGTTCCCAGTTATTAAAATGCTTTTATTTCATAGTTTTGAGTCACCTCACCATCCCTAGTCATTTCTTTAGACCAGGTGGTTTATAGCTAATAATACCTAGCATTTATGTAACACATTTTTTGTAAAGCATTTTATGTTTCTTATTATTCTTTTATCCTTATAAAATCCTCTGAGGTAAGTGTTCTTATTGTCCCCATTTTACCCATGAGGAAACAGAAGTTGAAAGAACTTAAATGACCTTCTTGGGGTTATCCAACTAAGTGTCTGAGGTAAAATTTGAACTCAGGTTATTCTGAATTCAAGCCCAGTACTACATTACTTAGCTGCCTCATCAGCTCTCAGTGTCTTTTAAAATGTGGCACCCATTTTCTAAAATGAGGAGCACAATCTTCCAGATGTAGGCTGAACACAGTGCTGCCTCCTCCCTTGTTCTACTTCCACTAATATAGATTTCTATTACAATAGCTTTGCTGATTTTCAGAACACATTGTTGACTTATATTGAGCTTACAATGAGGTAAACCTAGATTTACTTAGCATAAAATCTAATCAGAGAAATCAAATGTACAGAAAAGTCAGCTTCACAGAGTTTTCTAATCTAATGCAACTAGACAATTATAATGTAGAAAATAGTAATGAGAACCAGGCTGAGATATCCTATTGCTTCAACATGTCCAGCATTTAGATAAACTCATGTCATCATCTTTGCCCAAATACACTCCTAATTGGGGATGTTCTTTTCTTCACCTTCTCCTTCTCCTCTTCCTCTTCTTTCTTCTTATTCTTGTTCTCCTCCTCCTCCTCTTCCTCTTCCTTCTCCTCCTCTTCTTTCCTTCTTTTTTTTTTGTTTTTGGTCCTCATGTTGAAAATATATGAGGAAGTCAACATTCAGGGACATTATTTGTAGTGTTCTTTCACAAGAGTCTTTTCCCAGTCATTCTTAAAAGATTAGTTTTTGTACATTTGACTATCTACCTTGCAAGCTTCATGTTTCCATCCAGCCCAGCCCAGAATTTTGCTTCCTTAAACAATTGCTTTGATTGAAAGTAGCATATGTTAAACTCCCCACAAGTTCCTCTGAATCATTCAACTCAACATGCTTTTAAGTGGGGACAAACTACTGTGGTAAAGGAGTCTTATGGGAAATACATGGTTTCAAGAGAGTAATTAGTGTGAGGTAGGAAAATAAGGAAGGGCATATTGGGCATTAACTATTTTTGCTTCTTAAAACTGTTCAGTCATAGCTCTTGCTGAAATTCTTTGGTTCAGTCATGAATGAAACTTGTTTAAAGCACAATTTGAGATTCACTTCCAAGTTCAGACATCCTGAGAATGTGTGTTAGGATTCTGACTCATGCAATCTTTGGCATGCAAAAAGGGGGAAAGGGTCTTTCAAATCATAGTTGCCAAAAAAAAGATTGATTTCATTTGATTTATTCTCTAAAAATACAAAATACTTGCTTGGATTCAGAGGAACTGGGAACAGATTAGGTTATGAAAGGCTGTTGTCATCCATTTCTCAGCATATTTGATGAACTTATTTCAAGTCATATGAACAATAAAAAATACTGAGAAAAGAAATTTCATCTGAGCTATCTAGATCATTTAATAAAATGTTTCAGAAGAAAGCCCTAGTTCAGGCTTTTTGACTCTTGCTACTGTTTTTCTCTCTATTCATTATTGTTATAGTGAGTGCTTTGAGAAGTAAGCCTGAATTTGTGGTTCATGGCATCTGTGTACTATTTTCCTCATTTCAAACCTCTTTTTCCCCCTTATTGTTTTGATGGCTTGAATTTCTTTCTTTCAGATTTTCTCATAATCTCATAGGATGATTATATTAAGACTGGTTCCATCACTTTATCAGTAAATTAACTAAAGCTGATACATATAAAAGTTAAATCATCTGCTCAGGATCACAAATCTATTCAATGTCTGAAGCAGGCTTTGATTTCAGAGCTTCTTAACACTAGGTCCAGCACAATGGACAGCAAAGCAGTGCAACAGATAGAGTGCCTGGTGTGGAGTCCTGAGTTCAAATATGGTCTTAGACACTTACTAGCAATGTGACCCTGGGCAAATCACTTAGTCACTTTTGCCTCAGTTTCCTTATCTATAAAATGAGCCGGAGAAGGAAATGGCAAACCATTCCAGGATCTTTGCAAAGAAAACGCCAAATGGGGCCACAAATAGGCAGGACTGAAAGGACTGAACAGCAACCAGCACACAATCTACTAGGCCACCTAACTGGCATTCTAATCTCTGGCATCATTATTTAATGCATCTTCATTAAATTCTCTACTTCTTGCCATGACTTATAATGTTTTTCTTGTCTAGTTACTACATTTGTCGATCCAGAGAACCTGACTAACATAGAGCATGGAGTTTTAAATGGTCAGGAAGTATAATGCAGAGAAAGAGCATTAGACCTACATCCAAAGGACCTGGAATCAAGAATAGATGCTGTCATTTGCTACCTGTGTGATTTTGGAAAAATTAGACCCTCTCTGGGCCTCAGTTTATTTTTCTATCTATAAAACAAGAGGGTTGGGCTAAATGAAATCTAAAGCATATTCCACCTCTGAATCTATGCTCTAAGATCCTATTAATTACAGACTGCCATCATTTTGCAAGCTTTGAACTGTGTGTATTTTATTATCTATAGAATTCATCATCATAATAATATAATGCTTTAAGGTTCACAAAGTACTTTATGTATATTAACTCATTTGATCCTCACAATAAATGTAGGAGGCAGAAAAAGTCTTTGATAAAATACAATACCCATTCTTATTAAAAACACTAGAAAGCATAGGAATAGAAGGGTCGTTCCTAAAAATAATAAACTGTATATATCTAAAACCAACAGCTAATATCATCTGCAATGGGGATAAACTAGATGCATTCCCAATAAGATCAGGAGTGAAACAAGGATGCCCATTATCACCTCTACTATTTGACATTGTACTAAAAACACTAGCAGTAGCAATTAGAGAAGAAAAAGAAATTGAAGGCATCAAAATAGGCAAGGAGGAGACCAAGTTATCACTCTTTGCAGATGACATGATGGTCTACTTAAAGAATCCTAGAGATTCAACCAAAAAGCTAATTGAAATAATCAACACCTTTAGCAAAGTTGCAGGATACAAAATAAACCCACATAAATCATCAGCATTTCTATATATTTTGACCAAATAAAATAATGTTTTAAAAAAAATGTAGGAGGCAGTTGCTATAATTATCTCCATTTTCTATTGTTTCTGATCATTTCAGTTTTATCTGACTCTTTATGACCCTTTTGGGGGTTTCTTGGCAAAGACACTAGAATGGTTTTTGCCATTCCTTTCTCCAGCTCATTTTACAGATGAGGAAGATGAGGCAAACAGGGTTAAGTGACTTGCCCAAGGTCATAAACTAGTATGTCCAAGACCAGATTTGAATTCATAAAAAATCTTCCTGATACCAAACCTAAAATTCTTTCCACTGTGGCACCTGGCTGCCCCTTGAGAATTTATCTCACATTATCTGTTGTTCTTGTTATTGAAATTGTTTACTGAGATAGTGTTATTGAATTGCTGAGCATCTGAGGTCAGATTTGAGCTCAAGTCTTCCTGATTCAAGCGTGGTATTATCTCCACTGTGCCATCTAGGTAATATACTTCACTCCCCTTCTGTGACTGGTCAAGCCCTTATGGTTAGCTGCTCTGAAATGCTGGATTTTTAGTGGGTCATTACTTGATACAATCAATTGATGTTTATACTGAGTCATGACTCTCCTTAAATAAAAAAGAAAGCACCTAAATTCATTTCTAGGTTGCCCTAGTTACAGCAGTTAGACCCAAACCTTGCCCATGTGTTTTCTGATTGTTTAAAGCTTGCTTTTGTATTATCTGGGTTGCTGCATATCCCAGAGTTTGAGGGTTTGGGGACCCAGAGATGATGGCATTGTAGACACCATCAATGCACATTCTCACATATATTCCTGTTGAGTTAGTAGACTATTTGATCTGTTAGTAAGCAAGTATAGCCGAAGATCCTTTGGTTCCAAAGACATCAAAAGAAGAGAATCTATTTACTCAACATTAATTTTGGAAACATCAGAGCATCATCAAATAAGACTCAACATTACTACTATACTGAAATAAGGATCATGAGTTACAATATCAGCTCTCCCAATCAATGATGTTGGTGAAGTCTCTAAATACATCTGAGTCTTCTGTTTCCACTATAAAATCAAAATAATAACCAGGAGTGTGCAAGAGCCACTTTGAACCAGCTACTAAGACATGATTGTTAAATATTCATTGTATGTATTTATACTTCAGAATAAGGTACAAATACCACAGCAAAGGTACAAATAATGATTTGATTTATTATTCTGTTGAGTGTATAACTTCATGAAATGGAGAAAATGTTAATAATTCAGATTAAACTTAAAAGTGTGTTGTGTGTAGACTAAAAAAGAAAAAACCTTCCTTTGGAGAAAGAGTTGTTAAACTTTTTTTGCTTCATGTTGAAAAGATTCAGTATTTCTGTTGAGAGTGGTGATGATGACGATAGAATATGAGAAGGTTGTCAAAAACATTTAAAGATATCATCTTTCTTCATTTTTTTATATTCGAAAGGCACTTAACCATCCAGTGGCATATCAAGGATGTCATGATTAACATCAGTTGTTACTGAGGTTCAGAAATGTCAGTTGAGAGAAAATTTTCAATCATTTAATTCTGGCTAACTAATTTTCACAAAATAGTAATAAATGGACCCATTCACCAGATGTTCCTGGTCATGGATTTAGCCCCTATATCATGCCAACTGATAAATAAAAACCATACCAACTGACACATAAATACATGGTTGCAAAGGAGATCAAATGAGAAGTCATAGATCAGTAAGGATGATCAGTTCAATGTCAGTACTTCTACTTAAGATATAGAAGTCATAATGCACAAGGAAACATTTTTGTTAATTGCCCTAGATCTGTGTGACCCTGAGATTTTCTTTCGTAGATCTTAGTTTCCTCACCTGTGTGGAGAGGTAGGCACCACAGTGGATAAAGTACCAAGGTTAGAGTAAGGAAAGTACATCTTCGTAAATTCAAATCTGACCTTTTTGGCTTTGTGACACTTGGCAAGTAATTTAGCCCTATTTGCTTCTGTTTCCTCATCTCTAAAATGAGCTGGAGAATGAAATAGCAAACCTCTCTAGGATCTTTCCCAGGAAAACTCCAAAATGTAGGAATGTAATCATGAAGAGTTGGAAATGACTGAATAACAAAAAAAAAAACTTTATCATCAAGGAAAGGAGAGGGTTGTATTAGATCAGAGGTTGTTAACCTAAAGTCAATAAATTTCTTTATAAAAATATCCTGATAACCCTTTTCCTATATAATTTGTTTCTTTTGTAATCCTATTTATTTAATTATATTCATTTTAAAATGTTATTCTGAAAAGAGATCCATAGGCTCACCAAAGCAATTCATAACACATACACACACACAAAAAAAATGGTTTAAAATGAATGGACTAGATAATCTCTAAATTTCCTTCAAGCTTTAATTCCTCAATCCCATAATTCTCTATGAACAATACTAGCTAGGTTAAATGATTTTTCTAGTTTAGTCAGTATTAGAAAAATTACATCTCTTTTCCCCAAGAGATCATATCTCCTCCATATTTCATTTCTGAAATTTAACATGATTATTATTAGTTATAGGGAAGGAAATGTCTGTTTTTGGTTTATATCATTTTGTCATCTTGGGAGTGTGGGGAAATGTTTGATACTTTTCCAGCATTGTTGTATCATGATCCAATGATTTTGAACACAGACTTTTTAGAATTTAAGTAATTATTTTTTCCAATGAGCTTTAAAATAAAATGAGTATCATACATGACATCACATATGACACATAGTTAGCTGCTAAAAATCATAATGATTTCTCTAGGCCATGTGATATTCAATTCACCTTTGACTTCAGTTATTTTACTGGGTACCGTAGTTATACCATTATTTTCAACATATTTCCAAAAGAAAAATCTATTCAGACAAGGAAGGAAGGAAGGAAGGAAGGAAGGAAGGAAGGAAGGAAGGAAGGAAGGAAGGAAGGAAGGAAGGAAGGAAGGAAGGAAGGAAGGAAGGAAGGAAGGAAGGAAGGAAGGAAGGAAGGAAGGAAGGAAGGAAGGGAGGAAGTGAGGGAGGAAGTGAGGGAGGAAGTGAGGGAGGGAGGGAAGAAGGAGGGAGGAAGGAAGGAAGGAAGGAAGGAAGGAAGGAAGGAAGGAAGGAAGGAAGGAAGGAAGGAAGGAAGGAAGGAAGGAAGGAAGGAAGGAAGGAAGGAAGGAAGGAAGGAAGGAAGGAAGGAAGGAAGGAAGGAAGGAAGGAAGGAAGGAAGGAAGGAAGGAAGGAAGGAAGGAAGACATTTGATATGAAGCTGTGGTATATGATTGTAATGGAATATAGTTGTGCCATAAAAAATGTTGAACAAGATAATCATTAAAAAAAAAACCTAGAAAGGCTCATATGAAGTGATGCAAAGTGAAGTGAGCAGAACCAAAAGAACTGTTGTACATGATAATAAAAAATAATGTATGATTATCAACTGCAAATAATTTAACTATTATCAGCAATGTAAAGATCCAAGACAACTCCAAGAGACTTGTGATGAAAAATACTGTACCCTGCTATAGAAGAAGATGATGGAGTTTAAATGCACATGGAAGCACATCATTTTTTACTTTATTTCTTTCATGATTCCTTAATGCACTTTTTCTTGTATAAGCAGCATGTCTTCTTTCACAACATGTTAAATATGGAAATATGTATTCCTGGCATCTCTGGGAGAGGGGATGAGAGGGAAGAAAAGAACGTGTACTGCAAAATGTCAGCAAATAATTATTTAAAATTACATCTACTTGTATTCTGGAAAAGAAAATATAATTAAGATAATTTTAAATGGAAGAGAAAGTTAATTGGTAAAATATCTTTACAGCAATTTTCTCTAATAAAATTCTCATTTCCAAGATATTTAAGGACCTGATTCAAAGATAAAAGGACCCATTCCTGAATAAAGTGCTAAGTCTTTAAACTGTGCATCACCTTGGAACCATTAATACCATTAGTAGACCTACTACAACAAAGAGATCATCAAAATTGAAAAAGGACTTTTATACCAGAAGTTGCTCTCTAGAGAAGCTTCAAATTTTTTTATTGTGGGAAAGAATTGGAAACAGGGCCACTTATCAATTGAGAAATGCCTAAATTAATTATGTCATATGAATGTTACGGAATAGTATGGAGGTGTAAAAAAATGACAAAACGTATAGTTTCAGAGAAACCTAGAAGATTTGTATGAACTTGTGCAGAATGAAGGATGTAGAACTCAAAAATGAATATATACAGTTTTTCAAATTATAAAGAAAAAACTCTGAAAGACTAGGTTCTTATCAATGTAATGACCAAACACAATTCCAGGAAACTGGGCATGCTACCCACCTCTTGAGGGAGAAATAAAAGACTCATGGTGCATGATGAGACATAAATTTGAAGCATGGCTAATATGGCATTTGTTTTGTTTCATTGTACTAATTTGTTGCAAGAGTTTTGTTTTTGGTAAGATTCAAGGTAGAAAAGACATGAAGATTTTAGGGAAAATTAAGTGCAATAGTGTTGCAAATAAAGAAAAGGGAGAGATCAATGATGCATTTAAAAGGAAATGCACAAAACAAATTTGTTTTCTCATGTTCAATTCTTTGTGACCCAACTTAATGTTTTCTTGGCAAAGATACTGGGATAGTTTGCTATTTTCTTCTCCTGCTCATTTTACAGATGAGGAAACTGAGTCAGAGTTAAGTAACTTACCCAGGATCACACAGTAAAATATCTAAGGCCAGCCCATGGAAATCAGTCTTTCTGATTCCAAGTCCAGTGCTCTATCCACTACACCACATCTAAGCATTTTTTAAAATGCACGAAGCAAAAGAAGGAAATTCCAAAGGAGTTCTAGACAAGCAGAATAACTTTGAAAAGAATATGCCAAATTCGTTATATGCTTTTTAAAAAAGTATTAGGGGTAGCTAGGTAGCCTACTGGATAGAGAGCCAGACACTTCCTAGCTTTGTGACCCTGGGGCAAGTCACTTAACTCCCATTGAAGTCACTTAACTCCCATTACCTGGCCCTTACTGTTCTTCTGCCTTACAACCAATACATAGTGTTGAGTCTAAGATAGAAGGGTTAAAAACAGTTTTTTAAAAGGGTTTTAAAGGTTTAAAAAAAAAGGAAGAAGTAGGAATGTATAGTTTCATATGTAATCAGTCATTTTTTTTTGTTATTCTACTTTGTATATGGAAATATACAAATAAAGAAAAAAATTTCTTTAAAAGAACTGTTCCTAGTAAAAGGAAGCCAATTAGTCAGAGACCAGAGTTAAATTCTGGCTCTGAAATTTGCTGACTATATGATCTTGGATTCCTGGAGTCTTAGTTTCCTCAAATGTAAAATGAGAATGATCATGCTAGCTCTACCTACCTCAGAGAGTTGTGAGAAAAATATTTTGTGAATGAATAAAATCACTACAAAAATTTGAGCTCCAATCACCACCATCATCATTATTCCAGTAAAGGCAGACTGGTATATTGGGAAGAATACTGAATTTGGAGTCAGAAGCCATACATTCAGATTGATATCTTATAGTCACTAGGTTGTGACTATAAGCAAGTCACACACTCAGATCTTCTGTTTCCTTAACTTTAAAATGAGAATGATAATGCTTCTATTATCTACCTCATAGAGTTTTGTGAGGCTTAAATTACATCCTTGAATCAGAGCAATAGCTGGAAGAGACTTGAGAAAGCATGAGTATAAGCTTTATTTTACATATGAGGAATCTGAGACCAAGAAAGGTTAAAGGATTTGAAAAAAGTCACACAATTGTAAGTAGAAGAGCCAAGGTTCAAACCAGATTCTCTACAAATCTAATGATTCCTTTTCTACCATAGAAATTATTTATAATATTAAAGTCAAAAAAATTATATTAAAGTCATATATGCATTCAACTGCTACTATTATAGTCTACAACATGAAATAATAATACTTTTCTCACAGGGCTTTGGTGAGGAAATATTTTTGTAAAATTTAAATTTGTACATAAATGCCAGCTGTTATGACTATTATTATTGATAAATAAAATGGAAATTTTATTTCATAGTGCATTCTCATTGAAGTCCACTTATTGCTAGCTATTTGGTATGTGTATTCATATAGCTGACTCTGATGGATCTGTGATGTCATCAGGGTGGGCATTCTTTTACAATGAAACAGATTGAAGTCCATCCACACCTGCCCATATTGTAAAAACCATTATCTATTATTCTTCTATAATTCTTCCACAATATCTCTCCATTGTGTTGGGGGACATCCTCTACTTCTCTTGTGGATATCAATGGAACATACATATAATGTACATTCTTCTCTAACTACTTTTCTGCCTACCATTCTTGAATTAAATATTCCAGAACTGAGCAATGTGATTTGGGAGTCTCTATTACATGGTTTCTGAATATTGTAGTGGTGAGAATCTGATTGCTCATGATTAAAATAACCACAAAGCATTCCCTAAAGGTCAATTATTAGGTTAAGACCACATATGTAGGCATAAAGATTAAAGTAAGGGTACCTAAATAGAAATTATGACTAGATGCTGGATGACATGTTATTCTTTTCATCTGAATGATACATCTGAAAAGTTTAAAAGATATTTCCCCCATACTTATGCATACAACCACACACACACACACACACACACACACACACACACACACACACACATTGTTCTGGATCTCTCCCAACTATGATCGAGTATTTTTCTGCCCCCAAACTTGTAGGGAAAGCACGAAAGCCTACAACTCCACCTATAATTATTTCCTTTGTGTTGGGGCTGATAGTATCAGGCTGGCAGATGGCAATGCTTTATTAAATATTTAGATCGTGCCAGATACAGCTAAGAGCACTGAATTCGGAGTCAGAAGCCCCCTGGGACTTCACTTTCTAATGGAAGAAAACAGTACAAAAAAGCATCTGAAAGGGTTGAAGTGAGAAAAACCCTTACCTTCTCTCTTAGAAACTGAAGTTACTGAAAAAAACAGTAACATTCATGTCACTTCATTCCATGTGACTCATCCCCTGTTGGTGTTGGGCATAACATCCATAATCATCAAAAAAGACTTCTTAATCCAAGATATTTCTTTCAGACATGAGAATCATAAAAAGGCAGCTACTTGGCGCTGTGGATAGCATACCTACAGTCACAAAGACTCATCTTCCCAAGTTCAAATCTGGCCTATAACACTTACTAGTTGGGATCTGGAGATCTGGAGATCTGGAGAAAGAAATGACAAAGCACTCCAATATCTTTGCCAAGAAAACCCTAGTGAGGTCACAAAGAGTCAGACAATTAAAAAACAACTAAAAAGCCACAAGGATCATAGAATCATATATTTGGAACTAGAAATAATCATAGATGTCAACTAGGGGGATTTTCCAAAAATCACTCTTAAGTTATGTTTGGTTTGTCTGAGAACATGAGGATGTGACTTTTATCAAGGTCTCTTTAAAAAAAGGTTAAATATTTTTCATACCTTTACCCTCCATCACTCCCTAGCCCTGGTTCCAGACACACACTTATTTGAAAGTACTCTAGCTTATAAAATATATGGAACACAAGAAAGCCTTTTTTAATCTTAGAAAAAAATACAAATACAAAGGAATCATATAAAACACCACAAATGAACCTATAACAGTCAAGACAATTCCCCCTCCCTCGGAAAACTAGGTGGCAATAGGTAGAGCACTGGTCCTAGAGTCAATAAGACCTGTCTTTATATCCAGCCTCAGATCCACATGAGCTTTGTGAACCTGGACAAGTCACAACTTCTGTCTGCCTCAATTTTTCCTTCTGTAAAATGGGGATAATAACAGTACCTTAATTCCAGGGTTGTTTTGAGGACAAAAAAAGGATAATATTTATAAAGCACTTTGCAAACCTAAAAATAATGTATAAAAGCTAGCTATTATTGTTAATATTGCTGAATATTTGGCTGTGTCTATGCCAGAACAGACTAGGAAAAAAGGAAGAAAGAGCTCCTTTCTCTAATAGCCTATGCCACCTGTTGTAGGAGCTATTCTCCCAAGAAAGCTGATCTCTTCACAGGCTAATGCCATCAACTATATTTGTTTGTGGTGACCAAAGATTATTTTGTTTGTGAACAGCTAGTTTCTAAGAAGTGGTTTACTGCCCTGTCTTCATCTTCTTTCCTTTGCTACCACATTGAGCTGGAAATGTCTTTCTTACCCAGTGATTGATGTTTCTTTACATGAAGCCTGTGAATTTGCTAGCTGGATAAATGTCTTCCCCCTTCTGATAAGGCAAAGTTGGTATAGCAAGCAGTAAATGTTTAATAAGTGTTTTTTAAATGAATAATTTGGCATAGTGGATACAGAGTCAATCCTGAAACCATGAAGTCCTGGGTTCCACTCCCTTAACACACATGCTCAGTGTGTGTGTGACACTGGTCAAATTATTTAAGCTTTCAATGCTCTCTAGGCAACTCTAAGTCTGTAAGTGCAGAAAAGAATTGACATGCATTGGCTGAATCTGTGAATTCCTTGAATCAATGAAATCACAGGTCATATCCAAGAAGGAGATCAAGGTAAACTTTTGATTAAGTTCCAGAGATGACATTTCATCCAAATGAAGAATTTCTGGTATTAAAACTCTCTCCACAGATCAGCAATCTCTGTTGCTTGTATCAGGGCAGCTATGAGGCTTAGTAGATAGAAAGCAAGGCATGGAGAAAGATGTTCGGTTCAAATGTGCCCTCAGACACTTCCTAGCTATATGACCCTGGGCAAGTCACTTAATTTCAATTGCCCAACTCTCATCACTTTTCTGCCTTGGAACCAATATGTAGTTTCAATTTTAAGATAGAAGTTTTAAAAAAAAAAGGATTACATAAATCAAGTGACTTACCTATATTTGTATAGCTTGTACATGCCAGAGGAGGCAGGGTTTGAACCCAAATCCTCCTAACATCACAACCAGTGTTCTATCCACACTGCCTTTCAACTACATTGTTACAGTGACACAATAGGCTGCCCCATCCAACTACATTTCATAGTCTGAGAAAATTTGTTTTCCCATATTGATAAATTAATCTAATTCCCACCACTGTAAATTTCACTGAGGAACTTTTATAGGGGGTGCTCAGATTTGGTATAGTTAGTACAGTATCATCTGTCATATATAGGCAATCTTTCTTCTGCTTGCACTCCATAAAGGACTTCTTCCATGACTCTAGCAAATCCCTTAGATGAACATATGTCTCAAATCAATATTGGTAGGTCATTGAACAAAGTTTTCTCTAAAATAACATCTGTCAAAGAGCCTGGTAAAGTGGTAGTATATTCATTGGAAAAAACCTTTTCTGAAGAGATCTTTCAAGGTCAGTCACACTGTTTTATTGAATTAAATGCTTTTTTAAAATTCCATAAATAATATATGCAGTGAGATTATATATTTTCTACCCTTCTCAATCATTTGCTTGAAATAATGTGATCTGCTAGAGAAAATCAACTCCAAAAGTTTCCCTTCTTATGTGTTCATTTGAATATCTTTAGTACCTATAAAGTTAATTGCCACAAGGATTTTAGGAAGATAAAACACCTGGATATTGGTCAATACCCTCTGATGTCTTTTTGGAAACTTTAAAAAAACTTAATTGTGATCTTTTGCATTCTTTTCTAATCTCTTTTTTAAGGTATCCAGGAAGTTGATCCATTAATGCCTTTAAAATTATTCTGTCTTCATCTTCTGTTTGTATGTGGTTGGGTCTAGTTTTTCTTCACAATTTCATCCCCTTCAATTTCATTTCTACTTCCTCACAGAGTTCATAGGATACCAAAGTGGGAAAAGCCAAATGCTACAGTAGTGTTGCTTTCAATGGAAATAAATCACTAAAATTGTTTTTAAAAGAAACACTGGCAGAACTATTCCATTTCTCATATCCTGACCTTCTGGTTTCATCTGCTTTCAGGCTGATCTGTCTAAGCCTGTTCTTATGTCATGTTCTCTGCACATTCATTCCCCTCTCCTAAAATTATTTCATTGTTTATGATGTAGGATTGCTTTGTAACCATCTATCTTATTCCTCTATGAATTTTTGCAAATGAGATTATGCTCTAACCCAATGTTGTTGCCCTTGGTTGCCATGTCTCTCCATTTGGCAAGAAGATCAAATACATGATGAATGATGATTTTTTTTTAATTTTCTTTTAATCTCTTGGTTGTGATGACTGCTTTGTTTCTGATAAATTTCTTTAAGAAATAGAGATAAAACTTGACTTTATTATCATTATTATTGTGACACAAATTAAGACAGATGTTAATGAATAGAAATACTTTGGAGTAAAGGGTAACCACCTTTAAGTAGGAGTAGAGACAAAGGGTAAAGAGGCAACTGAAGGACTTAACCAATTTCCTTAGTTTCTGGGAGAGAAATAAGTCAACCATATCTCAGCAGGGAGTTTAAATAGATATAAGTAAAATAGATATAAGTAGGTTGGCTCTTTGGGCTGCCACCTCAATAACCTTGACAATCTCCATTGGAAATAAATCTGTTCCATTCATCTAGTTTTCTCATTTTTTCTCCATCAAAAATCCTACCCCTTGGAAAAAGTACCCTCATTCAGTTGCCACTTGAGCTGTGCCCCACCAAGAGTGAGAAGAAAACACTCACTATCTAAGACTAAACTTCCTAGAATTCAGTCAGGTTTCAGATTTTCCCCCCTGCTTGAGAGAAATTACCTACTAATTACTATAATCCCTTTGGCTGCCTATCCCACATCCACTCCAGTTATGGAGTTATTCCAGATCCTTCTTGCCTCAAAAGTAGGCAGATCAGTCTGTCTCAGACCAGTGACTCTCCCCAAAAACAATGTAGAAGATTAAGGTGAGAAGACTTCATGAAAACAAGGAATCCAGCATTCCTTCCATGTCTCAAAAGCCCAGGGAGTGCAGCATGTCCCATAAGCCCCTGTACCTGAGATAACACTATTTTCTACTTTCTTTGCTTCAACAGCCACTGCCACCCATCCCACACCAGAGAAGATAGGAAAATTCTCCCAACTCTATCCCTATTAAGAAATAAATTTGTTAAAAGAATCTTTGTTCCCCGAGAATTTGCTAATTGAAGTGTCACTGTAAATGTCAAAACAAAGAGTTAGCAAAGTTTCACTTTGCCTGAATCAGAAAGAATGGGGGAAAGAACTACTAATTAAATTCTCTATTCAAGTTGCAATGTATTTCTTTGTAAATGGATCCTTTAGGCAGGGCCAATACTGAATGTAGGCAGATTAAGTGGTTGTCTACTTAGTGATATGAAGAGTACTAAAAAGCCACCTGCCCTCCAATTTCTTGCCTCCTGACCTGCAAATCCCACCATTAAATTTACTAAGGCCATAGACAGAAGCATGACCTCGCAGAAAGTCCAATTAATAGTTCATAGTGGTTACCTAGGCTCAGTACAACTAGTTTTCCTTTTAATTTGTTTTTGCCGTTGTTTCTCCAATGAAGTGACTGGCATGTGGTAAATAAATCCTTATTATTGATTGATTGATGGGATTCTGCAACTACTAGAAATTTGAGATCATCAAAATCATTGCCTTTAATTTTCCAGATAGAAAACCAAAATATTTTCAAAACCTAACAACTATATTGGTATTTATTTTGGTATAAAAAGGAATTTTTTTTCCACTTTGCCACCTTTCATATGTTAATAGTGTAAAAACAAATTATGACTAGCTATAAAATAAAATATTGAGATGGAAAAACTGTTCCAATATTGATTCAAAACAATTTAACTCACCAATCAGGTTCGAACTGTTTGGATACTTTTGATAGATGCAATCAAAAGTAGTCTCAGTGATGAAGTGAAGCTCAAATGTGAACTTCCCTTCAGGGCCAGGCGCAAAGATGCTAAAAAGACTCTTATTACAAACATAAAATATTTATTGAAATATATAAGGATAAATAAAGGATTTCTAATTTTAAGGGATTCTAAATCCACCCAAATAAACTCCCATGTTCCTCAAGGAATCGCTTCTCCTGTGTTTCACAAGCTATACTACTCCTCCTTGATCTGACTAAGCCAAATTTATACTATCTAAATAAAACTACCGCTATTATCCTTCTAAATCTTAACTTCGCCTTCAAATTATAAAATAGCAAAGGCTAGCTGGTTGAGTCTCAACAAGAATCAAATTAGGACTCTCCAAACCAAAGACCAGGTTTTTCTTTGATCTTCTCAGAGTTAAATAATCTATTAAACCACAGTATACATTCAATAGTGTTTCCCAAGTTGGGAAAGGAAAACACTGAGCTCCTTCAGGTCTTTCCCTCAGACAGAGAGAGAGGCAAAGATGTTACCTCCTCCAGCCCTGAGAGAGAGTCTCTGAGAGTGTGTCTCTGCCAACAGTCAGAGAATGCAATTGATGTAGAAAAATGGTTATAACTGTCAGAAGTTGAAATTAACATGCTCTCTCAGCTCTGCTTCAAACTCCAGTTCTTTTCTCAAGCCAGCCATTATACTTCTTATCCCTAAACTAATAAAACAATACTTGTTTTTTAATATCATCCTTACAATTTCAAAGGCAACTAGGTGGTACAAGATCTGAGTTCAAATGTAGCACCAGACATTTACTAAGACTGTGACCATGAGAAGGCCACTGAACATCCATTTGTTTTAGTTTCTTAAACCTTAAAATGTGAATAATCATACTAATAATACTTCATAGGGTAGTTATAAGGATCAAGCAAAATATTTGTAAAGCAGTACAGTGTCTGGCACTAGTTATATAAATGCTAGTTGCTGTTGTTAATAAGTCAAGATGAAAGCCATCTTTGTTTTCTATAAATAAATCAAAAGATGGAGAAAGGGCTTATCAACAATGAGATATGATTGCCAAAAAAATAAATATTTGCCAGGTGATAGATTTGATTTAAAATGTATATCACTAATATTAACTACAGTGCATTTGCTACAATTAAAGACTAGATTTTGGTAAAAGTCCAAAGGAAGGAAGAGTAATTAGAAAATCCACCAATTAAGATTCTATTGTCAACTTTATTTATTCATGATGGTAGTTGTAAAAAATGTAATATTTTTCAACATATCTTTTAAAGAGTTTGTGAAAGTATGCTAAACTTTCAGCAGATGGAGATGTTTTGTGTGGGGAAAAAAAGAACTATTTGGTCATTAAAACAAGATTCTTCATACCCTTTATGAAACAGAATTATTCTCCACTTAAAAATAAAGGGGATCCCAAGGTGCCTTTCTTTCAAAGATATATATAAGAACGCAATCAGGTCATAAAATAAATTTTGGCCATATTTCTAGTCTAATGAGCTGGAATTTTTCAAAGGAAGACACTAATAAAATAGTCATGTCTCTTCCCTCTCCATGCTTATGCAAACACAAATGTCAGGTTTTCACTCTCAATAAATTGTGGGTCTGCATAAGAAAAAGATAATATTTTTAAAGTGAATTTCTTTGTTTTCCAGCAGTGTCTTGAGATGAAATTTTAGTAATTGGTACAGAGGCAAGCTGTTTTCTTATCTAGCTTCAATCTAAGTTCACACTTCTTTGTCCTTAGGGAAAAAGCTTTTTATCACTTGGGGATAGAACTGAATAGGTGTGATTTGCAAGCTGACAGCTATGAATAGCTGTCAGAAGCATTTCAAAAAGTTGTCATAGTGACTGTGGAAGATGCTTGGTTTTTGTTTGGGGTTTTTTTTTTCCCCTGAAGACTGTTTCAGTGTTCTCCAGGGAAGCAAGTTTGGGATGTTAATATTAGGTAGCAGGCAACAGGTTGTTTCCTGGTGCTTCCTAAAATCGAATACTCTCTTTAGGAAATTTTTTTCATATGTATATGAATATAAGTAACAAGTACATAACTACAAAATAAAGGGTTTAAAATTTCTTTCAGTTTTTCTAATAAAAAATCATGAAGGAATTAAAAACATACACAAAATCAGATTGTTACATATATTTAGAGGTTTTGTTTCTTTAATCAAAGTTCTGCTGCTATACATGCTTATCAATAAATCGCAGCAAAATCACTCAGTAAATATTGTGTCTATTTTATTCTCATAGATTTGTTCTGGTTAATGCAAGTGTTTAGAATGGTAGAAAGAGTACCAGACTGGAATATGAAGATACTTGGGTTAAGTCCCAGCTCTAAAACTAACCAACCCTATGACCCCAGGCAATGTCACAAATTTTCTAAGCTTCTATTTCCAAATTTGAAAAACAAAATTGCCACTATTCCCACCATATTTTTTAATCTTTACCTTTGATCTTAAAATTGTTAAGTATTGATTCCAAGGCAGAAAAGTGGTAAGGCTAGGCAATTGGAGTTAAGTGACTTTCCCAGGGTCACACAGCTAGGAATTGTCTGAGGCCATATTTGAACCCAGGACTAAATGTCTCTTGGCCTGACTATCTATCCACTAAACCATCTAGCTGTCCATCCCACTATACTCTTCCCAAGAATGTGAGGAAAGTAGCTTGTACACCTATATAAATCTAAGACATTTTATTTTAAGTTATGGTCTAACATATATGAAATATTTAGTATATAATTCTTACATTAGACTTCTATAAATGTGTTTAAATTTAATGTTTTCTTTTTTCTATCAATAAGCTCAGTAATTATTATTTTCAACAAAAAGTTACCTGATTCACAATAATTAAAGTAGCACCTAAATAGCATATTAAAGGAAATTTAAAATAATTTCCTTTAATTATCTAGGTAATGTTAAGTAATGAGAGTATCATCTCCATTCCACTGATCATAAAACTGTGGTCTCACCAAGGTTAAGCAACCTTTGTTTATGAACAAAGAGCTAATAAATATTACAGCTGATATTTCAATCTGAGTCTCCTAAATCCATTTATTACCCAAAACCAAAACTAGGGATGAGGAGGAGAGGAAACCATGGTAGGAGGACAGTCTGAAGTGGAGGCAAGGGTGACAAATGTGCAGAGAACAGTTTGACCTTCAGTATAGTCATTCTAAAAGAGAGACCATAGGTTCATTTTACAAAAAAAATAGAAAGAAAAGAAAAGAAAACTGAGGCAGACTGAGGTTAAGTGTCTTGCCCAGAGGCACACAGCTAGTAAACATCAGTCAGAATTTGAATTCAGGTCTTCTTAACTTCAAGCCTACTGATCAACTCATCAATACATTGCTCCAGTAGTGATTGGAGTATGAGGGAAGCAGACAAAGGGGTGCCATCATGGTGGATTGCCCTATGGGAGAACAGGCAGACAGCTATGTGGGATGACTATAGCCACTACATGGAGGAAGTCTGTCCCTGAAAATGCCAATAAAAGCCCCATTTAACCTATGTTCATTTAAAATCTGGTTTTGCCAAATATAAACTTTAAAAAAAAAGATTTAAAACTCCTGCTTCAGTCTTTAACTACATGTATGATTAATAACGTCAATAATTTGAAAGGTGGTTAGATTGTTCCTCTCCATTCCAATTGATAACAGTGATAATGGGATTCACACAGAGATGATCATCAAAGAAGAAATATTGAGTTGGTTACTAAATGTAGAGGCTGTTTTTTTTTAATACTACACTATGTGATTTCAGTTGTATAACAAATATCCCTACTTTAAAACTTCTTTGATTAGCTGTATTAACTATACCAGACTTGTTTACTGTCTGAAGCACATGACTTAATGTCTTTGGTTCTGAGTTTTCTTGGGTGAACTCCTAGATATGACATTGACTGACTGTAATGTTTGAAAGATCAATTAATCATTTAATTAGCAATCATCAATTAAGCCTAATAATGTGCTGGGCACTGTAGTAAGTTCTAGGGATACAAAGAAATAGTGCATGACCTCAAGGAGATATTAGAAAATGGAAGCAGTAAGGACTAGAGAAAGTAAAGTTTTATCACAATTTTTTAAAAAAGAGAGTGAAGAAAGTGGATTCTGCCACTTATAGTGCAACTATGTGGCACAATGGATAGAATGCCAGAGTCAGAAAGACTCATCTTCCTAAGTTCAAATATGGTCTCAGATACTTACTAGTTATGTGATGCTGGGCAAATCACAACCCTGTTTGCCTCAGTTCCCTCAACTGTAAAATGAGCTGGAGAAGGAAATGACAAGCCACTCCAGCATATTTGCAAAGAAAGCCCCAAATGGGATCATGAAGACTTAGACATACCTGAAACATCTAAAAAAGGTTTTATTTGAATCTCTGTAAAAATTCTGGAATAGATTATTATTAAAGAGACATTTTATGAACATCCATAAAAGAAAACATTGATCACAGTGAGATAGTATGATCTCATCCAAAACAGACGATTCCAGTTTAAGCTTATTCCCTTTTCTGAAAGGACTACTAAACTAAGGAATGTGATATATCTTTATCTATGTTTTCAAGATTTTAGCAAAGCATTTCATAAAATCTTTCACAATATTTCTATGGGGAAAAATAGTGACTTGAATTAGATATAATACAATTAGCTAGCTTAGGAAATGGTTAGCTGGCTGAACACAGGGTTCCATATCAGTTTGGAAGGTAGTATGCAATGAAGTATCCTAAAAATCTGTGTTTGGTTCAAGGCTGTTTAATATTTGTATCAATGACTTAAAAAAAGGTAAAAATGTCCATCTTAGCATGGTTATACAGTTAATAAATATTAGAACTGATATTTCAAGTCATCTCCTGACTCAGATGCAAAAGCAGGGATTTTTTTCACTTATCATGGGTTGGTAAGGTAAGGAGTAGAGAGAGAAAGTGACATTGTTACAGAGGACAGTCTGAAATGAAGGCAAATGTTGCATTTGGAACAGAAATCTGGAAGGGAGAGCTGAGGTATGAAATGATAGATTTGGGCTAAGCTCCAAAAAAGGTCTTGACAACTTAGAATATTGGGTTTAATCTAATAAAGTGAAATTTAACAAGAATATACATTTGGATTAAAAAAATAGATTTTATAAGTACAAGATGAGGAAGGAACTATTGAATAGCACTTTATCTGAAAGGGACCCAGGTGTTTTAGGGAGCTACAAGCTCTAGATATGAAATTCTATGATATGGCAACCAGATGTGCTAAGACAATGGAAGCCTTCAAATATTTGTTGGGAATTAAAGTAGGGATTTTTTTCAGCAATGGGTTAAACTAGAGAGTCACTGAAGCACCTTTCATCTCTAAAATTCTATGATTCTTAAATCTATAAAATGAGGAAGTTAGATATTGTTGTTAGCATTGTTCAATCATTTCAGTTCCCTGGCTCTTTTTGATGCCATTGGCGTTTTCTTTTCCTTTCTTTTTTTTTAAAAAACCCTTAACTTCCATCTCGAAGTCAATACTGTGTATTGGCTCCAAGGCAGAAGGGTGGTAAGGGTTAGGCAATGGGGGTTAAGTGACTTGCCCAGGGTCACACAGCTGGGAAGTGTGAGGCCAGATTTGAACCTAGTACCTCCCATCTCTAGGTCTGGCTCTCAATCCCAGGAGCCACCCAGGTGCCCCCATCATTGGCGTTTTCTTGGCAAAGATAATGGAGTGGTTTGCCATTTCCTTCTCCAGCTCATCTCGTAGATGAGGAACCCGAGGCAAACAGGGTTAAGTAACTTGCCTGCAGTCACATAGCTAGAAAGTATCTGAGGACAGATTTAAATTGAGGAAAATTATTCTCCCTGACTCCAGGCACAGAACTCTATCCACTGCACCACTTAGCTGCCCTTCTGGCAGGTCCTACTGCATTAAAAAAGACTTTGATCAAATAGGAGCTGGTAATGAAATAAATTGATTATTGGTTATCTGAGGACTAGTTCAATTTCTTTTGAAGATATTCATTGTCAGAAAGTTGAATATCAAGTAACGAATATTGGGAATCCGGGTAAAGAATGTCAGCTAAGGTGTGGAAAGTTTGAGATCTAGGTTGGTGGAGAAAAGGATCTGACATTTTCATACATGCATAAATACAATTTTCATAATGCATACATATGCATACTCATCTGAGTATATGTGGATATACAGAACTAGTCTTTTGTTCCATACCAAACTCCAAATTCAGAATAGCATACAGCTATTAAAAGAAGATCTCATTAGTTACACACATTCTAAAACTATTAAATCACAATGTAAAGTATTTCCAATTCAATCCTAGTGCAGAAAAAAGAAAAATATTCCTTGGGGGGGGGTGCAAGAATATTACATTTCCATTTTGGCTTGCCATCGCTTCATCTGCACATTGTTATTTTTCTCACCTTTAGACAGTGCCAGAATTGAGGTAAGTGAAAGGGTTGTACTTGTCAAACATCCAAGAAGTTTTCTGGTTTCATGAAGAGGCAAGCAAGGGACATAGTAGTTTGTTTATTTGTTCTGTTGTTTTTGAAAACTACATTTGTCGAAGCAATTAGGAGATCCAACAGTGAGAAGAACTGCATGCATAAAGAGTTTGGATGATTTCTCTTCTGTAACATAGACACAAACCGGTTCTGAAAATCTGAGTCCCAGTTTAGCTTCACTTAACCATTACAGAAGAATTCTCCTTTTGAGAAAGCAAATGTATCTCCTGCAGACAACCATCTCCATAGCAGAATATTAATAATCACATCAATTTTCTGTGTTTATGTCTCTAAGGAAAATGTCACCCCTTTGCACCTATTTCACAAAGTAACACAGAAAAAATGCTATGAAATTTATGTATTAGAAATTTGTGGTTCTATGGGAAAGAAAGTAGAGATTTGTGACAACCTTCCTGAATAAATATCCAGAGTCATTTTGTACCAGGGATTCATGAGAACTCATTTAAAAAATGGCCTGTCATGATACAGGATAAATATTGTGAAACTCCATTCAATTCACAAGGAGAGTCACATCTAGATAAAACATAGACTGACTGCTTTGGGTGACTCTATGGTGGATGAACAATAGGGTGTTTCTAATATGTCCGTAGAGGTTATAGTTTTCACTACTCTTCATCTCCCTCCTAGAGTCCAGGATCCCACAAGTATGAAATCATTCCAAACCCACCAGCTTGGGCAAACTAAACAGAGTGAATGATATCTACCTCTATTTTTTTTTTACTGCTATCTTGAAGCACATATTGCATGAGGCTCTTGGCTAAGGAAATGGGGATGGCAAAATGGAGGTACATGGATTTTCCTCCACTCCCAGTTGGACTATTTACTTCTTTTGTTTCAAAGCAGGGACTTGGAATAAAAGGTAATTACTTCTCGATAACATTTATAACCATCATTTTATGTTTCCTTTTTTAATCACTCCCACCCTCAAAGAGTCTGAATAAATCATAAGCACTGGTTAATCATTTCTAAAAAGAAAGCTCCTGCTGATAATATCATTCCTCCCCCCAAAAAATGGATCTAAAAGAAAGTTTGGGAAAGAAAGTGCAGTTTTGGGTCTGTGAATATTTAAGAAGCTCCAAAAGATTATTCAAGGACAAGACCTCTGGGTTGAGAACATTTTTGAGTGTTAAGAAGCAGGCCTCATGCATTTATTCTGGCTATGTCTTCTCTCTTATTATTTTCTCTGAATAAAATTAAAATGTGGGGTGACCCATTTAAGAAGTTAATCTATTTCTAAAGTGAAGGGCTTTCATGAGTCAATGTTTAATATAAGTTATCACATTAGAAGGATTTTCAGTAACTTTCTAAAAAAGAATATAGCTTCTAAAGTTCATAGCACCATCATGATTAAGAAGTGAGATGGTGAAGAAAAGGGTATTTGGAGGATGAACTTTTTAAAAAAACAAAAATTTTGGATTTACTGAATAAAAAGAGAACTCCTCTGGTACATTTTCAAAAGTATTTCTGGGACAATTTAAGATATGAGATTGCATTTATTATTGTAGAACAGAGAATGTATAAAATTATAGAGCATCACTGTGTGATGGTGTTGGGGAAATGTTGATTAAAAGTAAAGAATAGCTAATTAATTTTTGGAATACTTGTCTACTACTGATAGTCCAACTGTCCACAAACACAAAGGATACACTAATAGTGGGTGGAAAAAAAGTCTCATATCCTATCTAGATGCATGCTATCAATGATCAGTATATGCTATGAATTTTATAGACATGAATATTTATTGAGCATAAAAATTTCAACAAAATGACAAGTCATGTTATAGTTGTTGTTTGAAAATGAAAAATGTTTTCCAGGTGCTTAGTCAGACATCTCCACTTTCTTATGGATTTCTGTCTTTGTGGGAATTTTTTTAGTAAGATGGTATTTCCTCTTTAGCCAAGATAGAGATTGGGAGAAATTCACATGAGGCTATATAGCTTTTGTTTTCCACTCATTTGGGGTCAAAATATGAAATAGCCAAATGTTTCCTCATTGATAGTCATCATCAGAATTATTATTTAACCAAAAGAAGGGCTAGAGAAAGGAACTGCACCTAATATTTCTTTTGTATAGGAAACTCTAAAGTGAGAAGATTAATTCTCCCAACACAAATAGGAGCCCTCTTTGCAATTTAGTCTTTGAGAACTGTCTCAAGTACTGAAAGATTTAAATGACTTGCCCAGGGTCAAGCAGCCAATACATGTCATAGCCAGGGCTTGAACTCAAGGCTTTCTTACTTCAAGGCTATCTATTAAATCATAAACACTTTTAATGAACAAAGTATCAAAATCCATATCATATTTTTATATTCTCTTCCCAGTAAATTGGATGTCGCTATTAATAGGATAGGACCCAAGCATTGTATTAAGACATGGTACCATGACAGGGTGGCCTGTAAATAAGACCTAGGAGTTTGATTTCTGGTAACTACTACTCTGTCACTGAATTATTACCTGAAAGAAACCCTTTTTACTTGACTTATTCAATTAAAGAATTAAAATATATCTACTTATCCTCTTTTATCAGAGGAGACTTGGAGATTTTCTTTGCAAAAAGTAAAAGTATCTCTAGGGGAGCACATAGGTTGCTCAGTGGATTGAGAGTCATACCCAAAGATAAGCTTTGTGACATTGGGCAAGTTAGCCCCAATTTCTAAGCCCTTAATGATCAATATTTAGTATAGATTCTAAGACAGAAGATAAGAATTTTTTTTTAAAAGAAAGAAAGTATCTTTGGGAACTGATTTAAAGTACCTCACTGAAAATTGTTATATGAACAAGAATCTTCATCTGTCACTTCAAATCTTGCCTAATGTCCTGCAGACAGCTGGATGAAGTGGGTGCCCCAAAACCTAATTGTCCTGTTCCTTCCCTTTACTGATATTTAACTTAAAAATACTACTGGCTGAGCACACCTTGGACCCCTCAAACTCCTTGGTAGGTGCTTCTTGTGAAGATAGGTGGGAAACACTGGCAGTCAATCAATAAACATTTATTAAACACCTACTATGTGCCAGGCACTGTGCTAAAGACTGGAAATATCCCCCACAAAAAGGGCAAAATTCAATTTCTGCTGAGTAGAAGGAGCATTAACACTGGGACCCTGGGTTCCAGTCCTTTTTCTGCCACCATTCAGTAGATAGACCTTAGGCAGATAGCTTTCGCTCTAAGTCCCTTGATCCATGGCCAATCTGAAGAAAAATAAAGTCAAGTGCTCTGAACAATTTAAAGAGTGATATCTTAAGGTGATGTCTTAGAAAGATAGAAGGGACAGCTACTAAGGGGCTCAGTGGATTGAGAGCCAAGTCTGGAGATGGGAGGTCCTGGGTTCAGATCTAGACTCAAACATTTCCTAGCTGTGTGATCCTGGTCACATAACCCACATTGCCTAACCTTTACCACTCTTCTGTCTTGGAACTTATATTTAGTATGGATTCCAAGATAGAATTTTATAAATTTTATAAAAAGGAAGGAAAAAATATCCGGAAAAAGACTAGACATGTGACTTAATTTATATAGAGAACTTTCAGATAAGGAAATTCCCTCTACCAATGTAAGTTCACCTTCTCTGAAGCTGTGTTACAACTCTTTTTTTTGTTGTTGTTTATTTATTTAATTAATTAATTTGAATATTCGCCCATGATTACATGATTCACGTTCTTTCCCTCCACTCTTCCCTCTCCCCTCCTGTAGACAACTAGCAATTCCACTGGGTTTTACATTTATCATTGATCAAGGCCTCTTTCCATATTACTAATATTTGAAATAGATTGATCATTTAGAGTCTACATTCTCAATTATATCCCCATTGAACCATGTGACCAAACAGTTGTTTTTCTTCTGGTTCTATTCCCGCAGTTCTTTCTCTGGGTGTGGATAGCATTCTTTCTCCTAAGTCTCTCAGAATTGTCCTGGATCTTTGCATTGCTGCTGGAAGAGAAGTCCATTACATTAGATTTTGCCACAGTGTATCAGTCTCTGTGTAAAAACATTCTCCTGGTTCTGCTCCTTTTGCTCTGCATCAATTCCTAGAGGTCATTCTAGTTCACATGGAATTCCTCCATATCTTTATTCCTTTAAGCACAATAATATTCCATCACCAACAGATACCACAGTTTGTTCAGCCATTCCCCAGTCAAAGGGCATCCCATCATTTTCCAATTTTTTGCCGCCACAAAGAGAGCAGCTATAAATATTTTTGAACAAGTCTTTTTCCTGCTTAACTCCTTGGGGGTATAAGCCCAGCTGTGATATGACTAGATCAAAGGGCAGGCAGTATTTGAGCACCTTTTGGGCATAGTTCCAAATTGTCCTCCAGAATGGTTGGATCAATTTACAACTCCACCAGCAATGCATTAATGTCCCAATTTTGCCTGCCACATCCCCTCCAACATTTATTACTTTCCTTTACTGTCATATTAGCCAATCTGCTAGATGGTACCTCAGAGTTATTTTGTTTTGTATTTCTCTAATTATGAGATTTTTCATGTGCTTATTGATAGTTTCAATTTCTTTTTCTGTGAATTGCCTATTCATGTCCCTTGCCCATTTATCAATTGGGGAACAGCTTGATTTTTTGTACACTTGATTTAGCTCCTTATAAATTTGAGTAATTAGACCTTTGTCAGAAGTTTTTGTTACAAAGATTTTTTCCCAGTTTGTTGATTCCCTTCTAATTTTGGTTATATTTTTGTTTTGTTTGTACAAAAAAAAATTTAATTTAATGTAATCAAAATTATTCATTTTACATTTTGTAATATTTTTTGTCTCTTGCTTGGTCTTAAAATCTTCCCTTTCCCAAAGATCTGACAGGTAAACTATTCTATGTTCACCTAATTTACTTAGAGTTTCCTTCTTTATATTTAAGTCATCCACCCATTTTGAATTTACCTAGGTGTAGGGTATGAGATGTTGATCTAAACCTAATCTCTCCCATACCATTTTCCAATTTTCCCAGCAGTTTTTGCCAAATAGTGGGGTTTTGTCCCAAAAGCTGGGATTTGGGGGCTTATCATACACTATCTTGCTGAGGTCATTTACCCCAAGTCTATTCCACTGATACTCCCTTCTGTCTCTTAGCCAATACCATATTGTTTTTATGGCCATTGCTTTATAGTACAGTTTAAGATCTGGTACTGCTAGACCCCCATCCTTTACATTTTTTTCATTATTTCCTGTGATATTCTTGATCTTTTGCTCTTCCAAATGTACTTCATTATAATTTTTCCTAATTCATTAAAAAAGTTTTTTGGTAGTTTGATAGGTGTAGCACTAAATAAGTAAATTAATTTGTATAGGATTGTTATTTTTATTATATTAGCCCATCCTACCCATGAGCAATTAATGTTTTGTTTTGTTTTTTTTTTCAACCCTTACCTTCTGTCTTGGAGTCAATACTGTGTATTGGCCCCAAGGCAGAAGAGTGGTAAGGGCTAGGCAGTGGGGCTAAAGTAACTTGCCCAGGGTCACACAGCTGGGAAGTGTCTGAGGTCAGATTTGAACCTAGGACCTCCCATCTCTAGGCCTGACTCTCAATCCACTGTGCTACTCAGCTGTCCCCTAATTAATGTTTTTTAAAATTATTTAGATCTGGTTTTAATTGTGTGGAAAGTGTTTTATAGTTCAAAATGTCACTCCTGATCTTATTGGGGAGGCTTCCAATTTATCCCCCTTGCAAATGATGCTTGCTGATGGTTTTAGATATATACTGTTTATTATTTTTAGGAAGGGCCCATCTATTTCTATACTTTCTAGTGTTTTCAATAGGAATGAGTGTTGTATTTTGTCAAAGGCTTTTTCTGAATCTATTGAGATAGTCATGTCTTCTGTTGATTTGGTTGTTGATATGTCAATTATGTGGATAGTTTTCCTAATATTAAATAATCCTTGCATTCTTGATATAAATCTCACTTCATCGTAGTGAATTACCTTCATGGTAACTTGCTGCAGTCTTTTTGCTAGTATTCTATTTAAGATTTTTGCATCTATGTTCATTAAGGAGATTGGTCTATAGTTTTCTTTCTCTGTTTTTATTCTGTCTGGCTTTGGAATCAGTACCATATTTGTGTCATAAAAGGAATTTGGTAAAACTCTTTCTTTGCTTATTTTGTCAAATAGTTTGTATAATATTGGGATTGGTTGTTCTTTAAATGTTTGATAGAATTGTGAATCCACCTGGCCCTGGGGATTTTTTGTTAGGGAGTTCCTTGATGGCTTGTTCAATTTCTTTTTCTGAGATGGGATTGCTTAAGTATTCTATTTCCTCTTCTGTTAATCTAGGCAATTGATATTTTTCTAAATATTCATTCATTTCACCTAGATTATCATATTTATTATCATATAATTGGGCAAAATAGATCTTAATAATTACCTTAATTTCATCTTCATTAGAGGTGAGGTTACTGTTTTCATCTTTGATAATTATAATTTTATGTTCTTTCTTTTTTTATTAAACAGTACTTTATCTATTTTATTTGTTTTTTCAAAGTACCAACTCCTAGTCTTATTTATTAGTTCAATGGTTCTTTTATTTTCAATTTTACTAATTTCTCCTTTAACTTTTATGATTTCCAATTTAGTGTTGGGGGGGGTTAATTTGTTCTCTTTCTAGTTTTTTTAAGTTACATGCCTAATTCATTGACCTCTTCCCTCTCTAATTTGTTGATATATGCACTCAGGGATATAAATTTTCCAAACCTGGGATTGTGGGTTCAAGTCTCATCTGGGGTGCCAAATTGTAATAGAAAATTATTTAAGTAGAAATGATAATTCAAGATCAGATCTGCCAATCTCCTCCCTTCTTTCTTCCTTTCCTTCCTTCAACCTCCCTGATTTACCTCCCTCCTTGTCCTTCCTCCCTTCCTCCCTGCCCTTCCAGTTAATTCTTCTGTTGGTCTCCCTAAAATCAACTCAGAGTGAGTATTATGGTATATTAAATAAATCACTCCTTTCTCTTCTCTAAGATTAAGTAAGGAGTTTATTGGGGAGAAAGGGAAAGATAGGAAGATGGAAGGAAAGAGGGTTTCCCTACTAGAATAATTCCTAAGTTGGAGGATGGTGGAATATAGTTCAAATTGGGAATATTGGTTAACAGGTCTGGAAATTCAGTCACTGTAGTACAACAGAGAGAATCAGAGAGCTCAGGACTTTTGCCCTTTTTACTTTCTGTCCCCCAAGCAAAGAGACCAAGATTTTCATTTTGTCTCCTTCTTCTTTACTCTTTCCCCACTCCTCATTCCAAATAGAATGCTCATCTTGATTGACAGTTCTGGAGTCTTTGCTCTTCCAGCCTTTGCTGCAGCCTTCTTTTCTCCCATTTTCTCTCCTTCATACACAGTACTGCTTTGGCTGCATCCCATTGATTTTGATAAGTTGTTTCCTCATTGTCATTCTCTTCAATGAAATCAGTAATTGTTTCTTTGATTTGTTCTTTGACCAACCAGTTTTGAAGAATGAGATTATTTAGTTTCCAAATTAGTTTTAAATCTGCCTTTCCACAAGCATTTATTGATTATGATTTTTATTGCATTATGGTTTGAAAATTTTTTATTTATTATTTCTGCTTTCCTACATTTGCTTGCAATGTTTTTATGATATAATATGTAGTAGTCTTTGCATATGTGCCATGTGCTGCTGAAAAGAAGGTATATTCCTTTTAATCCCTATTTATTTTTCTCCAAACATCTATTGACTCTAATTTTTTATAATATTTCATTCACTTCCCTTACTTCTTTCTTATTTGTTTTTTGTTTGGATTTATCTAGTTCTAATAGAGGAAGAATAAGGTCCCCCAGTAGTATGGTTTTATTATCTATTTCCTCCTTAAGCCCCTTTAGTTTCTCTTTTAGAAATCTGATTGCTGTATCATTTAGTGCATATTTGTTGAATACTGAAATCTCTTCATTATTTATACTACCTTTCATCAAGATGTAATTACCTTCCTTATTTCTTTTAATCAGATCTATTTTTGCTTTAGCTTTGTCTGAGATCATAATTGCTACTTCTGCCTTCTTTGTCTCAGTTGCAGCCCAGTAAATTCTGTTCCACTCTCTTACTTTTACCTTGTGTATATCTTCCTGCCTCAAGTGTATTACTTGTAGACAACATATGGTAGGATTCTGGTTTTTAATCCATTCTGCTATCTACCTCCTTTTTATTCACATTCACAGTTATGATTACTGTCTGTTTATCTCTGTCCATTTTGACTTCCTCCTTAGTTCTGCCTTTTCTCATATCCCTCTTACCTCCCCTCAAACTTTTCAATTTTAGTCAGTTTTCCCCCTTTCCCCTTCCTAAAGTTTCTCCCCTTCCCAGCACCCCCCCCTCTTATTGATTCCCCTCTTACTATAGTGTGTTTTAAACTACCTCCCACCCTCTTCCTTCCTTGTATTACTTCCTTCCCCACCAATCCATTTATTACCCTTTTACTTCTCTACAGGACATGATACAATTCCCTGCCCCAATGGATATGATTATTCTTCCCTCTTTGAATCAATTTCAATGTGTGTAAGAATTAAGTGTTACCTGTCTCCAATCTTTTTCACCCTTCCATTTTATTGGCCTTCTTATCCCCTTCCCCAAGTGCTTCTTTATGAAATATAAATTTACCCCCTTTTCCCATTTCTCTTAGTATTATCCTCTTTTTTTACCCTTAGTTTATATATATATATATGCATATATATATACTTATATATATATGTATATTTTTTACATTTCATCCCATACAGTTTGTTACTGTTCCCTCTAAGAATACTTCTTCTAGCTACCCTGATGATAATAACAATTTTTAAAAGTTACCAATATCATCTTTTTTTATAGAAATACAATCATTTAAACTTATTGGGTCCCTTAAACAAGTGTGTTTTTCTTTCCATTTCTTAATTATCTTTTGGTGGTTCTCTTGAGTTCTGTGACAGCAAGGCACTCCCTCCAGGCTAGAGTCCCTGCCCAGAGATTCCAGGGAGCCCTGGATACTCAGCACAGTAGGTGGGGGAGGAGTTCTGGGACCTTCCTTCTTCCTTTTCCTTAAATCTGAGAATTGAAGAATTCAGGCTTTTGGGGGTATACATTTTAAATTTAATTGATCAGGAGTGTCCCCCAGCTCTGTCCTGTTGTTATATTTGGTTTTCTGTCCCCTCGAAGCACTTTGGTTTTGATTTGTATATGTTAGGGGTAAAACTTATGGTTGGGCTCAATATATTTTTGTTTGGTCACCAGGGATTTAAATTCTAAATCCCAATGAAATACTCAAGCCAGAATGGAATTTTATGGTGGTTTATTTACAATAGAGTGAAGATATTAAGGAATAAATAAAGAGGGGAAAAAGAGAGAGATACCAGGCAGGAGTTCAGAGGCCCCAGCCAAAGGGGGTGGGGGGAAGGACAGATGACTAAATCTATCACAGCTTCCAGCCATGAGGCCTCCTTAAAGATAAGGGGCCTCTTCAGAGACTGGTGCCTCCAGAAAGCCAAGGGAAAGGGAATCCCAAGAGATGGGCCTCTCCAGAGGCTTGTGTCTCCAGAAAAGTCAAGGAAAGGGGAGTCAGCCTTGCACTCACCAAGTGACAGTCTAAGGAAAGCAGTCTGAGGTCTCATGCTTGAGCTCCTCTACAGTCAAGTCCCACCACCAAGTCCCTCTCACTGTAAGTGACATGAAATATAAAGGCAGTTCTTTACATCATTTCCTGTGTCTTACACATGCCAATGGTGGCTTAAACTTGACTTTGGATAGCCCAGGGGTCAGTCAGTTGTTTCTGATTTGTCACTTGCTAGCACAGGCAGGTCATAGACCTTCCTCCCCCACACTTAATCCTTAAATGGGAGTGTATACATTCCTAGTTGCTAAAATTCTATAAAGACTAAGCAGGGTGGAGTAAATCTAAAATCGACATATGGAAGGGTTTTCACAGTTGTCTGGACTTTTGCTGCATCTAAGCAGTCATCTTGACTCCTACTCTTCAGTGTTGCAACTCTTAAAAGTGATGCCTTGGACCTTGAGAAGCTTAAATGACTTGCTAGGGTTATACATCCCATCTGCATCCAAAGCGAGACATGAATCTGGGTTTTTCTGGCTCTAAAGTCAGATTTCTATCTATTATTTTATTGGGTATTAGGAAAAGGTTAATTAAATCTCCATTCTTTGACTCTAAACCTCATCCATAAAATTAGGAAGGCTTCTGTGGTTCTTTCCAGTTCTAAATCTATTATCCTATGATCCATGAAGCAAAAAATAAGTGTGCTAGACTTTGCTTGATTCCACTGAAAAGGTCAAAGTAGGATTGAATGGGTCAAACATTTCAGCTTTCTCCTCCATCAGATTTCCATAGCTATTAATGCCTTCACCTCTCAAATTGCCTTCCCTCTATTCTGCACATAACCTGTATGTACCTATATTTCATCTCCTTTAAAATAGAAGCTCATGCTTGTTGACCATCCTGTTGCTACAGATAGCCCTGAACTCTCCTCTTCCCTCATTATCATGACATTACTATGATGTCATGAAATGTAATTTAATACCTACCATCCTTAGCAAACACATTTAACCAAACAACACTGTGTAAATTAGCCAATCTAATATGGCTCTTTGCTGCAATATTCTATTTTTTTAATATCAGTGACACTTAAATAACACATGAGAATGAATGGCTTGGCCTTTCCACTTTTTCTTCCAACATCCATATTGACATTAAAGAAAAAGGGCATAAAGAAGGATAATGAGGGAGAATAAGTGAGGTCATGGGAAACAGTGCACAAAAGATGACTAAAAGAGAGTTGATAATGCCACTTGGCCCATACTTAAATATTCACTGTGAATGTAAGTTCCCAAAGCAAGTTGAAAAGGGAGAAACTCAATGAATTATGGGAAAGAATTCTCTTTGAAAGAACACCATTGCTTTTATAGAAAGATATTCAGATTTAGATTTATGTTACTGCAAATGATTTAAGAATACTTCTTCAAATGAGCTTTTATGACATATTTATATCCAGTTTCCTATGACTCTTCTTTGAGAAGAGTTCTCTGGCATCTTATCCAATTTCTGAATCTGTCAGTGACTTCAGCAAAAGGGTCCTGTGGTTCAAGAGAAAGATCACTATATTTGTAAGGAGAGTCTGAAATATTACCTCCATCTGTCTTGACTTGGCTGCCAAGATCTTATTCTAATTTTTAATTGATTCTTTGATTTTAAGAACTTCAAATTTAAAAATTTTTGTCCAATATCTCTCCTATAATAAAACTCTTATTAAGTAGACATTATTCATAGTAATTTTCAGAGTGGCAGAAACTGGAAACTCACTCCCTGATGTTTTCAGTATCTTGTATACTTTAACAACAACCCCCCAAAAAAAAACCCATTCGAATAAAATATAGGTTAAAGAATGAAAAAGAACTTAATGACTCTGAAGCCAGAGGATCTGTGTTCAAGTCTCACTCTCTGATACTATATGACCTTGGTGAAGTTGTCTTAGTTACCTCACCCAAATGATAAAGGTATTAGACCAGAAGACCTCCCAGTTATAGCTCTATGAACCTCATCCTACCAATATCATCTGTCTTAACAATACTCTTGAGAGAAGAGCATATGTCATAATTATCTTTCCTAAAACTTAATATATTGCATGGGAAATAGCAGGCACACATGGGTCAGGTAGGTGACTCAATGCTAGAGACAAGCCTAGGGATGGGAGTTACTGGGTTCATATCTGGTCTCAGACACTTCCTAACCATATGACCCTGGACAAGTCACTTAACCCTAGTTGCCTAGCCCTTATAATTCTTATGCCTTGGAACCAAAACTTAGTATTGATTCTGAGATGAAAGGAAAGAGTTTTTAAAAAATAGTAGGTGCACTGTAAAGATAAAGTAAATAAATAAGTTAAAATTAAGGTCAGGGAAAAATTAGTACAGTATTATTTGCCAAGTCATACTTCAGTATCTGTCAGAGGCTGGCACAGCTGAAGAATCTTAGTTGTGCATAAGACCTGACATCACCAAAGAATATTCTCACAGGCTCTGACCCACTGGGTCAATCATAGCTGTAATTAGAAGGGGGAAAATAAGATGTAAATACCAGTACATACTCTTCTCAGATTCCTTCATGTTATGAAGATGTCAGAAGATGGCTTAGGCAGGCATTCAAGTCACCCATGCTATTATTTTAGGAGCTAAAAGAATTTAAGCTCATGTGATTTTAATTATGACCACATTTTCATTTAAGTTGGGAAGAGTAGGGAGATTGTGGTAGCATAAATCACAAGCTACCTAATCTCATTTAGAGTGTAGGAAAACAAGCCAGAGGCCTTTGAAGTCCGTGTGTTTATTTATTACCCTGAAAAAAAAATCACATTTTGTTTCTTAGAATTCTTTAGAAAGAAAATAATGTTATAAGAATTTTTGTTAAAATATTTGTATGTGTGTGTGTATAAAACAGGGTCTATGTCATAAAGTAGGATTTGTTTTTAAAAGGAACCATTTTAGCTCCCATATTTGCTTCAAATTGTGCTGAGCATGGAAACCATATAAGAAATCTGCTGACAATTGTCAACCAAAAAGTATAAAGGGAACCAGGGGTAGATGTAGGCTGGAAGGGTTGACACCATCTAATGAAAGGATTCAAATTCAGGGGAGGGAAAAGGTAGGTAAGAGTTTGTGTTCCAAACAGACACTGAAAACTATCCCCTCACATTCCCTTGGCTTGTTTATAAATGTATAAGCTTATCCTTTATTCTTTTTTATTAAAGATATCTTTGGGATTTTTATAAGCTATTTGTGTGCATAATGTACATGCTATATGTATATAATATAAAATATATGTAGAAAATATATAACATATATTTAGCTATGTAATATTTATATACATATATATGTACACCTTCAAAGGAAAGATCCCTTAAAATAAAGAATATAAAAGACCAAAAGTAGTACTAGAAAGAGTTAAAAACAACATAGATGCCCATAGAATGGGGAATGGCTAAACAATCTGTAGTAAATGAAGGTAATGAGTATCTTAACCCTCCATATGAAACAATGAACATAGTGAAGCCAGAGTAGTATAATAAGAGTTGTGTGAACTGATACAAAATGAAGTAAGCAAAACCAAGAAAACAATACATAAAATGACTATAACAAAGAACATGGAAATAAAAATTGCAAAACAATAGAAAATGAATACTGGGAAGTTATAGTCACCAAGCTTGCCCTCAAAAATGAGAAAGCATCTTCCAACTATTTTGCAGAGGTGGGAGACTCTGGGTGTGAAGCCCTAGAAATATCAGACTTTTTAATAAGTTTGGCTAGTTTTAGAGAACTGTTCCCCCCCCCCCTGCTTTTAACTCTCTTTATTTCTATCTATCTTTTATTTCCAAAATAAAATTGTATTTTTATAGTATGCACCATGTTGGAATAACAGCAATCCATAGTTATAGAGTCATAATCTCTTTTCAATTGTAAATTGAACAGGTATCAGCTCTACAAATTTGCCTTCTTCCCCCATTTTCACTCCAGTATGCTTCAATCCTGACCTGGAGAGCCATGGTGCTCATGGAAACAAAGAGACCATTTAGCCTCTATGCAAATGTGATCCTTGGCCCCTTTGCTGAGAATCTGACATTCTAAGTATGACAGTGTCGCTTGTCACTAAAAGGAGTGGAGCAAAACTACCAACTTATTCTGGATCACTCAATGAAAAATGCTTCCACACTGTGCTTTCCAAGCACTGAGAATGAAGTCTTACACCTGCTAAAAACATAGTCAGGATATATGACCTGATGGTGATAATGATTTTACCTTTTTTAAGGTCATAAGATTACTCTTGCTCTAATTAACCAAGTATATATTTCTTTTAATATCTTTCTTGTTATGTTCATCAACAAAAGGTACTAGACAGGAAATTCTGTATGTTTTAAGATTGGGTCTGTACCCTTTATTCTCTGATATTTACCTCCTTTGATTATATTTCATTTTGGAGAAAAATCCTAATTCTAGCCAAGGACTCAACTATTTTCTTATCCTAACTTTTTTTTCCTGAAAGAATGCTTTAATAACACACACACACATACCTATATAAATGAATCTATATCTATATATGTGTGTACATATGTATATCTCTAAATAAAACATATGTTATATTATATACATTATAGGATAACTATAAACATAAAATATGCATTGTGCCTATATGCATACATACATGTATGCATTTAAATGTATGTGTATACAAATACAAATGTATATATGCCTGTATAGTATGCATTTATACATAAAGCAAGGTTGGGTAAGAGAAAATATAAAAAAGGAGAAGGAAATAAGAATGATGTATTGTATGATAATACATGTATAACCTATATCATATTACCTCGTGTCTTGGGTAAGGATAAAGAACAAGAGAGAACATGGATTGCAATTTATCAGAAAAACCATCATTCACTATGATCAAGTAGGATTTATACCAGGAATGCAAGGATAGTTCAATATTAGGAAAAACCATCCACATAATTGAAGATAACAACAAGCAATCCAACAAAAACCACATGATTATCTCATTAGATGCAGGAAAAGCCTTTGATAAAATACAACACCCATTCTTATTAAAAACACTAGAAAGCATAGGAATAGAAGGGTCGTTCCTAAAAATAATAAACAGTATATATCTAAAACCATCAGCTAATATCATCTGCAATGGGGATAAACTAGATGCATTCCCAATAAGATCAGGAGTGAAACAAGGATGCCCATTATCACCTCTATTATTCAACATTGTACTAGAAACACTAGCAGTAGCAATTAGAGAAGAAAAAGAAATTGAAGGTATTAAAATAGGCAAGGAGGAGACCAAGTTATCACTCTTTGCAGATGACATGATGGTCTACTTAAAGAATCCTAGAGATTCAACCAAAAAGCTAATTGAAATAATCAACAACTTTAGCAAAGTTGCAGGATACAAAATAAATCCACATAAGTCATCAGCTTCTCTATATATCTCCAACACAGCTCAGCAGCAAAAACTAGAAAGAGAAATCCCATTCAAAATCACCTTAGACAAAATAAAATACCTAGGAATCTACCTCCCAAGACAAACACAGGAACTATATGAACACAACTACAAAACACTCTCCACACAACTAAAACTAGACTTGAGCAATTGGAAAAATATTAACTGCTCATGGGTAGGATGAGCTAATATAATCAAAATGACCATCCTACCCAAACTTATTTATCTATTTAGTGCCATACCCATTGAACTACCAAAATACTTCTTCACTGATTTAGAAAAAACCATAACAAAGTTCATTTGGAAGAACAAAAGATCAAGGATATCCAGGGAAATAATTTAAAAAAAAACCCAAAGGAAGGTGGCCTTGCAGTCCCAGACATCAGACTATATTATAAAGCAGTGGTCTTCAAAACAATTTGGTACTGGCTAAGAGACAGAAAGGAGGATCAGTAGAATAGACTTGGGATAAATGACCTCAGCAAGACAGTCTATGACAAACCCAAAGACCCCAGCTTTTGAGACAAAAATCCACTATTTGATAAAAACTACTGGGAAAATTGGAAGATAGTGTGGGAGAGATTAGGTTTGGATCAACATCTCACATCTTACACCACAATAATCTCAGAATGGGTGAACAACTTGAACATAAAGAAGGAAACTATAAGTAAATTAGGTGAACACAGAATAGTATATGTGTCAGACCTTTGGGACGGGAAAGATTTTAAAACCAAGCAAGACTTAGAAAGAGTCATAAAATGTAAAATAAATAATTTTGATTACATCAAATTAAAAAGTTTTTGTACAAACAAAACCAATGTAACTAAAATCAGAAGGGAAGCAACAAATTGGGAATCAATCTTCATAACAAAAACCTCTGACAAAGGTCTAATTACTCAAATTTACAAAGAGCTAAATCAATTGTACAAAAAATCAAGCCGGGGGCAGCTGGGTAGCTCAGTGGATTGAGAGCTAGCCCTAGAGACGGGAGGTCCTAGGTTCAAATCTGGCCTCAGACACTTCCCAACTGTGTGACCCTGGGCAAGTCACTTGACCCCCATTGCCTAGCCCTTACCACTCTTCTGCCTTGGAGCCAATACACAGTATTGACTCCAAGATGGAAGGTAAGGGTTTAAAAAAAAAAATCAAGCCATTCTCCAATTGATAAATGGGCAAGGGACATGAACAGGCAGTTCTCAGCCAAAGAAATCAAAACTATTAATAAGCACATGAAGAAGTGTTCTAAATCTCTTATAATCAGAGAGATGCAAATAAAAACAACTCTGAGGTATCACCTCACACCTAGCAGATTGGCTAACATAACAGCAAAGGAAAGTAATGAATGCTGGAGGGGATGTGGCAAAGTAGGGACACTAATTCATTGCTGGTGGAGTTGTGAACTGATCCAACCATTCTGGAGGGCAATTTGGAACTATGTCCAAAGGGCGATAAAAGACTGTCTGCCCTTTGATCCAGCCATAGCACTGCTGGGCTTGTACCCCAAAGAGATAATGGACAAAAAGACTTGCACAAAAATATTCATAGCTGTGCTCTTTGTGGTGGCCAAAAATTGGAAAATGAGGGGATGCCCCTCAATTGGGGAATGGCTGAACAAATTGTGGTATATGTTGGTGATGGAATACTATTGTGCTAAAAGGAATAATAAAGTGGAGAAGTTCCATGGAGACTGGAACAACCTCCAGGAAGTAATGCAGAGCGAGAGGAGCAGAACCAGGAAAACATTGTACACAGAGACTGATACATTGTGGTACAATCGAAGGTGATGGACTTCTCCATTAGTATCAATGCAATCCCTGAACAATCTGCAGGGATCTAAAAAAAAAATACTACCCACAAGCAGAGGATAAACTGTGGGAGTAAAAACACCGCTGAAAAGCAACTGCTTGACTGCAGGGTTGGAGGAGATAAGACTGAGGAGAGACTCTAAATGAACACTATAATGCAAACTCCAACAACAGGGAAATGGGTTCGAGTCAAGAACACATGTGATAACCAGTGGAATCATGCGTCGGCTATGGGAGAGGGAAAGGGGGGGGGGGGGAGGGGAGGGGAGGAAAAGAAAACGATCTTTGTTTCCAGTGAATAATGTATGAAAACAACCAAATAAAATAATATTAAAATTAAAAAAAAATAAAAGAAAAAAACATTATTGATGCTTTTATCAACATGTAATCTGGAAAAAAATTAAAATTAAAATTAAAAATAAAGACTTGTGGGTCATTAAAAGAATTTGACAACTTGGGGAAAATGTTATCTATTCCTGGGGTATGTGCCAGACAATAACCATATTAAATTGTATTTGGAAAATGTCTAACAAAATACATAAAAATACAATTTAACATGTATAATATGAATGTCTGGTTTTCCAAGTCAATATATGTCCCTCAAAGATCTGTTTCTATTCAAGTTTGACACCACTTCGAATGTAGTCCAACATCTTCATTTTACAGATGAAGACATTGAGGTTCAGAGAAAATAAGTGACCTGCCTAAGGACATGCTAGTAAAATATTAGTGGAATGATTTGAAACTAACACCCATGGCTTTAATTCCAGTATGCTCTTTCCATTGTATTATGAAATTAAATGAGAATAATGTATTTAATGTACTTTACAAACTTTAAAATATTGTATAAGCATCAACTTTGAATATTAAGTCATCTCTTAGCTAAGGGATTAATAAAATAACTGTCTATGAATTCCAGAAAAGTGATCCAATAATGCATTGAACAGTTAAAATACCTGAAGTAAATTGACATTTACAATTGTCTTGCATTATAACTATCCAGTGACTAATTCCTGTGTTGTTCTAGATACTGAAAGTCCCAAATTCTCCAACTAGAATATCAGCACTTATTTGAAAGACCTTAAAATTTTGCCTCCAAATTAGTTTCAAGTTCAGCATCTCCCTGTCAAGGGTTCCCCATTGCTATTGATGACATCTCTTCTCCCATTCTTTTTAACCTTCTTTAACCACAACCCTATACCACCACCCTGATTCTGCATCCTCCCCCCCTAATCACACACAGACACAGTGTTCCTAAGGCTTCAGGGAAATGAGAATGAGCTCCAATCACAAAATTGTTATAAATCTCAATCTAGTTTGTCCACTTCTACCTTTGGGCAAGGCATAATACTCAGCAAAATCCTGGACTCTGGAAACAGACCTTTAAAAATGGCGTTATATTTTTTTAAAGATGAAATGTAATGAAAAGAGAAAATACAGCCAAATCAAATATAATCTTCTAGAGTGTGTCATTCTTTAAAAACATTTCCTTATATCGACCCATTTTACAGAGGCAGAAACTAAAGCTCCTAGAAATGAAACTATTTGCTCATAATCAGATTTGGCTAATAATTGTTAGATCCAGGTCTTGATCATATATTCAGACATTAAGGATTATGGCCTGTCTGCTACATCCATTCTTCCATGAATAAGAATAATCATACATTTTATAATGCTTTAAGTTTTGTAAAATACTTTCCTTATGAGAGATCCAAAGAAGATGCCATTCCCATTTTAGAGAAGAGTTTCAGAAAGATCAAGTTATCACACAACTAGTAGATGGCATGACTGGAACTCAAATTTATAGCATCTGAACTCCAAATCTCATGCTTGGATTACTAAATGAATAATGCCTCTCTTACTGAGTTTCATATATCTTCAAGCTTATAAAGCCACCACCAGAAAATATATCATAACTCTAACAAAGGAAAATGAATAAAAATTCAGTCTGAACCCCTCTCCAAATCCATCCTTCTCACAGCTACCATAATCATCTTCCTAATGCACCATTCTATGGAAGAAGATCAGTAAGAGCAAAAAAGGGAAAGAAAAACATGGGGAGTAGGAGGGGGGAGAAGGAAGAGGAAAGAAAAGAAAGAGGGAAGGAGAAGGAAGAGAAGGAGGATGAGGGGAAAGTGAATTATAGTATATTTTGGTCTGCATTCAAACTCTACCAGTTTTCTCTGGACATGGATGGCATTTTTCATCATGGATCTCTGGGATTATCTTAGATAATTATATTGCTGAGAATAACTAAATCACAGTTGTTCATCAAAAAAATATTGCTGTTACTCTCTGCACTGCACTTCTGGCTCAACCACTTCACTTTGCATCAGTTCGTATAGGTCTTTTCAGGGTTTTCAGAAATCATCCTGTTCTTCATTACTTATAGCACAATAGTATTCCAGTACAATCAGATACCACAACTTGTTAAGTCATTCCCCAATTAACAGACAACCCCTAAATTTCCAATTCTTTGCTACTACAAGGGAGCTACAATAAATATTTTTTGCATGAGTAGTTCCTTTTCCCATTTTAAAAAGCCTCTCTAGGATACAGTCCTAGTAGTGATATTTCTGGACCAAAGGGTATGCACAGCTTTAGAGCCCACAGGGCATAATTTAAGATTCAGAGGTGGTGTTTTAAACCCAGGTGTTCAAATTCCAAATTCAATGCTCTTGACATTGCACCAGGCTACTTCCCAGAATAAATGCTCAATCTATCAGCTAGAGTTTTTTTACTCTTGTTTCAGATGTAACTATATACAAATTTGGCCCAGAGCAGACTGGAAATAACAAATTAAGAGGAGTTTGAATGTGTGGATTATAGATCATAAAGGCAGACATATTAATATAATATAATATAATAATAATATAAGCAAAAAAATAAACAGATGGTCAAATGCTGCAGGGGAAACCAGCCCTCACAGGGATCGGGGGTTGGCAAATGAAGAAAAGATGGGAGACAGAGTTTTCACCTGCAGCCAGATGTCATAAGAACTATTCCGCTTTGGCCCAAACTGATTTTTATTTTTATACCCTCAGTGGTTACACATCTACTTGGCACACAGTTTCATTTTTTAACATTCATGCTTCATGACAAGTAATGGAATAAGTCATACATTAACTTTTAATAAATCATTTGATTGACCCTTCTATAATTATCCTACATACTCTGATTCCATGGATTCTAACAACAGACACAAAGCTTTATAGGAGATATAAGTTTTCTCGTCATGGGTAGCATAGCTAGAGGTTACTTCTTCATTAACCCGTGAGGTGCCTAGATGTACAGTAACCAACTACATAATCAATCAGATTTCTAAGGATACAATCAACACAACATTGTCGCCAAGCCTGCAGGGTCAAAGGGTACATTCAACATAACCCAGTTTTAAGTATTATTCCAATATCAGGCTTTCATTTTCTAATGTTTCACTAAGGTATCCAAGACATATTGCCTTGCCTACAGTTAACAAAACAATCCAGTGAGGTGGGGTAGAATGTACCAGCCTCTCCATGAAAGGCAATTAATATACCAGATCAGGGAGGCTTGTCGTCCCTGTCCTATATGGGGGTGGAGAATCTAAATACAGTTTTGTTAGGGATTTTATACCTGGGGACGTCCATCTATGACCCCTTATTCAGATAGGTACATAGGAATCCTTAGGTTTGATTTTGTAAGTAGAATCTCTTGGCAATATTCTAGGGGAAATTTCTATGTCATTATGTATAATGGTGGAGTTTTCCTGGAGCTGAGAATAGTATTTCAATTGCTGATTCAATTTCAATTGCTGATCCAAATTCAAATGCAATTCAATTTCAAAGCTGAGAATGGAATAACAATTCCAATAATAGGGGGTGTTAGTAAGAAAAGAGTCACACAGAGGGGTCTGAGTGGGTATTTCCATCCTTCCTTGGGGCTGCCATGCAGACCCAGTTTCCACCTGTGACCATGTCAGACAGTCTGGACTTCATGGCTCCCAACAATCAATCACCTGACCAAATGGGAAGAGTACGGACAAAAACTGAAAAGTAGACATGAAAGCCCATTAAATCATAGCAATCTTGAGCTTCTAATTGTAGGGCAAATTACTCTTAAACACACTTCAGAATCGCTTGCTATAACATTTTTATAATATTGTACAGCAACTGAAATTCAAGAAGTTGACCCTGATCAATCAAGAAAAGGTTAAATTCAGCTCAGTTTCCTATTTCAAAAAATATTCACATTTCAATTCAATTAAAAAAAAGATGATTCTTAAGCAAATTCCCATCAATAATTATACCTTTTAAAATGTTGTCAATTAAGTCAACTTCATTCATCTAGAAATATTACTAACTTGAAACCTTTCATTCTCTTTACTCAGTAAAATTTAACAAATAAATTCTGTATTGTCCAACTCTGAATTCTATAATGGAGAGACAACTCCTATTAAAAAGGAGCCACACATTCCTACCAATTACAAATTCTAGGGCAGGCAAGCCAGTCTAGTTGAAGCAGCAAGAAGGTAGGAAGAGGGAAGGCAGGATGCATCATGTCCCAGGCAAGTTGAACCACCACCACTACTTCCCTTCACACGCAGAGAGAGATAGCACAGGATCCTCAACACAAGAGACTTAGAAATCATAGTATTTCTAGTCTATTCTCCATGGCCTTCACTTGGGAAAAAAAAAAGTAACCTCTGTGGAAATATGATAGGGCAATTGTTTCTGAGGGTGCCATGGCCACAACTCTGAGAGATGAAGGAAATAAAGTTTTCACCATCAAAGTCCTTAAAACTGTAAAATAGCTCAGTGCCAGAAATTTATATGGCCTTATTAGTGGAAATGACATTAAGGAAGAGGCATTACCAGGTCCTTGCCACAGTTCCCTAAGCGTCATAGAACCTTTCCCTCTGACTCCACTCTCCACTTTCCATTTGTTGCTCTTCTTGGCTTGAACTCTACAGAACAAGATGACCCTCCTAGGATAAACTGGTCAACTGAAATCTTGTCTATTTATCGAGGCTTGGATACTTATCTACCATTTCCCTCAGCCTCCTCTCTCCTCTATTTGGAGGACTAGAAGATGGAACTCTAAACTCTTCCCTAAGCTTTCCTTTATAGAGAGCAGAATCTGGACTTCTTAGATCTTTCTCCACTTTCTATCTATAGCTCCGCCTGGTTTGAATTCCATAGAACATGATATCTTCATGCCAGATATTGCTCAGTGTTTCCCCCTCCCTTTCTAGCTTCCTTTTGTGTGCTATCTTCCCCCATTAGATTGTGAGCTAGCTTCCTGAGGGCAGAGACTGTATTTCTTTTGCTTATTTGTATTCGGAGTGTTTAGCACAGTGCCTAGCATATAGTCTGCACATAATAAATATGTATTGAATTGACTTACAATTGAAGCCCCCTATGTCTCCCCCATTAGAATGTGAGCTCCTTGAAAGCAAGAATTGTCTTTTTTTCTCTTTATTTCCCAAGCACATTTAGTATAGTACTTTGCATATGGTAAGTGCTTAATAAATGCTTTTTCACTCATTTATATTATCCTCTTATTTTCTGTGGTTTTCTAGGCCATGTAGAGTAGAAGTATCAAAGGGATTTTGGAGTTAGTCAAATATCAGCTTCTGTGGTGATCCTAAGTGGCCAAACTCATTTCACTGATGAGCTCTGAAGCTCAGAAGCCTTTTAACTGACAAAAAGTACCAGTGGTAAACAAATTATTAGACAAGTTGGAAGGAAACAAGACAACAGATTTCCAAGGACCTGGAGGTTATCTTCAGCTTCTCTTTGTCTATTTCCTGGAATATATTTGTTGTACCATTTGATTCAGGGAATTCTTGGTTCAGGGTTGTGAAAGTTAGACTTAAGTAGGGAGAGCAAGGTTAACCTCTTTTTTTCTTTTTTTAATCTTTTCTTTTATATCTCCTTCATTTCCATATATATCTTTCTCTTTCTCCCCTTCTCCAGAAAGCCATTCATTATAACAAAAGAAAGCGAATAATAAAAAAGGAGGGGAAAGCAGTTCAACCAAATCAAACAACTTCAACCAAGTCTAACAGAATATGCAGTTATAAACCCATAATCTTCTACCTGGAAGAAAGGAAATGCATTTTCTTAGTTTTTCCCAAGAGGTAAAAGCTTCTTGGTCATTATAATCATATAATATTCCATTTCTTTTTTTGGTTCTTTCTGTTTACATTGTTGTGAATATTAGTTTCAAGGTTCTTTTTACTTCACTCTGCATTCTTTTATATATAACCTCAGCAGTAAGATCTTTTAACAGTATTTCAGAATTCAAAAATAACAAATGTCATTAGATAATTCAAAGATTTCACTAATACCTATATCATAAGTAGACCTTAATCTTCGGCTTTTGGCCAAATTATTTCCTTTGGTAGTCAAATATGATTCACAATTATACCGGTAATGTGGGTAGAACCAGCTAACATTTCCTCAACAGACTTATAAACAAAATAATTTGAGTCATTTTTTCTAAACCTCATGCTTATATTACATCACAGAAGTTGTCAAGAAAACCCCATTTCTGAATCTTGTTCAAAATAGAACTCCTTTTCTTTCTATCAATGTCCTCCCCCTTCCAAATCAAATTTTCTACTGCTGTCAAGGATATCACTATCCCCCCAGTCACCTAGGTCTGCAAAAGTGGTGTCATTGTTAACTCCTCACTAACCCTCATACAGCCAGTCTATTTCTGTCTTGTCATTTCTCCCTTCATATCACCTCTCCTCTTAGTCTGTTTTACTTCATTCAAATGACTACCATCTTTGTACCAGGAGTATTATAATGGACTTGTAACTGTTCTTCCTGCCTCAAGCATCTCACTCTCCAAATTGTCATCCATTCATCTATCAAAGCAAAGCTTTTTCTAAAGCACATGATACACCATACATTCTATTACCCAGCTCTACTGGTCTTCTTATGGTTCCCTGAACATCATACTCTTTCTCACAACTGCATATTTGCTTTGGCTGTTACCAGTACCTGGAATGCTTTGCTCCCTTTCCTCCAGTTCTTAATGTCCTTGACTTCATTCAAGACACAGCTCAAATTCTGACTTCTACAAGGCTCCTCTTCTGCCTTCCTAATCTGCTAATATTCTCCTCTTTCAGATTACTTCCACTATTCTATAGAGGAACAAAGACAGAGATAGACAGCATGTACCTAGATTTTTATAAGTTTCTCCCATTATAATGTGGACTCCTTGAGGACAGAGACTACATTTGTTTTCTTCTTTGTGTTCCCAGTCAATGATAAGGATTTTTGCTAGAAAAGCAGTAGAGTTGGAATCTTTGTAGTTATAATAGAAGATCTGATTGCATATACATATATCTTATACTTAAATAGCTATTTGCCTATTGTCTCCTCCATTAGAATGTAAATCCCTGAGGGCATGGACTATGCTTTTCTTTTCTTGATTTAGTACAGTGTCTAGCTTGTAGACTGACTCACCCCTCTAGGTAACATACATTAGTAGAAAGAGTGCCCCTGTCTGGGAGTTCCCTACACCAATAAAACTGTAGATCCCAGCTCTATACTTACCCTGCTATTAGAGCCATAGAATTGTGCTCACTTGAATAGTTACAACCTACTTTTTGCATTCCCCAATATTCTGAGGGATCTTCAGCTAACCATAGCCAGAACTCGTCATCACAGGATTTTGTGATAGGCTATGCTAGTATCAGTTAATAAGAAGGAAAAAGAAGGATCAGTAGAATATTAAAGACACCAGGCACATATCAAGGAGGGAAGGGAGAAAGTAAGCACTGTGCTAAGGACTTACTTACAAATATTATCTCACTTGATCCTCACAGCAACCCTGGGAGATAGGTGCTATATTATCCCCACTTTATAATTTAAGAGACTGAAGCTAATCAAGAATTAAATGACTTGCTCAGGATCTGACAGCTTGTAAGAATCTGAGGTAGAATTTGAACTCAGGTTTTCCTAACTCCAAGCTGGGTATTCTATCCACTGCTGCCACCTACCTGCCCAACACAGTGTGTACTCAACAACTAAGATACATAAAATGTTGCCATTTTGAAATGATACTGAATAGGAGTCCTAAAAGTATTCCTTTAACTGGGATTTTTTTTGAAGGACCATAGGAAACCATTTGGAATGTCTTACATAAATTTGCATGTGGCCTGATATACCTTTTATGAGGAAATATCCTTTTATGAGGAATACCTTATCCTACAAAATTATGCATCAATTTTGCTCTCAATGTTGCTTCTATCAAAGGTCCAGTTTTCTCAGGTTCCTACTTTGAGTTAAGTCATGGAAGAAACTAGACTCTTTTGAACTAATTCATAATACAGCTAGTTGATGTCAATATTTATTGTGTACTATTAATTTTTTTTTATTATTGCTAAGAACAGAAAGTTATGGGGCCCCAGGACAAAAATGAAACTATTCTTGTCCCCGAGGAGTTTACATTACAACATGGAGACAACATATATAGACAGGTTCTTCCAGAAGTCTTAGTATACTTTTAAGCTTTGAGAGTTTTGGGAACTCCCTGTAAATCAGAACAAAAAATATATGTGTTATTATTACCAGGTTTTAGGAGGAAACATACTAACATTGCTTACTTCCTGAATAGAAGGGTCTTTGCATTTCAGAAAAGGCTGTTTGGAGGCTTTAAATCATAAGAATTTGTCTTTAAGGAACAACTAGATGGCTCAGTAGATAGAGAGCCAGGACTGGTAATGGTGACCAGAGGTCCTGAGTTCAAATCTAGCCCCAGGCACTTCCTAACTATGTGACCCCTGGGCAAGAAACTTAATTCCAATTACTGAATCTTTACTGCTCTTCTGCCTTGGAACCACTACTTAATATCCATTCTAAGTCCTAAAATAAAGGTTAAAAAAAAGAAAATTAATCAATCTGAATAAATTCTGTTCTACCTTCTAGGAATAAAACAAGATGTTTTAAATAAGTTTAAAAAAAAAACTGGAGTGCTTTCTCTAGTCTCAGGTCTGGACATTTAAATAGCCAAACTCATGAATCAGTCTTAAAGCATTTACTTCAGTCATGCCCATTGATCCTCCTTAGGCTAACAAGGATCACATTGATTCCTAAAACTAAAAATTATTGATCTTCTTGGTGAACAACCTGCACTCCATTACAGCAGATTGTAGGATTTGTGTTGCTCTTTACACCTAATGGTTTGAAAACGTAGGAATTGATCAATGGTTGCTTTCTCAGCTTACAAAAAGGAGAACTGATTTGTGTCCTTGTTTTCATCATGAGTACTTTCTTATGGAGCAGTCTTTCCAATTTTGTCCCAAATTCTGAAGGAATATGAAAATGGAAAGAGTGAAAAGGAAGGAAGAAATGGGATGAATAGACTTGGGGATGGGGAGAGAAAGCTATTGTTATGATTCTGACCCATCTAGCTGTGTGTTTTTCTGCTGCTCTCTGTTCATTAAATTGGCTGCAATGGTCTGGAAGGCAGCATGCTTTAAATGAGAGAATAACAATAACGGGAAGAATTTTCAAGTCAGGGCTGTTGATAAAACAGTCATCTTGTGGTAAGCAGTGATGCATGTCAGAATCCCAGCCTTAGACAATCAAGGTTATTCATCATGTGGAAAAAATGGGGATCACCTCAGTTTTAAAGATATAATGCCATGCAGATGGTAGCACACATCAATGATGATAATTTCCTTATGTGTCTAACTTAACATCTCCCCCTACCATGTTTCTAGTCATCTTTTAAAATAACTTAGTCCATCTCCATTAGAGGCAATGCAGTGATCCTGAACAATTTGGAGGGAGTTACGAGAAAGAACACCATCCACATTCAGAGGAAGAACTGTGGGAATAGAAAAACAGAAGAAAAGCAACTGCTTGATTACATGGGTCGAGGGGGATATGGTTGGGGATGTAGACTCTAAATGATCATCCTAGTGCAAATATCAATAATATGGAAATAGGTCTTGATCAATGACACATGCAAAACCCAGTAGAATTACTGGCTAAGGGAAAGGGTAGGGGGAGGGGAGGGAGGGAAAGAATATGATTCTTATAACCAAGGAATAATGTTAGAAATTGACTAAATAAAATTTTCAGAAAAAAAGAATGAGAAGAAAAAAATAAAATAAAATTACTTAGTCCAATTTAAGGAGAAAAGATATCTCTCATTTATTTAAATTCCTTTTTCTAGAACTGAATTAGTAAATGGTTATGCTAACTTGCCAGTCAATGAAACCAATTAATTGGCTATGCTATCCATGTGGTATGTGATCTTGATAGCATAGGGTCAATTCAAAACTATTCCGATCTTTGTACACACTATATATTCTGATTCTAAATGTGATTAAGAATGAGGGGGGAAGGGAAGGGAAATAGAGATAGTATGAGATAAGAAAGTGAAAACGGGGCTTGAATTAAGATGACATGGATTTGGGAGCAACTATGTTGCTCAGTGGATTGAGAGCCAGACCTAGAGACAGGAGGTCCTGGGTTCAAATATGACCACAGACACTTTCTAGCTCTGTAACCTTGGGCAAGTCATTTAATCTCCTTTGTCTAGTCCTTACCATTCTTCTAACTTGGAACCAAAACACAGTATGGATTCTTAGAGGGAATGTTTTTTTTTAATGACATGGGTTCTAGTCCTGTTCTAACATTTATTAGCTCTGTGACTATAGGCAAGATACTTACTTTCTTTGAGTCTCAGTGTTGTAAACCTTAAAATTTCTTAGACTTATAATTTCATACTTGAAAAATTTCCTATTGAGAGTGGGAACTCTATTGGAATGTGAACCCCATTGGCATGGGAGGTTCCTCCTCCTCCCTTCTTAAGATTACTTTAGGACAGAAACCTTTTGCTGAACAATGGAAAGGGCTTTGACCTATGCTTAAGCATAGAACAGATATTTCTTTGAGTCATGATTGCTTTTAGAATTGATACAATGGAGATACTTGCAATGACAGAACCAGGTCTTGGAAATTGCAATCTCCATCCTACTCAGTCCTAACAGGATTTAGGAAGGGCTACAGCATAGATCAAAATTTAATTATTCCAATCTCTACCCTACTCAGGGTAACAGGATTTAGGAAGGGCTGTAGCAAAAGATCAAGATTTAATTATTTGAGAATATGACCTTCAACAGACATGTGCAAAGCCACAGACCTCTGGGCGGTCCTGGGTTAAGCTAGAGCCACCATTGGCACAGGGAAGACATGGACAGTGATTGGTAGATGTGAGAACTGAGGGGAGGGAACTTGGATGGTTTCCTTAAAGATAGAGGGGTCTGAGGACTGGGGAGAGGGGGTTGGAGAGTTTTGGCTCTGAGTGGTTGGAGAGGTGCTCTGAGAAGCTTGCTCTGAAGGAAGCTGGAGGTGGAGGCCCTTGAGACTGTTTCTCCATTTTGGTCACGTGAGTAATAGGGACTGATCTCCTTTCTTTGCCCCAGCTATCTAAGGGTTTGGGCCTTTTGGCCCAGCCTAAACAGAAGGGGTATTTAAGCCCTATTCCCTTCTCTCCCCTTTCTCTCTCTCTCTCTCTCTGTCTCTCTCTCTGTCTCTCTCTCTCTCTCTCTCTCTCTCTCTCTCTCTCTAATTCCTTTCTTCCTCCTGTTTGTAATTAAACTCTATAAAAGGTTGACTGCTGACTTGAGTTTTCATTTAGGAATTACATAGCTGAATTCCTTGGCGACCTTAAATTAATATATATCAGTCTTTTAAAGTGATTTCCTTGTCACAGTGTAGATATTTGTAAAACAGAGATAGTCATGCTTATATTACTTACCTAACAAAGTAAACTGATATTTTCTACAGGCCTTTTTCTCATGAAATTTCCTAGAACTGGTCCAAGAAATCCCATTTATGATGATTGCTATTAGATACCTGAAGGCAGCATGATTTAGAGTCAGAATAAGAGCTAGGAAAAGTTTGGTTCTAGTCTCACCTCTGGCTTATATTGGGGTCATATATGACCTTGGATAAATAATTTCATCTCTTAGTACTCTAGGCAATTCTCTAAGACTTAAGTTGCAGAGAAGGCACTGACCTACCTTAGTAGAGAGAGTTCCTTCTTCTGGGAATTCCTTTACCAGTAAAATTCCTATCCCCTAGTCGCATCTCCCCCTATCCTTATTGTGCTATTAGAATCCTATAAAAACAATATGCACTGCTTTTTCTTTATTTCTTTCTTTTTCTTCCTTCCTTCTTTCCTTCCTTCTTTCTTTCCTTCTTTTTCTTTCTTTCTTTCTTTCTTTCTTTCTTTCTTTCTTTCCTCTTCCTTCCATCCTTCTTTCCTTCCTTCTTTCCTTTCTTTCTTCCTTCCTTCTCTCTGTCTCTCTCTGTTTCACTGTCTTTCTATTTGTCCCTGTCTCTATCCTAGTAACATTAAGCATGAAGGAGACAGAGATAAGGAAGAGAGTTTTGAAGATGTTAGTCACATAGGAGGCAATGTGGGAAACATGCTGGGTAATCCTAAGGTGCTATAAAGTATAAGCTAGTATTATATTAGAAATGATTCTTTTCTGTGTATTTCCTCCTGCACAGATCAGCCCTGGTCTCACCCTTCCCATCCCTAGAGGAAAAATAGGAATGAAAAGTAACAAGGGAGAAATGAGGAGACAGAATAGGAAGGAAGCTGGGAGATAGGCAAGCAGAAGAGAATTATAGAAAATATTCAGAAGCCTCCACTAAGGAGAGAATTAAAATTAAATCCCCTCAAAAGAGATCTAGAGGACAATCCTGTCTCTTTCCATTCCCATTTCTAACCCTCCTCAGATCCCCAAATATGTTATGGTCTTCAATTTTGGCCTCTATGTCATGTAGTAGTAGAGTCAACCTACAACTTTGCTCTTATGGTACCACAGTTACATTTTATCATGTACTTTATTGCATTTTTTTCCATGTAAAGATGATTCCAGAAGGGAACTCCTTTAGAAGAGAAAGAATATCTTCTAAACAGTGCAAGGTTTTTATTTACTTTACTTTAAAGTTTTCTTTACTTTAAAGGTTTCATGAATTTTTATATAGATCTGGACTTTAGAACTCTGCCAGTACTATTCTTCAAAGCTATCTTTCATTGCCTGATGCTTTCCTCTCTCTGCTTTTGCTCATGTTGTTTTCTCTGCCTAGAATGTCCTCCCACCCCTTCCTTAACTGCTAAACTCATAATTTAAAAGCCAATTCAAACATTGCTTCCTCCATGAGGCCTCCCATTTCTGGCAATAACTTTTTACTCCTCAGACCACATGTAGTTCACTCTTTTGCAGCTCTAAAAAACTAATAATCTAATATTCTACACCCTTTGCCTCCTGCTCAACATCCAATTTTTCTAAGTCTTGACAATTCTGGTTTCAAAGCATCTTCCACCTATCTTCTTTCCATTTACTTGACCACCAGCCTCATTCATATACTCATCATCTCTCATCTAAATTATAGCATCTGGTCTCCCTGACTGATTTTTTCCCCTTCCCAATTGATTCCCCTTACAGGGGATGTCATTCCCTTGTTTGAGAATCTCCAGTATTTACCCTTGCCTCTAGGATAATATGCAAACTCCTTTGGTTGCCATTTAAAGCCTTTCATAATACCTTTCCTTTTCATCACATTATTTTCCTTCATATCATATTCCAAGCAAAACTTGCCCTTTTGTTACTTCTCATAAAAATGAGGCCCATTTATTTTTTAAAAACAAGTTAATGGACCCCAAGGTAAGAATCTGCCCTAATAAAATATGAGCTCCCCATTAGATGTTTTGTATCAGTGGCATCCCTCATAATCTGACACATAAAGTATTCAATAAATATTTTTGAATGAATAACTAATTATTTGTGCTTTGTCCTCTTCATAGATTTTAAATTCCATGAGATCAGAGAACTTGTGTTATATAAGCCTTTTTCTCCATTAACATCTGGTATAATTCTTTGAATACATAGGGCATGGACATATATATATGAATATATAAAATTCAAATTTTCTTAATTCAAATTGGACTATCCCTACTACCTAGGAACAATTGAGAGTTTCAAGAGAGAAAAATTTCAAAGTTAAGAGGAACTAATCATTCTGTAAACAAATATTTAAGGGTCTGCTCTATTCAAGGCACTGTGCTACAAGAGTGAAAATGCAAACGCAAAAGTAAGATAGTCTCTGTTCTCAAGATATCTATAGTCCATCAGAGGAATATAGGGTATATGAAAGGTGAATGAAACCTTTGAATTTCTGTGGTATCAGTTGTTGATTCTATAGGGATCTGTATGTAGTAAAGACCCTTGTATAGACAAGAAGGTGAAAAAGAGTTAGGGTTATCAAAGAGTGGGAGTAGGAGAGAGGAATGTGTCCAGAGAAGGTCTTTCTCATCTCAAGTTCTAGGCTTTTCAAAGTTGGCCAATCAAAACACTGTCTTATAAAGCAATTGTGTAGATATAGACAAAAGTGGCATAATAGAGTGACAAGAAAGCTGGTCTCTATACCAAGAAGACCCACATTCAAGTTCTACCTGTGATGCATCCTGACTGTGTGACCCTGGGAAAAGTTGCTTAATCTTTCAATGTCCCAGGGTACTTCCAAGATTATTAATTGTGAAGCAGTTGCAGATCTACCTTGTTTTGGGGGATTTTCTCTAGAGGAAGTTCTCTACAACCAAAAAAAAATTAATCCCAGGACTAAGACAAAAGTCAAATGTTAAAAGCTTCTGAAAGATTAAAAAAAGTAATTTGCTTTTGTCAAAAATTAATGCCTCCAAAGTCTCCGGAGTTTTGCTACTGAATGGACCACCTTTTCTTAGAAAGAGAACCCTTCTATGGGAGAATTGAATTGGGAAAATTGAAGTTCAAAGAGGATTTGAATAAGAAAAGTTTGCCCTTTAGTTTGCCCAAAGCTGGTTTTATATAGAGAACCCTCATGCTTGATTATGAATTATAGTGATCTCCAATATTTACAGCTTGGAAAATATTTTCCTCTGACCTGGTGACAACATAACCAGGCTCCTTCGTCACTGGGAGAAACATTCTCCTTTTACCATCAGTTGATCCCTACAGAGTAGTGGTGGTTGCTACACTTGTTGCTCAGACACCCAGAGGAAGGCTCCAACTCCTATCCCTTTCCTATTCAGAACAAAATCTCTGGGGATCCAATTATTTCACTGACTTCTTCCCCTGCAGAGATGCCAGCTCTGTGTGTTATGCACAACATCTATACTTCTCACCAGGGATGTAAGAATCTAAAAGGCTGGATTAGGCTCTATTCTTTTTCTGCTCTTAGAGTCCACATTTCACATCACTAAGAACATAATCCTTTGCAAGTTTTATTTTGATGGGCACAGTAGGCACATGGTGAGTATTAGCTGCTTTGTTTTGCAGATAAGACACGAAGAACATTGAAATTAAGAAACTGAAATGTTAAAATCTCCCCCTTAGCCTTCTCCAGCAAGTACATTAAAATTTTATTAGAAGGTCTAAGTAACCTGAAGTCCTTCCTGATCATTGGATAAGTGATTAAATTTTGACCTAAAGCAAAGTATTTGATTATTCTTTCTTAGCATGCTAATTTTCAGATACTATTATTAGCTATTTAACTGGGCAGACCTTTGTATAAACAGATACAAAAGAGAGACAAACTAGTTTGTTCACAAAAATGGAAGAGAACGGTTGCTGGTATATTTCTTCAACTCATCTATTCAAAACAACATTTTCGCTTGAGAACTCATAGCAAGTTGCCAGGGGATATCTCACCATTTTTTTTCTTTAACACAATCTATAGTCAGTTCACTCTGCCTATGCTGAATCTCTGAAGAATGAGAAAATAGAAAGGTAAAATCTACTCACTGATTTTCTATCTACTTACTTCTTTTGAATCTACCTTCTCCTCTCAATTACCTTATATTAGGGCTACTTTTAAAATGAATCTTGAGGCACAAAAGTGAGTTATTAAGAAAATAAATGGATTCCAAGAAACTGGTTTAATGGATAAGTCAGGGAACCTTGAAAAATTTCATTGGTTTTTAGTGTGCCAACAGAAGATCTTGAATTATGGACCAACAGGGTAAATGTGAGAATAGTTAGTTACTTCCTCCTTTTGGACATTATAGACATAAACTAGACCTTGAACTTAGCAAGATTTAATATATAGTGTTTCAGGGGAAGAGATGAAAATATACCTATCCTAGTTAGATAGCTATCCACATTCTTGAACCAGAAAGTAAGGAACCAGAAAGTAAGATGGAGACATGAATTTTTCTATATTCACATGCAAAGTATACTTAAAACTTTCCCATTGGAAGAGAATTTTGGTAATGGTAGAAATCATCTAGAATGCAATTGTACTTCCTATTAGGGAAAGGGAGAGTTTGAACAAAAGATGGCCATATGTACTATTTTACTATGAGGGAAGAAATTATTTCATAAGTGATTTTTACCAATAACTAAAACATATTCCTGTGCTTTGAATGTCAACCAAAAGTACTGAAGATGTGCTTTTTTAAAGGAAATGTTAGCCATTTTGTGGAATTTTAAAAAATGAATTGTATACCTTCCTGTCATATTTAAGAAAGGAAGTCAAACTTTTTAATGACTCAAGAACATTAAGAACATCCCTTACTATTCTGTAATTCGATAAGACCTCCTCTAGGGCCTATTAAAGTATAAAAGGGCCATTTGTCAAAAAACTTCCAGATTTCTGTCTTTTGAATTCCTGTTTTTCTCTTATCATTTTTCTATCTTCCCCATATTTGACTTCATGCCCTATTCCCTATTCATTTCCATTAGCCCTTTCTTTACATTGCAATATTTCTGATCTGTTATGGGCTAGGAAATCACAAAACATAGGTTTCTTAAAATTGTATGTAAAGATTTCATGGACTCTGAATAAATATGAGTGGTTTCGTGATGTCTACCTTGGCTGTCTATCAGCCCTTTTTGCTTCCTTTATGATTCTTGGTTCTAGATAGCTGAGGCTAATAGTTAGGTGAAAGTGAATTACTATGGTAGATGAAATCTTACCATTCATTTGCCATATTATTTAACAGGTAATTCTAATTTCCAGGAAGTTTTAAGTGCATTCAAACTCTGCATAAGGGATAGAAATAGAGGAGTGGAAATTACCACTTCATGTAGTGAATTTCTTCAAATTTGAGCTATAAAATCAAAACGAAATGTATTCATCATCACCCAATCCTTCTTCCTCCTATCCCTCCACTACAGAAAGATTTGAAGCTTCTTCAAACAAAGAACTTTCAATTATATATACATCAAGGACGTACTTGCTTGTAGTCAAGGAAGGAAACAACCTATTGCTGCCTTTTCAAGTTATTAGTGATCCCCAACTGTTCCTAATTCTTAACTAGTCTAAATCTGTTTTTACCAATCCCCTAACCTTAAATATCTTGTAAAACACAGAGAGCTTTGAGTTAGGGATGAATTTGGGGTAGTGATCCAGTTAGAATCTGGGCACAAAGGTCTGTCTCTTTGAGTTCCCGGCCACTGAGTCTACTGTAAGGAGCTAAGTTGATTAACATAAAAAGTGTTTATAAAGTAAACTCCAGATTGAAGCAGTCAGTTTGTGTTATGTGTGTGTTCATGTGAGTATATAAAAATGTACCATTTCAGTCTGTAGAGAAAATGGAGGTCATTAGACTGGAACTTTGGTTGCCAGTTAGATTGTGGTAGAGTTAATTTACATAACACAAATCTCAGTTATTACTAATGATATTTATCTAGTCCAAAGATGGTATATGCTTACGCTATTATAGATAAGGGTTACTTCTCTGTCTGCAAAAATGTCTAAATACCCTTCTTCAGAAGAAATAAGACCTATAAGTAAAATAAAGGTCTTCATATTCCTCTAAACCATGACACCTCAGTTTTGTTTTGATTCAGTAATAAATGTGTAAATTGGGAGCCATTACAAGATTAGGCAAAAAATACAGATAATAACAAAAGTTAGTCTATCCTCTCCCCTATGTGAATTGGGAGGGGGGTTGGGAATAATTTGTTTGCATGTCAAATGTATTCTATACAATCATTACACCATGCATATATCTAAGATGACTATTTTTTTTCACTGAATTCAGTTTTTTAAGATTTTATAAACTTGTAAAATATTTAAGTATTATTTACAAGGCAATAAGATTTTCCAGAGTATTTGTTAGTATGAGAGAGAAAAATAACTTAATCTTCTACATAGCAGGTACTCAAGATATATTAACTGAATAATTAATATAAGCTTAAGCAAATTACTTTCTTTTTAGATAATAAGGGAAAAGACTTGTACAAGAATATTCATAGCTGCGCTCTTTGTGGTGGCAAAAAAAAATTGGAAAATGTGGGGATGCCCTTCAATTGGGGAATGGCTGAACAAATTGTGGTATATGTTGGTGATGGAATACTATTGTGCTCAAAGGAATAATAAAGTGGAGGAATTCCATGGGGACTGGAACAACCTCCAGGAAGTGATGCAGAGCGAGAGGAGCAGAACCAGGAGAACATTGTACACAGAGACTAATACACTGTGGTATAATCCAATGTAATGGACTTCTCCATTAGTGGCAATGCAGTGATCCTGAACAACTTGGAGGGATCCAAGAGAAAGAACACTATCCACATTCAGAGGGAAAACTGTGGAAGTAGAAATAGAAGAAAAGCAACTGCTTGAATACCTGGGTCGAGGGGATATGGTTGGGGATGGAGACTCTAAATGAACATCCTAGTGCAAACATCAACAACATGGAAATAGGTTGGACACGTGTAATACCCAGTGGAATTGTGTATTGACTATGGGGAGGAGAGGGAAAGAATATGATTCTTGTAACCAAGGAATAATGTTCTAAATTGACTAAATAAATTAATTTTAAAATTACTTTCTTTTTTCTTTAAGTATCCAGTCCAAGAGAGGAGATCAGTAAGGGCTAGGCAATTTGGGTGACTCTCCCAAGGTCACACAACTAGGAAGTATCTTGAGGCTGGATTTGAACCCAGGTCCTCCTGACTCCAACTCTGGACATTCTATCCACTGTATTATCTAGCTGACCCTAGTCAAAGGAATTTCACAGAATACTTAAGAAAAAGTATATAGGGGCAGCTAGGTAACACAGTGGATAGAATGTCAGGCCTGGTGATGAGACGTACTGGGTTCAAATTTGGGCTCAGATATATCTTAGCAGTATGATCCTTGGCTAGTCACTTAACCCCACTAACCTAGCCCTTACCATTCTTTTTAGAAACAATACTTAGTGTCAATTCTAAGATGGAAGATAAGAGTTTTTAAAAAAGTCTATAGGCAGCTCATCTACTAGTAGTCCTTTTAAAACTGACTGGTCAACATCCTTTATCAGTTTCTTATCAAAGACTGCATACTTATCAAATTTGTGAATGGCAGAAAACCTATAACAAAGCTGCTCTTTGCAAGTAGAGAATGTTTCATTCTTCATAATGGCATCCCACATGTTTGTCACATAGTAGATCCTCAATAAATACTTTTTGATTGATTGATGTTAATCAAGAAAACTGGAATTCCAAAAGATGTTCATGAGCTGAAAGTGCCAAAATGCAACTTAAATGTGGAAAAACATAAAATACTGTGCCTAGATTTTAAAAATCAAGGAGCAATGATATCTTTTTTTAAAACCCTTACCTTCCATCTTGGAGTCAATACTGTGTATTGGCTCCAAGGCAGAAGAGTGGTAAGGGCTAGGCAATGGGGGTCAAGTGACTTGCCCAGGGTCACACAGCTGGGAAGTGTCTGAGAACAGATTTGAACCTAGGGATTTCCCATCTTTAGGCCTGGCTCTCAATCCACTGAGCCACCCAGCTGCCCCAGCAATGATATCTTTTTCAAGGAATGGAATACATTTTTTAAAGATACAGGAAAAGCAAAGAGGAAAAAAATCCCTAATTTTCTCTTTCCCTGAGAAATTCTTTGGACGATTTCTCCCAAAGAGAATTCTAACTCTACTGGGACAAGCAATTTAAAAGATTGCCCTTGAAATAAAGCCAAAATAATTGTGTTCTCTTAGATTTAGATTTGTTCTTTTTTTAAAAGCTACTTTTCTCATCAAATTTTTAAAAATTTTCTCAGTTTAAGGAATAATTGTCCAAGTCTTAGAGAATTTTCATCTGAGAGCTAAACATAATCATTATTTCTGAGTATTTTTTAGACTAGCCTTGTAACATCTTTTTTTTATTGATTCATTTTACTTTGGCATAGCAGACTCTTCCTATTAAATACCCAAAAAGTGCATTTCTTGAAAATGATTAAGCAAATTAAAAAAAAAACTAACAGACTACAAATGATAATACATATGACTTCACAGTTTCAGAATATATTTAGAAATATAAATCAATAATCATTTTAAGGCAAGTACTGATGATGACTTTCTATTGTTTTTCAGTTGTGTCCAGCACTTCATAACCCCATTTGGAGTTTTCTTAGTAAAGATACCGAAGTGGTTTTCTAATTCTTTCTCCACCTCATTTTGCGAATCAGGGGACTAAGGCAAGTAGGGTTAAATGATTTGGCTGGCTAGTGTCTGAGGCCAGATTTAAACTCAAGAAGATGAGTCTTCCCAACTTCCCAACTCCAACCCCAGCACTCTTTCTACTGTGCCACCTAGCTGCCCCATCTCTCATTAGTACAGAATATCATACAAAAGAATATCCCAACATACTTATAAGCATATGATATATTTTAAGAATTATATTAGAGCAAAACAACTTTTTAAAAATAAATATATTCAAGAACAAACTTAAATTTTTTTCCCACTTAGGATAGAGCTTCTTAAACTTATGAATACTTAACAGCTCCATTTGTAAAGTTCCAAACAACTTAATAAGTATTTAATTCCTAATAATTTTTAGCTATTTGGGAAAAAATGCATACATTGAAAGAAAAATACTTTTATTTCCTTCTTAAATAGTCAGAATTGTTCATCAGTAGGATGACTAGACATTGGACATCAGTAGAATGGCTAGGTATTGTGTAACTTCTCAAACTTAAAAATCAATTGGATATCACATCCTCTTTATTTTCTTTTCTATCCTGATTTCCCTGAAACTTTTGCTTTTTTAATCAGTGACTACCAAAAACCCATTTTTAAAAAGATACATCATAATAAAGTTTGAGAAGTAACTGGCATAGTGGGAAATACAAATAGATAAAACAAAATTAATATGCATATATATATAATTTGAAGGTGTGGTCATCAAAAGGAATATAGCTTGATATAATGTTGAAAATGTGAACTACATCAAGTTAGTAGGTAAAGCAGTGTCCAACAGATATCTAGGATTGCTGTTTCTACCCCAAATTTAAAATATCATACAGTATCCCTGTGAGTTTTCTTTGGTGCCCCAGGGGGAGCAAGAGTGCTCAGTTTGGGAACCCTAGAAGATACTGAACCAAACAAAGTAATTTAACCTAATTGAATTCCACAAAACTTGCTGATTCATTTTTTGTACTTCATAAAATCTTCCCTTGAGAAGGGTATACTGATTAATTTGTGCTGTTTGGCAAATATTTTGTAGGGTTTCCTGCAAGGCTATCACTAATTCTAAAATCATAGATTTGATCAGCCTGGTCAATGGCCTCTCATCTCAGGAAGGAAATTAGTAAATATGTAAGGTTTCTTAAATTGGTATCCTTTAATTTTGACCAAATCTTTGTCCATTGCTTTTGGAAAATGATAGAAATTCACCTCCTTCTAACATTCCTTAGATTAGACACATTAGCACTATCCTCCAAATGCACTGCTTCTCCTTTTAAGCAAAATTATCTTGGGCTGTAGTCTAAAAAAACCTGAAACTTGGGTAGCAGGAATCGAAGAAGAGGGACCAGAGTTGGGATATGGTTGGGATTCTTCCATGGTTTTGCCAGAGATCTTGTTGGGCACAATGTTATGAGTGAACAGAATTAGATGAAAAAGAGTCTGCTGTGAAGCAGTCAAAAAGTTTTGAGTTCATAAAGGACATGAGAAGTAAGATGAGTCATATGCATAGAAGATGAGATGAAAGATCTGACTGTCAAATGTAAAGTCCCAGAGGGAGACAAAGAAAAAGAAGGCAGGGAGTGAAGAGGAGGGTAGAATGGTGAGAAGTTGATAATTGTCAAGTCTATCAAGGACTAGGAGCAAATGGATCTGTCAATACCTTGCATTTCAGTTTTAAAAAATTAAGAGTTAAAAAGATATAAGGATGTAGGCAGAATTGATCACCCAAACCCAAAGTAAAACTGCATAATGGGCAAGGTCAATAGAAGAGCCTAAAATAGGTTTCCTGGAGAAGAAAATAGCAAAGCATCCCAGTATCTTTGCAAAGAAAACCCAAATGGTGTCATGAAGAATTGGATTCAACAGAAATGACTAAATGACAACAAAATAGATCTCACACTGCCATGCTTTAAAAAGTTGAGTATTCTGGTAACTTTCAAAACAAGGATTCCTAACCTGGGCTTCTCATTTACTCTTAAGTGGTCTGTGCTTTTGAATGGGGAAAAATATATCTTAATTTTAACTGTCATTGATTTTCTTAATAGTCATGTATTTCATTAATTTAAAACTGTTTTTTCTGATAAGAGATCCATAAGTTTTACCATACTGCCAAAGAGGTCCATGACCCCCCCAAAAAAAGATTTAGACTCTTTGCTTTGAAGTTTTGTATGTGCAGAACCTATCCCCATGATGGCCACAGTTATAGAAAGTTACTATTCATCTCTGCTTAGAACCAGAACTTAACAACCATAATTTTTGTACCTTGGCCAATTGGTACAAAATATACTCTTTATTGAGGAAGGGTGGGAAACAGAGATCCAAGGACACTAGTATGAGATTGCTGTTGGGGAGGCCACTGTACCAAGTTGGAGAAGAGGAGTAGAGGATGAGAAAGAACAACCCAACTTGCCATCTGAAAGCTTATTTTCACCAAGTAGATTTGCTAACTAGGTACTAAGGTCTATTGTTTCTTTACAAGCTCTGAGGTGATTGTCCCACCTCTGCTATTGTTTTCCCTCTGCTTCCCCCTAAATTGGAACCAGTTTTGTCCAGCTGGTAGAAAAATGCATCCCCAAAAGAGAGAAGCTGATCTGAGGAATACAAACCTGACAATATTGCTTTATATCTAGACATTTGAGAACTCAAGTACCAAGTTATCAGAGATTAATGATTTATGGTTGGATTTACCTGTTAAATAGATGCATAAAGGTCATATAAATAATTTTTAAAATTTTTTTCAATTAATAAGCATTTATTAAATGCTTCTCTCCTCACCTCAACTAGGGAACAGGAAGTTAGGAAACAAATAGTTAATCAAAATAAATTATAACCATGGCTATGTCCAAAGATGTATCTCATTGAACATATTTAAGTCTATAACCTTTCATCAGAGAAGAGAAGGGAATATAGCATCTACTATGTCTGGCACTGTGATAAGAGTTTTTACAAATATCTCATTTGATCATTACAGAAACCCTATGACGGAGGTGCTATTATTATTGTCATTTGATAGTTGAAACTGAGACAGACAGAGGTTTATTGGCTTACCCAGAACCACACAGCTAGTAATGTTTGAGGCTGGATTTGAACTCAGGTTTTCCTCCTTAGCCCAGTGCACTGCTCCATCAGCAGCTTCATCAGTCCTCTGAGATCATTATTAATCATCTTTTCTTTTTAAAGATATTTTATTTTCCCAATTACATGTAATAACAATTTTCAACAAACGTTTTCCAAAATTATAAGATCCAAATTGTATCCCTTCCTCTTCTTTCCTCCCCACTCCTGGAAATGGTAAACAATTTGATTAGGGTTATACTGGTATTATCAGGCAAAACATACTTCCATTTTGATCATTGTTGTAAGAGAATATACTCATATAAAACAAAAATCCCCAAATAAAAACACAAATAAACTAAAGTGAAAAATAGTATGTTTTGATCTGCATTCCAACTCCAACAGTTCTGTCCCTGAAAATGGATAGCATTCTGTGTCTTAAGTCCTTCAGAATTGTCCTACATCATTGTATTGCTGAGACTAGCTAAGCCTTTCACAATTGATCATCAAATGTTATTGTTCTTACTGTGTACAATGTTCTCCTAGTTCTGCTTATTTTATTCTTCATGTAGTTCATGTAGGTCTTTCCAGCTTTTTCTAAAATCATCCTTCTCATTTTTATTAATCATCTATCTTACTTAAGTTTTTAAATGTTGTTCTAAAATGTTATAATATCAATTGTTCTGCTGGTTCTCCTCATTTCACTATGCATCAGTCAACTCAAATCTTCTCAGGTTTCTCTGAAACTATCACCTTCTAATGTTAGCTGAGTAGCACAGTGGTTAGAGAGCTGGGTTTGGAGCCAGGAAGTCCTAGTTAAATCCAGCCTTAAACACTTACTAGCTGTGGGACCCTGGGCAAATCACTTAACCTCTGTGTCCCACCATTTCTTCAATTGTAAAATGAAGATAATAATAGTAGCTAACTCCCTGGGCTATTATAAGGACCAAATAAGATATGTGTAAAGCTCTTAACAATGCATGGTATATAGTAGGTACTTTATAATTGCTTGTTTCCTTCCTCCACGAATTTGAAGAATTTTAAGAGTATTGAATGTCATTTCAGAATCATCTCAAATAGACCTGCTTGATTATTAAGGAAATTTTTGACCTAATAATTGAATTTGAAAGGAACTAATAGGTTAATAGTACATGTCTATCACAAATTCATACTGAGTCACTCCTTCTGTCATCACAATCAACTCTTGGTGACTCAGAAACTGGCCCTATTCTTTAAAGATCATCCAGTCATTGATTTTCCTCTATTTTTTTCCAAACCATTTGCTTTACACTATCAGATATTTAGAAGGAAGTTAAATTTAAATTGGTGAATCTAAATAATGTTTATTAAAAGAAATAAAATATACATTAGGGAAGAAAAATTTAAAACAAATTGTCCAAAATGTCCAGGATTAGATTTAGAGTTATTAGTAAAAAAGTAATATCTCTATTAAGAAAGTCATAAAAGCTCATGCAGTCATGGACTACATCAATAACAGCACAGTATCCATAATGGGGAGATAATAATCCAATTGTATTCTGTCTTGGTCATACTACATGTAAAAAAATGTGTCAACTGGACATAGAAGTGCACACCTGGAATCTTTCTTCACAGAGAGCCTAAGCTTGGCAGATTGTTTGAGCTTGACATTCCTGAAATATAGTGGATTAAAGCACCAAATCTGGAGCCAATATGGCAGATTCTCAGGAGCAAGAGATCATCAGGTTGCCTCAGGGTAGGTAAAAAAGTCCAAGTCAGAAACAAAGCAACTGCTCAAAGCCTAAATGCTAAATAATCAGTAATGAGAATCCATCTATAAGTGATTACTGCAACTCCAGCCTGGATGAGATAGGGAGACCACTGTCAAAAATAAAAGAAAAAAGAAAATATATGTCTAATTCTAGGCGTCACATTTTTTGTTATTCATTTCAGTTGTGTCCAACTCTTTGTGACTCCAGTAAGGGAGATTTTCTTGGCAAAGATACTGGAATGGTTTGTCATTTCCTTCTCTAGCTCACTTTACAGATGAGGAAACTAAGACATACTTTAAATGACTTGACCAGGGTCACACGGCTAGTAAATGTCTGAGGCCAGATTTGAACTCATGAACTTGAGTTTTCTTGCCTCCAGGGCCAGAACTCTATCCTTTGTGCCAAATGAATCGGAGCATATTTTAAAAACAGTGACTAGGATAATGAAAGACCTCAAAACCATATCATACATGAATTAGATGAGAGAACTAGCAATATTTAGACTAGAGATGGGAAGAAGCAAAGAAGGGAAGGGAATATACATTTATATAGTACCTATTGTGTGCCAGACACTGTTTTTTTTTCTTTTTTAACAAATATCTTACTTAATACAACAGAGACATAAAATCTGTTTTCAAGTTTTTGAAAGGATTCATGTGGAAAAGCTATTATGTTTGTTCTACTGGACTCTAGACAGTAGATGAAAGGATCAGTGGGTAGAAATTAAGAGGGAGCATATTGAGGACAGCTAGGTTGCTCAGTGGATTGAGTCAATTGATTAGAAATGGGAGATCTTGGGTTCAAATCTGGTCTCGGACACTTCCTAGCTTTTAAAGCCTGGGCAAGTCACTTGACCTCCATTGCCTAGCCTGTACCACTCTTCTGTCTTAGAACCAATAAAGTATTAATTCTAAGATGAGAAGTAAGTTGTTTTTTTAAAGAAGGGACATTTTTCAGCATAAGACAATGAAAAAGTTCATAGCTATTGGAGCTGGCAGAAACAAGAATGGCTGTCTAATGGGGAGGTAGACTAGTGAACTATCTTTGGAAATCTTCAAAAGGAAGATGGAGGACCAATTGTCAGGAATGTCATATATAGAAGTGGATGTAAGTTAAATCTGATAAACTCTGAGGGTCCTTCCCACTCTTTAATTTGATGAGTCTATGAAAGAGAATATATTCCAACAATAGAATCCTTTGTCAAGTCTATAATCAGAAATAGAAATAGCATAAGGCAAAGGAAAGTCCCAGGACACCAGAGGAACAAGGTTAAATAATAACTAAAAATCTCAAAGTAAATCAACCTGAAAACTTGTCTTGAAGTCTCAAAGAGGATAAGAACCATTTGAGGTATGGAAGGTGTTCTGTGTGGAAGGAATCTGTCAATAAATCTAAGCTAGACCAAAGTAGGTAGACTCTAGGTCTTGCAAAAAGCCAGTAACAAAAAGATATAGGCTTTTTTGCCTCCGAAAGTTGTTGAGATTAAATCCCTAAGCAGCTTTATTATCAGAAACAACACTTAAGACACAAGCACTGACATCCACAAGAGCCATTCTCCTATTTCCCCTAAAATGACTAGTGAAATTGAATCTTTAAATCCAATCTAGTAGGTCTAGTATAAGTATTAGAACCCATTACACCACCAAAACAAAACACTTTTCACCTATGTATGCTGACCCATGTAATTCCTTTCATAGGAGAAAAGTCTTTCATGCTATAATTATTACCAAATTCCTCAATCTAAAAACATTTCATTTGATTTTTTTAAAGGAAATGTCCATTTTTCCCAGTGTTTCCCCATCCTCTATGTCTATCCTCACATTCACCTTTGAAGGTCTAGTATGTTTTGGTGTGGCAATCAATTTCCTCTGCTTTTTTCCTCTTTTCTTGCACTTATGGGCTGCCATGTTGATTGATTTAAAGGGTTTCCTTTTCCTGTGCTCTCAGAGGCAGGATTGGGTACTTAACCTGGAATAAAATAGAAATGAGTTCAAATGTGGCCTCAGACACTTGCTAACTGTGTGACCCTGGGCAAGTCACTTAACTGAAGTTTTCTCAACTAAAATGGAATAATAATAGCACCTTGCTAGGGTTGTGGAGAGTATAAAATGAAATAATATTTGTAAAGAATTTAGCAAGATGCCTGGCATATGGTAAGCATGATCTAAAGACATTCTTTTCATTTTTTATTATACATATACCTTTAGTAACTATTGTCCCTTCTCCAAAACATTAATTAATCTCTAGATAGGGAGGGAGCATAGTAGAATGGAAGAATTCTAGAATCAGAAGACCTGAGTTGAAATTGGTACCTCTAATACTTCTCTGAGTCTAATTCTGCAGCTTATTTTGGGATTTTCCTTATCTGTAAAATGAGGGGATTGTGGTTTCTCATGTCCCTTTCAGCTCTAGAGCAAAATTTTACTTTGGGTAGGGATTATCCTCCATTTCTAATCTAGAAGTTATCTCTTTGGCTATCCAACTCCTTGTTATCATAAATATAGATTACTCCCAGCCAAAACAAAAACCAGTTTTCCTCCAGCTATAAGGCTTAGTTCTACCCCAGGCTGGCCACATACATATTTAGAAATTATAAGGTGATGGGAGTGGAAACACCGAGGAAAAGCAACTGCCTGACTACAGTGGTTGAGGGGACATGACAGAGGAGAGACTCTAAACGAAACTCTAATGCAAATATTGACAACATAGAAATGGGTTCGAATCAAGAACACATGTGACACCCAGTAGAATCACGCGTAGGCTATGGGGGGTGGGGGAGAGGAAAAGAAAATGATCTTTGTCTTTAATGAATAATGCTTGGAAATGATCAAATAAAATATTATTTAAAAAAAAAAGAAATTATAAGGTGACATGGGAGAGAAAAAGTGTGGAAGGCCCTGCTTCATTTGGTGGATTCTGGCAGCACCTCTTAGTTCTGATATTTCAGTTCTAATTGTGGTCAGGCTGACAATTCAATTCAATAAACATTTGTTATATTCCCACTACTGATCAGGCACTTTGCTAAATGCAAGGGATACAAAAGGAGTCGGAAGATGATCCCTGCACTCAAGGAGTTTACAATCTAATGAGAGAGATAACATGGAAACAAATATATGTTTAAAAAAAGCTATATTCAAGATAAAGAGAAAATAAAAGAGGAAAAGCACTAGGACTGAGGGTGATAGGTTAGGAAGAGCTTCCTGTAGAAGGTGGGATTTCATTTGGGACTTAAAGGCAGCCAGAAAAGTCAGTATTCAGAGCAGAGAATGTAGAACATTCCAGGCATGGGGGAACAATTAGAGAGAATGCCCAAAGCAGAGAGATGGAGCATCTTGTCTATGGAACAGTCAGGAGGCTTAATCTATTGCTAGATTAAGAAGTAAATGTTGGGCAGTATGATATTAGAAAACTACAGGAGGGAATTAAATCATAAAGAACTTCGAATGCCAAACAGAGCATTGTATGTTTACTCCTAGAGGCAACAGGAAGTCACTGGACTTTATTAACTTGGGGGTAGGAGGTGACATGATTGAACCTGAATTTTAGGAAAATCACTTTAGTGACTGAATGGAAAATGGATTGGAGCGTGGAAAGACGTCTATGGCAACAATCAAGGCACTGGGTGATAAGTGCCTGCAGTAAAGTGGTGGTAGTGTCAGAGTAGAGACAGGAGTTTATTGCAAAGTTAAACTCAACAGGAATGGTCAACAGCTTGGATATTGGGGGGGGGGGGTTGAGAGATAGTGAAGAATCCAGAATGGCTCCTAAGGTATTACCCTGAGAGAATAAGAGGATACTGTTGCCCTCTATAGTAAGAGGGAAGAGATTAGGGGGAAAGATACTGAGTTCTCTTTGGACATAGTGAGTTTCAGATGTCTAACAGATAACCACTTCAAGATGTCTGAAAGGTAGTTTGAGATGTGAGATCAAAAGTCAACAAAAAAAATGGTGGCAAGATGAATAGCAACAATCCCCCTGTTCTTCTTTAAGTGGAAATTAAGTAGTCTGTGCCAGCATCAATATGCATGTGTATACAGTCAAGAAAAGTGGAAAAAACATTTGAATGCCACATCATCTTGGAAAGAACTTTTGGTTACATCATCATTCAAATGAGGGAGATTTGAGTGCAACTCTTTGTGTAGAAGATTAAACCATAACTAAGAGGGAAGAGACAGAGTAAACTGGCAAAAGTGAAGCATCTCCTCTGCCCCCCACCAAATTGGGTTAAAAAAGTATGTTTGTTTATAATTCCTACCATTTCCATGGAGAGACTTTGTACAACTTCCAAACTAACCATAGAGTTGAGCCTAGTCAGGAATTTCCGTGGGATTTTATTATAGGGTCTATGGTAAACTGATGAGGAAAACTAAGAGCAACCATTAAAACAGATCAAACCTCAGAATACAGGTAGATTAACAGAGTGACTAATAAGCAAGCCCAGATCTTCAGGTTTAGCCTTGAGTTTCCCTTCTCTCATAGGAAAAGTTTTAATGGCAATAGTATAAAGAGTCCCTTCTGTCTTTTACAAGTTAACTCTGCATTCTGCTGTTATAGAGTTTCAGATCTATCCAAATAAATATGATGAGGAGTATAATTATCTTGAATAAACAAAGCAATGGATGGCAGCCTACACACCTACCCCTATGATGCAAGTTCTATACTTAAACTACTCCACAATAATATTATTTCATCTAAGGGAAGAGCTGAAGACAACTAGAGTGTCTGTGTCCCACAGTCACTGACTGCATGGGTCCCATAATATTGAAAGAGGTATGACTGAGAAAATAAAAAGCTCACAGGATCTTGTAAAAGACATAGCAACTGCTGGGTTTTGACAGTCATCCTTGCCAAAATGTACCCTATGCCTGTGATCTCAAGCATGTTACAATACTGTTGAATACACAAGACTTTCTATGGAGGGGGTGGGGGGGGCAGGGGGAATATAAGGAGAGATATTCAGGTAAGCAAACTCCCTAAAGTTTTACTGTCCTATCACAAAAAGATCTCATCTCTCTCTCTGTCTGTCTCTGTCTCTGTCTCTGTCTCTGTCTCTCTCTGTCTCTCTCTGTCTCTCTCTCTCTCTCTCCCCCCACTCCCTGTCCCTTTCTCTATTCTTTCTTTATTTCCTTCCTCCATTCTTTCCTCCCTTCCTTTCTCCCTCCTTTCCTCCCTCCCTTCCTTCCTCCCTTCTCTCCTCTCTTCCTTTCTTCCTTCCTTCCTCCCTTCCTTCTTTCCCTTCCTTCCTTCCTCCCTCATTTCTCTTCCTTTCTTTCTTTCAATATTCCTTTCTTCCTTCCTTCCTTCCTTCAGTCTTTCTTTCTTTTTCTTTTTTCTTCTTTCTTCCTTCCTTCCTTCCTTCCTTTCTTTCTTTCTTTCTTTCTTTCTCCTTTCCCTTCTTCCTTCCTTCCTTTCTTTCTTTCTCTCTTTCTTCCTTCCTTTCTTTATTTCTCTCTTCCTTCCTTCCTTTCTTTATTTCTCTCTTCCTTCCTTTCTTTCTTTCCTTCTTTCCTTTTTTGTCATTATATAAATGCATACATTTACTATATTCATGTATATGTATCTATGTGTATATACATATGCTTTCTTTTTTTTAAACATTATTTTATTTGGTCATTTTCACACATTATTCATTGGAAACAAAGATCATTTTCTTTTCCTCCCCCCTCCCATAGCTGATGCACAATTCCACTGGGTATGACATGTGTCCTTGATTCGAACCCATTTCCATGTTGTTGGTATTTGCATTAGAGTGTTCATTTAGAGTCTCTCCTCAGTCTTATCCCCTCCACCCCTGTAGTCAAACAGTTGCTTTTCCTCGGTGTTTTTACTCCCACTGTTTATCTTCTGCTTGTGGCTAGTGTTTTTTCTCCTAGATCCCTGCAGATTGTTCTGGGACATTGCATTAACCCTAATGGAGAAGTCCATCACCTTCGATTGTACCACAGTGTATCAGTCTCTGTGTACAATGTTTTCCTGGTTCTGTTCCTTTAGCTCTGCATCACTTCCTGGAGGTCGTTCCAGTCTCCATGGAATTCCTCCAGTTTATTATTCCTCTTAGCACAATAGTATTCCATCACCAACATATACCACAATTTGTTCAGCCATTCCCCAATTGAAGGGCATCCCCTCGTTTTCCAATTTTTGGCCACCACAAAGAGTGCAGCTATGAATATTCTTGTACAAGTCTTTTTCCTTATTATCTCTTTGGGTCCTTCTTTCCTTTTAAAAAAACCCTCACCTGCCATATTAGAATCAATGTTCTATATTGCTTCTAAGGCACAAGAGTGATAAGAAATAGGCAATGGGGGTTAAGTGACTTGCCCAGAATGACACAGCTAAGAAGCATCTAATGTCATATTTAAACCCAGGATTTCTGGTCTCTAGGCCTGGCTTTCAAGCTGCCCCTTCTCTCTTTTTCTGCTTGCCTGTCTGTCTCTCTATCTCTTCTATTGATTCTCTGAGTACATGATAAAAGTAGGGGAAGAGGTGAACCTGAAGACTTCTTAGGCCTGACATTTGAGCCCTATTCAACCATCTAATTTTGTGGGAGTGGTTAATTTTATTTTCTGGGGAAGATATTGTATACTAACTGAGTGGTACAATGGATAGAAGGCTAGAACTAGAATCAGGAAGACCTGAGTTCAAATGTTACCACAGACATTTTCTACCTATATGACCTGGGGCAAGTCACTTCAACTTTTCTTCACCACTCCTCTATAAAATGTGGATAATAACTGTACCAGAATTGTTGTGAGGATAAAATTAGAAAATATATGTAAAGTATTTTACATGCCTCAAAATGCTATATAAATGATGACTAGAATTATAATAATCAGTATAAGGGAGATTACAAAGTTGGAATGTCCTAGAAAATACATCTCATACATAAAATAATCTAATAAATTACAAATTGCATTTGTTGTGGTTGTTGTTGAATCATTTTTTCACTCTTTTCCAACTCTTTATCACCCCATTGGGGATTTTCTGGGCAAAAATACTGGAGAAGTTAACTATTTCTTTCTCCATATCATTTGACAGATGAGAAAACTGAGGCAAGCAATATTAAGTGACCTGCCCAGGGTCCTCCAGCTAATAAATATCTGAGGCCAGATTTGAACTCAGTAAGATGAGTCTTCCTGAGTTAGGTCCTGCACCCTTTCCATTGCACCACCTAGATATCTTGTTTTGAACTTGTCATACATTTTTCCAGGGGGAAAAAAAATCTCACCTTAAAAATTCCCTGAATCACCAAATCTGGATGACTCAGCACCCAGTCCTTTTATATGTCATGCTAGGATATTATCCTTTCCCTAAGACTATTCAAACTCTTGGAAACAATGCAAGTACTGTCAGAAAAGCACAATGAAAAATACAAATACCATAAGCACTGATTCTGTCAATATAGAATAAGTAGTGATCTGGTGTAAAGCTGACCTTGGAAGCAGGAAGATTTAGGTTCAGCTTCTGATAACTATGACATTGAGCAAGACATTTAATCTCAGTGCCCTACTCAGACCTATAAACTTCATTCTATAAATTTCAGAGAAGGTACCAACATGCATTGGTAGAATTTCCTCATTTGGGAGTTATTTGGGACCTCTTCTTCTATTTCTTAACCTCTCTTCTACCCTAATAATTGGGGAATTTTCTTCTATAAGAATTATCCTGGAGATAGCTATGCGAATCAGTGCATTGAAAGCCACATCTAGAGAAAAGAGGTCCTGGGTTCAGATCTGACCTCAGACACTTCCCAGCTGTGTGACCCTGGGCAACTTACTTGATCCCCATTGCCTAAGTCCTTACCGCTCTTCTGCCTTGGAACAACTACACAGTGTTGATTCTAAGATTGAAGGTAAGAGTTTTTAAAAGGAGTAATTCCTATTTACCCAATATGTAGGCCTTTTTTCTATATCTAATAACTTCACTCACTTGTGGGGAGAAAAATCCCTCCATTCCAACTCAGTGCAAGTTAGTCAAGCTAACAGTTCATAATATTCACTGCATCACTGGTAGTAAATGTTGTTGGCTACAAGAAGAGAATTAGAACTCCCCATATTCTTTCTCTGTGAGCAAACAACTCACTGTTTGGATCACAGGGAGGATGTGATGGAGTTAGCGGTGGAATATTTTTGTAAGATTGGCAGAGTAGTATTGATACCTATTTATGATATGGAGTCAATGAGTTCTTAAAGGCTTTGTCTATGGACCATAAGTTCTAGCAGGTTCTAACAAGCTCTATACTTCAAATATAACCATTGATGAATTTTGTAGAATATCTATCATTGAAGAAGCAGTCTACTGCAGTCTTAAGAAGATAATCACCAAAAGGTTAATCACCACATAATTAATTTTTCTGATTAAGACAAAGAGTACCTCCTACTGAGAAATTGAGATATTTTCATAGAAATCTGTGGAGGGAAGAGTAGCTAGGTGGCTCCATAGAAAAAGAGTCAGACTTGGGGAGAGAAGATCCTGGGTTCAAATCTGTCCTCAGACACTTCCTAGCTATGGACCCTAGGTAAGTTATTTAACCCAAGTTACTTAGCCATTACCAGTCGTCTCCAGCTTTGGAACAACTATTTGATGATTCTAAGATAAAGGGAAAGAAAGAAGAAAAGAAAAGAAAAGAAAGAAAGAAAGAAAGAAAGAAAGAAAGAAAGAAAGAAAGAAAGAAAGAAAGAAAGAAAGAAAGAAAGAAAGAAAGAAAGAAAGAAAGAAAGAAAGAAAGAAAGAAAGAAAGAAAGAAAGAAAGAAAGAAAGAAAGAAAGAAAGAAAGAAAGAAAGAAAGAAAGAAAGAAAGAAAGAAAGAAAGAGTTATAGAGGGGAAATTAGATTATAAATAAATCATCATCATAGTATAATATAGAACAAACCAGCTTTCTTCAGTTCATTGTTTAAGAGGCTGTATGCCTTACACTACTGTATGCCTTAAGATCTTCTTTAAAACCTCCTGCTGGAGACCAAATGATACAAAAGAACTGACATAAAAATGAATTGAAAAGTCTCTGTAATGGAAGTCCACTACAGATCTTCCCGTGTTGTTTCCTATTTACCTATATTAAAGACAGAAACAAGGTACCACAACACTAGTAAAGACCCAGAGAAAGAAAAATGTTGTCCCAATTTTCAAACACAGGAAAAATGGGACCTGATATATTATTAAAGAAATGATTAAAGAATATCTAAATAGAATGCAATCATCACAAAGACAGATCATGCTGGAGTGGCCCCATTTCCTTTTTTGAGAATGTTACTAGGTTAGTAGATTAAGGAAATTCTGTAGATATTGTAGTCTCTCAAGTTATTCTTGTAGAAAAGATAGAGAAGTATGGTCTAGACAATGGAGTCGAATTGGATGAATGGTTTGACCAAACAAATAGTAGTTATTAATAATTTGATGTAAACTTTGGTGGGGAGAAAATATCTGGTTGAGTGCCTCTAGAATATGTGATTATTCCTGTGCTGCTTAACCTTTTTTTTAAATCAAAGATGTGAATTAGCATACATGGCACACTTATCAAATTTGCAGACAATACAAAGGTAAGAATAGATAACATGACAGCTAACATCAGTATCCAAAATTATCTCATTGGGTTATTGTACTGAACCTAATAAGATGAAATTAATTTGGGATGATAAATGTAAAACCCTACACTGAGGTTCAAAAAACTTCAGAAGTGCAAATGGGGAAGGTACACGATGGGAGCAGGGTATATATCAGTGTTTTGCGAATCTGTATGTGCGGGGAGTGGGGGTGGAGGGAAGTTACTTAACTAAAAATTCAAGAGTGGCTGACAATATGACATGACAGCCAAGAGAGCTAACAAGATCTTATATCTCATTAAGAACAGAACAGTGTCTAGATATAAGAAGATGAGAGTCTCTTTGCTTTGCACAGACCACACGTGGAATATGGTGTTCAGTTTTTGGTGACCACATTTTGTAAGAATGTTGATAAATGAAAGTATCTGGCAGGGATTGGCCAAAATGGAAAAGGGCCTTGAGATGATATTATATGTATAAAGTTATTTGAAAGAACTAGGGATATTCAGTTAGGGGGAAAAGCCATTGAGGAAATTATATATCTATGTATATGTGCACATATATTCAGATACTTGAATATATATATGTACATATATATATATATTCAGACACATAAATATATCTATTTTTATTTACTCAAGTTTATGAAGTGCCATTATATGAAAGAAAAATCAGACTTGTTCTAGTAGGCCCCAGAATACATAACTCTTAATGACATGATTTAAGCCTGATGTAAGGGAAAATTTCCTAATAACTATAATTACACAAGAGTGGAATAGTCTGCCATTCGAAGTGATAGGTTCCCATTCACTCAAAGTCCTTGAGAAAGTCTGAATGTCCACTTGTTTATACCTTGGTCAGGAACTGGTTGGGCAAGATGGCCATTGAAGTCACTTATTGTTCTGAGATTATGTGGTTATAAATCTATTTAAGAAGAACAAAGTCAGGTTTTAAAGCACATTTTCCCCCTTGACCCTTGCCTTGTTTCTCTTTTTCCTTTCTAGTATGTCTTTACTCATGAAGAAACTCTAGAGTTAGAAGAGATTAAAGTGTTTATATATATATGTATATATTTATATTTATATATATACATATATATTCAAAATCATTGAGACTTATTGGGGCAGAATTGAACCAGGAAACAGGTCATATGGTCAGAAACAGAGGAGAATAGGATAAAATTGTTAACATGAATTCAAGAAGACCAAAGTTCACATTCAGGAGAGGTGGGAAAACCTTGATCAGGCTCTAGAGTCTAGAATAAGATAGGGATAAAGATAAAGCTCATTTTCAGAGAATGGAGTATCTGAAAACCTTAAGTTCTTAGGTGGACTTGCTCCCTGTTCCCTTATGGAACAAGTTAACCTGACATATATGTGAATCAATAGGCACTGGACACATTTCCCTTTCCCTCAGCTAAGCATCAACTCATTTATTCACTCCAGGTTTTCAGGGACACTGAACCCATTTACAGGATGCATTTTCCACCACATGACCTGATTTAAATGGACTGATCAACTGTTTCCTAAAGTTTTTTAACACATATATCCATATCTCTGAGTTTTTGTTTTTGTTTTTTTGTTTGTTCTTTTTTGACTCAACCTTAATCATAGACCAAAACACTGACTCGGAACATTGGTGACCCAGAGTATAAGATGGCTTGGCTATCTTCTTATTTAACATGTTGCCCACAGTCCAGACTACCACAGTCCCATAGCTTTTTTTTTCCACTCCTAGCAAAATTTCCTACAGTAAGTGCCCTGGGTTACATGATTTCTTTCTGACCCATCCTTAAATCTCAATATTTAGCTGTTCCAAGTGATGAGTCACTCTTTTTTTAACTCTATATTAAACATGTAACATCTTTCATATTAAAGTGAGGCTGATTTTGGGTCTCCACAGACACATTCATCACTATTACTTTAAAATATTACTAGTCCTATTGAATTATACAGCCAAAGTGATGGAAAATGCTATTTACATTTTATAAATAAATCTCTTATTATTATAGGTTGTCTGCACTGACTGGTCTTGGATTAGCTGTTTCACTTTCACATGTTTGCAGCCCGTTGTGTCCACTATGTGGATGTTGGCATTTTGACTAATGATCTCATTTTGTATATAAATTTGGCTATCTTGGTTGACCAGAGGCTTCCAAAGGAACTATCCCAGGAGGCAAGCATCAATGTGTGTGTGTGTATGTCTATGTGTGTGTTCCTGTGTCTCTTAGCCAAAATTGCACCCCAAACTAACACTGACCAGACATTGTTGGTATTGGCTAGCTTGGCTGGCCAAAACCTAAAGAGAGATTCTTTTCTAATGTTGTCCAGCCTTGATCGATGATGTCTTGACTTTACTGGTATCAAATGGAACTATGGATCAGGGTTGTAAAGTTTTTATCTAAAAGGAAAAAGACTTTTGTGGAGATTTTAAGACATAAATTAAAATCTCAATTTATACCTTCTCTATAGGTGAATAATATGGTATAATGAATATAGTAATAACCTAGACTTTGCTCTCCCAATTACTAATTACAATATTGAGCAAGTCATTTATAGGATCACAGCTCTAGAGCTGGAAAGAATGTTAGAGGTAATCTAGCACAACTCCTTCATTTTATATATTCTTAATTTTTCTTCTGTAGACAGATTTGGGGTGGGTTCATGAATTCAGTTGAGAAACAAAAAAAAACAATATGTGTGTATATGATTTTTATTTTCATTAATATCTACCTAAAATTTAACATCTCCTTCAATTATTTAAAAATATTATCCAAAAGGGTGTCCATATATTTCACCAATCTGCCAAAGGATGAATGACACTAAAAAGATTAGGAACCATGGGAGAGATTAATTCTGAGATCCCTTTCCACTGCAGAACTGTGGCATTTGTGATTGAGGAGGGATCATGATCTCTTCTGATAGAGTAAACTTCATGAGCATGTATATTTTCTAAACTTTGTATCTTTCACAGTGCTTTGGAGAGCTTTTCACATGTAAACAATATTTAATACCAAAGGTATTTGTATGTCCAGAACCTAGCACAGTGCCTGGCGTATAATAGACACTTAAATGTTTGTTGGGTGATTGTCAGGTTATTATGTCTGGAAAATGGTCAAAAGAATGAATATTAATATAACCAAAGGTCTTTGATGTATAAAATGATTAATGAAAGGAAGTATATTCATATCCCAAACTACCCAATTAGCCATGGGCAGTGATATAATCAATTAGTAGTTAATAGATATCCAATTTCCTCAAAGGACAGAACAGAGAATAGGTACTATAATTTCCAAGCAGCTCAAATAAGACAGTGTAGGATATAAACAGGAAAACTAAGGATTAGATAACAGAGAAGAGCAATGATCAGATGCATTTATTAGCCTCTCAGCTTCAAGAAGTAGCTTGTTTCTTCTTTGCAGATAGGTTATGCTTTGATGAAGGAAATACCTAATAGTTTATGCCATGATTATAGAAGTGGCCAACATTCAATGGAACTATTTGTATTTCACAAGTGTGTTTAAATTTCACAACAGGGAGCTAAGTGAGTCCATATTTTTGCAGGAGCACACTTCTACACAATGCATAAAGCATTACAGTTTACAATCAGAAATTTGGAACTAAAGCTCATAAATTAGCTAATTGTTTTTCTGTGCCATAAACTGAAGCTAATGTGTATGGATTATACAACCAACAAGCATTTAATAAACATTTATTACATACAAGCAAAAAAAATGAAACATGATTGCTATTCTCAGGTAACTTAGCTATTATATATATTTTATAAGAAGTATATATGAAAAGGGCAACTAGGTGAGCATAGTGGAAAGAGTCTTACCTCTGTCTCTAAGCTCACAAACTTTAGTCCTTCCTTGTATTTCATACGCCCTGGGAATTTGGCTGCCTACTTTCTACTGCTGCTACTTACTGCCTCCGTAAGATTTTTCTCTTCACGCCCTAGCCTGGGAAGAGAAATTAATCAGACATATAAGACTTTCCAGATCTGCATTTTTTATTGTTAGCACAGATTAGGGAAGCCTAACAAGAATATTTTTTAAAAAACTCTTCCTAAGCTTTTTTTAGATTCTCTTTCTTCATGGTCCTAGGTCATGTAAGGAAATGCCAGGTTACTTATGGGTGTTAACTCTGGCTCTAATATACTGGGCAGAGTGGTTACAGCACTGTACAACTGAAAGTCTGGAAGTTTTGAGTTCAAATTTAGACTTAGATACTAGATGTGGGGCTCTAGGTAAGTCATTCAACCCTTTCAGCTTTCATAACTTTAAATAGGGTTCATAATAGCATCTATCTTACTAAATTGGTATGAGGACCAAATGAGATAATATTTGTAAATGCTTAAGCAAGGTGACTGGCATATTATTCTTCTCATAAATTCTCATATGTCATCCATCCCCTTACCCAACGGACTGAGGCTTCCAGAGGAGAAGCAGCCTGGAAACTTCACCAGGGCACCCTAGCTTTTGAGGGCACTGAATAAAGAACTAGATAGGCTTTTTTGGGTGAGAAGTGAAGAAATAGAGCCAGATACCCAGTAGAAAAGATCAGAGCTGGGGCTACGGTAAGGTAGAAGGGAGAGAATAAGAAGAGTCAAAATGGAAGGAGCTGACCAGGGGCTTAGATTCCCTCACCTCCTCTCCCAAACACCTGTCTCTACTCTGGCACAATCTTGGTCTAATCTATTAGGTGTCCTGCTCAACCTCCTCATTCTCCACTCATCATACCTATCTTGTTCCTCACCAATAACTGAACATCTCATACAATATTCACAGCATAAGCCCTGGAAAATTGAGATACTACCTTGAATAGATCTTAGGGGAGATGAGAGCAGGGAACGAGTCCATGCAAGTAACCAATAGAGAGAAAAGAGCACCCCCTTATTTTCTTTCACTGCCACCACAAGAAGAACTGCTACAAATAGTTTTGTTCATATAAATCCTTTTCCACTTTGATCTCTTTGGGATATTGGTCCAATAATGCTCTTGCTGAGTCAAAGGGAAAAGAGAAGGGCATTCCTAAGCAATAATGGTGGGGAGCAAAGTGAGAATCCTATGGCCGACGGTGGTTATTAATACTGTGTAGCTATTAATTATTGTCAAAGACTTCCTGTGTATCTCTATACAGTGATCAAATCAAACTAATAAAGTGTATTCTTTACATATTTCTGCATAGTGCAAGGAAGTTTCCTGGAGGAGGAAGATTAAGCTGTACATTGAAGGGAAACAAGATTCTCCTCTATGTATATTTTCTAAAAGATCCTCTATCTCAGAGGAAAAAGGAGACCATTGTTTTCCATCAGATTCAGAGAAGAATAATCAAACAGCAATCCATAATGTGAATTCAATCCTCTAGTACCAACAAATTCAAAGTGTTCATCTTAGGGAGGTGACAAGTGGTGTCATCCCATTCTCTAGGTGGAGGAACAGTGACTTTGGATTAGTGACTTACACATGGGGCTCAAATAACTATTGCAATCTCACAAAGAGTCAGGGGAAAAAAAGACGGATGGTTCACAGATGCCAAATTTTACAGTGTGTTTTTGAAAGAAACAGAAACACAAATGATGTTAACTTTGATGTAACATATGCAGAACTAACACAAATGTTTGTTTTAGAAGTTTACAATAGTCAATGACAAAAATATGGGTCTTCTCCATTTTTTCTTTCTAAAAAAAATCTACATGTATGCAGGCTGAGCCATCATTACATCATTTAAGAACCATGAATTACTCTACGTAAACTATGTAGCAAAATTAGACAAAAGCTTAGATTCGTTATTAGTAACCTTATAAGTGTCTACCTCTTTGACTATCTCTTTAATGAAAATGAAAATAGCTTAGATGTAACCCAGTAGAGTGTAATAATTTCCTTAAAGATAAAGATGGTTTTCCTAAGAACTATATCTGGGGGGTGGGGCATCTAGGTGCTTCAGCAGATTGATTGACAAGCCTAGAGACAGTTAGTCCTAGGCTCAAATGTGGCTCAGACACTTCCTAGCTGTGTGTCCCTGGGCAAGGAACTTAACTCCAATTGCCTAGCTTTTACCTTGGAACCAATACTTAATATTGCTATTAAGTCAGAAAGTAAGGGTATAAAAATGAATTATATCTGGCACAGTGCTTTGCACAAAGTATGTGCCTTAATAAAAGCTTGTGGAATTGAATTGAAATATAACACCAGAAAGTCTGGTTTCCTCCTCTTATTCTCACATCTGACAGATCAAGAGCTTTCTCTTACTCCATGGGAATCTACTAGCATAAAAGTCAGTTTTTGTGGAATTTAGAGGTGGAAGGAGCTCTTTAGGTACATTTAGTCCATCCTCTTCATTTTGAAAATGAAGACAACTGAGGCCCATAGAAAAGGAAGTAATTGGTCCAAGGTAAAACAGGAAGTGGCAGAGCCCAGATTCAAATCTCAGGACTTCTCAATCATAATCCACCTCTCTTCCTACTATATCCCCCTGTCTGTGATAGTACAAGAGATTGGGAATAAATCCTGTCAGAGATTTAGTTACTAAAAGGGAAATCCATGAAAATCATCTAGATTTCTTTATTTGAATAGAGTCCATGTATTGAGTTTGAGGAATATGATAGGTTCTTCACAGGTTATGGATAGACATGCTCCCAGTCTATCAGATAAATCAGAAGACTAGAAAATCTTATTGTCATCTTTTCAAATATACACACCCTAAGAACTTGAGTTGAAACACTGTCCCTGAATCATAGATTTCCTCTGAATATTTCTATTCAAAGCTTTGTTCAAAGTCACATTCTGTAGCATTTGTATCACATTTTTAATAAACCAATCTAGTTAATTCATTCCTCTCATGTCTGCCCTCAAAGGATTCCTTTTTCTAAAGTTCACAGAAATTTGATTACAGTACTTGGAAGCAGTGACTATAGAATACTTTTGATAAGCGCTATCACCTATTACACAAGTTTTCCTTTATTTCTTATCCAGGATTAGTTATGCCTAATGGGAAATCTGCTTTCTTCTGAGATCCATAAAGTTTAAGGAGCATTCTTTTCAAAAGCTTTATACTTTTCTTCTTTTCCTTGCTTTCTTAGGATTTTTGAATCATTAATTTGAACTACAAGAAATCTCTGAGATCTAGTCTGACTCCTTAGTTTATAGATAATGCTGAGTCTTGGGTGGACTGATTGACTGATAACACATAAGTAGTATAATAAGCTTCAGAGGCAATTTTTCAACCCACGTCTTCTGATCTCAAGTCCTGTGGTCTTTTTAGTGTTCCATACACCTTTTTTTTCCCTTCTTCTCTTACCTCCATTCTTTTCTTCCTTTCTTCCCTTCCTTTCCTCCCTTCCTTCCCTCACTCTTCCTTCCTCCCTCCCTCCTTTCTCTCCTTTCTTTTCCTCCTTCCTCCTTCCTTCTCTTCTTCCCTTTCTCTCCTCCTTTCTCTCCTTTGTAATATTATTGGTATGGGATACACCAGGTATGTAAATTTCTTCTACAAAATACAGATCAACAATTTGTTTGTAATTTATAGTCTCAGAAAATTGCCTGGAATTGAGAGTTTTTTTTTCAATGATTTGGTCACACAGCCAATATGTGTCAGAAGCAAAACTCTAATACAGAGCTTCCTGTATCCTTGATTGGTTCTCTATCCACTACTCCATGCTGCCTTTCAGCCTTAAAATAACACTGTGAAATTATGCAGATAGAATGTATTGTTATCATAACAGTATAGATGGGACAATCAAAAAAGAGAATAATTCTGTACTAGTTACAGGTCTAAGAAGAGAGATTCTGGACAGCTAAAACTTCATCTGAAAATCTGTTGTCTTTGAAGTCTTTTGAACTATAAAACATGTTTTATGCTTCATTGTTTGTCCATGAATCCAGAACCAAATCTGACCATCAGATGTTCACACATGTTAATAGGAATTCAAGGCAATTGCTTGCTAATATTTGCTGACAAAAATGCAATCATAAGGTAGGATTAAGGGCAATGGGATGCTATGAATCTATGGAATTCTAGATCAAGGGAAATAAAGTCGCTGGGCTTTAAAAATGCACACAGCATTTTTATGACCAAAAGTAACAGTGGAGCCAATTCCACAATATTATTATTACTAATCTTTACTTGGGAAGAATTTCCCTTGAAGTTGATTTGATTTTTTTCCCCTGATTCAAGCCTGTGGAATCAAGCCTGTTGGGAGTTAGCAAACCACAATAGACGTCATCAAGTCTCTCATGCTTCAGGATATACATACTGCTCACTGCAGGGGTCAGGAAGGACTCTTCAGCTAGTACAGATTTGCACAATGGTCTGAGGATATAGCAAACAAGGGAGGGGGTGCCTTTCTTTGAAGTGCAAGTTATCAGTCTTTAGAAAACAAGTGACCTGACCAGATGAATCAGTTCTCTGATTTAGGGAAGAAGAGTATAATGTTCCAAGGTAAAGTCTGCAAAGCAAAAGGGCAACAACACCTGAGAGACATTTATTTTTAAAAACAGAAGTGGAAAGATTAATTCACTATATCTAATTTTCACCTTTCTGGGAAAAGGTAGAGACAAAATAGAAATTTGCTCCCGAGATTCTTTCCTTCTGTGAACAAAGTCCTATATTATTGCTAAGGGGAAGGAAAAAAAAATCAAGTGTATAAAGTGAACCAGTGGAGAAAGGATAAAGGTTGTGGAGAGAGGAAGAAAGGGGAAAAGAGGTATTTTGAAAACTTTTCTCTCTGCCAATGAAAAGTATGGTACAGATTCTCAGATACCTTCCATTCTCATTGCAATGCTTGAATATTTTTACTTAGGATTTTGATATTTGTGTCATTTCTGGGAATGATTTTGTGTGATCTAGGAACAATTTTCTAACCAGACCCCTTCAGCAGCAATGACAAACCTCAGTTCACATTATGATTAGGGCAAAGTAATTTAACCCTTTACTCATACAAAGAACTACAAAACATTTTTGTTAAGGAAAAAATGATAATTTTGAATCATCCTTCTCAATGGCTTCAAAAACAAATTTTTTTTAAAAAATTAAAAAAAATTTTTAATACATTTGTGATTCAAAACAGAAACTTTATAGATGTTTCATTAACAAGTCAAAGTGGATCAATTAGAATATTAATTTCAATTTTAATGGTTTATATCATGTGGAATCCTTTTTTTATGATGCATTTATTCTAGAAATATTGGCCTTTCTTCTTCTTCCAGTATGATATTATGGAATGAAATATCATCATCATCATAACTAGCATTTATATATCTCACCTATTATATGCCAAGCACTGTACCTTTGTACAGTGTTTACAACACTTAGTAAAACATGTGCTTTCTTTCCCTTCCATCTTAGAATCAATATTGTGATTGGTTCTAAGGCAGAAGAGCAGTAGGGGCTATGTAATGGGGGTTAAGTGATTGCCCAGGGTCACTGAGAAGTGCCTGAAGTCAGATTTAAACCCAGGACCTCCTATCTCCAGTCCTGTCTCTCCAGCAGGGACTATTATTCTCCCCATTTTACAATGGAAGAAATGTAAATTTAGGGATTTGCTCAGGATCACATAGCTAGAGCTTGTGGCTGAATTTAAACTTAAGTCTTTCTGATTCCAGGACAGGTGCTTTTTCTACTGTGCCACTGAGAGGCCTAAACATAAAACACATACAGAGTTGATGATTTATTCCTGAGTTCCTTAAAGACTTGGATAAGTCTTTACAAAGATATTTTCCATCGTGTAAGAAATATATACAATAAGCCCCTGCTTATTTATTTGGTTAAACTTTTGGAAGTATCTATACTAGCCATAGATCCCTAAATAAGAGGAAAGAGTAGTAGAGAAGTCAAATTACCTCAATTTTGTGTATGTACTCAAGCATATTTACCTAACTCTGTAGGAGAAGAGCACAACTCCTCCCTCAAAACCTTTTGAATACCCACTTTTTATAAACAATTCTATGGAGGCAGCTAGGTGACTCAGTAGATGGAGATGGGAGGTCCTGGGTTCAAATATGACCACAGCCACTTCCCAGCTGTGTGAACTTGGACAAGTCACTTAACCCTCATTGTCTAGCCCTTACCATGCTTCCATCTTAGGAGAAAGAAAGAAAGAAAGAAAGAAAGAAAGAAAGAAAGAAAGAAAGAAAGAAAGAAAGAAAGAAAGAAAGAAAGAAAGAAAGAAAGAAAGAAAGAAAGAAAGAAAGAAAGAAAGAAAGAAAGAAAGAAAGAAAGAAAGAAAGAAAGAAAGAAAGAAAGAAAGAAAGAAAGAAAGAAAGAAAGAAAGAAAGAAAGAAAGAAAGAAAGAAAGAAAGAAAGAAAGAAAGAAAGAAAGAAAGAAAGAAAGAAGAAAGAAAGAAAGAAAGAAAGAATGAATTATACAGAGCTTGGCTATCCCCGCCTCCCAACAGAGACAAAGCAGTAGACTCCAGGGATGAAAGAACTGCTATTGGCAAACACACTGAGAGCAGCAAGAGGAGGCTATTGATGATCAAAGTTAGAGAGGAGACAGAAAACCTAAAAAAAGCATCCAAGAATTCAAAAAAGCACAGGATTATGAGATCACCCAGAGTAGGTACAAACAAACAGCTTCAATAATAGCCAAAGATTTCTCTGTATTATAATACAATGCAATAACTAATAATCCTGGTGATGACTTAAGAAAAAAGTTATGCTCATCATTCTCTCATTAGCTTTCAAAAGGCAGATAGGTGGCCCAGGAGATATAGTATTTGACAGCATCAGGGATACATGAATTCATATCCTAACTCAGACACTTCCTAGCTCTGTGACCCAGATCAAGTCCCTTGCCCTCATTTAGTCTTAGTTTATTCATTTTAAAAATAGAAATAATAATGTGTAGCCCCCAGGGCTCTTGTGAGGATAAAAATTTATTTACATAATACATATATAAATGTTTATAAATTATACATATATGCATGTATATAATTTATATGTAATACAAAATATGTACAGCTGTAAAATAACATGTATAATTATAAAGCAATTGATAAAAATACTAGCTGTTACTAGGTAAGAAATTGTAGAACAATAAAATAATTTCCATCCTCAAATCGCAAGTTCAGGATAAGCTTTGATTAGCAGAATAATTTACTTCTATTAATTATTTGAGAGGGGCAAAAAATTGTTTCAGTTTCTTATCTTTTGAAAATCTCCTTGTTAATAACAACTTTGTTTCAATCCTCTCTAATGCAGTTATTATGTAATTTTGAATAATTACAATTAAACTATAATAGACTATAAACTCCACAAGGGCAGGGCCAGTATGCCATCGCTTTGTATTTTTCCCCAGAATGTATTCCCCACAATAGGTATTTAATAAATGCTTACTAAAGGAACAAAATCAAAATATGAATGAATGTCAGAACAATGAGGTGGTGCTGTACAGTTTCATTTATTCTTTCAGCATTCAACCACAGAAACATTTTTAAGTGTATACTATATATGATGGGCTCAGTGCTAAAGCTGGGAAGAAATAAAGAAGGCATGGTCTCTACCCTTGGGGAAATTGCATTCTGTAAATTGCTCCAAAAAGCTTCATAGGAATATAGATTTTCCTAGTCTCCAAGTTTGAAGGGAACACAGAGTCTGTTTTGATCCATCAATACCTGTACAAAAATCCCTTTTAGAATATCACTGACAGTGGTGTACCTCTTTTTTCAGGCTCTGCTTAAAGCCATTCAGTGAGGGAAATCTAACCCTTGCCTCCTTCTGGATTTTTCTATAATATTATATCCTTTTGTACTGAGTGACTAAAATTGTGCCAGCCACAAGGCTGGGATGCATCTGTTGGGATTCAAAGGATCCCAGTGCTGGCTTATGAAAAACAGAATACAAACATATTGTTGCCAGTTGCAAGGATGACTGAGAAGATTAAGACCTGCCATGTTGTTTCTCCCCAATGCAATGTAAACTACTTGAAGGCAGGAATTATTTTGACTTTTTCTTTATAGGCTAGCACAGCCTGTCTCATAGTAGTCATTTAGTTATTGTTGAATAAGTGGAAAAGATTCAGTCTTTATAGAATCATTTAAGAGATGAAGAAAATTTCAGTTCAGAGACTTGAAGTGGTTTATCCAAGGTCACACTGGTAGCAAGAATTAGAATTGAGATTTGAACTCAGGGCTCCTAATTTTCAATCTATGACATTTTAGCAGGATCATATTTAGAATTCAAAAACTTTAAATTTTACCATTAAAATCATCATTATTATTTAGATAAAGAGTAGAATTACCTAATGTATAAGGGAGAATGAAGGGAGAAGGAAAGGGAACATAGCTTAGCTAAATAATTGTTAAGCAACTTAAAATACTTTAGATGTCTATTGCATATTTCAGTGTTTTAGTGGTTGGGGGTTACAACCTAGAACATCAGGCACCATGTCCAAAATCCTACCATTTTGTTTCCCCAAATAAACCACTTTTCTGAATTATGGAGACAAGTACAATATTCCTACAGAAATCTTCTAGTGTTGTGCTCTGAAAAGATTTCATGACACTTGCCTAAAGTGTAATTCTCTGTTTTGATTTTCATTTACAAATCCTTATTTTTCCTTGGAAGAGTAATTTATTTACCTGAAAGATTCTAGCTTCCTGACACTCCGGATCATAGCTCTAGAGATCAAAGGGGATATCATCAGACAATCTAGCCCAATCCCTGCCCCATTGTTCAGAAGAAGAAACTGAAGCCCAAGAAAGTTCATTGACTTGCCCAAAGTCATATAGGTAGTAAACATTAGAAGGGTATTGAACCCAGGTCCTCTGACTCCAGAGCCAAAGCTTGTTCCATGGTTCCACATTGCCTCTTTATCTAGCTTAAGATGGGAAGAAAATCAGACAGGCATTATTTAGCCATATGCCAAGATTATCAACTCCAACTTATTCATCCAAACATGCTGAGCTAAAATAATATCAATAATAATAATAATAACCCCATCCCACAGGTCAGGTCACTTCTAAAGCTACCTTTAGGATGAGGGTGTATACCAAAATAGTCCTAAGGAATATATAGCCTTCAAATGCTAGTGCTCTTGATTATAGCCCCCTTGGGGACTTAGGACCAATTCTTATAAGACTAGAGGGATCTTCTTCATCTAGTGTATCTAGTTTCCTTTCCCTTCTTCCCCCTACTATAAAGACATAAGCCTAAGACCATGCCTAAACCCTAATGATGGTAGGCATCATGGAGTAGTTAGCTCTGTTTCTTCCATGTCACCAAACACAACAGTTTGCAAAAAGGATTGTCAAATGAATGTTGGAGAGCTAAATGAGCAGCCCAGAAACAAATCCATCTTTGAAAGAATGGAAGCTGTGAGGGCCTTCTGCCCAAAGCTGGTACCTGAACCATGATACTTCCCTCTGCAGACAGGCAAATGCCTGTCTTGGTGTCCATGGCAATACCAGGCCAGGCTATCTCAGCATGCTCTATGAGGAACTGAAATATCTGATAAGATCCCCATCTGTGGTGCTACTTGTGCCTAGCTATAAAAGCAGGGCCACTGTTTGTACCTACCTCATGGAGATATTGTTGGAATTACTGAGGTGGTGTCTTTACAGCATTATAGGTCCTAGGAAGAAAAACACTACAGAAATACCAAGTATTGTTATTAAAATTGACTTGTTCCTATGATGAATAAATGACTCTGTGGGAGTCAATAGTTTGCCTCCATGAGGCAAACTCTTGCAGTAGAATGCAGTACCAATTAGCAAATTCTCTCTTCCAGTGAATTAAGAAGCACTCTGCAAGAGCTGCTGCCACTCATATGAATGAGACATTAACTTGTAAGAAACAAGATGTTTCTTTCACTGATGGAAAAAAAAGAACAGGAGCTTAACCAGTTCTCACACTTATGAAACCAAGAAACCAAGGGAAATCTTAGAATTAGAATTTATCAGAGATCATATTAGGACTCAAGATCAACTGATTTAAATTCCCATTTTTTATAGATCAAGAAATTGAGGCTCAGAGAGATTATGTGATTTGCTTAAGGTTGGAGCTAGCATAAACAAATTTACTTCTGGAAAACATTATTTCCTCAGATTTACCATTTGCAACAATGAAGATCATACCTATCAAACTGATGTGTGGTTAACTTTTCCTTAGATTTTTTTCTCTAGGAGGTAGAAAGGAGATTCCCATTTCTTTTTCTTTCTTCCTTGTAGGTTTCTTCTCAAATTCTTACCTATGCTACACCATGGAGTGATTGTTAATGTTTAGTAACCTTTTATCCCCAGCAGTTCCATCCTTTGGGCCCTGACGTTGATTTTCCTCATCTTGGCACATGAAGAGCCAGAGTGATCCCTTTTGCCCCATTGCCCTGACCATGTGCAGTGATACCCGCAATGCAGGAGGTGGAAGCAGACGCTTTTCAGGTATCAGGAAGGGTGACCTTCCTGTCCCATTCCCAGCAGTGCTCTAGAGTGGCTCACTGTGGCTGATGTCCATGCCTTTTTCACGACAGGGCATTCCACTTTCCCAATAGTCTTAGCCAGAGTGTAGTCACTTTGACAAAGACAAGTACCCTGTAGGGACAGTGCTAACTGGTCTCAGTAAAAAGTAATGGATGGGTGGGAAGAGCTCCCAAGAATACCTGTCTTAAAGTATTTATGGTAAAAAGACAGAGAAAGGAAGAGCTCAGAGAAGACTCCCATGATCATATGGTTTCCACATGGAACTCTTGAATCCAATGCTTTTGCAAAAGGTTATCAGCTATGATGCCTGGTAATACTTGACAATACCTGGCATTGCCTGGTCACTTGGGACCTCTATTTATTCCCTAAATCTTGTGGTAGTATGAGCCTTGAGAAGACTGAGGAGTCACAATTTAATTCATTCACTCATTCTTTAACTCATTCAACAAATATAAAGGAACTTAAAAGTTCCAGGTTCCTATCAGATTAAACTAAGGACTCTTAATCTGTCCATGTGTCATGGAATCCTTTAGTATTCTGGCAAAGCTCATGAATCCCTCCTCAAATAATAATTTTAAATTCATTTTTAAAGGATTTCAGAGGAAACCAATTATATTGAAACACAATTATAATATTTTAAGTTCATGGATCTCAGGTGAAAAATCTGACTTAATGGAACACTTTTAGTATCCCTAGCCTTTTAGGCCTAGATCCAACTAGAATATGGAACCTTTTGACCTAATCAGAATTAGGGTAAGAGGAGACTAAAACCACTTTGTTTGATCTGGAGTCCTCTATACCTGGCTTTTGGAATAGACACTCCCAAACCCTCAGATTACCAAACACCAAACCCTAATATTTGGTCAGTTCTCGGAGCTTCAAAAAATCCAGTCCAATCAAAGCCTGATATGGACTAGAGCTGTTTCATTGCCTTAAAGGAGAAAGCTCTGAGGAACTAGAGTATCTGTGGGCAACTTCAAAACTTTATGCCCCACCATATGTCCTCATTTCCTAACAAAGCAGTACCAGTTCTTCAAGCATGAAAATAAATCATTCTCCTGATCCCACCTGGCCCAGTCATCTTTCACTTCCTCACAATCTGGAAAGTCTGGCAGTCCCTTTGATGATGACATTTTAAGTCTCTCTGTGCATAAATTACTCTCCAGTAATAAGTGAAATCCTCCTGGAGCTGCTTTTCCTTTTGGAGGAGTGGGGTACAAAAGGGCATCATTTAGAAATTTGGTGCTGAATAATATCCTTATGGCTTGAGAGAGAAAGTAAAACAGTTGCCAGTCAATCAGCTGAAAACTTACTGGCCTCAGAGATGATGCCACATGATGGCTTGATAGGTGTTATAGCCTCTCTCTCTCTCTCTCTCTCCTTCCTCGAAGTCTGTTTCTAACTATTTGTTTCTCTCTGTCCTCCTCTCTTTCCTCTTCCTCTTCTTTTTCCTCTCTTCCTCTCTCTCTCTCCCCAAATCATTCATTCAAGGAAGTCTGGTCCTTCAATAGCTAAACCCTCTTGATTCAGGTCAAGGAAAAATCAATTTAATTACTCTAGGTTAAGCAATGCCATAACAGGGCTCCAGTATATATGTTAGAAATGAGATGTTATAATGAAATTTCCATATAATAAGGAGGAAACTAGCTCAGATTTTAAGGTCTGTGTAAAGTAGAGGAATTTTAAAATATGATTTAATAAAAAGGAAAAAAGAACAGCAATTTCAAGGGCAAGGTTTGCAGAGCCTTTAGAATGTCAGAGTGGAAATTGGAGGGGTGGTTGGCAACTATAGAGAAATATAGCATCAAGGTGTTTGTAGTTCTGCACTACTAGGACCAATAAGCATTATGTACAATAATTGTTGGACTTGCCTTTATCTTTTCTCTTCCTTTTTCTTTTTTCTCTGTTTTCTTCCTTATTTTTAGCCTATAATCTGATCTCCTTTCCTTCTGCACTATTCCCCTACCTGTACTTTCTTCTGTGACTGTTTTATATATCTATTCAACCCTACTTATTAAACCATTAGAAAATATCAATTAGCTTACTATTCATTAGGTGTAGAACACTGCTTTGAGGAAGAGTGAAAAAACTGATGCCTATTGTCAAGTAGTTTACAATCAAACAGAATACAGACCTTTGCAAAGTATAATATTTTATACAAAGAACACATAAAAATGCTGAGAATGTTTTACACTATGTAGGACTGTATAGCACATAATGCAGAGACAAGAGAAGAATGAATAGATCTATTTAGATTAGTTATTCAAGGCTTTGGAATGTGTTCTGTTGCTTCAATATAGTTATTGAATGAATGAATATTAAGAACAGAGAAACTGAGCACACAGAATTCTTCAATCCTCACCTGGACTTCTTTGCCAAGAGTCTTTTTTGATACTAGTATTTACTGCTCTGTTCACATTAGTTCTTTCTCTGTTCATTGAAAATGCTGCTTAAGACACCACCACCACCACCCCCGACATTAAAGAAGTTCTCTTGTAGTGGTACAGAACTGGAAACTGAGGGAATGCCCATCGATTAGAAAATAGCTAAATAAATTGTGGTATATGATTGTGATGGAATACTACTAAATCATAAGAAATGATGAGCAGGCTAATTTATTTAAAACTTAGAAATAATTACAGGGGACAAATGAACATCAAAATGAGCAGAACAAATAGAACATTATATACAGCTACAGAATTAATACTTGAAAAATACCTTGTGAATGTCACCTCCAGAGAATGGACTGAAAAATGGAAACATGAAAGATATAATCTACATATACATATCTGTCTTCCAGAGATATCATACCTGCCTTCTATGATGCAGGGAGGGGAGGGAGGAGCTGAGACACTTGTAAATAAATTTCATTAATATTTTTAAAGACCTTTCCAGGATAATGATAGAAAAATTTAAGTTCTTCATGTTTATAGTGTTCTAAGAGACATAAAGTACTATAAAAAGTAGTCATATATGTAAAATTTTTGCATTTTTCCATAAAAGGATTATAAAACCAGGTTTATCATGTAAAAATTAAGAACTAGTAAAGAAAAACAGAAGGCATCAGACCTATTAAAGAAATTATTTTCTTCAGCTCCTAGCTCTCCATCCAAGACAGAGAAAGCCAGGGAGGGGAAAAGACTAAGAAGCTGGAGGCCAGAAAGAATTTGCCACATGTACAGTGGACTATGGCTAAAAAGAAACCCAAATTATTTCCTTAACATTGGGGAACATTTATAGGTCTTTTTTTCATATGGTAAAGCTGTTTAGTGAACACAGCTGGCTCTGGATGATAGAAAGCAGCCTTGCCAATTGCCTCCAAGAAGAAAACATTTGTCCAGGAAGTCTCTTGCAAATCCAATGGAGCCCACTCACCAGTTCTACGTCATTTATTACTTGATTCTGAATGCCTAAGAATTTAGGTCAGGAGACGTGAAGATCTTATTACAGCTATGGTGAAACAGTATAGACACTATGCTTTGAAATTTTTACACTCCATCTGAGTCAGTGATAATGGTTCATCCCAATAGTAAATTGTACATCTTGGTTCTTCAAGACAACTTGTAGTTAGCAACCACTCACTTACAATGAAGAAATACCTAAGGACTTTAAGAGCCCCAGGTTCTGACTTCCTTTGACCAGGACTCTCATCTTCCATTAATTCCACTCTTATATGCAGGAAAGATTTACCTATGAGTCAAATTCTCATTCCTTGGTAATTCAGAAGGATGGGAAAACATTGTTTTCTCTGGACAAGGGCTATTGTACATACCTTCCATGAAGTCCATGAAGAAGATAACAATAGAAAAAAAGAGTTTCAAAGAATGCAAAGAGAATTAACAAGCCCCAAGTATAATCATGTTTGTTTGTATGATTGTTCAAGGTAACTTTGGGATGGGGGCAGGGGTAAGTTATTTAACCTCCATTGCTAGTCCTTCCTGTTCTTTTTTTTTAAACCCTTACCTTCCATCTTAGAATCAATATTGATTCTAGGATTCAATACTAGGGAATGTCTGAGGTCAGATTTGAACCTAGGATCTCCCATCTCTAGGCCTGGCTTTCTATCCAATGAGCCATCCAACTGCATCCCCCTTACCACTCTTCTTCTTGGAATCAATACTTCTATTAATTCTAAAACAAAAGATAAGAGGTGTTTTGGTTTTGTTTTGTTTTGTTTTGTTCTTAATGTATATGGAAACTATGATTTTTATATTTCTATTTATCATTCTTTCTCTGAAGGTAGACATTATCAAGTTATTCTTCAAACACTAATTCTGTAGCAGTATATGGTATTCACCTGTTTCTACTCATTTTGCTTTTCATAATTTCATGTACATCTTTTCTTACTTCTCTTCATTAACCTGCTCCTCATTTTTTACAGCACAGTAGTGCTTTATCACAATTATATGCCACACTTCCCAATCAATGGGCATTCCCCTCAATTTTCAGTTCTTTGCTATCACAAAGAAGCTGCTATAAATATTTTAGAACATGTTGGTTCTTTTCCTTAATCACCTTGGAATATAGACCAAACTGTGGTGTTGCTGGGTAGGAGGCACATGCAATTTTATGTCTCTGGGCCTAATTCCAGATTGCTTTGAAATGGAAAATACGTTCCGATCAGAGAAGATGAAGAAAGCAAAAGCATAGATATTTGAAGGAGAACAGAAATCCACTCTACATTAAATTTTTCATTGCTTCAATACCATTCCAGCCTACTTCGCTTTTTAAATTCTGAATTTGCTATCCAATACATTAATTCTCCTTCCCAATTTTATTGAATCTATAAATTTGGTAAGAATTCTTTTTTTTGTCTATATAAGTTATTGGTGAAAATGATGACCAGGACATGGTTATTTGCAGTTTTTAGTCACTCCATTAGAAACTTTCCAAGCTGAAATAGTTATTTGATGTAGTATTCTCCAACTATCTGTGATTTCACTAATATTTATCCAGAACATATTTCTCCATCTTTTCTATAAGTATGTCATGATAATTTTTGTCAAATGCCTTGCTGCCTTGCTCATAGCAGAGGTTACATTAGTAAAAATTCCCAGGCAACTTTTCTAATATCCATCTGGGGAGAACAGCCATATAGTTGTCAAAATATTTATTTTTATTCACAGGCCTCAAGTTCTGTTCTTGTCTCACCAGTAACAAACTATACTGTTTTGCGAACATTGATAAATCTTTCTGCAATTTTATTTTCCCTATTTATGAATTAAAAGATTGAACTAGCTAATTTCCTAGGTCCTTTTCAGCTTTAGTACACTGATTCTTTCTCTGCTTGCTTTAATAGCATCATAAGAAACTAGATTTAGAGCTTGAAAGGACATTAAAGATCCTCTACTACAACTGACCTTATTTTGCAGATAAAGAAATTGAGGCTCAACATTATTAGATAAATTGTTAAAAGAGAAGTCTCCTAAGTTAACAATATGCTATGAATAAAGTCACTTTACGATCTTTATAGAAAAAGTAAAAATCTTTCAGTGCTTATATATTATTTCATGTTAAGATATAGTTTACATGGTGAGGAATAAAGGAGGGAGAGAAAGAGAGAGAGAGAGAGAGAGAGAGAGAGAGAGAGAGAGAGAGAGAGAGAGAGAGAGAGAGAGAGAGAGAGAGAGAGAGAGAGAGAAAGAGAGAAAGAGAGAGAGAGAGAGAGAGAGTCTCGGAAATCAGATTATCCCAGATTCTTATGGCTATTTCAATGTATACTTATGATAGAATTTATCATTTGATTTGGAATTCTCATAGTTCTTGACGCATAAAAGAATGCAATAAAATAAATCACTATCATCAGCCATCCTTCATTTGTGGAGCTGTGTAAGTTGCTGTCCTAGGTGCTAGGGATACAAAGAAGTATGAAACAATGTCCTCTGCCCTTAGGAGCTTTCAATCTAGATAGGAATGGATACAATATATATATATAAGGACAAATAAGAGTATGATGAAGCATCTGACAAATGCTAAATGGATAAGATTCAGACAAGTGGAATTCCAAACAGGGGAAACAATATGAGTAAGGATAAAGAAGCATGATATGTTTGATATGTTTGAGGAATGTCACCAGGTTGGCTGGAAGAGAAGAGTTCAGGTAAAAGAATTGTAGAAGATAAAGAGAGATATATAAAGTCAGTTTTATGGATGATTTTGAATGCAAAGTGAAGGAGTTTGGACTTTATCTCTTAAGTGATCATCAATTATCCAAATAATATGAAAACTGCAATCATGTTTCTATATGCCATTACATTAATATCTCAATGCTCATATAGAGGCAATGCATAATCTTAGCTCCATTATCACAGGACATTGTATTACTGTAAAGAACCTTAGAAATTATCTAGCTCAATTGTATCCTTTTATAAATCAGAAAACTTTGGTCCAGAAAAGTGAAGGAAATTGACTAGGGTCACATGAGTAGTAAACAGCAAAGTCAGAACTCAAACTCAGATCCCTTGTTGCCATTTTCACCACACTGCTTCCTGATAAAGAAGGGATAAAATAGAAATATATTGATATTTATTGCTAATATTTTGCATAGATTATTTTATTTGGACACCACAAAACCCTGTAAGTTAGGTGTTTTATTATCCTCATTTTATAGATAAGGAAATTAAGGCTGAGACTCAGAAGTTAAATCAAGTTCTCTAGGGAAGGATTTGAATTCAATCTTTCTGATGACAATTTTAGCTCTCTCTACACTATGTCACCTAGCTGCCTCAAGTCACTTATATTCCTTCTAAGATTTGTATGAAAAGAGGCTTAGAAACTATAATCTAGACCAGTTTTGGCAAAGGTTTTCAAGTTCGTGTGCCCAAACTGCAACTTCAAGCTGCCTGTGAGCCCCCAGTGCTCACTTTGAGCTAGACAGAGGGGCAAAGCATACTAAAAATGTCCTCTAGCACTGGAAAGAGGGGGGAATTGAGCAGCTCCCTCTGTGCCAATACTTCACCAATGCTGATATAGATTCACAGAAATTACTTAGTATCCTTTTCATTATTTAAAGAACTTGAATACATCTCTCCTTTGCTTTAAGTTACCTTATTCAATCCATTTTTAAAATTGACATCATCAAAGTAAAGAGAAGACTCCCAAATCAGATTTCTGAGAATGCAAATGTAAAACTGAGGCAGCATCAGCACATGTTTACTAAGAATTTATTGCCTTGGTACTGTACAGTTCTAAGGAGTTTCCTCATGTTCAAAAAAAGGCTGAACAGGGTGATCTCTGAAGTGTGTGTGTGTCTGTGTGTGACAGAGAGAGAGAGAAAGACAGAGACAGAGACAAGGGCAGAAAGAGAGAGAGAAAGAAAGAGAGAGAGAGGGGGGGAGAGAGAGTTTATATTTTATTTGTTATTATCATGTTATAAAATACAATCAATCCTCATCTCTTGCAGGGGTAACCTTGCTAGAAATGGCATAAAAGTAAAAAATGTAAATGGTGACACATAGAATCTATGGGAAATAGAAGGTTATATCCCTGACCAACAAAAACTGCAAATAATCCTTTATTTTAAAAGTACTCATTCTGATAATATACACTTTTTCTAACACCATAACAATTAAATAATCCATAAAATGAAGAACACAAAATAAAACTGACAAAACATATTTTCTCAGTAGTGTAATAGAAATAAACTGAAGGGAAACTGTTACTTGTTGAAATAGAGAAGGTAAACCATTCTCTGGTTGGCTGTGATTTGAGAGGGCTGCTACAAGAACCTGATGCTGCTTATTTATAATGGAGATAGAACAGAGAAATGCTGAGGGATGCTGCCACACAGGGATGCTGGAGGATACTCTGGGGTTTGCCTATTGATCCCTACTAATTGCTGATGGATCAATCTATTTCCTAACCCCCTTCCTCCCTCACTCCCTTCCTTAACCAACATCACCCTTTTGCCTCCCTCACCTCCCAAATCTTCTTGAAGCCTTTGCTTCTTCCCTCCCTCCTGAGTGAACTATAAAGATACTCCAGTTGCTTTCTCAGCCAGGGAGTTTATTGGGATAACAGGATGGGAAACTGAGGTAAGAGGGATGAGGATTTCCCTAGACTATGGGGATAATTTTAGAAAGGTTTGATAAAGTGTCTCAGTCACAAACTGTGACTCTAAGACAATTAGGGAGATGGAGGACAACTGTTTTGAATCTTCTTTCTTCTTCACCAAGAAAATCTGCTCAGAACCAGAGAAACCCAAAAAACCAAATCAGCTTCACAAAGGTCTTTAAGCCAGGTTCAAACCTCCAGGGAGAGAAAGACTTCCCATCAGAGACAAAGTCCAAAAACCCAAGTTTCTCCTCTCAGTGTGTCCAACAAAAAAATCCCCAACTGCCACCTGGGAACATTCCATTGGAATCTTCTCTTGATTGACAGCTGGGTCTTCAGCCTTGCATCTTGGTCCACAAGACCTGCAAAACCTCTCTCTCTCATGTCTCTATCACACTAGTCATTCCCTAGAATTCTGTGGTCTTTTTAACTTGAATCTTGCTTTTCACTGTGTCAGATGACAATGTAAGGGTATTGTAATGCATAACGAATAACTGATTGAATAATGCCAAACTTAGGACAGACACTAACTGTGGAATTATAGCATGAAGTTTGTCTAAACTCTTTATTTTCTCACTAAAATTCATCACTAACTTTGCCCATTTGGGCTTAGCCTCAAAAGGACTTGTACTACATTTTAAGGGAATAATTGCAACATAAAATTTGAGTTTTAAAGGCAAACAATTAAAATACACAACTACTACATAGGGAGCTCTTTATAACAGTGAGATGAGGAAGACCAGTGAAGAGTCTAGTAGGGTACCATCCCCTCCACATACTTATGCACATCATACCTCTCATATTTTCTCTTCTTTTCATTGCAGAAAATGTGTACAGTTGCCCACATGAAAGTGAAAATGAGTTTACTAACAAAATCACACATTCATGTGCACATTTTGTTTAAAGTCATAAAAGTTGAATGTGTGAATGTGATTGACTATATGCATTACATGCTATAACACATTATTTTTATATATATAACATAGATATTGGGTTAAATCTAACAAGAAGTTAATATAAATAATCAATGTTGCAAGAGAAAATTCATCTTTAAAGTCCTCAGGCAACTAGGTAGGTAGTACAGTAAAGAGAGAACTGGACCCATAATCAGGAGAACTTGAGTTCAAATCTGGCTTCAGGTCTTTCTTAGCTGTATGTCTCTGGGCAAGTCATTTAACCTCACTCTGCCTCAGCTTCCTCAATTGTAAAATAGAAATAGCACCTACCTCCTAGGGTTGCTTTAAGTACAAATTGAGATGGTTCTAAAGTGCTTAGCACAATACCTGGCATAGAGTAGGTACTTAATAATTACTTGTTTCTTTTGTTTTTTACAAAGTGCTTTCACTTGCTTTCTCTCATTTTACTTTCACAATAAACCTGTGAGGGAGATATGGCAGGCATAATCATCCCTATTTTTAAAATGAAGAAATGAAACTCAGAAAAATTAAATAACTTGCAAGAGATTCAGTAGTAGCAAGTGTCAGATACGTGTGAACCTAGGTCTTCTTGATCTAAAACCAAGACTGCTTCCACCCAACCAAAATGCCTTTTTCAGAGAAATAGAAAACAAATTCAGCAACTATGCATTTCAATTAGCATCATATTTGAACCTCTCTTAAACAGTTGTTTCAGTTTGTTATGGTTATTCTTGTGTGAATTGTATCTCCCTTATTAGACTACGAGGGAGAGACTGTCTTATTTTCACTTTGTATCACCCAGTGCCCAATACAGACTGTTACATATGCTTAATAAGTGTTTGCTGAATTAAGCTGAATGAAAGGGAAATTAAGCATGAAGAGAAAAACACTAAATATAGAAATGTTTGTAGGAAAACTTCAAAATTTAGTAATGATCTGAATTTGGATCAAATGATATAACACATTAAGCATTTTGCAAACAAAGTAATAATACATGCATGTGTGATGTGATGTGTGTGTGTGTGTGTGTGTGTGTGTAAATATAGATGTATACATAAAACACTAGAGCTGGAGTCAGGAGGTCCTGATTTCAAATTCAATACCAGACACTTATTAGTTGTGTCACCCTGGTCAAGTCTCTTCATCCTATTTACCTCAGTTTCCTCACCAGTAAAATGAACTGGAGAAGGAAATGGCAAATCACTCTAGTATCTTGGGCAAAAAAAACTCAAAACCCATATGGAGTCAAGGAGAGTTGGATACAATCAAAATTGCTGAACACTGCAATGGTGGAAGGAATCACTATTCCCATTCAAATGTCTACTGAACCAGAAAACTTAGGAAATTCCGTACTATTCTTCAGCCTCTCCTTCCTGTGATAAGAGAGAAGACAATGATTTTCACCTATCATATTAGCCAATATGACAGAAAAGGAAAATGATAAACGTTGGAGGAGGTGTGGGGAGACTGAGACACTAATGTTGGTGGAATTGTGATCTGATCCAACTATTAAGGAGAGCAATCTGTAACTATGCCCAAAGAGCTCTAACATTGTGCATACCCTTTGATCTTATGATATCACTACTAGGTCTTTATCCCAGAGATAAAAGGGGGAGGGGGGACTTATTTGTACAAAAACATTTATTGCAATCTTTTTGTGATGGCAAAAAACTGGAAACTGAAGGGTTGCCTGTTAATTGTATATGATTTTCATGGAATACTATTGTGCTATAGAAATATACTATACTGTACTTACCATATATATAGTAAGTACCATACTATAAGAAATAGCAAGCAGCATGATTTTGGAAAAATTTGAAAAGACTTAAATGAACTGATGCAAAGTGAAGTAAGCAGAACCAGAAAAAATGTACACAGAAACAGTTATATTTTTTTATAAATAACTGTGAATGATCAAGTTATTCTCAGGAATGCAATGATCCAAAACAAATATCATCTGCCCTCTGAGAAAGAACTGATGAAAAGAAAGTGAAACATTATATTTCACTTTTATTTTTTCTTTTCCTTCTTCTCCTCTTTTCCACAAAAAGACTAATATGGAAAAATTTTTACATGATTGCACATGTTAAATCCATATCAGATTGCTTACCATCTCAGAGAGGGAGAGTTGTGGAAGGGATTGAGGGAAGGAGAGTGGGAAAGAGGGAGAGAATTTAGAGCTCAAAATTTTAAAAGAAAACAAATGTTAAAAATTGTTTTTACAAGTATTTGGGAGTAAATAAAATATTATTTTTAAATGATACTCAAGAGAGTCCAGGAGAACAAATTTGCAATGTGTGAATCTTTTAACCATATAACTTGAATTTTTTAGCTTTTTCTTTTCATTACACATTAGTTTTACTATGGGGTATCAGGTAAGTAGGTTTTTATACATCACCTTATAGCCACATAGGCTCATAGCCTTATGGGAATCAGAAAATATGATGGAAAAAAGACATCAGAAACCCCATGTTTCCAATTAAGAACAGATGCTTTCATTTATTCTGGGCATCCTTGTTTAGTTAGCAGTGCAAATTTTTAATCATCTAAAGTCACTGCCATTCCAGCCTCATGCTTTTTTCTAACTCTTTCTCCTATAGTTTATTTCAACCACCTCCCAAACAGGGCAGTCCTTTCCAAATCTACCCCTGCATTAATTCTAGACTTTACCTGATAAAAGATAATGCTTATGACTGTTTCTCCCAGCTGATTTTTTTTCAGCAAGGCTGCAACATGGAAGCACATTTCTATGACTCAGCATCACCACTGGGCCACCTAATATGGCCTTCCTTCCATGAATGACCCCTTTATTCCTTTCCATGCTTCTATCTATATGGAACCATCTGGATGCCATTCATTCTGTTACTGCCTGGAATCTTATGGTGGGAAAGATTGCCTGCCTTCATCCACAGCCCAGTTCACACAACTCTTTAATAAATTAAATGAAGGAACTGGTCTTGGTTGGCGATATTCCCAGTGATGGAGATCAAAGAGATGGGATTGTGTCTGTAATTCTGCCTTCTCTGAAATTCGCAGCAAGAGCTCAACAAAATATTGCTAAAGGAAGGCAGGGGAGGGAGAAATTGGCTTAACTAATTTGTGTTTGTATTTGTGTGTTTACATGTTTATGCATGTATGTATGTATAAGAGAAAACTTTGGTGGGGCTAGAGTCTTACAAAGCTGTCCATCTAGCCAGTAGGCTTCTGAGACCACACCATAAATATTTATTCACCAGAGTGGCTTGGGCTTGACATTCTCCTTAACATGAAAGCAAAATCAAAGGTATGAATGCAGAAGTAAAACCCACAGAGTAACTCAAAGTTATGAATGCTCCCCATCTCTGTACAATCAACATGGACCTTTAGCCCCTGTCTTTACCTTTTTGCTGAAAAGTAGAGTGTGTACTTATTTCCTAAGCAGGGTATTCTCCTTAGAAACTTGGTTTTTCTGCTCTGAAGATACCAAAGTACCCAACCTTAAAGATAAGGCTTTCTCAACTCTTACTAAAAATATTCATAGATATTTAAGAAGTTAAAGAGACTTCTTGTGGAAGCCATCTCTTGCTTGTTTTGTGGGGTCATCTGAAACAATTTCATAATTATTATTTTATCTTATTAGCTTTCAGGGAATAATTTTAAACCCTTATCCTTTGTCTTAGAATGAATACTAAGTATAGATTCCAAGGCAGAAGAGTGATAAGGTTTAGGCAATGGAGATTAAGTGATTTGACTAGAGATTCTCAGAGCTAGGAAGTGTCTGAGGTTAGATTTGATCCCATGACTTCCCATCTCTAGTCCTGGTTCTCTATCCACTTAGCCACCTAGCTGCTCTGGAATTATTTTTTTTAATAAAGGAAAAGATGGAAGAAAGGGAGCAAGATTATCCTTCACAACATAATACAACTCTTTATAGACTTATTTCATATTTGTTGTTGTTCAGTCATTTTCAGTCATGTCCAACTCTTTGTTTGATTTCCTCAGGTTTACACAGTTAGTAGTCTGAGGCCCAAATTTGAACCCAGTTCTTTCTAATCCAGACTCATCTAGCTTCCCTTTATTTTGTATTACTTACCTCCAGATATTCTATGCCACCACCAAGTTAAGTAAGCAACCATGTTGTTCAGTGGTTAGAGCACTCAGACCTAGAATCTGGAAGACCTAAGTTCATATTCAGACTCAATAACTTACTAGCTATGTGGCTTTGGATAAGTCACTTAACCTCTGTTTGCCTCAGTTTCCTCAACTGTAAAATGGGGCCAACAACAGTACCTACCTTGTAGGGTTGTTGTGAGAATCAAATGAGATAATAGTTGGAAATAATTTAGAGCCTGGAATATAACAGGTGCTCTATAAATGCTTTTTCCCTTCCTGACCATGCCCACAATGGATTACCAGACTATCACCTGAAAATTTCTTTCCCTTCTGACTTAGCTCAGATTGTTATTATTCTTCCTTCTCTTTACCTAATGAATTCTTATCCATCTTCTATATCCCAACCCCAGTGTAACCCCTTCCTAAGGAAATTCCCTTGTTTCCCCTCTGTAACTTTGTTTAGGGTCTTTTAAATGCATATACGTTTAATATTGTATAGATAGAAAGTGTTACAGTTACTGTCCTTACCCATTAGACTATAAATCCTTTGAGGGCAAGAACTATAGGGAAATAGCTCTCCTATTTAACATCTCAAAATTCCAAAAGTTCTCCACAAGCTTAAATGACGAGTTAAATTTAAAGAAGTGACATTGAATAGGAATTAATTACACTTAGAGGAGCATCATTATATAGTGAATAGAGAGCTGGCCCCAACCATACTAGCTACTTAACCCTGAAAAATCTACTCATTCTCTCTATACTCGAGAAATTCTCTAAAATTCCAAGTTTTAGAGTCAGTGCGAAGGCAGCCAAATGTCTCAGTGGCTAGTGAGCCAGACCTGGAGATGCGAGTTCAGTAAAAATCTGGCCTCAGACATTTCCTAGTGGTGTCACCCTGGACAAGTCATTTAACACCTATTGCCTAACCCTTACCAGTCTTCTGCCTTAGAACCAATACTTAGTATCAGTTCTAAAACAGAAGAAAAGGGCTTAAAAAATAAAGATTCAGTGCTGATCCACACTTTTAAAGGGAATTTACTTGTGGGGCATTCCCTAAGCCAGTGAAATAATAGTACCCAAAATAAATCATATTCAAGTTAAATTGACTTTACAAGTATGGAATTGGATAGGCAAGGTTAGACATCAGGTTTTTTATTTTGTTTTGTTTTGTTTTTTTAAAGATTTAGGAGTTTTGGTGGATTTCAAGTTCAATGTGAGTCAATTGTGTAATATGCTATCCTCCCCTCAAAAAAGTCTGCTCAATCTTAGGCTTCAATAATAAAGGCATAATGTCTGTAATGAAGGAAGTACCATTGTATCCTGTTTTGGTCAGACCACATCTGGAGTATTGGGTTCAGTTCCCAAGTACCACATCTTAAGAAAGACACTGGCTAACTACAATGTGCCCAAAGGAGAGTAACTAGAATAATGAAAGAACTGGCAGTCATTTGAAGGAACCAGAAATGTATATTTACTTTTCACTTATTTTCTGGTAGTTCATATGGATAGTCTTTATCTTATTAACTTTGTTTAATTTTTATAATATTAAGGGGGAAAGAAATTTCTCACACCATTCCCAGTATTTCAGTGTTGTGGTTTAGGTAATCTCTCCTCTAATCTTGAGTAATCTTAGCCAAGTCTGACTCTAAGCAGCTACCAGCACTCACAAGTCACCTTTTCAAGAAAAATAAACACAAATTTCAGACTTATTTAAGCCTCTTTGTGCATTAAATTCAGTCCCATATTCCATATTTCTAAGATGGAAATTGACAAATTAAGGGAGAAAGGGAAATTCAAATGATAAAAATGGGTTGAACAATAAGATCTCCAATAAAAAAAGTTAAGAGAAGGGGCAGCTGGATAGCTCAGTGGATTGAGAGCCAGGCCTAGAGACAGGAGGTCCTAGGTTCAAATCCAGCCTCAGCCACTTCCTAGCTGTGTGACCCTGGGCAAGTCACTTGACCCCCATTGCCTACCCTTACCACTCTTCTGCCTTGGAGCCAATACACAGTATTGACTCCAAGACGGAAGGTAAGGGTTAAAAAAAAAAAAGTTAAGAGAACTATTCATGTTCAGCCTGGTGAAATAATGACAGTAAGAGGCCTCAAAATATGTAGAAGACAATGTAAAGACCCCAGAAACCAAATATCCCCATTTGTCACTATAGACTGAATGAGAAGTAATGGTTATAGTGAAGGAAACTCAAGTTACCCGTCAGGGAATCATAAACATAATTAAAGCACAGGAACATATTGTCAAGAGTATAATTAACAATCCTCAATATGAAAATTCAAGCTTCAGCCTTTAGTTACAGTTCTCCAAATCAAATCAACAAACATTTACATGCTGTGCTGGACTCTCCCAACACAAAAACAAAAATGAAATAGCCACTGACCTCAAGGAGGTGAGAAAGGAATGTACTCTGGGCATCTGATGCAGGGTGTCCAAATGCCCTGAGGAAAGAGAAGGAATGCTGAGTTTAGGGTATAGCAAGTATACCAGTTTGACTGGAGTGGAGTCATGAAGGGGATTACTGTTTTTCAAAAGGCTAGATAGGTGGGGGAAGGGATGTAAAGTCAGACTGTAAAGGGGTTTAGATACCAGTCTGAGGAGTGTGTTTTTTAACCCTAGAGGCATGAGAGAACCACTCCAGGTTTTGAGCAGAGGTGAGACTTCTTTTTTAGGAATATCCATTTGATGGCTATGTAGAGGATGGATTAGAACAGAGAAATTTCCTTGAAGACCATTACAGGAGTCCAGATAAGAGATAGTAAGATCTTGAACTGGGTAGTGGTAACATGAATGGAGATGAGATGACAGATTCAGGAGGTGTTTTTGTCTGTGGAGGCAGAATCAACTAGGTTTGGGTCTGAATTGATTGGGAGGAGCAGGATAGAAAAAATAAAAATGACTTTAAGATTTGGGGGTTGAATGACTGGAAGAATGGTAATATCCTCAATAGAAATAGGAGATTTGGGAGGGCAAATGGGTTTGGAATAGGGGAAAAATAAGTTCTGCCTTAGATATGCTGAGTTTGAGATTCCAGTGAGATATGTAAATCGATATATCTAGCAGGCAGTTGGTGATGTAGGGCTGGATTTACTTAACAAATTCAACTGCATTATAGAGAAGAAGCACATTTTCTGAGAATAAACAGCTGGTCATCCCACTAGACTCTGTCTTGGTCAAACCACATTTGAAGGGTTGTGTTCAGTTCCTGTTTTAGGAAAGATATTTATGAGCTAGAGAACATCCAGACAAGGGCAACTATGATGGTGAATATGTTCTAAATACATTCTATCAGAGGATAGGTTTAAAGAAATTGGGATGTTTCGCCTAAAGAAAAGAAGACACTTAGGGACATGAGGAAGAATATAATAGAATTTGAAGGTTATCGTGTAGAAGAGGTTTGGACTTATTTTGCTTGTCCCTAAAGGGAAAGTCTTGTAATAGTTAGTGGAATTTATGGGAATAATTCAGGTTTAATGTGAGGAGAAAATTTCCTAACAACAGGAGTATCAAAAAATGGAATGGGCTTCTCCTAGCAGAAGGCTCTCCATCATTTGCTATATTTTAAAATAGGCTGGATGATTATTTCACCAATATGTTGTCAAAATGATATGTTTTCAGCAATGGGTTTGATTAAGTGGCCAATGTTGCTTCCAATTCTGAAATTCAATGATTCTGGGATTCCATGATTCAGGTTAAATATATGGATTTTGGAGTCATCTGGAAGTTAATCATCTACACTAGAGCCAATTCAAGCTCAGGCCTCTATATATGAAGTGGGTTCTACAACAGTAATACCTAGTATACTGTGGTCCCTTCACTGACTTCATACATGTCTAGTTATATAACCTTTCTTCCTATTCTACTCTACCCAGTATCCTTTGCTTTTCAAAAATCTGTTTATCCACTCATCTACTTCCCCTCCTCCATGAAATCTCCCCCTTCACATAGACATTGCTTCTGTATTCTCAAAGAGAATATAGAATTATGTATTATTTTCCTATAATGCAAGATTTAAGTTCTTTTGAAGAAATTTTTAGGATAAGAAACTCACTAACTCCACAAATCAAGAAAGTGAACTGTTTGGAGAAGGCACCATGAAGATGCCTGCACAAACCACACACTGCATCAGAAAAATCCAGAATGAACTTTGGTATGTAGTGTATTGAACTGTGGGGGCTTTAACCCATTTATTTTGAATGTACACTCATGCCAAAGAGGATTGCCCCCTAGTTGGCTTTTTGTCATTGTGCCCACCTAACATTGGTTTTGCTCTCTTTCTCTTTTATCTTTTTTTTCCCTCTTATCCCCAAATTATTGTAATTTCCCCTTAGAAAGTACAATATTGTATGCATCTCTAGTAAGAAATCTTTAGAGATATAAACTGGTTATATGTGATGATTCATTGAAGAAACAAGGCATGTAAATCTGGGAGATTTCAACATACTCACCTCCCAGCATAATCACAGGGGGTATTGTGTAGATAGAATTTACTCCCCAAGACTCATCTACCCAGCGTCCCATTTGCATGCAAACACTATGTGAACACATGGACCTGCAGGGAGATGGAGGATAAAGTTTTGGTGTGACCCTGCCCCTCTCTCTCTTTCCCTGAATGTGATGGCTGAAGCAGACTGAGAGCCAGCAAGAAAATTTACACACGTGGTCTTACTTTAGTTAGAATATTAGTTTAGAACTTCTATTTCTTTTTTTAAAATCTCTTCTACTTCAAGTGATTATTAATAAATTTATAAAAATAATACTTGGAGTTATTGATATTAATTTAAATCTTACATTTTTAAAGTAAGACTTACTTGAAGAAATATGGTGTTTGACATTCAGCCTTCAGAGCTGGAAAAGGATAGCTTATCATTAGGACTAGATAGGTTTGCCAGCCTCATCTTACACTCATATGGACAAGAAGCTATGTATACTGGAGATGGGGAAAAGGAAGAAGTTAGTTTGCTTTTTTATTGAGGTAGCAGGTGCCAGAACTAAATAAGGAAAAAAGAAGCAAAAGGAAATTTGTTTTATTTCCACATGTGATGTCTTACAATCAAAAGAAAACTAAGAAACCATTTGCAAAAAAGCTAAAGGATGGAAAGAGGGTATGCCAGCATTATAGACTGAACTAGCAAAATGTGGCTGGTTAGGGATTGAAATTCACATATTTAGCGGAACAAAATTATAAAAGAGAGTGGAGCAAATTAAGCAGTTTTTTTCTGCCATCCCTCCTCCAAGCCTTTGTGTTACTGGACTGATTTGTTGTGGGAGAACTGTTGGAGACAGTAGATCTGGCACTAGTCAGAGAAACTAAGAGCCAGGAGAAAGGTCGGGTGCCAACTGAAAACCCCGGCTTCTTTATTTAAAGAAAGAAAGAGAAGTAATGGGGTAAGTTTAGAGTTGGGGGCAGGGGGAGTTGAGGTTGAGGGCAGGGAAAGGAAAGAGATTTTCATGCAGGGAAAACCAGATCACTGGGTTAATGAAGGCCAGGCAAGCTCCAGGAGATTGGAAAGAGACCCGTAAGGTGCTTCCTCCACTGTCTGGCACCAAACCAATTGCTGGTATTCCTGCTGCTACTGCCATTCATGCATAACTTCAGAATGAATAAGAAAAGATGGAATATTTAAGAGGCACCTCTTGTGAAATGGGAAAGATGACTCTGTCACCTTGTCTTCTGCCTTTCTTCTTCCCCACCTCCTGCCCCCACCCAATTTTCACAGGACTGTGGAAATATGCAGGTTTTTCTAGTCTGTGAGGAGTGATCTTGCTTACTTGCTGGCCTTGCTCTTTTGAAATTAGTTAAGACCAGAGTGGTTTCTATTTCTCCAAAAGGATGTCGGAGATTGTTGGAGCTTCTTCAGTTTAGAATATGTCAGTCTGACAGAAAGACCCACTTTTTTTTTGAGAGCTGCAACTATGAAAGGAAAAGCTGGCCAGGCTGAGTGCCTTCACTATATGTCCCTTAGACAAATCCACTGTGAGAGGTAGTAAGGGGCAATACTCAGCACAAGGAAACTGGAGGCAAAAGAACTGGGTTCAGATCCCAGCTCTAACATTTACTAGCCATACAGCCACAGGCAGATCATGTAAAATGAGGAAAATATTATTCTCTTCTTAGCAAACTTGTTGCAATAGAAGCACTTTGTGAATCTTAAGGTGTTTTGAGATAAGCTATTAATTGACATAAATATTTGAGTTTCTGGAAGAAACAACCATGCTTGGTTTGGGGCTCTGTGGGAAAAAAAATCTTAGAATCAATACTGCATATTGGTTCCAAGGCAGAATAGTGGTAAGGGGCTAGGCAATGGGGGTTAAGTGACTTGCCTAGAGTGACACAGCTGGGAAGTGTCTGAGGTCATATTTGAACCCAGGACCTCCCATCTCTAGTCCTGAATCTCAATCCACTGAGGCACCCAGCAGCCCCAGAAATTTTTTTTATTAACTTAAATTGATACTGCATTGCACTTAGGCTAAAGAGAGATGATACAAAGAAACAAATACAAGTTTGATGTTCCTGGGGGCTGGGGGGGGGGGGGATGATATGATGCTGATACATCACATCAGTACACTTATCATTGTCACCATCAAATGATATTTTTGAGAGCCTATTTTTCAAGGGGTTGAGCTAATAATGTACCAGGTAGCACAGCAGATACAATCCCTCCTTGCATCTTACTTGAAAAATGGAAGCAGAGTAAAGTAAAAGCAGAGATTATGCCAAGGAAGCAGTTCCCCCAAGCTGTCGTTGTCTAGACTTTTATTTCTTCCTTGCACCCTTTCATGTTGTCATTACTGAATGAGTTCTTTGTAATTACTAGAGGAAACAAATATTATTAGATTTAAGTATGCAGTGGACCAGTGCCATTGGACTTTGTAAGTTTTCAATTTTATTTTCCTTTACATGGAGAAGGAGGAACAACTCTTAGCCAGAAGCAATGCTCAAATTTACTATTGACATCTGGAAAGAAAAGAGTCTATTTTGAGATTCTACATGTAATCCATCTGAAATCTTATTATCTTATGGCATCTTAATTTCAAAACTCAGAATATGAAGGAGACATCAAGTCAACCACATGGATTAGAAGACTCCTTTATAATGGGATTAGTTTCTCCTACAGCTCATCTCCTCTTATTTCTTTCTCCAAGGTCTTTGTATCCCATGTTTCCAGATACAAACCTTTCTAGAAAAGGATGATGAACAAATGAAGAGGAGCCTTTGTTTTGTGTGTGTTATTGTTTTCTTAAAACCTGTCATCACAAACTAGAAGATAGCAGCTTTACAATATCATTGAAACTAGTTAGGAGAAAATTTACTGAAATTGAAAGACTAGACTCAGACAAGTGCTGAAATGCAGTCTGTTTATCTGAAGCTTATTTGAACCATCCCAATCTCTTGGGTCTGAAAAGTTAAGCCAAAAATCTCTTGAGCCAGACTTTCTCGCAAGATTTCCTGTACTTCCTGTTTCTAGATGAGCCAGAAATACCACGAGAATGACCTTTCTCGTGGTATTTTTGAACCTCTGGTCCAGGATGAAGACTATATAAAGTCTTTTCCCTGAACCTCTCAAAATAAGGAGGGAATTCTTAAAATTAGGCAAATATTTTCATTTTTCAAAACTTTAAACAGGCTTGGTTCCTCCTCGGAGTAACAACTGAAATCAATATTCATTCTTTTCTGAGCCATCACATTCAACCCTGCTAGGAAAGACTCATCATGAATGACCTATTAATTTATAACTTCTCCAAGATGTTTGTTGTGAAGAAATGTGTAAAACAATAAAAAGTGTACAATGGAAATTATATAACCTTGGATAAAAGAAAAATGCAATTCTTGAACAAATTTGCTACCCAGAGAGTTGTATTAGTTCACTAGTGTGTATGACATATTATATCATATATTTGTTTTCTTTGTTCTTAACCCCTTTGTTCAGGGGTCAGGATATCCTGATGCTCATGACTATGGCAAAATAACTGAACAAAAATAAAAACAATCAGATGCTTAGGAAGCCCTCAAGTTGGTATCATCAGGGAAGTTTGAGACTGAAATGAGTTTAAAATCATATCCAATAATATGTAAGTAGGTTCCATTAGGCTATGTAAGTAAATTTCTTAAAATCTAATCTCTAAAAAGGTTTAATTTCTCAATGGAAATAGTAAAATAAAAGTAACAGCAGTTGTTTAAAAAAATAATGAAAGCATCAAACTGCTGCTTGATACTTCTTATCTGTACTTGGAAAAAGAAATAAGAAAAGTACTTTTTCTTATGAGTATATCATCGAATGTTCAAATTTAGGTTATTCAAAATGTTTAGGTATAATAATTATGGGTGCTTCATTAATATTTTGATCACAAAGTTCACAAAGGGGAGGCACCAAGTGCCTTTTTCCTATGTTTATACTTTTATATTTCAGCACACTCATTTGGATCTTCTTCTTCTATGAGGAAAGATAGAATTTGTTTGCCAGTGTACTTTTCCATCTGGAAAAAAGGGACAAGTCACTGAATTTAGTGTGGAAAAACCAAACTTATTAGGCATGGTTTTAGAGGAATAAGAATAATAAGAAAACATATTAAAAGAAGCTTTCAGCAGCCTCCTTTAAAAAGACAGAGTGTAAAAATAAAACAGTCTCCCAACAGTCTTTCTCCTCTCCCCTAAATTTGTTTCTCCACCCCTGAAGAAACATCAAATGATCAAATGAGAAACCAGCCCCAAAAGGAATGTAGATCAGGAAAAACTGATTGTACATCAGCAAAAGAAAATGCCAAGCAAAATAAAGAATTTTGCAATACAGGGATGTAAGGGGAAAGATGTAATATGCTACAGGAAAATCAGGGATGGCCATGTGAATAGTCAAGTTCAAAATGTTCCTATAAATCCTACATGCTACACGTGTTTGGCAAAAATGCCAAACACAATACGGCCTCATTTACATTTAGGTCCAGGACCTTTCAAATCATCTACATGGATGTGTTCTTTTTTTTATATTGGTTTTTGACTTCTAGGGTTAGGACTTACATCCCTAAGCTGCAGGGAAATTGTTAAACCCATCTTGATTGTCCTTGGATGAACCTTTCTCAGGTGGAGGTCCAACAGTTTAGAGGCTCAGATCTGAAGTCCACAGTGCTATCTCCTGGGAAAGTGACTTTCTCCAGCTTCTTTTCTTCCTTCTCTCTGCCTGCCAGACATGCCCTATGGTCTTTTTCAGACTCTTTTTCTTTTTTTTAACTGTCACTACTTTTCTTCAAAACTGGACCAGAACTGTCTGAGCTATTTGTTCAGCATTGGACACAACAGCATTGGACTTGTGCATGCAGATCTTGGTGTTTCCCTAATTCACTTCTTTCACAGTTAGCTTAGGAATGTGAATCAATGTTATTCCCCTCCAGCTGAAGGGCAGCTGAGGTTACAAAGGGATTTAACTAATAGGTCAAAAACCCCTTTAGGTTTGCTGAGAACCAAGGGACAGTGAGGAGGAGAAATTAAAGGGGGGGGGGGCAGTTGCAGTATATAATTGTGTTGCTGTGGTTAAATTCAAACAGCTTTCCTAATATCTTCATCATAATGCAGTCATTAGTGGAAAGGAGAGAGATGGCCCCCTGCCAAGCTATCCAGAGAGAGGCAGCCGTGAACTGGTTGGGCTGGACTGTTCAAGCTTCCTTCTGTTTATTGAGGACTCCTTCAGGCTGCAGGGCATGGTTTGGTGAAGTTTTTTCACTTTACTAAATCAGCAGCTGTTCACCTGAGAACCTCAGATAACAGACTTCTAGGGAGAGATAGGAGGATGAAGGAGAAATAAACCCCGCTTGCTCCCTTGGAAATCACTGGGCCACGGTAGCAACTTGGGCAATCTTTGACAGGATTCAAAAGAAAATAAAGAATCGGTAAATGAAGAAGGGAAAACGAGGAAGAGCAAATGCTAAACCTCGGTGGCTTTTTTTCCCCTGCTGTCATTCCAGCTGTAGCCTGGGATTAATTAAATGTTGTGAACTCTGCGCCTGGGAGAGAGGAGGGAAATGCATTCTATCTCTAAGGACGGAGAAGTACAGTAACCGTTTCAGATCGCTCACCAGCCAGTGAGAAGCCTTGGGAAGAGGCAGTCTCTCCTCAGAGTTTGTCTAGAGACTACAGAGGCAGTTGCTGCTGCCTGCCCTGCAGGGCTGGAGAAACCTCCCCATTCAGCCGCTGGACATGATTTTCCTTGTGTTCGTTTTCCCGTGCCTGTGAAGAAGCTCTCTTCTGGTTGCAGCGGCGGCAGCGGCAGCAGCACGTCTGGAGAACAGGGCAGAATGCCTGTGCTAGATCGCTGTTTTAACTCGGCAGAGCTGGGCAGAAGGTGGACTCCACGGGAAGGTCTGCTGCCCTCTTCCATGGGCAGCCGGCCAGAATATCAGCAGGGACCATTGACCTGGGAACTGCCAGAGATGATCAGGATGGTAAAGCTTGTTTGGAAATCCAAAAGTGAGCTGCAGGGGACCAAACAAAGAGGGCTTCTGGAAGCTGAAGATGCTGTCAACAGCTTCTCAGGTAACTTGAATCGTAGCGGGTAGAAGGTGACAAGGATAAATCTGGCAGCTTTACTGTTCCTTCCATAGAGGAATCTGCCTGCGATGGAAAAAGGGATGGGATGGGAACTGGGAAGAAAGAGCGTAGAGACGTGTGGTCAATTGTAAACTCTCTTTCAGAATGCATTTTAGAGTATGGAAAGTTAAGTGAGTTTCTGAAAGAATCTTCTTAGACTGTTTTGGGAGGTTCTTTATGTAAAAAGTAATGTATTTTCCCATAATTATATAAAACCACAGTAGTTTATATTGGCTTCCATTCTAGTCAGAACCCACATACTTTGGGGGCAAGTTGCTAATCCTCTTTTCCTTAGCTTCCCCTTTTGGGAAATAAGTATAGCACTTGGATACTCCAGGTGCAGCCAGAAGAAAAAAAAAAGCTAATATCAACCAATCAACAAATGCCTACTATGCACTGGACATTCTGCTCAATGGGGGTTGAGGGAGGGGATGCAAAGGCATAAATAAAACTGACACTGCCTTCAGTGAACTTTCATTCTATCAAATAAGGCCACATGTATGTATCTAACTAAATTTTTTAGATTAAAAAGTCAATTTCCTTGGAAAGTAGCTGGGAGTTTCAGGAAAGTCCTCATGTAGGAGATAATGTTTGAACTGAAGTTTGAAGAAAATTAACTACTTGAAAGAAGGCTGTTCAAGTTGTCATGTTTCAATCTTTTCCTTTCGCATTTGGGACATACCTTTGGAACTTCTCAGTGTTTCAGTAAATGGGAACTATAACAAACCTTCCAGGGATTTATTTTTTAAAAATCACTTAAGTGACCCATAGTATATCATCAATTGAAAATTCAAAAGCCACCTGAAAAGTTTTTTTTTTCCCCTTAGGTGAATTCTTGAGACATACAAGTGGAAGAAAGTGAGATTGGGATTGAAAGAAAGAATTAGAAGGTGTGCTTTTGGGGGTACATATTGTCTGTACAGTAGCATTTGGACATCATATTGCTATTGGAGGTTGGGAATAGAGGCATGGACATGAGAAAGGACATGGACAATAGGGAGGACCACTAGTTTAGTAGGAGATCATAATGGTCATGGAATCTTAAGGGACTTTACTCATTCACTCATGGTACAGATAAAGAACTGAGGCCTGAAAAGTGAGTAATTTGCTTGAGGTCAAACAGGTAGTAAGTAGCAGAGCTGGAATTTGAACCAAGGCCTCTCAATTTAGTATTTTTTTCTATTACATCATCTATTAGAAGCAAATGTTTACAAGTTTTCAGAAGGATAAATGACTAGAGGTCAACTACTCCAACTACATCATTTTACACAGAAAATAACTGAGGCCCAAGAGAGTTAAATGTCTTTCCTAAGACCAAAAAAATAGTAAGAGTCAGTACTTAAACAGACATCTGAACTTGTTCCTTAGTGTTCATTCTACAATACCTTTTCCCCTAAATTGTGTTTTTAATCACTCAGTTGACACATAAACCTAAATCCGGAATCACAGGATCTGAGTTCAAATTCCAGTTTTGCTACCTGATATATGCATAACATCTCTGGTCTCAGTTTCTCATATTTAAAATGAGGGAGTTGAACTAAACAGCCTCTAAGGTCTCTTCCAGCTCTCGACCCAGGATTCTATAATTCTATGACCAGATACATATATTTGAGTATTCAATAAATTAAAAGAAACTTAAAGAAAATAACATAAGAAAGGAAAAGGCTTTTTTTTTTAATGAAGCTAGTCTAAGGTAAGCAATGAATAAAAAAAAATCAGTGTTTGGAAAAGAGAAGGAAACCATTGAGATTTTGAGGTTTGTGTGGCAAATGGGAGGTAGAAGGATCCAGGAAGATGGACTTAGGTCAAAAGAAATGAGCTAATGTGAAAGCAAGCACATAGGGAAAATTGAAAAAGCCACCTAGGCAAGAAACTGAGCCCAGGTCACAGGACCTAGGACAACTTACACTTATTTGGTTTATTCCGACTGATGACATGAGCTCAGCTTGAAAACCTTGAAAACCAACCCACTCCAAGCAAGTGTTGGTATGTCTATGTGTATATCTATTTTTGTATTGCTCATACAGTGTGCTACTGAGTGTAGAATTCTTAGTTTAAAAAACAGAAACAGTCTAGGAGTTGGAAAAGGGAACTCCAGGAATTTGGAGTGATTTGGAGAAAAGTTTCCTCCACTGAGTGGTAGTAAACTTGCTTCATTCATCAGTATGTATCTTGGTCATCACCTCTTTTTTTCTGTGGAATGTTCTGAAATAAGAGGAAAGGAAAGAGAAAGGAAGGAAATGGGAGGGAAAGAGGAAAGCATTTATATAGAACCTACTATGTGCCAGGCAATATGACAAGTGCTTAAAAAATGTCATTTGATCAAATAATCAAATCTACAATTTCCTGGAGGTCTTTCCTGCCCCCAACTCATCCTTGCTGTTTATTCCTTCCCTCTGAGATTATTTTCCACCTACTCTGTATATATCTTGTATGTGCTTAATTATTTATATGTTGAATGCAAATTAGAACACAATTTACATTAAAATGTAAGCTCTCTGAGGACAAGGATGGTTTTTTTGCCCTTTTAAAAATTCCTACAATGTACTTGGCATACAGCAAGCATGTAATAAATGCATAAGAAATGCTTATAACTATCATTTTGGTTTCTAGAGTGGATGCCTTCTGTTCTGTTATTTCCATGGGGAACTGCCCATGAGGAGATCAGTTCAAATCTACCCTTAGAGACATTTAAACATAAAATATTTCTTTCTCTCTCTAGAACAAGATGTTTGCATTTATAGGCAATATGATAGAAATATTACTTTGTCAATGAAATATTACTGTATGATCACCAAATACTAGAAAGGGAGCCTAGATTTTAGAGTGGGGAGGAATTTTAGAGATCATCTAGGACTACTGCTGCCTTTCATAAAGGAAAAACTCAAGGTCTTGTCCAAGGTCACAAGGCAACCTAGTAAAGTATCAGAGTTGAAGATTTACAACTTGGTCTTCCCATTCTAAAACTATAGCTCTTTCTAGTAAGCAACACTGACTCTGCCTGGAACCAAAAAGTGATGTCAGGTTCTGGTCATAGTTTCAAATTAAGGGTCTTTCTGCTACCTATGTGATTGATCTGGGGCAAGTCAAACATGCTTTCCCTGGACTTAGATTACCTCATTTGTTAAAGACTGGAATTGGACTAAATAACTTCTAAGATCCTTTCTAATACTTCATCTCTATGATCTTGTGTTATTCTTGATTCATCTTCTGGACTTATCTTTGCCCATGCGTTAAGCCCCTCCAAGCCTCTATTCCCTTATCTGTAAAATGGTAATAACATACCCCTAGTACCTAGAGATTGTGAAAATTAATTGAGATTTTTGTTGTTATTCAGTTGTTTTCAGTCACACACAACTCTTCATGACTCCATTTGGGGTCTTCTTGGCAAAGATACTGTAGTGATTTGCCATTTCATTCTTTAGCTCATTTTATAGATTAGAAACTGAGGCAAATAGGGTTAAGTGACTTATCCTAGATCATAGCTAGATGTGTCTGAGGCCATATTTGAACTCAAAGTTGTCAGTCATCTTGATTCCAGGCCCAGCAATCTATCCATTGCACCACCTAGCTGCCCACTTAAATGAGATAACATATGCCAAAAGCTTTGAAAACTTAAAAATGCTATATTGTCATGAGAGATTATTATTTCAACTCAACATATCATTTTCTTCCCCCCCCCTTCTGAAATTCTCTGTTTTTGCCAAAGACACAACCATCCTTCAAGTTTCCAAGTTCACAAATTATCCTCAACTCCTCCTATCCAACAAGTAGCCACATCTTGTTGTTTCTTCCTCTCCATCATCTTTGTGTGATCGCTTCTCTCTACTTAGCTCACACCCTGATCAGCTCTCTCCTAGTTTATTGCAAGTCACCTAATTGATCTTTCTGCCTGCAGTGTTGCTAAAGTCGTTCTCCTTAAATGCAGGTCTAACCACTGTTACTCCCCTACTCAGAAAACTCCTGTGGCTCCCTAATGCCACTAGAATCCACTGTAAACTCCAAGTCAGTTTTTAAAGCTCATCACAAGCATGCCTTTATCTTTTCAGCATCATTTTACACCACACCCCTTCTCATACTCTACAAATAAGTATTTTCTCTCTTCTTTCTTTGTGCTGGTTTTTCCTAATGCCTTATATGCACTCCCTTCTCACCCCAATTTCTAAAGTCCTCTTTTTCAAAGTGCAGAGATAAGACCTTCTGCCTTTCCTAATCACTTCAACTTGGCTAAAGCCTCCCTCCCAAACTACTTTCTGTTTAATTCCTTTGCATTTACTTCAGATATATATTTCTCTATACACACACACACATATAATATATAGCACTTGATAGTAAAAAAGCATCTGTCTATACAACATCTCATTTGATTCACATAGCAACCCCAGGAGGTCAATATTTGCATTATACTGATAAGGAAAAATTGTCTCAGTAGACAAAAAAATTATTCATAGCAATATATTTTCTTAAAGTTAAGAGAATGAGGTAAACACAACTATCTAGAATAGTTATTTGATCCTAAATACAAAACACTATATAAGCTATAAAACCAGAGTGAAATTTCTGTGAGTGACAGTAACATAAAGTTAATGATATGCAAAGAGGCTTCTTACAGTTGGTTCCACTTCTTACTACCCAAATATATAATTTCATGTTTTCAGTTCCTAAATGACTTCTGAATATAAACTTTTCAAAGTTGCATTGATTCCACTAGATCATTATTTTAGTTTATCTTGCCTAGAATGTCTTTCCTACTGCTCTGAATCCTGTATATTCTTTAGGAGCCAGACCCTACATGGAATTCTCTTTGAATGCTCCAGTACACATTAATTCTTTTTTCTCAATATCTCCATCACTCATAGTCTGTTCTCCATATCCTAACACTTAATTATATGCTGCCTAGTATTTATTGTTTGTTAATTGTTTCTTGTGTGTGTCTCATTTATCCAGCCATGTTGCTAAATAACTCAAGGGCAAGGACTGTGCCTCATACTTCTCATTTTCCCCTGTTATGGTGTTGGACATAGTCTTAAATAAACACTAGAATCACAATTTTTTAAAGTTAGGATGATTTTTAGTAACACTAGGTAGCATTTATTTAGTGCTTTAGAACTGGAAAAGTACTTTACAGATACTGTCTTTTTATCCTCAAAACAACCCTGGGAAGTAGATGCCATTATAATCCATATTTTACAGTTGAGAAAACTGAGTCTGAAAGAGGATAAGTGACTTGTCGAGGGTCATATAGCTAATAAGTATCAAAAGATTAATTTAAACTTAAGTCTTCCTGATTCCAGGTCTACCACAATAGCACCATATAAGTTAAGCAATATGTTAGTCTCAATTGGTTAAAGAAAAATGAGTTGAATTGAACTGAACATAACTAAATTGAGCCTTTAATTGAATTAATTACTAAGCTATACAGTAGGTTGGTGATGAAAAGAAGCCAAGGCAATTGACATTTATTACTAAAATGTAGAAAAATCTCCAATTTACAGATAGTTTTGGAAATGAGAACATAGCTCCCTAGAAATCATGTGACCAATGGTATTGTGTTTTTAGACTGTCCCACCTGTTTCACCTGTTTCACCAGTAAGGTAATAGAATTCCTCTTTTAATTGCATAGTACATGGCACATAGTAGGCACTTAATGAATGTTTATTGATTGACTGACTAAATTTCCCACTTTGCTTCTTTACTATATGGTAGTGGTGACTTAAAGTTCTCAAAGTCCATCCTGGATGAACATCATCTCTGACATGCTCTTCTAAGCTTGGTCTGATGGTTGAACTATATGTCTGTTATCTGTGGATCACCTTAGAGGAATCAAGAAAGGCTCATTCCCAAAGTAATCAATTTTTCACCCATAGCACCTTTGAAAGACCATCTACCAAACCATCCATATTGGAGGTATAGTCTATATCTGTGGAGGGAATACCCACAAAATTCTGTTTCCAATGGAAAAATAATAGGAAACAGAAACAAATTCAATAAGAAACTATTTAATGTAGAGGACATGCTGGTGATTAAGGGTACATTTTTAATTAGAGCAAATGGGTAGGGAAGCATGATTAGAAAGATGACCAGCTTTGCTACATCCTATACCTATGTTACCTTCTGAAAATAAATTCATTTCGCTTTGGACTCTGCCATCATGCCTCAGCTGCTTTCCCAAACTAGAACTTTCCTCAGTGCCTGGAACCATCACATCCTGGAATATCTTTTTACTCCAGCTCACTTCTCCCATTAGTGACTTCTTTCCAAGGACCCCAACATGGGGTACTTCTTTCCCCTACATTTCTGGCACTCAGGACTTCCCATCATTCTCATTTTTATCTCCCTTTTATGTATTCTGTTCCTCCATTTGATTGTAGGTTCCTCAAGGGCAGGGACTATCTTTCTTTTTGTTTGCACTTGTATTTTCTGTACTTAGTACAATGACTGGCACATAGTATGTAATTAAATTAATGCTTGTCACTTCAATTTCTGCCTCTGTCAATGTAAAATTTAAGGGTTAAACTAGATGACCTCTGAGGCCCTTTCCAGCTATAAATCTATGATCCTACAATATTATTTTAGCTTCATTGTGCCACACTCTGACTTAGAAATGGCATAAAGGACACTTCCAAGGTTATAGTTGAAAGTTTTTAATATTTCTCACTTTTCTTCAAAATTCCATTGAAGGTGTGAGGGCTATAAGGGACTTTGGAGGTGAGTTAGTCCAACTTTTTCATTTGACAGAAGAAAAATCTGAGGTAGAGATAATGGAAGTGATTTACTCAAGACCACATAGGAAGAATTTAGTAAAGGCAGAATTTAAATTTTAGATCCAGGACGTTTTCTAGAATCTGTCTCTCTTCAAGTCTACCTCCTGGGTGAAGCTATTTCTCTGATTCCATTAAGTGTAGTACTCTCTCCCTCCTAGATTTTCCTTATATAATACTCATTTGTATTCATGTTGTCTTCCCTAAATAGACTGTAAGTTCCCTGAAGGTAGGAACCATTTTATTTGTGTTCTTATATTCCCAAGTCCTAATAAATTGCCCAGCACACAATCATGGCTTAATAAATCTTTGCCAAATTGAACTATATCATTTAGGGATTTCATTTTCCTTGCTACACAGGTCACTACTATTAAGTTTAGGTTAATCAACAGTGATTAGGATCAATTGGATCTAAAATGGAATGATAAAAAAATGAAAAATGGGAAAAGTAAGAAAAAAATGGAAAAGAGTAAGAAAAAAATTTCCTACTTATAGAAACTACAAGGAAAGAGTGGGAAAAAAGAGAAACTAGAAAGGGTACTATATATACATATGTGTGTGATAGAGAGAGAAAAAAAACAGACAGAAGACAGAGAGAGTTCACAAGCTAGAATAGAGATGTGAATGGTGAAAATCCAAGAAAAAATAGGGCCATGGCATGTTCACTTTCCCTACGAAGGGAAAAAAGATAATGGACACTGTTGGGTAGTTCCCTACATCATGGCCACCAGATGGAGCCATGTGTTTAAAACAACTTGGGGGTGGGGAGAGTTTGTGGGAGAGATGGATTTTGAATGTGTCCCCAGTGGACTGGAGCAGGAAATGACTCTTCTTATGTATGGGACATTCGCAAATCAGATGTTCTTAACTCAGCAAGGGTCTCTAACTAGGCATTACCTACAGCACTGGCTCATGATGAAACATTTATGTTTTTAACATGATTTTACTTCATTAAGTCTTTCATTGGTTTTTGAGGCAACCTGATGAGATAGAATTGCTATAAACAAGTCTTAGATTCAAGTCTCACCTCTGAAACATACAAGCTATCACTATATAACTTAACTCAAGGACTTCCCCATCTCAATGTCCTGGGCAACCTCTTTAAGACTAGATTGTAGAGAAAGTACCAGCCTACATTGAGAGAGACAGAGTTTCTTCATCAGGGAGATCCTTATATCATGAAATCACAGACCCAGTTCCTATGCCATGATTGTTTTATTACTTACAAAGTCAATGGAGGATGACCAGGCAAAGATGAGGCAGACACTGATATATTTTAAGTTATGTGGCAGTAAGAGGAATATGACTGATGAAATAATCTTTGTACCTAATCTTTTCTTTCAGCCTTCATTACTTCCTCCTTCTTTCCTGTACTGATTTTGTGTTTTCAGGACATAATCTCCATTTGTAATTTACTTTCCCTTGTTAAAATCTCTACTTCAGCTTTGCTCATAGCTTCCTCTTCTATTCCCCCAAAGTGTTCTCTCCCTCCTGAAATTAACTTATATTTACTTTTCTATGTACATGCTATTTCCTCCCAGTAGAATATAAGCCCCCTGAGGTCAGGAACTTTTTCACTTGTGTCTTTAGGTTCCCATTACTTTTCATGATTTATAAGTGCTTAATAAATTTAGCCTTAGACTGAACCAAAATTCACCCCTGCCACCACCATCATTTCTCTTCCCATCCACTCCCGCCCTGCAAAACAAAATTTAAAAACTCAGAATCCTTTGTATATTTGCCTTGTTGATGGCATCACATCTCAATTCCTTTGTGTTGAAACTTACTTTGTGTTCATATATTTTTCTTATCTGGGTAGTATATGGCTTCAGACTAGCTCCTAAGGAGTAAGGCTATATCTCGGGTCATTTAAATGTTGCTTAGTCCCAAGCATTGTCACTTGAGAACCTGGACATTTCAGAGATACTATTTTGACTCAATTCTGATCAGCAGCAAATTTAATACTCGCCGGTACTGACCAGGACTCATTCCTGGTATCACACCAATGACTTCAAATGCTGCAGGCATGTTGACTATCTTTCATTCTGGGTGATTATGACCTGGATTTTCTATTCTATTTCACTTATCGATTAAGCTTAATGTTTCCACTTCAGCAGCTCTTGAGTGCATAAAACTTAAAACTTGGAAGAAAAAAAAAAGCACCAATGCTCACCTTTGGCCATTACAACAAGACTTTGAAAAAGACAGGGATGAGGGAAGAAGTATCAAAGAGTCCTCTAAGCAGCCTACTGTGTCAGGTTCGTCATGACCCTCAAGGTGCCTGAGAGTTCTAAATCTCTGATCCTAAGTTCTTATGTCTCAAATAGAAAGACAGTTAGAGCTATGTCAGATAACCTCAACCAAAAGGTTATGTATTGCAGGGAGAGACCAAATACATCAGGAGCTTATCATGGAAGAACAATTAGAAAATTAATATAATCATCTTAAACTTTTACTATGAAGAATAAGAATTGTTCATTTAAAATAATATTTATATCTTCGTTGTAGATGCCAATATTAGGAAGGGTTAGTGGATTCTAAATGACTGCTTTGAAATGTAAAATGTAATGTTCTAAAATACTTGCTGAAACTCAAATGAATTGTCATTTTCTTATTGACACTAATGATTTTGCTGAAGGCATCTTTTCTGATGGTAAAGCAAAGAACAAATTGGCTTACCAGCAGATGTGTAAATGGAATCTTAGTTTATGAAAAATTCTTAATTGACATTTACTTTTGTTCATTCTTTAGCAGTAATTGCTAACATACAAAAATAAATGATGCCGGAGATATAACAGATCAAATCAAGGAAAAATAAATAAGACAGAGACTGATTTGGAATTGATTATATTAACAAGCACATTTTCTTGTAAATTGTTATTCAAGAAACAAATTTTAATTTTCTTTCCATTGAAAAAAATTAAGTATTACAAGCAAAAGATAAGAATTACTCTTTATAACAATACAACTTTGTGAAAAAACAGATTTAGTAAATAAAAAGAATCCTATCAAAACTGGAATAATGCTTGAAAAATCCTGAGAAGTTACTATTACTATTTATATCATTTTATAATCAGTGCATACAAGTTATATCTGTATATATTACATTGAGTCTGGGGGCAAAGCCCTGGATAAGCATTCATCATCTTCTGATGTTTTGCAAAGCTAAATATTCAAAAGCGGCTTCTATTCCAGATGCCAGTCTGGAAATGCCTTAATGTGATTTCAAAATATAGTGTAGAAATGTGTATGTTTACTTGGTCCTGCAAATGAGCTTTTAGGGGGTTGAAGTGAATGGAGGATGTTGTTCCCACTTCTTCCTCCTGCTATTTGTCTGGAGACTGTTTTCTGCAAAGCTGCTTGAGAGGGATAGCAGTACATTGACTTTTGCTTGTAACCCACCTCCTTAAAGGAAAACAACAGATGCTTCATTATGCAGAAAATGTAATGCTTAGACTTAATCTTATATTTCATCCATGCCGTTGAAAATATAGACTACTTTCTACCCACCTTGAATTTTCTTTCATAATTTTAGGTGAAAAACATTTAATCTGCAACCAAATGAACATAAAAAGTTTTCTCAATTTTTTAAGAAACTAAAATTTCTATTTTTTGCAATGCAAACTGTGTACCTTTTTGCTGTTATTTTTTAAAAACTATTTAGCTTTCTTGTTTTTTATAAATTTCCTTTCTGTTTTGACTACTTCTTTCTTCATAACCACTAAGAAGCTATCAGTTACATTTTGAACCTTGAAACTTCCCATTTTTCTTCAAACTCCTCCTTATGTTTCAACCCACATCACTGACATAGCCTTTTCTTTCAAAATTATCTCCCCCTGCACAGTATTCTTTGTGCTTTATAGACTAGAGATAAGCCCCTTGACCCTAAGCAATTTAAAATTTAGGTTAGATTTCAGACACACAGATTACCAGAAATATCGAGTGAGTCACAATGATGTCATTTGTAAAGAAATTAATTGAAAAAGTCTGATCAGCCTGCAACTGAAAAGGGCAGGAGACAAAGATGAAGCAAGGTCAGGTAAAGCCTTGAAAGTGAGAACCAGGGATGTCAACTTGTGAAGATGGGCTAAGAGACAGATCTAAAACAGGAGGGAGGAGGAGAAGAGAAATTGAGGAAAGACCAAGAGAAAAACCATGGCATTTGTATAAGCTTGATAGAAGACAAATGAAAAATCAATCATCTAGGAGTAAAAAACAAAACAAAAAGCAAGGTAAGAGAAGAGAATGTGCTGACATTAAATATTTAGCTAAAGAATTAGAAAAAACAAGTTGGACTAGTCTGTAAAAGAAGAGTCCAGTGGAATAACTTTCCTGGTTTAAAGAGGACAAAAAAATAAAAATTTCATTGAGGCATGAAGCACTTGGTAGTGGACATTCAAGGTAAAAGGGGCACAATATCACATATCCCTTCTAAAGTGATTGTCCACATTCCAGAGTAGATACAGGCAACTCCTTTTTCTCTCATTCTCTCTTTTGTTCAGTTCTCACTCAAATGCCATACTTTGATAAAAGCCTAAATCCCACTTTTGAAGAATCCAACAGATAGAAACTATATTAACTTTAGAACTATTGACTGACACTGATCCAAGAGACAAGGCAAAACCACACCTGGAACTGGTACAGAAAGATAAGAGAAAAGGAGGGAGCCTATAAGCACATGAATAGGGAAAGAGAGTGAGATGAGATCATAGTGAAGAAATCATTTTTTTATTTAAATATATTTTATTTTCCCAGTTACATTTAATAATGATTTTCAACATACATTTTCTGAAATTATAAGATCCAAATTGTCTCCCTCTCTCCCCACTCTCAGAGATGGTAAGCAATTTGATCTGAATTATACATGAATTATCATGTAAAACATACTTCCATACTGGTCATTGTTGGAAGAGAATATTCATATAAAACCAAAACCCCAAAATAAAACCATAAATAAACTAATGTGGAAAATAGTATGCTTTGATCTGCATATGCATAGTGAAGAAATCAAATAAAAAGCAAAGGAGGTATAATCAGAAACACAACCAACAGGAAAAATAAAACAATTACTTTGGCCAACACCCCCCTCCCACCCTATACATTCTGCACCCAAACAATCCTAGTTTCTCAGTTCTTTATTGCCTGAAAACTCATACCAGTTTTCTGGAGCCATCCCTGATGTGTCTTCTTTAAAAGTTCCTCAGAGTGATTGTAGTAAATAAAACAGGATATTCAGCAAGGCATGAGGTATCCACACTCTGGCATGTTTCACTATAGAAGGTGACATTTCTCTGTTCTAAGAACGTGCTAATCTTGCATTATTGCCCTAATCAATATACAATATACTCATAAGCAATATTTTGTTGTCTGATGAACTTTCCTTGTTGGTAATGTGTGAATGTTCTCATTGGAAATTTCTGAAAAGTTTTCCTTTCCCTTTTCCTCACCCAGACCCCTAGAGAGAATGGGAGATGAGGAAATAATAGAAGCTAAATATTATGACTATTCCCATTCTCCCAAAAATCTAGGTTGTAGTTTTCCATGATGATTGAAATCTTCTCTCCTTTCCTCCTCCATCACTATCTTCCTCCTATCCCCAAACCCCCTTTAAAAACTAACTGGGGGGGCGGGCGCAACTTGGTGGCTCAATAGATGAAGAACCAGATCTAGAAGTGGAAGGTCTTGGGTTCATATGTGGCCTCAGACACTTCCTAGCTGTGTGACCCTTGGAAAATCACTTAACCCCCTTTGCCAAGCCTGAATCACTCTTCTGCCATGGAACCAATAAACAGTATTGATTCTAAGATGGAAGGTCAAAGTTAAAAAAAAAATAATTTCCATCCTAAAACTGTGATGTCCATGCCAACATATGTCAAATCCAATGTGAATTTAGGTATTTTCTCTGTTCTTTCCAATTCAGCCTTATATCACACTTTTAGAAGTGGAAAGCCCTTAAGATCATCTAAGCCAACTCCATTTTGCAAAAGTTCAGACCCAAAAGATTTAAATGACTTGAATGAACTCACAACAGCAGTGACCCCTATCTGCTATTATTGTAACCTAATTCTTCTGATTCCAAACCCAAATTTCTATTTTGTTTTATTTAACCCTTACTTTCTGTCCTAAGACAGAAATTCTAAGGCTAGTAAGAGCTAGAAAATTGGGGTTGTGACTTTCCCAGGGTCATATAGCTAGGAAGTATCTGAAATCAAATTTGAACCCAGGTCCTCCTGACTCCACGCCTGGCATTCAATCCACTGTGCCACCTAGGTTTCCCCAAATTTATTTTCACCACACTTTTCCAACCTTACCTGACAGGACATAAGAAGAGGGCATGCAGGAGACTAAAAATGTTTTCCTGTCACTTTGATTAGTCTACTGGATTTGGAGATTATGAATTTACCAGATTTTAATTTCAAAAGTAATTCCCCACCTAGTTGGCCTGTGACACCCTCTTCTTTGTTTGATTGTATAATAGACCTTTCCCCCCCTTTTTTAAAGCTTTTGATAATATGTTCAAAGAATGACATACAATTGAATTTAAATTAATTTTGTTTTGAGAGGGGTTTTATTTATTTTTGAAAATTTCACAGAACTTTTAAAAATAATTGGAGACATTTTGGAATGTTTAAATAAACATTCCTGGCAGGATTTGGAGCTATCATGCTTAGATATCTTGTACTCAAAGATTAACTTTCTCTAACTTTATAAAAATAATCAGTAGATCTTAAATTGTTGATTACTACAGCAGACTTACTGCTCTAAATAAATCACATTGTGAACAATGTTATTGTTCCTATGGACTTCTGTATATTTTGGCATTATTTGGTTTCATTACATAGAAGCATTTTTCATGTTATGGTCATAGGATCATAAATCTAGTTCCCGAAGCAATCTAATTCAATCATTTTATTTTAGACATTAGAAAACTGAGTGATTTGCTCAAGATCACACGGAGAGTATCAGAAGCAAGATTTGAACTCAAGTCTTCTGACTCTAAAACCTACACTATTTCTATTGAATCACATTTCTTCTACATTTGGTCTGTCTTGAGAATTTTAATAAAAATGGTCATTTATAAACCTCTCTAAATAAATATCGTGCTATTTTTGATATATAAGAAAAGACTGCAAATCCATTCAATATATCCAATATTTGTCAAGTGTCCAATATGTATAGGGCATTATCCTAGATTAGCAAGTGTAATGAAGGGATTTGGAGAAGAGATTGTGATGATGGGGAGAAAGAGGGACTAGGAGTGAGAGAGAGTGAAGAGATTATTATTCTCCTCCCTTCCTTCCTGGGAGAGATAAGCCAGGTCCTGTCCCCTTGAAAAGGGAGATGTTTTCTGGGAGACGGAGGACAGGAGACTAGAGAGGGAATGCCTCAGTGAGATGGCAAAATGCCTCCCTCAGAGGAGCCCAGGGCTCCTGAGGTCCAACGTGTCCTTGAGAGGCAAGATGATTTCTTATGCCTCTGCTTCCCCCAGAGACATTACCTGTCAGCCCCTTTCCGGGTCTTAGGACTACTCAACTGCCAAGGAAAGGTTCCTTGGGTCAGGCAATCTTGAATCACTGGCACCTAGAAGTCAACCCTCTTTGGGGAGAGCTGTGACCCTCCCAAAATCTTCAATCCCCTTAACTATGTTGTTTAGAGACTGGCCCAAACCAAAATCATAAATGACAGTTAATTTATTGGGGTTCAAGCAGGAAGGGGGTGGAAGGATATCAAGCAGGAAAGGGAAGCCCTACAGATTTTCCCCTCTTGCAGGTTGCCCCCCTCCCAGAGTCTGGAGGTCACAGGCTTCTCAGCCCTGACTTCTCCCTTTTGCCAACTGCTTCTCGTCCCCACTCTCAACTAACTAGATCTTGAATGTATGAGTCCAGGGACAGGTAAGGGAGAGAGAGACTAGAGAGAGAAATCCTAGGGAAAAGGTCTGTGGATGGCTCCCTTCAAAAGTCCCAATCCACAATCCCACTGAGGACTTTAGACTACTGTCACTGCGAGTCTTATTGGAGGTATTCAGGGGTTCAGAAGGGACAGTAGATCTCCAAAGAAATAGGCTCCTTATCAGCCTGGAATCCACCTCTCTCCTCTGCCTTCCCCAAGCCAGAAGTGAGCTGCCAGTTGGATATTCAAGCTTCTGATTCTTCTTTAGAATTCCCAGTTTTTTCTTCTTGCCTCTCCTCCGCTCTCTCTTCAGCTAGTCTCTCTCAGAGACTGTTCTCTCCTCAATGTAGAATGTCTCTTCTCTTCTCTTACATAAGGTGATAGAAAGACTAGTAAGCAGTCCCTGTTCTTGTGGAACTGATTGAATATAAAGGAGAAGATAGATAAATAAAGATCTATAACATATAATAGGATGTGATAAATTCTGTAAGAAAGATACAAATATTGGGTTCAGGAGAGAGAAATCACATCTCTCTGGGGGAAACTGATATATATATATATATAGAAAATTTAAGTTTTGTTCATAGCCTGTGAATAGTCCTACCTTCTTTCATAGGTCTGATATCATATCTTCTTATGTATTTAACAACTCTGATGTTTTTTATCATGTAAATGAAATGGTTAAACTTTAACTATGATAGTTATTCCCTGCCCTACCTTTAAAAGGCTGGATGGCCATGTACAAATTATTTCAGCCAGACCACAGAGTCCTCCTCTGTGAGATAAGAAAGGTGGATGTCTTATAGTGGAAATAGCAATAGATTTGAAGTCAAGGGGTCTGAGTTCTAAACTTGGCTCTATTTATGTGAACCAATCTGAACTCCCTCATTGACAAAATGGGTTAAACTAAGTAATATCAAAGGTCTCTTTTATCTCCAAATACTGTGGTACCTCTCTGTCTAGGTGATCTGTGATGGCTATAGTGCCTGAAATATAGTAGGCACTTAATAAACATTGATTGATTCTGTGACTCCGGGAATCTGAAGACCAAATAAAAAAGGCATATGTTTTTAAATGGTAGTCACTAACAGAAATCTTGTTCAATTATAATTCTGGTCAATATTCTCATTTTTTCCATCATGATAATTTGGGAGCACTTTGAGAGTTGGGGGAACAAAAATGCACCAGGAAGGAATGAGTGGAGTGTGAGTTGACATGGTTTCACTAGCCAACGTGTCATTGAAACCTATTCACTGAGTTTTTTGGATTTCTTTGCAAATGGAGTGTTAAGTGTTTGTCATAATGTAGCTTAGGAAGTCAGTGGCAGAATTGGCAAGTATTTCAGCTAGACTTTACACACCAGATTCACAAAAGGCATAAACTCCATTGGAAAGCTGCAGACACCTTTTTTGTTTGTTTTGTTCTGTTTTTAGGTTGTGCTGGTATAGTTATTCTAGCTCCATGAGGAAATTGCATCTTCACTGTTCTTTGCTCTCTTCCCCCAACAGCCCCCACCACACACACACATACAGCTCCTTTGCCTACCCCTTTCACCCAGTGAGTACCCTTGCTGATTTACTTAACATGACTCAAATAAGGTAGTAGTTTAGGAATTAAAATTCAATAAAATCCTTTTTTATTCTCTTTTTCTTAAAGAATAGTCAACATTGTTCCATTAAAAATAAGACCTTCTATTGAACCATTATATAAACTTTTGAGATGTTAAAAAAGAACCATTAGTGACCATTCGTGGCAGAGATATCTTCAGTAATGGTGCTGTTGTTGTTTCTAATTATTTTCATTTTCATGCTCCCCTGCCTCTGTGAGTTCCAAACATCAGCAGAAACAGCAATGGTGAAATACCACAAAAAAACCCACCCACCCCCCTTCCCCCAACCCAGAGTAATATATTTGGCCTGACGGGAAACAGGAAATACCAGAAAAGATCACAAGAGAGACTGTAATCATGAGATTTCTAGACTATTCTTTTGACGTCAGAGATTTGAAGAGTTGAGATAAGCATCCTATGAACTCTGGAGAGTCTATCTGAATATCCAAAATGGATCTCCAAACCTTTTGAACTTTTATGTTGTTATTTAACTCCTGTCTCCTACAGCCTCAGTCAGCTCCCCAAAATAATAGTTTGAAATTGTAAATTAGGTGAATCATTTTCATATTAGGAAATATAAAAGTATATAATAAATCATTTAAAATATACAAGTATTCAGTAAACAAGAAATGTTTCATAATATAATCTCACATTCAAAACATAATATTTAATATAAACAAATAAATATACAAATAATATATACAAATAAAAAGGTAGATAATTTGTTACTGGGATATTTAAAAGTCTCTGATGCTATCTGTATGTGTTTCCCTCATCTTAAGAAAATCACCATTTCGCCATATCTTCTCACACAACAAGATTTTTGTACAACTTTCCATAAACTTAAAACTTCCATGAAAGATCTAGCCAAGCCTCTGGAGACTGTCCTCTCATTCTTTCCATATCTCAAGAGTATTAACAGATCACGTTGTTAGCCATTCCATCTGTTATGTTTCATTCTCAATATACAACCTGTCCATGCCTTTCCTGGTCATGTGTAGCCTTGATAATGTTTTTATGCCATTTCTTGCATATAAGCTATTACTGGTAACAAACAGAGGTCTATTTATGTCCATCGTGTAGATTTCTATTAACCTCTGGTTATGTTTCTCATTGTAATTTTTCTGAGCTCATAGTGTTCCATGTTTTATAGCCAAATGTCATCACCAGAAAAATATTGGTTTTAAAGAAATATGCTTCTACAGCAGTTAACTGTTTATAATCAAAAACTTTTTGCTTCCCAAGACTGATTAAGTCCACACTCCTCTCCTCTATTCTGGGACCAGTAAAGGAACTCACCAAAGAGAAATACTTTTTATTGACATATTCCATGTCATGTCAATCCGGACAACATATATTTTTCATCCACTTTATATGGGTGTCTAAGTAATCTTTTTCTAAAATTTCAGAACTTGGTTTAATTAATATTATGCCATCTGCAAAGAGGAACATTTGAATAGCTTTCTCATACATAGGAACCCATGCTTTATATAGATACTGAGCAGATTATTGAACAAGGTTATCTCTATATTCATAGAATCTTGTATAACTATGAAGGCGGCCGCAAGATTGCATAGTAGGTACAGTACCAAGTCTGGAGTCAGAAAGACTAATCTTCCTAGGTTCAAATCAGCCTCAGACACTTACTAGATATGTGACCCTGGGCAGGTCACTTAACCATGCTTGCCTCAGTTTCCTTATCTATAAAATGAACTGGAGAAGGAAACGGCAAAACAAAACTCCAATATCAGTGGGGTCACATTGAGTCAGACACACCTGAAAATGATGAAACAACAACAAAATAATTTTAAGAGAGCTTTCAGACCTGAATTTTGTACTATGGGATTAGGTGCTTCCTTAAAATCAATAAAAAAGCAATATGTTCTTCTCTCATAATAAATTATATATATATATATATATATATATATATATATAATTTCAAGATATAGAAAGCCTAAGATTCTGAATGAGGTCAATTCAGTTTAGCTCAACAAATGTTTGGGTCCAGACACCATAATTAGGTATTGATGGAAATGGAAACACTTCCTCCTCTCCAGAAACTTATAATCTAATAGGCAAAATAAGACATATTCAAAGATTGTTATACGAAACAAAATATAAGGACATAAAAAGTACAAGCAAAATGCTTTGAGAGTTAAGAGAAAGGAAGGATCCTAGATGGTAGGGGACAATCATGAAAGTTTTAGTCATTTGATCACTAATTTAGTATCAAAAGGGATTTTAGATGTCCTCTATTAGCTATCCACTACTCCATTGTTGCTACACTCACCTTCCTCAATTTTCCTCGCACTGTAATTATTTGGGTGCATACTTTGGTTTTCTAATGGAATATAAACTCCTAGCTGGCAAAGATTGATTAGTTTGTCTTCATATCCTTAGCACCTAGCATAGTACTTGACACGTAACAGACAATAAATGCTTGTTGAATTGAAATGAATCATTATCATTCAGATTAAATATCATTACAGCTGGCAATGCACTTTATATTTATAAACATATATTAGGTATATACATACACAGGTGTATATAATTTCTTTTGATCTCAATTACTCCATTAAATATGCAATATGGCTGTTTTTGTTTTTATTTTACAAATAAGGAAATTGAGGCTCAAATATTAAGTCCAGGATCATACATTTTGGCACATAATTATATTGCTCTGGTAAAATGGTATATACAGTATCACATACTGAAGTATCATTGGGGGGGGGGGAGGAAACGTGGGATGTACTAGGCTAAATCTACCACCAAATAACTGTGAAATCAAACAAGCCATCTAACTCTAACTTATATTATTTCTTTTGTTTTTTTTCTTAAACCCTTACCTTCCATCTTAAAATTGATAATAAGTATCAATTCAAAGGCATAATAGCAGTAAGGGCTCAGTAACTGGGGTTAAGTGACTTGCCCAGGGCCCCACAACTACGAAGTGTCTGAGGTCAAATTTGAACCCAAGACCCCCTGTTCTCCAGACCTGGATTTTGATCTACTGAGATACATAGCTATTCATAATTTAGATTATTTCTTAGGGTCTAAAATTCTGTGAGCCTATACACATATCATCTATTGTTTTATGTCTTGACTACTCAAAGACAGGAATGATAACCATATACATCTTTCATACCACTTTTCTCCTCTCTTTCTCTCTTCCTAAGTCATCAGAGTGCCCAGAACACAGTAGTTTCCAAATAGATGAGTTATTTGATTTATGAAACTGTGAATTCTTTGTCCCATCCCTGTTTGGATGACCCCTTGTTGAGGATGTTATAAAGGATATTTCTGCATGATTAAGGGACTTGGTTGAGATGACTCTCAGGTGCATTCCAGCTTGTGCTCAAGACTCTATGACTCAATTATTTGTTGAATTAAAATGCCTGCATTAATAATCTCAAATCCATTTTTAATTTAAAGTTAAACAGTTTTCCAAATTATGTCTGGACATTCCCCCTATTGAACAACCTCCCCTTTAAGGTTTTCCATCCAACTAAGAAAAATATTAGAAAAAATGCATGTGTTTGGATTTTTTTAAAAATAAATGTTATAGACAAGAAAACATTGTAAGTGTGAAGATTCTAGGGAGACTCAGCCCATTTCATAATAGCCATAATACAGAGTCTTGGAGCCAAGTCACAGTACAGCTGCTGCCATTGCACCTTTCATGCAGTCAGACAGAGAACACTTTTAAAGGAACTTATGCCAAAATGGGAGGGGAGTCACCAAAATGGTACCAGTTAGGGATTTTCTAAAGGGAGTTCAGTCTAACGCCCTCTAAAACAGGTAAAAGATCTTGTAAGAAAGGGAAACAACACTTGGAAAGAAAAGACAATTAAGGAGAAACTCTTGGACTCAAGAAAGACCAATGTGAGAAAAGGTGAGAAGCTGAGGAAGCAATCCTAAGAAAAAGGGAGGCTAGAGTCAGATAATCTGCAAAGGTGGCACAGTCTTTGAGGTGGGAAATAATGCTGAAGAGTAGGAGTTTGGGTGGCATTGAAAAGATTAGCTACATGCTGTATCTTTCCGTTTCTGAGAATTGTATTGCGCTTATCCCCTCTAGCTTGCCAAGGTCAGGGTGAGACACAGACTATCAACAATCGCTGAACCCTCATATTATCACAGTCTTTCCTGCCCTAAATAAGTTGAACAGCCTTGCCCTTTCATTGGAAATCAACCTTGAATTGAGGACAGATCCCAAGGCATAGTGACATAAGCAGACTGTATATGATATTAAAGCATTATGAACTGGACTGCTGTTGCTTTCATTTTTTATGGTCCCTTTTAGAGGTTCCTCTATGTCTTTAAGGTTCCTAGTTTATTACAAAGTAAAGTGGATAAAGGAAGGGATTATATAGGTCCTTTATACTTTTCTTGTGATACTTCAATGGGGAATTCTATTTGAGGCACTTTGAATAACAATAAACTAGATCTCTATACTTTTATTTTATTTTGATTTTTTTCCTCTTCTTTTGGCCAGACTTGTGATTTCATTGGTAAAATAAGATCTAGGTGAGGAAAAATCTTCCACCAATGTAGATTTGCAACTGTTGCAGAGTTTATATAATCTCAAAATGTTGCCTACAAACACTGAGAATTTAAGTAAAGATTACACAGTCAGTCTATGTCTACATTAGGGCTAGATAGGATCTCTTTCCATTTGCCAGGTTGCCACTTCTTTTTTTTTAATCCATACCTTCTGTCTCAGTGTCAATTCTGAGACAGAACAGCAAGGGCTTTTCAATTGAGGTTAAGTAATTGCCCAGGGTCACACAGATAAGAAGTGTCTGAGGCCAGATTTGAACCCAAGTACTCCAAAATCCAGGTCTGGCACTCTATTCACTGTGCTACCTGGCTGCCCCTTCTTTTATATATATATATATATATATATATATATATATATAACAGGGGTAACAAGCCTCTATTTTTCCCTTGTCACATAAGTTTTGGAGATACTGCAAAAGAGTAATGATTTCTCTGGTATGGATATTCCTTCTATCAATGCACCTTTGAATTTTATTTCATAAAATGTCATGGCCAGAAAAATTCATCCCCTGATGATTAGCCTCTCTGATCAGCCTCTCTGGGTTTAGTGATATTTGTCCTCAGAGGACTTTTGGTCTGTCTCTGGAGTTAGACATGATAATTTTCTGTATCAGTAGAATGTGATCATAGAACAATAAGACTTAGAACTGGAAGGGACCTTAAATATCTTCTAGTCAACTCCCTCATTTGATGAGGAAACTGAGGTCCAGGGATATTAAGTGATTTGCCTACAGAAACAAAAGTATTCAATAGCAGAGATGTGGTTCAAATTCCCTGACTCTATTCCAGAACCAGAACTCCATGGTCTCCAAATAACCAACCATGATCCAAGCATGCTGATTTCATTCAAGTTAATTTATTAAGCACCTAAACCATCCATGGTTTCTAAGGAAATCATACTTGTTAGGGAAAAATACCTTTTACTTATTCATTTAATAAACATTTTGCAAATATGCAATATATTTAAATATTAATATAATTTAAAATATGATAATGATTGTAATATATTAAAATATGTAACATATTGAAAATATACTATATATGTTCAAGTATATATTATTCAGTGGAGTCTTCAAGGCCTTGACAAATAAAGGACACCATCCCTGCTCTCCTAGAGCTTGCAATGCAATGAAGGGAAAGATACCTGCACAAGTAAACTGTGTTATAAAAGAGAGTGAGATGGATGCAAAGGAAAAGTTCAGGCAAAGACCTCTCTTTGATTTAAGGAGGGGGAGATTATTTTCCCCTATTTCTAAGAAGATTTTATGAGATACCTGACTTCTGAGTTAGTCCATGAAGACACAGCTCTTTTAAGAGAAAGAGACCGAAAAGGGTTAAGGATAAGAGGTGAGAATTGGGGAATATGCCCATTCTAGTTATTGTAAACAAAAATACAAAGACAGGAGAGGAGTAGATGAGAACAGAGGATGAAGAATAATGGTTGAAAAAAGTTAAAATACAAATGATGTGAAGATAAAAAAGATGGCCAAGACTGCCAGAATCTTGCTATCTCTGTTTAGAGGATGTATGTTGTGAAAATACAATGCTATTAGAAACCTTAACTGAGGAGCTAATTATAAATATCCTCAATATTTAGCAACGATAGATTCAAAAAAATTTGAGCAACTAACCTCTTCCCAAAAGATACTGCTCACTGTTGAGGGGTAGCTTCCTTTGGTAGAAAATATAACCAGAAAAAGAGGAAAGAAATGAAGGGAAAGCAAAAAGTTGGGAATGATTGCTGCATATTTTCTTTGGTGGTTTCCACAAGAATTCGGAGGAAAACACTAGCAGTGTGCATATTCTTTTAAACGAGATTCAGGCTGAAAGGATTTCATAGGGTAAGGGAGAACATGCTGAACCAAATGGTGATTTATACAAGGATGCAGCCACCTCTTTGAGGGCATCAGGTACTTAGACCCTTCCATGCGACCTATCCAAAACTGTCTCAGAAAGTCAGGGATTGGAACCTACCTAAGCCACTTTAAGGAAACATGAATTATACATCAGCCACTCTGAGAAGTTGTTCAGAGTGAGCAGTGTTGACGTGTCACAGGTGACCTGTGCTTTGGATCAGAGGTGGTCTGACCATGCCTTCATGCTGTGTGGTAGGTGCAGTGTTTGGTTTCTGGGGCTGGGAGAAGACATAGAGATTGAAAGCAGACTCGGCTCCTGGCTCAGCCTCCTCAACAGCTCTATAATGTAATTATACAGAATTAATCAGATCCGTGGACATGGAATCAAAAGGCGCCTTCTTATTTGCGATGCAGATGTAAACCTTCTCTCTGGGTAGCAGAAACCAGCCAAAATTGAGGCCGCAGAGATTTGAGCTGGGATGGAACAATTCCAGGAATGAGCAGTAACTTGAAATAGAGCCCATGCTTAAATACACTTGATTTAAGTTCAGAGTGGCAACTTCTCTCAGGCTCTGTGGCATTTGAACAGGAAAGGACCTAAAATTGGGTCCATAAATCCTTAAGGTGAAATTGTGTAGACTCCAGGAACATCCTGATGGATGGGACAATATTCTAAAATCACCAAATGGTTTCTCTCAGAGTCCACACCACTTTGCTGTCACAACTGTTCACATTTCCAGAATCCCAGTCCCAGTTCTTCACAGTAAATATACCCTCGTGTAAATAAAAGGCTAATAATTGTAAGACCTGATTAACTCAAGTATGAAAATGGTCACAATAAAATCTGAAGTGCCAGCTACCAATAGCATTTATGAAATTATGTTTATTCTCAAAGTATGGGTTGGGGACCCCTACAGCTGCCCAGCATCCTTTCAGGGAGTCTCTGAGGTCAAAACTATTTCCATAAATCTTTGGACAGTAGCATAATAGATAAAATATTAAGCCTAAAGTGAGAAAGACCCGATTTCAAATCGAGCCTCTAATACTAGCTATGGGACCCTGGGTAAGTCACTTGACCTTCTTTGCATCCGTTTCCTCATTTGTAAAATGAGCTAGAGAAGGAAATGGCAAACCTCTCCAGTATCTCTGCCAAGAAAATCCCAAATGAGGCCATGAAGAGTCAGATATGACTAAAAAACAACTGAACAACAACAACAAAAAAAAAAACGTGCTCATCACCATAAATGAAATATAAGACAATACACCTCAGAGAGCTAAAAACCTAGTCAGGAACTTAAAACATATGCATGAAGAATTTAAGTAATAATATAAGGTAGTGTGTAAATAAGTAAATAACTAAGATTCAGACAAATGCTGTAAGAATTAATAAATAAATAAATAAAATTGAAGCTCAGTGAGTACAGGAAAGACTAGAGAAGGTTTCTATGAAGTTGACCATGGTGGATGAATAGAATTTGGCCAGAGAAAGATGAAAGGCTAGGAAAGTAATTCCAATATATATGATGATGAAAACAAAGGCACAAATATGGAAATGAGAACATATAGAAGGACCAGGAAGGAGGGAAGTAGAGCTGAAGTAAATGATTCCTTTTTGGTACTGAGGATTAAGACTAGAAAGGAGAGCCAGATTTGGAAAGGGTTTGTTTAACCAGGCTTTTAAAGCATTTCTCCTATAAGCAGTGGGGACCCATTGAGGATTTGTGAGTAAGAGACCTACAGTAATGCAAGTGGTATTTTAGTAAGCTCTCAGTTTGAGAGCATCAACATTTCTGTTGCTTTTGATACTATCAACCCTTCTTCTAGACACTTTCCTTCCTTGATTGTTGGTGTCATTCTGCTCCCCTAACTGTGTTTTCTGTATCCTTTGCTGGCCCCTCTTTTTAACTACCCTCATCAACTGTTGATACATTCTAAAAATCTTTGCCAGAGAGGCTTAAAAAATGGAGTTGTATTAAGTTCCTTTTTTAATTATATAAAATAATTTAAAGCTATTATGATGAAAATACATCATGGAATATAACTTCTAATTTTACATCTGAGGTAATATTGTTTTTAAAGGAAATTATATAAATAATTCAGATTAGGTAATGAGTTCTTTAGATTATGAACTTCTTATGGGGTTCCTAAAGACTTTCCGCTAGACCATTTAGAGCAAATAAAGAAAATTTCACTATTCATTGGGGAACCTGATTGAGTCAGTTGGGGTAGAAGATTTCATTAAACATCGAAGTTTCAATACTCAAATTAGAAGTTTATATGTGTACTTGTATTAGTAGTAGTAGTAGTACTATATACAATCTACATTGTGAAAAATCATATTTACCAACCCCCAGGCCAAAAAAGATGAACTAATTGGGAGCCCCTATTAACTGCCTTCCTTGTCTACTGACCTTTCTGTATCTTCATCCCAAAAAATAGTTATTTCTTTTTTTAAAAAAACCCTTACCTTCCGTCTTAGAATTGATACTGTATAAGGGTTCCAAGACAGAAGAGTGGTAAAGGCTAGTAGGCAATGAGAGTTAAGTGACTTGCCCAGGGTCATGCAGCTAGGAAGTATCTAGAGGCCAGATTTAAATCCAAGATCTCCTATCTCTAGGTCTGCTCCTATCTCTAGGTCTGGTTATCAACCCACTGAACCACCTAGCTTCCCCCCAAGCCAAAGAGACCTTTTAAAAAATTGAATTTGAAATTGTTAGCTAATTTAAATTTTTTATTAAATCCAAAGAAATAACTATTTTAGGGGCAGCTAAGTGGCTCAGTCATTTAACCCCCTTTCCCTAGCCCTTACCACTATTCTGCCTTAGAACCAATATACAGTATTGATTCTAAGACAAAAGATAAGGGCTTTTTTTAAGGATCTCTTTGGCTTTATAAAAGATATTGGTAAATATTTTTGGGATCTCAATATATTAGCAAGATTAAAAATATTCCAGGAACTTGTCCTTGACCCTGAACCAATACCAATAACATTTTTTATCAATGGCTTGGATAAAGAATTAGTTGGCATATGTATAAAATTTGTAGATATCTCACAACCAGAAAAAATAGCCAACAATAAATGACAATAACATAGGTACCCAAAGAGGTTTCAGTAGGTTAAAATGGTAGACCAAATTCAATTGGATACAATTTAAATAGATATGGTGTAGGGTTCCCCTTGGATTCAAAATAAACAACTTCATAAGACAGAGAGAGTGTGGCTAAACATTTCAAGTTAAAAAATTATCAGGGGAATTTAGCGAGCTGCATGCTCAATTATGATTACTTAGTGCAACATGGGAGCCAAAAAAACTAATTCCCTAATAGCTTTACTTTAGTGAGGCATAATGTCCAGAATATAGAATGTTCTACTGTATACTGCCCCAGTCAGACCACATCTGAAGCACTATTTTCAATTCTGAGTGCCACATTTTGGAAAAGACATTGACAAGCTGGAAAGTACCCAAATAAGGCTAACCACAGTAGTGAAGGAACTTGAAAACATATGATATAAGGATCATTTAAAGGAGCTTGGGAAGTTTATTTAGCCTAAAGAAGGGAAGACTCAGTGATGCAGTGGTCATTGTAACTGTCTTCTAGTATTTGAAAGACTGTCATGCAGAAAAGAGATTAAGTTTATACTGCTTAGTCCTAGAAGGAAGAACTTCTGATAGTGCCCACTTTAATAATAAGCATTTATTAAGTATCTTTTAGGTGCCAGGTACTGCATTTGATACAGTGCTGGTACTCAAAGTAGGCACAGCATGTGTGTCTAGATAGCTTTGATGTTTTCCTGATAGAATATCATACCTATACACACAAACAAAATATATACAAAGTGGATGAAAATATCTTTATCCAGATGAATGAATCCTCTTCACATTTGATGCTCAATAAATGCTACAAAGTTTAAAGTAAAGTCCTTTAGTAGTTCATGGTCTTTACCTACCCATTCCTATCACCAGCAAAGAAAGGATGCTTTCATTTCAGCACTTCTTATTCAGAAGACTCATTTATTCCTCTACACTGCCCCTTCAATAAAAGGCTGGCATGATTCTCCAGTCAAACCAATTACTATTTTTAAAGTTCCTTTTTCACCTTCCCCCAGCTACTCCTCTAGTCTCCTGAAAATAAAGCAAAACAGGGAAAATCCTTGTTGAATCATAGAAGCTCATCTTTGAAAGATTCTCAGTAACCATCTGGGCCAACACTTACCTAAGAATCCCAAATTATTATTAACAATAAAACTGACATTTATATCCACTTAGTAGTTTGCTAAGCATCTTCATACATTATCTCCCGAGTTGGATCTCACAGCAATCCTGGAGGATGGTCCTAATACCTTTACTTAAAGACTTTCAGTGAGGGGAAATCCATTACTTCCTGAAGTGGGCTTTCTTTGGGGAGTAGCTCTGCTAGGAAATTTATCATAGCATTTGCCTAGATTATCCTCTTTGAAAGTACTTATTGCTCCTGGTTCTGCCTTCAGGGACCCATTGGGCAGAATGAATATAATCTGCATGGCAACCCTTCAAATACTTTAAAACAGCTATTGTGATCGCCCTCTCCTTTCATTCCAGTCTTCCTTTCTCCAAACTAAATAGTTCCATTTACTTCAAATGTTTCATGAATGACATCTTCCCTAGTCATCTTAGCATATTATTAAAAATGATTATGCCAGTGTTGACATATGTATATACATGTATGTATATAACTAATGTCTATCTCCTCGTATTGAATTTACGTACTTGTTACAGCTCATATAATTATTCCCATAATTTTAATTGCACCCGAAGTTCCATTTGACCTGCTCTTTAATGTTTCTCTCAAGATGGCGACAAGATAAAATATCTCCCCATTCAAAACTGGGAGCTCTTGTCTCTGCGCTGTTTCTAGGGTTGCAAAAGCCTACTGATATCCTAGTTGAAATTGCTTCTAATGCTGCAGCTGTGTTGACACTGTAACTGTGAAGGTAAAATACAAACAGGTCTAAACAAATGGAATAAAAAAGAAGGAAAAGAAGCATTTATGGATAATTAATTTTCTTCTGTACAGCTCAAATACATTTGGGAGCAGAGGATTATCCAGTTGCAGAGCAAAAAAAGAAATCCTTCATTTTCCCTCATCTTACAATTGTGGCATAATGTACCCCACAGCTCTGTATTAGGAAAGAAGCAGCTTGCCTCCTTCATGATGTAAGGAAGGCACTTGCAGCATGTCTACTGCTAAATGGCTACTATTCTAGCCCCTTGATAGCTCTCAGTTGTTCCGTTTTTTCAGCTGTGTCTTTGTGACCCCTATTTGGGTTTTCTTGGCAGAGATATTAGAATAGTTTTCCATTTCCTTCTCCAGATCGTTTTACAGATGAGAAAACTGAGTCAAATTGGGTTAAGTGATTTGCCCAGGGTCATCCAGCTAGCAAGTATCTGAAGTCACATTTGAACTCAGGAAGAGGAGTTTTCCTGACTCCACACCTGGCACCGTATCCACTGTATACCATCTAAAGCACTTTCCTCACAGCAATCTCATTAAACAGATGATGTGCATGTAGCTCGTGTTTTTATTCCTCTGCCATATAAAGGTTAAGCAACTCTGCCTTTAATCACACAACTAATGAATTCACTACAGAAGGAGCTCATGCCAGTCTCTTTTGACTTTGTCTAGTGTCCTTTATACTATACTATACTACTGACAATAATCTTACTAGATCACAGATTTAGTATTAGGAGATTCCCCAAAAGTCATATAGTTCAAGACATTTATTTTACAAATGAGGAAACTGAGGCCCATAAAAGTACATCAAACTAGTAGTAAGTAGCCTAGCTCAGATTCAAATCTATGATCACCAACTCCAAATCCAATGTTCTTATCGCTATACTACTAAAGCTCTACTACAGTCAACTTAGCCAGTTTCCTGGGCCCTCATGGTTCTGAACGCTCTACACAGATGCTCGCTCCACTTCTGTTGTTGGAAGTACTACAGTCTGGGGAAGGGGAGATTGGTGGAGTTATGTATAAATCTTCCTTAGCGCTCAAAGCTTCAAGATTCCTTTAATGCCCCATTTCCGGCTTAATTAAAGGATCATTAGTCATTTGACCTTTTCAACATCCCTTTCAAAATTCCTTTTTACTCTATTCATGCTTTTTGAAACTTTTCAAAGTAAGTAATAATTTGGAATTATTTACAGAACAATCAGTAGAGACATAGATGCATTGTACCTTTGGAAGTATGTAGGATTTTGTGCCATTTGTGTGTGTGTGTTTAGACATCAACAAAAAGCATCTATTGAGACCAGATTATGGCACTATTTGCCAAATGTGTTTGCAGGTGAGAGGACCTGCACTGTTTGCCCTTCTCCAAGGAAAGGAAGAAATATCCAGAACCAGCCCAAACCCAGAAACTGACCTGCCCTTGGCACTCTCATTATGCATTCATTTTATGTGGAGAGAAAATGCTAAACATATTAACTACTTCTTCAATACAATCTTCAAAAAATCAGTAATCAAGTATTTATTACATGCCCCCTATAAAGAGGATACAAAGACAAAAGACAAAAGCAATTCCTACCCTTGAGTAGCTTATAGAGAGAAAGTAAAACTTATGTATCTGTTTTCCCAAACTATATATTAAGGCAAGTTAAAATACAATGTTAGGAGGGCAGCTGGGTAGCTCAGTAGATTGAAAGCCAAGCCTAGAGATGGGAGGTTGTAGGTTCAAATCTGGCCTCAGACACTTCCCAGCTGTTTGACACTGGGCAAGTCACTTAACCCCCATTGCCTAACCCTTACCACTCTTCTGCCTTAAAACCAACACATAGTATTGATTCTAAGGTAGAAGATAAGGGTTTTTATTTTTTTTAATACATCAGTAAAATAAAATACTAACTTCTTTATAGCTATAATCATGAAAGAATAATACTCTAAATAAATTCATTGGTACAACTTAGGTTGAATAAATTAATTATTCCAGAATAATCAGTATTTTCCAAGGGAGTCTGAAAGAACTGAGCTAGCTTCTAAAAAGATTCAATTTCCTCCTAAGAAATAGGGTATATACAAAGAGAACAAGCCCAAGAGTTCATAAAAACTTTCTCTTTCCTTCTTTCCTTTTTCCTTCATTCTTTCTGCTCTCTCTCTCTCTCTCTCTCTCTCTCTCTCTCTCTCTCTCTCTCTCTCTCTCTCTCTCTCTCTCTCTCTCTCTCTCTCTCTCTCTCTCTCTCTCTCTCTCTCCCTCTCTCTCCTCTCTCGGCAATATGGCATAAGAAACAGTCAAGAAGCCCTGCCTTCAAATCTTGCCTTCAACCCTTCTTCTGTCACTGGATTTCTCTGAGCTTTACTTTTCTCATCTATTAAATGGAGATAGAAATAGCATCTTATTCATAGAGTTGAGTTGATCAAATAAAATGATATGTAGAAATCACTACATAAATTGGGGTCCTTATTATATAATACTACTCCCCAACTTTAACTGATAGGAACAATTAGCACTCCACAGAATATTAACATAGGAAAACCCAAAGTTGGAAATCATTCTCCAGCAAGTTGGGAAAACAACAGATATAGATTAAAATAAAAATGTGGGGTTGTAATCTGAAAATGTTTTTTTCCTCTGAATAATGAAAGAAAACAGGATTGAGATCATGCTGTTAATTTATGGAGGAGAGAGCAGTAAATAGTCCTTGAGAATTAAATCTCTCATCATCCAACTAATGTTTCAGAGTACAGGTCCTACTTTATACTATTTCCTATTTTCACATTTCTTCATAATAATATTAAATTAGTCCTCATTCTCTGAAATTGTCAGGATTGTAGCTGTTGTTTCATAGTCATTTCACCAATTTCACACTTGGCTAACCTAATGCCTCCTCAGAAGGTTCTCACATTCCAGGAGCGTTGTACAGATCTGAAAAAAAAAAAAGGCTTATCCAGAAATATAGGTCTATTTCTCCTTTCTGACTTTTGGTCATTCAAAAGGAAGATCTTCTATACTTTCTTGTTGGAAAACAATAATCTCGGGCACCAGAGCCCCAGGTAACAGTGGTCAATGATGCGGCATAGCTTTATAGCACAGGGTCCTGATGCTGCTGCTGATTATATGCTAAAGTCTGGAGAATCTGGTTCTCATTCCTCTGAACATATGTACAAACTGGAATTTCTTGTTTTTCCTCCTTTCAGTTTGTTTCTTTTAAAAACCACCTGTATAGTTTGGAGAGAGGGTGGTCTTAAAATGAGAACAAGGTAAGATTATCTGTTAATAATCGCATTTATATGTTAAGAAGCTATATTTTTCTCATACTTGATTAAAAAGATTATAATTGATTACACCAGAAACATGGTCATAGAAAAGTATTCTCATAACCTATGAGAAATGTAAAACCTTGAGGGAATTCTACGTTTTGGAGAAACATCTAGACTAGTGCTAGGGTTTTTAGCCTGGGATCAGTGAACTTGTTTTAATATTTTGATTGCTATATTTCAATATAATTGATTCTCCTATACATTTTATTTTATGCATTTAAAAAAATGACAAGGGTTCTGAACAAACTTCATCAGACTGCCCAAGAGGTCCGTGGCATATTTAAAAATTAAAATAAAGATGGTTAATAACTTGTTTGAAAGCAATATGGATAACTTTGGTAACTGATAAATGTGATGGTCTATACTCTCATGGTAAGAATGCAGCATTTCCCCCCAATATTTTGTGCACAGTTGCTTAAAGAAAAAAATGTTTTTTTCATTGTCACGAGCTATATATTCTCTATTTCATAAAACATTGTGCCAAATGGCTCTCAAATTTCAGTTCCATGGCATCACTAGGCAACAGAAGAAGCTTAAGGGGGGCTATTATAGGCTCATTTAGAATTTGGGAGATGTATGTAGATCCTCATTTCAGTTCTGCTGCTGATGCCATCAGTAGACTTGAAATAATCCCTTCATAGATTAGAACTTTAGAGCTAGAAAAAACTTAAAAGATCAATATCAATCCCCTCATTTGACAAAGAAGAAAATTATCAGCATATTGATCTTCTCATGAATTGGAGATAAAGACAGACTGTTAGGTAAGGTAGTGGGTCAGGAACCTGCACTTGTAGTTAGGAAGACATGAATTTGAATCCCACCTCAGATGCTTACTAGCCTTGTGTCCCTGGGCTAGTCACACAACCTTTCTTGGCCTCAATTTCCTCATCTGTAAAATAGGAATAATAATGGTGCCTACCACCCACAGTTGTTTTGAGGATTAAATGAGGTAACTATATATATATATATATATATATATATATATATATATATATATATTCACACACATATATATAAAACTTTGCCAACATTAAAGAACTACATAAATGATAGCTATATTATATAATTATAACTTTTATCTTCATGAGCCACAAAAATGGGCAGATGGCTTAAAATGCTTTCACATTAGAGCCTTAGCTTTCTCATTTCTACATTAAATAACTTTATTTCCAAGTATTTCCTTTCCTGATTGTAGCTGTTCTCCAAATCTTTAGTTATTTCCACTGTTTTTCTTTCATTATCCACATGTCACTTAAATTCTGAGACTCAAACCTAGACATAGGATTCTAATTAAAACCTGACTGGGAAGCTTTCCATTGCCTTTATGTAAAGCCATCCTAGTGTCATATAGGATTTTTTTTCTTCTCTGGCCATTGGAAATGTAATTTTTTTTTTACCAGTGTTTTGTAGTGATACTGAGGTAGCTTCATGTTGTGAGATTTCTTTGCAAGAAAGGTGTTTTTAAGTTGCTAGAAGTCAGCCACCAAGTGTTTCCCACATATCGAGTTGTATTTTTTCAACAAACTTTGCGGCTCACTAACTGAAGTTTGCATAATACCGCAAAATTGCAAGCATTCCTTTGAAATGAGCAGAACTGCACAATGACAGAAGATGGTGAGGTAGAAGATCTTTAAAAAAGAAACAAAACTGATGATAGGTATTTCAAAAAATTTCTCATTTCTGATTTATAGGAGGAGAAAAGATAGAAAAGTAAGCTGAAAGAGGTTTATAAATTAAAATTTTCCGTCTAAAAGTGGTTCAAAAGGAAGTCACATTCATAGCATTAATATATGCAGAAAGAGAATTTTCAGATAATTTTTTAAATGTTTTCTCTGTGATGATATGACTTTAAATTTTCCATTTCATCAATAAAACAAAAATACACACTGAGTGGAATTTAAGGGTTACTGTATCTAGCAAGTATACCAAGCGGCAAAATCCACATGTGGATAGAAACATATGAATTATCTTTCACATCATGTCTAAGAAAGCATGTGTATCTACAGTCTGATTTTCAATGAAATTGTCTTACAAAAGAAATATGATTTGTGAGATTTCTATACATTTGTTATTGTCATTCAGTCATTTTCAGTCATATCTAACTGAAACAACATGTGGGGTTTTCTTGGCAAAGAGATTAGTGGTTTGCCATTCCTTTCTCCAGTTCATTTTACAGATGAGGAAACTGAGGTAAATAGGGCTAAGTGACTTGCTCAGGGTAACATAGGTGATAAGTATCTGAGGCCAGATTTAAATTCAGTTCCTCTACACTCCAGGTTTGGCTGTTGACTGTGCCACCTAGATGCTCTTTCTATACCAAAGGCCATGCTAATAAGGATAGAATTCTAGTAAAGACTCGCAACAATGAAAATTTCTTAGATTAAGAATGTAAGTACTTAGAAATGTATTTTCTTTATGGGACAAAAGATTGATATATAGCCCATCCAATTTTTAAAGAAATTAATATCTACCAATTAATTATCAAAAACTCTGAGAATAGACTCCGAATCTTTGAGCTAGAAAGGAATTTAGATGTTATCTAGTCCAACCTGAGTTTTTTTGAATAAAAGTTTCCATCACTAAATCAAATTAGTTCTTTGAGACAAAGACAAAATAAGAAAGAAGTTCCTTTTTTCACCCTTTTAAGTAGCTCAGTCAAGAAAAAATTCAGTGTATATCATCAATGTATAACAGTATATCAGTCCTGGAATTGGAGGTGGGGGTGGACAAGGAAAGTAGAGAGGGAAACAAGGAGAGGAAAGGGAGAAATACCTAAAATGAAAGTTTTGAAACATAAAGGAAATTCAGAAATATGAACATGCATAGCCCAGACTTTTAATCCTCACCAACAGAGCCCCTGGCTTCTGGAAGAGATTTTAATCATCTCTGAGTCACTTTTTAGAAGAACTCCGTCATTCATATAGTCAGCTTGGACTCCATCCAGCACAAGAGATGAGGGTGATTAACCTGATAGTTATCACAAACCAGGAAGGCCCCTCTGAATCAGCTCCCTTTCTCGACTTCAATGTTTGGTTACAGGCATTTGGGCTATTTCCTAAATAGGGGCCACTTTTTCAGTAATTAAAAGTCTGAACTTTCTTTAATTCCCATTTTGGGAAACAATCAAAACAAAAGGCAAAGTCAGGCAAGATCCAAAATCAGCTCAAAGAACTGACTTGTTGGACCTGAAGCTAGTCAATCAAGGCACAGATTTTTCTGGATAGTCTCTGAAATATTCCAATTAGAAGAGGACTGAGGCTTTAAATTTCAATAAAGCACAATAAAGCACAATAAAGCACCCTTGTGGCTAGAATTCTTACCATTCTGCCTTGAGGTATGAGTGGAAATTCATTATAATTTCCACAATGGGATCTGTACTTATTAATTCCTAATATCCATCCCAGTCTGACTTCAAAATTAATCTTTTCACATTTTTACATAATTGTATTGCTATGTTATTCTCAGAAGAAGAATATTAGCATAGAGGAGTATCACGAATTCAAATAATGTAATTTTGACAAGTCCAAAGAGAAATTTTTTTTCAGAGAAAATACCAATATTTTGTTGCTACAAAACAGAATCATAAATGATCCAGACAGGAGTTCGGCCACTTAAGAGTAGACACTTCACAAAACACTACTTTGATTTTTATCAAAATTTATTTATCAAAATGTATTAATTTTCTTGTTTTTTCAAATTTAGAGCACCTTTACTAAACCATCTACGTTTTCCAAGCCTAGGTTTGATTACAATATATATATATTTTTTAAAAATTTTTTATTCATCCTCTCTCTTCTCACCCCACACTAGAGACAAGTCATCATCTGGCAAAATATATAGAAGAAAAGACATAGAAGTTATGTTCTTCATGTTTCCAATACTCAGTTCATCCTCTGGAGGTGAACATTCACAAATTATTCTTCAAATATTAAATCTATAGCTGTATATAATGTTTCTCTTAGTTTTTTCTTTTTAGTTTTAGTCTACTCATTTCACTCTTCATTATCTCATCATTATTTCCAGTTTTTTAATTTGCTCATCATTTCTTATGGTATACTCTATTAATTTTAATAGACAAATCTCATTATCAACAAATCAACAAAATGATCACTATGATTTTGATGGTCACCATTACAGACCAGGGACCCACAACAAGAAACTCTAAGCTCAGCAAATGATGAGTTCAACTATTTGGGATAGCATAGGAACCAAACCCAAAATTTGGCTTGAACTGAATAGTTGAATTTGAAAGTTTTGTTGAGGTTTACAAAAGTCTCCACAACCCCCACAAGTTTTCTGCTTTTCTGTGTCTCAGCACTTCCCAATAAACCAGGATGAGGAACTTTGAAATCCCTTGTGGGTATATGTTCTCCAAGTATTCCAAACCCATGTTTGAACCAAGAAGCTCCAGGAATCTCATCAGAATTCTTGATCCCAGGAGGTTTCTAGTTAGATTTCCAAACCAGAGAGGTTTGGAAAAAGATTGTGTTGAACCTCTGACCCCCTAATGACTTGCCCATCAGTAATTTCATTTAAGGATTTCACCTACAAGCACTAGAACTATGGTCTGTAGAGTTTAATGTAGTCCTTTTTTTTTCTCACTATGAAATTTGGGCTGGGAGCAATGAAGACAGTTCTGTTTAACAGCCTAATAAATATATTGCAAATAACTAATGAAAACAATATTACAGGAACTGCCTTGTAGCTCTATTCCCTTAGTCTCTTCAGCTAACCACATCCTCCATCCCAACATTGCTTGCTACTCATGGACCATAAAAATTGGGCTTTTTTATGATTCTAAGAGGAAAAATAAAGAAAGGTATACATATTTTAAAAGTCTTATTCCAATGTTTTTCATGTAAGCCTGTATACTAACTTTTGAGTTGCAGTGGTAGTAGTTAAGTATTGGAAAATTACTTAGCATGATTTCAAATCTTAGCACCAGTTGATACTTTAATTTTTGTGTTATCTTGATTGTTTCTTAATCTTAAGCAGGAAAAAAAGAATTGTCTAGATTTAATTATGTTTTGTCTTGACATGTTTTAACTTAGAACCATACTGTGATTTCCACTGGAAAATATTAGTAGCACACTTAGGGGAGTTAGGGAGGTAGGTAGGAAGAGTACATAGAGTTCACCTCTATCAAATCAACAGCTGTTAGAGCTGTCCTGAAGAAGTCACTCCTTGACACATTCAACCTGGCTAGCTTTCAACTCATCATTCTGTTTCCTTTTCAGGAAAATGTCAAAGCAGAGTCTGTGGCAGAGTGGGGTTGTATTTACTTTGAATCTCAGACTTTCTTGATCTGTTTAAGTCTAACTTTAGGCTAGGCTAAGAGATGGAAACTGTCCTGGTTGCCATGGAGGATGATCTCCTGACAACAGAGAGGAGTCAGGTGTCCAGGCTGGGTCTCTCAGACTTGTCAGCAGCCTCTGATAAGGTTAATCTTCTGGGTTTTATTGACTCACCTGTGGACTCTGGCAGGGACAGTCAAGTTCTACTCAGATTTTCTATCCTGGTCCCAGGGGGTAATGTTGCTTGTTTGCTGGTCTTTTCTGAAAACTTTACAGTGTGGCACTTTTTTCTGTCTGATCTACTCTCTAAGTTAAATTCCAGGAGATGGGAAATTTGAAGTGACAATGCCTATGGGAAGATCATGGCACTTATCTCTGTTTCACAAATCTAGAACAGTATTACTCTGTAGAAACATGCCAGTTCTCTAAAGGGCATGGTGAAGAGACTCTGTCTAAATGAGATCGAAGAGATTCTAATAAATGGAAAATAGGAACCACAGCTGATTCCTTCTTTGAAGTTCATACCTTTAATTGAGGATGCAAAAATCTTATTTCCATTAAAATTTTAAAAGAACAACTTGGGATACACACATTTGCAAATAAACTCCTGAAACCAGAAGCATACCATTAAGTGTATCAGAAATGAGGACAAATAATATAATTCTCATTATTTATCTGAAGATACTGGTATTTTTCACAAAATCCTCTGAAGACCCTCAAATAAAGATGAAAATCTAAATTAAAGATTAAGAAACTATTGGTTAACCCAATCAGAGTTAGAAAGTACTCCAACAGGCAAGTTGTCCAACCAGTACTCAACAAAAGAAACCTCACTACAACATACCTAATAAGTAGTGACCCAACCTTTTTTAAGAGCCCCAGTGAATGGGAATATACTTCCTCTAGATCATTCCACTTACGCAAAATTCTAATTATTGGGAATTTTTTTCCAAGCTTACATTTGCCTCAGCATATTCTACTTATTACCTCTAATTCTTTCCTCTGGAGGCAAATAGAACAAGTCTAATCCTTCTTTCATATGAAAGCCCTTCAAACACGTTGAAAATATCTCCCCTCCAAGATCACCAACCCAAGTATTCGCTTCCCCAGGCTAAAGATCCCCAGTTTCTTCAACTAGCCTATTTAGGGCATGAACTAACTTTGAACCCTTTACCATCCTGGGTTGCCTTCCTCTGGACATTTTCCTGCTTTTTATCTATGTTCATTCTGAAACTGTGGTGTCCCAGACTGAAAATTTCACTCCAAATGCTGCCTAATCAAAACCAGAGTATAACAAGACTATTAGCTCCTTATTGCTGGAGATTCCTCATGTAAATTAATTAAAGCATTAGGGGTTTTTATTCTAATGAGCAGAACACACACTTCAGTGTAAGGGCCCATTCAAAAGGAAAACTAAGTAGGTTTCATTTAATTTCTTTATTTACAAAGCAGAAAGGAAAAAAAATCTCCCTAGAAAGGTTATAGAAATCATGGAATTGATTAGGAATTTTCTACCTCAGGGAAGTGATTTCAAGTAATCTTTTTTCCCCTTCTATTTTCCTCTTTCCTTGACTCTTCAGCCACATCTTTAGCAAGAATATATTTTTAGATTCCTTTAAACTTGAATTGTTCAAATGATTAAAGGAAGAAAAAAGAAATGGGAAAATTATCTTGACACTCTATGACAGCTGTAATATCATGTAAATTATTACTAATGGAGAATGATTACAAAGTGTTAAATGACCCCTCCCATTACAAGTTTTCACACAAAAGAGGAAGGATGTTGGACCTACTGTATCTCTATAGAACAATCTGATTAATTTCTCATCCTTTGTATACAACAAATGGGATATTTTAAAGATGTCACAATAGCCATAACACTCACAAGAACATCATGTTCCCATCATTTCCCCCCTTTATAGCAATGATTGGCACTGCAATATTTCTAACCTATCTGTGTGTGTGTGTGCATGTTGTGATTTTCAATGGTAAAGCAATATAATCAGACAACCTAATTCTGCATGTATTGTCATGGTGAATAACCACTCAGAATCCCAACTGTAAGCATGGCTTCATAATCTCATTTTTCTTTTTCCTCAGAGAACCCAAATGTGAATCCTTGACTGTTATTTTCCCCATCTCTTTACTCTTAGAACACCACCCATTTGAGAAGTAGCCACTCAAAAGAGAACTGATAAGGTTAAGTGAAAATGCTTCAGAAGAAAACATGGGAAGATAAAAGTGGAAAAGGTCACATTGAGGGATGTATTTAACAAGCTGGATTGATTTGGTTGAGTCGTATGAATATAAGGCGAATAACAAATTCCATCATTTTTCATGATATAATAGTTGAAAAGCATTCAACCAACACATAGGACATACTTTAATGTCTTGTTTTTGTTTTTAAATAATGGGACAAAAGTTTGTAAATCTATTTGTAAACCTCATTTATCTGTGTCTTTCAAAGAAAATTGCATCTCTTAAACCTTTCATTGTTGCTGGAGTGAGATTGTTCCTACTATTGTTTTTAATTGTTTTATCAATCCCAATTTCCTCACACTTATTAATCCTCCTGCAGCATCCCACAGAGCAGCTGTTCTGCTGCTGCCTGCTGAAAATCTGAGTTAATGACAAACGTGTAAGAGGCTGGGAAGTTCAATCTGGGTCATATAATACTCACATGCTTATCTAACTTATAGCCTTTGATGTCATCCAGAGAAGAATTGAGGTTAGGTGTCCAAGAGCCTTTGGATTTAAAACTCAGAGCTGAGTTGCTTATGTGTCCACTATAACACGGAATCAGCTGCTAGAGAGAGAAGGAAGAAGAGTCCATGCACTTAATAGCTTCATCTCTTTTTTAGTGCTGGAAATCAAGAGCTGAATTTGAATTGTGTCCCAGAGGGCAGCTAGGCAAGGCAGTTGAGAGAAAGCATGAATGACTGCATGGATACATGAAAAGGAGGTTAGCCAGTTTAAAAGTTAATTAACTGGGGAAGCCAACTACTTCAATAGATTAAGAGCCAGGCTAAGAAAAGGCAGGTCCTGGGTTTAAATGTGACCTCAGACATTTCCTAGCTGGCTGACCCTGGGCAAGTCATTCAACAGCCATGAACTAGCCATTACCACTCTCATGCCTTAGAACTGATACAATATCAATTCTAAGACAGGAGGTAAGTGTTTTTTAAGGCAATTAACCAATTAACCAAATTAAACCAAGCTCAAATTACTCTATAATACCTCAAAAATAAGAGGGGGAAAAAGAATTGGACTTTATGGGCAAAGCACCATTGATACTTCTAAAAGTCCTCCCTTCCTATCTGCACATACCTTTTTTTGTGAAAAAGTAAAGTATGCACTTTTTGACATATAATTGAATGGATCCTCAACCCACATATTTTTTAAATTAGTGTTGCAAAGGAAAGATGTGTACCCTTTGATGAGTAGGTGAGCTTTTACCATGCATTCTGAGGACACTGTCACGTACTGACTATATTCCCTTCCTTCAAATCTTCTTTGTGGATGTGTCTTATATCCTGAGAGTTGTCTCCTAGGACAGATGTTTTCAGGCAGAGGTCATTGAAAGGGCCTGGGATTTCAAGCATCCTTCTGTATTTCCAAACTGCTTTGGGAAAGGGTCAGTCCCATTTTCAGAGATTTAAATCCCAGCTCCTGTGGTAACAGTCATGATTCAGTGTCCTGTCATTTGGGGGAAGGAGGTAGGCGGGGAAAATTGTTCTCACCAATTCAGATGATTTCCTAAAGAGCCAGTCATGGCTTTCAGCTATTCATTTGACCAGAGCAGCTCTTTTCTTGACACTGCCTTCCATTCGTAACATTTCTAGTACCTCTTGACATGGGAAGAGTGTGGGAGCTGAAACTGAGGCTAGAAGAAAGTTTCTATGCCTGAGGACTCATCAGTGCCTCAGCAACAGGATGACTGTGGGAAAGCTAACTGGAAATCTGGGTGTAAATGAAACTAGGACAATGAAAGAGCATCAGGGACTGGGAACTGGATCTGAATAAGTCACCCACCTGCAGTTTGTTTAAGGTTTTAGCCTATGGTATAGGGTGCTATGGAGACTCAGGAGAAGGGGTCACTTGCACAAGTAAGGGACAAATACAAGCTTCCTTCCTACTCTCTCAAAAGTCACTTGCAGGAGACAGCTGGGTAGCTCAGTGGATTGAGAGTCAGGCCTAGAGATGGGAGGTCCAGGGTTCAAATCTGGCCTCAGACACTTCCCAGCTGTGTGACCCTGGGCAAGTCACTTAACCCCCATTGCCTAGCCCTTACCACTCTTCTGCCTTGGAACCAATACACCGTATTGGTAAGGGTTTTTTTTAAATGTCACTTGCAGAAGGTGAAATTAAAAAATTCTGAATTTAGGTCCCATTTTAATGAGCAACTAAAATTCATGTTCCAACTCTATCTAGCTTTATCCAAAATCCCCTTTAACTCCTTGGGCCTCCAAAAAATGGCATTGAGAATAGACTTTCTCACAAGATTTCTTTCTTCTTTCAAATTAGCTGGGAAGGAAGTGCCGCAAGAGTAGTTTGGGGAAAATTATATTTCAGCTCCATTGCAGTCCTAACAGAAATAATAGTTATTTTCCCAATAAGAAAATAAAGGTGTGGGGGTTGGGGGTAGATTTCATGTGTCCTTGGGTTCCTATAAAGATTCAACTTGAGGTTTTTAGAAAGAATTGGAATTGTTCCTCATCTGGAGAGATAGGACAGTGTTTTTATTATTATATTATTAAAAATATATTGTTAGAGTTTCCATTTGACCTCTGTACTCTGTACCAGAAACTATTCTGAGCCTTTGTTAGTGATGGCTGAAAAGACTTCATTTGACATTTTTAAAACAAGCCAATGCTTTCTTCATCCATATTTTTAATGATTAATGAATAATCTGGTTAATGCTTTATGATTTGAACTCAACACATCTCTAAGAAATATAGATCAAAGGCAGTATAAACTTTGTTGTATGTTTTGAATGCAATTCAGTTCAAATTCTAGAGCTAATACAAAGGTTTCCATCCTCATGAAGCTTGTTAATAAATAGATGGCACAGAAGACAGAGTGCTGGGTCTAGAGTCAAAAAGATTCACCTACCTGAGTTCAAATCTGGCCTCGACACTAGCTGTATAACCCTGAGTAAGTCACATAACCCTATTTGTCTCTGTTTCCTCATTGATAAAATAAACTGAAGAAGAAAATGGCAAAGCAGTATCTTTGCCAAGAAAACCCCAAATGGCGTCACAAAGAATTGTGACACACCTGAAACTACTAAACAACATACTGATAACTCTAGATCACAATATTTTGCACAAAAACTTTAGAGAATTCCCAACAAAATGAGTTCTGAGAGGGAAGGTCATAACTAATTAGGAAATTCAGAAAGGTCCCTTAATGGAACCCTGGTAGCTTTTTGCTGGAAGTAACAAGCAAAGAGGGAAAATGAGGGTTTTCCCTGTATAAGGAGTAGTACGTACACAGCATATTTGGGGCACAAAAAGTAACTAAGTTGGGCTTTTGTTGTGTGGAGGAGAGTTCTATGAGATAAGGCTAGAAAGATAGGACTATGGCAGATTGTGGAAGGTCTTGAACTCTAAGGTATGGAGTGTGAACTTTATTCAGTAGACAACAGGGAGCCAAGCGTCAAACAAATGCAAGTCTCTATTGTTATTATTTTACTTTACAATAAAATTCTGGCTTAGGGAGCCCCTTAAGGCTCTTTGCTATAGTCTTATTTATCCATAACACCCAATTGACGTCAATGGGAATTACACAGGCATCAAGGATGTCACATTGAGCCCTTAAGTATTTATGACCAACACCTCATTGCTTAGGCTTACTCTGATGTTTTTTAGTTCCATTTCCCATTGGACACTGCTGTTGCTGTTACTTCTTGGGTTGCTGCAGTTACCGCTCTTGGTGATCTCAAACAGTCCCAGCTGGAGTGACTAGGGATCTGGGAGCAAGCATTTTTTTTCTCTGTCTATTCTACTAGCCTATCAAGTCTTACAAATCTGAGATTAATAAGTTTGCACTGAATCATTTTGGGGGGAGGGTGGCCAACAAATGGCATGAAATGCTAGAAAAGTTGCAAACATAAGGCCAGCTTTGAGGTTAGCTTGGTTCTAAATAAAAATGACTAAATGGGAGAGGCGGGGAGGGAGTAAAAATGCTTTGTAACTTTGTAGACTTAGCGGTTGCCTTACCTATACATTTGCTCTTCTTTGAGGCACTTTCCAATGATACATTTTTTCTGAATCAACCAAAAATTTTCATCTGCAAAATTCCCATTTGCTTATAATGAGTCTCTGCATTCTGTAAGCCTTCATATCCCCATCTGCATTTTCAGCCTTCTATTTTGGCATTTTCCCCCCTGTTGTCCCATCACACACTGGCAGTCTTCTTCAGTACTGACTTCTGTAATCAGGGTTTATTCAACAGGGTCAGTCTATTTGCTGGTAAAACAAGGCTGGGTGCAAACCAGAGTTTTCTCTAGGATGCCAGTGAATACGTATCCTTTATCTCCAGACTCCCTAGGAAAATCTTGGTATGAAAATAGCCTTAACCAAAAGTTCAAAGTGTAGTGTCTAGAGATGCATCCTTGAATCCAGAAAGGCCCAAATCTGACATATACCAGTTGTGTGACCCTGGGCAAGTTTCTTAACTTATAGTGCTCTCAGCAGCTCTCTAAGGCTATAAGTTGCAGAGAAGGTGCCAACCCACATTTGTAGAAGGAGATTCCAACTCACGAGTTCCTTATGCCAACAAAATCATGTCCTTAAGATCCAGTTCTTATTCCAATCATTTTGCTCCATGTTATACACAAGAACATCTGAATCTTATGTCTTGCTGAATTATTTTCCCATATCTCACGCAGTAATGCTTTGTGAATAATAGCACTGTTCAATTCAAGAACTATTTATTGTGCATCTAGTGTATGTTCAGCACTATGTTAGAAACTATGGAAATCAAAAGCAAGTCTGCGATATGACTGATTGTTTAACAAACATCCCCCAAATTTTTTTCTCTGAGTCAACATCGAATCAAGAATTGCTGTCAAAGCTTCTGACACATTCCTTTGAATATCCTCAGTGGTGGCAAATATTAATCCTCTGAGGGTGGATTTGATTTTTGAAAGCTGCCAGAAGTCATTCCCCACTAGCAAGCTTGGTAACAAGGTTTGATAATTGAGCCTGGTACAACTGTTCCTGGCAACAACAACAACAACAACAACAACAACAACAACAAAGTAGTGATTAGAAATGAATGGTTTTCTTAAGGGAATCATAAACTAACTTTGAAAGCAATTCCAAATGTTTTAAGCAATGACTATATTGTTGGGAAAAGCATATAGTCTACCAGAGTAACTACACTGAAAGCTACATCATTTATAAGGTCTAATAGGATCATGAAAGCTAGAGCTATGAGATTAAAAACATGTGGTAGATTTTTTTCAATGTCTAATTGCTTTATGCCTACATATGTGTGTATATTTACCTTCATTTTATACATTTTTATAAGTCATAGTATTTTTACAATATTTCATAGCAACTCCTAAGTCTACCCAAAATAGGATGGATCTGGAAGATACTACACCATCTATTTTTTTTTTTGCTTTTATTACCACCCATTTTACCAGTGAGGAAACTGAGGCAAGCAAAGGTCAAGTGACTTGTCCAGAGTCATAGCTAACAAGTGTCTGAAGCTGTTTGAACTCAGATCTTCCTGACTCTAGGTTCAGTACTCAATCTACTACACCACCTCGTAGTCTAGTTAGGATGTAATATTTACAAATATTAAGTTATTATATTCCCTGGATGGTATACAGGATGAACAAATGTGTATGTCAAGAAGAGGAGGGATCAATGTTTACTGGAAGAACTGGGTAAGACTTCATGGAATAGATGGGTTTGTGAAGGCAATAAGACTCGAAATAAATTTTAAAGGTGGCTAAACTTTGCATAGGCATAGATGTGGCTGGGAGGGCATTCTCAGCAAAGTCTGAGATGGATATATAACATATTCAAACAATCAACAAGCTTTTAGTAGGCATAAACCATGTGCCAGGCATAGGGCTAGATTCTGGGAACACATACAAAAAATTAAATAAGAAACTTACATTATAATGAATGAAAGGGGAATATTAAGGGGACATTGAGAAGACCAATCTTCCTAGAATAGATTGCATAGACTGGAAATTAGATAAAATTGGATAGATTAGATGAAGGCAAAGTGTGGAAGACTTTGGATGGCAGGCTTAGGAGTACATACTTTGATGAAAAGTGAGTAACTATATGATTTATATGTAAATTAATCTACATACACTAAGAATATTAGATGAAAGAGAGCCACTAAGCAAGCTGTCATGCCCATTCATAGATAGCTATAAGATAGGGCTCTTTAGGTAATAGCAAAATTGGGAGTCCACCCAAAATAGGATAGGTCTGCAAAATACTACAAGCCTAAGAAAACAAGGGGTCCATATCATGGAGGTCAGCAAAGGCAGGAAGAAATAGAAGAGTATTATAAGACCAGATGGCATAGAGTCCAAGAGGTCTGTTAAGGAAGAAGGGGGAAAAAAGAACAACAACAAATAGGGATGATTGGCATAAGAAAGGAAGTCCCAAAGTCCCAGACACTAGGTACAGCAAGAAAGCATATGCAGGTACCACAGATGTAGGTCATTAAAAACTCAGCAAGAGTTTAAGAGAATTAATAAATTCTAATCAGACAGAGGAGGCTATTTGCTTAGAATTATAATGTAATGTGAAAATCACTAGATCAAGAATCAGAGGATCTGTTTCAAATTGTTTATTTACTGGGTGACTTTAAGTAAAGTACTGTTCTTCTCTCTTGGCCTCATTTACCTTATCGGTAAAATGAAAGAAATTGGACTAGATGCCCTCTAAAGTCTCTTCCAGGTCCAAATCCTATAAACCTAGAGTTAATAGGGTTCTATTAAATTTTTTAATATATCCTTGTGGGTGGGCATATTCCTGGCCCACACAAGTGTTGACTATAACTAAAAAGAAACCAAGGTAAATTCTGCTCTTGATATTTCAACTTTTTCTGGTTTTTAGCAAACTTAACAGTTTTTGACAATCCCAAGAATTTAATACACAGAGAACAAGAAAAAGAATTTTTTTAATTATGAATTTCTGTTATCTAATTTGGATTTTGAGAAGTATATTTATATTACATACATATGTAATTAAAATTGTCAGAATGGTTCTACTTGTGGTTTTTTCTGTCCTTTTTTTGTTTTCTCTTGTGCATTAAAAATGTTCTTTTCATACCCTTCTTGTGTGTATCTAGCACACTGGCTAACCTATCACCTCCCTATCCCTATTAGAAGCCCTTCCTAATCAAATATAGTACACAGGCCAAGAGAAAAATGCTTAAGATGTACTCACACTGAAATACCAGTTTGAAGGCTACTAAGTAAATTCAATAACTTATTAAATGCCTACTATGTGTAAGACACTATTAGGTAGTATTATCATAATGGACAAAAAGGAAAAAAAAATCAAGATACACATTCAGTAATTATCACTCTAGAGTTTAAGTCCTGAGAGTAGATGAACTCGTTCAGTCTAGCAACATAGAGATGTCCAAGGTCTTGCTTTTTCTATTCCAGACAGAATGACTTCAAATGGTTCATGGAGCCCTTCCGTACTTGTCCTTCCTTCTACTTTTTGAGTGCTTAACTGAATTTACCATTTCTGGAATAATACATGAGGATGTCAGATGTATATGTAAGGAACCTGGGAAACATCTCTCTGTGGGAGTGGATCTGGGTACCTGTATGGAGAAATTGATGTTGTCTTCTGCATTGGGGAGGGGGGGTGTATTTAAGCTCTCTCTGAGATGAATAATAAATGTCTCTTTTTTCCATATTGGTCATGCCATAAGATATCAATGTCATATTTAAACAGGCTCCCCTGAAACTGCAGACGCAGAGGTTTGGACAAGGCATTTCACATAACTCAAAATATGCAGTGTAAACAAACTGGGCTTTTTAGTATGAAGTGTACCAAATTAGAGAAACCAGACGCCTCGGTTGGCTTGGAACAGTCTTGGATTTTGATTGGCCTTCCTTCTGGCCTTACCATTTGCTTTGGGTTATCCCCCTCCCCCTCTTCGCCTTCCTTTAAAGAAAGATGCATCAGTTTTTCAGAAGGCTGCAAGCTCAGTCGGTGAGAAGCTCATCTCATCCTAGTGTAAACTCTTAAGTGGTCTGTAAAAAATAAGGTTTTTAATTAAAATTGGCCTGCCTGTATTTCTAACCCATGGCAAACAGATTGCTAAAGATCCCATATAAGAGACATTTAATCATACCTTCAATGTGGTTCTAAAATATGAAGTACCCTTCTGTGAGTGATTTTTTTTGCATCAACCATATAAAATTAAATGCTCCCATTTTTGCCAATTCTACTTAATGAGAAAACACTTAGGGATGTTGAAAATCTCTTTAGATGCAAAGATCTGGAAGTTACTTGTGCACAATAATCCATCAATCTTCTTCATAACACTCAGGAGAGATAGGTCCAAATATGACCAACGGAAGTCTGCCTCACAGTAAGGCTGAGTGGTTTCCCACAAGTTAAAATATGAGTCAATGACCTGACCTACATTAACAAAGGGAAGTGAATAACTTTGGCAATTATTTGTGTAATTCATTCCCCAAAACCACTTTCACCTGAAGGATCCAGATAATTGAGCCATAGATTTCTTTTCTTCCTGAAGTTATTGGATGATTGCCTCAATTCTATTGCAATTCTCATGGTAGAAGAAATGTGGCCAGTAAAAATGATTCTAGTGCACTCCCCAAATTACTTAACAATCTTGTCACTCAGGCACATCACTGCTTACAGGCAGGGACAGTGATGCACATTCTTTTTCATTCCTTACCTCAGCCACCTAACTCAGGACTCCTCACCCAATGGACACTTACTAAATTTTGCTGCCTGGCCAAACCCAGACCATGTATGCCACTGGCATAGGGCTAAGAGATACCTTTCAATATCAATCACACAGCAAATGTTTATTAAGCATCTTCTTTATGATCATCAATATGCTAGGTGTCCTGGTAATTAATTACTGGGCAAGTATAAGACCTCCCTGTCCTCAACAAACTCATCATCTAATAGAGAACACCAGGATAATGTTCTATATGTTCAAATAGATGCATGATTAGCCTTGTTAATCCACCCACCAAAAGAGTTATGATTTTCTTTCAAAATTGCATAGTGAGACTGGGGTAGTGAGATGAAAATAGCTTCCTTATTTCTCTACGGGCTCTTTCAAAATCCAGTAGTCTCTCTAAAATCCAACCAACAGACCTCAGCAACAAAAACACTATCCCAGTCTCTGCATGGTGACTACCTCATTTTGTCACCCATCTAATCAAAGCATTTTTTAAATGGGTGTTCCAAGGACAAGAAAAGTATTTCATTGTATCTGTTGAGTTTATGATATACTATGCAGAATGTAAATCCAAAACAAGGGTGATGTTAGCACCAAAATAAACCAATACTGTGTCATTCTTTTAAATGATACTATAAAAAATATATTTAGAAAGATTTTTAAAAATATAATATGTATTTATGTTATTTTATATTATGTATAAATATGTTAATTTAAAATATAAATAAATATAGTTATCACTATAAGGGTTTTTTAACTTACCTTCTGTTTTTTAATCAATACTAAATATTACTTCCAAGGCAGAAAAATGATTTGCCCAGGGTCACACAGCTGGGAAATGTCTAAGGATAGAGCCACCTAGCTCTTCTTTAAAAGTGGTTTACAGCTCACAAATGTCATTTGGCCCAATAACATCCTTGAAAGGTAAGTAGGTAGTGATAGATTAAGATTCTCCTGGCCCCCTTCCTTGGTACCACTAGACTGTGTCTGGTAACCTAGAATGCATTTAATAATAAATGTAATGAAATGTTTGTAGATTTATTGTTATATGCCTACCATATTTACTAGCTTGTAGTAGTTATGTACTGGAAAAAGATTCCTCAACAGCAAATAATTTTAAAATATAGAAATGTCAAGAGGAATCTCAGTGTGGCATAGTAGATAAAATGCTGAACCTGAAATCAAAAAGACTTGTGTTCAGCCATTGGATCTCTGAGCCTTTGCCATTTCTTTTAAGATTTATCTGAGCTAGGTGGTACAATAGAGAGCTGAACCTGGAGTCCAGAAGAATCCTCTTCTTGAGTTCAAATCTGGCCTCAGACACTTCTTAGCTATATGAACTTGAGCAAGTCACTTAATCCTGTTTGCTTCCATTTCCTCATCTGTAAAATGAGCTGGAGAAGAAAATGGCAAACCATTACAGTATCTTTACCAAGAAAACTCCAAATGGGGTCACAAAAAGTCAGGTATGACTGAGGTAACTCAACAACAACAAATTATAAAGTAATCATGATCTGCATTAATTAAATTAATTCAATTCAATTAATTTATTCAGTCCCCACCTCCTACAAAACCACAGATCCTTGATGTATGTGAAAATCTCAAGTCATCTACAACCAATATAACCAGAGCATACTTCTGAAATTCTGTATTCCTGCAAAAGATCAGGTCCTTACTTCCTAGAAAACAAATTAGCTATTTAAATGGCCCTTAAAATTCAGTTTCTCATCAGATATACAAGAAGCAATACTGGCGAATTTGGGGAACCAGAGGACAAAGGAAGTAAGAGCTCTTAATACAATTCTGATTTCAGCAGTTGGTATCCCTCCTAATATTAATGTATTAATATTCACATTAATACATATATAATACAACTTTAATATATAAAATATATAACTTGATTATATAATTCATATGTAATATATGAGTTTATAATACAATATATAATAAAAACATAAATATAACAATATTCATGTTAAGGTAAAAAGTAATGTATTAATAACCAAAATCTAAATCTCAAATTTTATCATTTATACTTTACTAGGTGGCACATGAGATAGAGTGTTGGACCTAGAGCCAGAAAGACTTGAATTCAGTTTTGATATCTGTGTGACCTTGGATAAGTCATTTAACCTGTTTGCCCAAGTCTCCTCAAATGTAAAATGAGGGTCATAATAGCACCTACCTTTCAGGGAAATAAAACTTATAAAATGCTTAGCACAGTAACTGGCATGTAGTAAGAGATTAATAAATGTTCCCCCTCTACCACGGAAGTAGGGTTTTCATATTCCTAAGTAAAGGTAGTATCACATATTCTAGCAGTTGTGATAGCAGCTCAGTACCCTAGGGACCAAAGTTCTCCTTTTATGACAGTCATTCACACATGTAAATCAGGACCATTTTGCTTTACTTTAAATTTTAGAGTGATTTTTCTTTTCTTTTTGCTTTTTTGAACTAAAACTGTGATTTCTTTGCATAGCCCAATAAAGATATTCCTTCTATTAATACCCATTAGCCCTTACCAGGTAATTTAGAGTCTCAGACACTAAGGGATCAAGTTAGTCTACAGTCACCCAGTCAGTATTATCAGAGGTAGAATTTGAACACAGGTCTTCCTGAGTATCCACTATACCAAAATGTCCCTTTTTAATAATATCTTGAAAAAAATTAATGGTACAAACCTCCTTCAATGGAGCCAAGTGAGAACTAAAAAAGCAATTACCCAACATGTTGCAAATATAGAAGATGTAAATCAATAGTTCTGAAAACGATTCTGTGAGTTTCCTGGTGAATGGCCCCTGGTTAAGTCCGTTTTGTGGTCAATGGGTCAAAGTTAGCAGCAGGATCTATTACTTTACTTTGCCTTGAGACTCGAGAGGTATGAGTTGTAGAGGGGGAATGTCCAAGCTGAATATTAAAGGAAGGGGAGAACAGTGGAAAGGGCATTGAATATAGAGTATTCATTTGAGTCCTTTTCCTCTTATGTTGAAAGTGACCTTGGGCAATGAACCAATCAATCTAATATATGGTGGGCATGGGCAAAGTCCTATAGATATAATCTCTGCCCTCGAGGAGCACATATTCGTTATCCATTTTTTTTTTGAAGGCCAGATCCCCGTGTCACCAAAGTTTATACAAGAGCTACCCATAGGCTCTGACCCACAGAAACTTTGACCTACTTGATTTTTTTTTTTGGTCATTCAGCTATGTCCACTCTTGGTGACCATATCTGGGGTTTTCTTGGCAAAGATATTAGAATGGCTTGTCATTTCCTTTTCTGGTCCATTTTACACACGAGAAAAATAAGGCAAACAGAGTAAAGTGAGTCACCCTGGGTCACCCAGCCAGTAAGTGTCTGAGGCCAGATTTGAACTATGAAGATGAATCTTCCTGATTCCAAAGCCCAGTGTACTTCACCACCTAGCTTCCCACCTCATTGCTTGGTTTTTTGCCTATAACAATTTGCCCCTCTGTAGATAGTCTGATGCCCTCTACTCCTATTCCCCAGGGCTTCCCCTATTAATACCAAACAGTGGGGACATAGCTCACTGGAACTCAGAACTCCTGAACTTCAAATCTATCAGCCTCACCTTCCCCCATAGCTGGGATTACAGGTGTGGGATACAACGCCTGGGGAGCTTACCTTCTAACATTAACCTTTTTTTCATCTACAAATTTTATTTGGATGAGAACTTATAGAAACAAGCTGTGTTTATCAATTCAATATGCACATGGAGAAGCAAACACAGAATAAATACCAAATAAAAACAAGGTAGCTAAACAAAAGGAAGAAAAGGTATTCAGAGTGTAAAAGATTCACAGGGAAGAAATTGTTCTTTGACCAGCTTCCTCTGGTATTAGAATATAGGAATCATCATTTCTCTCTTTTAATCCCTAAAACAAAGGGTTTGAACCATGTAGGTCTTGAAATTCCTTCCAGATCTATTATTATCTATGAGTCTATTAACCTACACTGCCTACCTGTATAATCTGAGTTCTTCTCCCAATACAAGTCTAAGAAGTAGTTCCATAAAAATTTCTGATCCAAGATTGACTCATTAGCACCCAACCTTCAGTAGACTGTGAACTTCTTGAGACTAGGGACTATCTTTTCTCTTTCTTCTTATTCCCAGTGCTGAACATAGTGCCTGCCACATAACAGGTTTTCAATAAATGTTTATTGATTGAATAGAGTGAGAACTGTTAGGATGGCCTGAGAGCAATTACTGAGTTCAAAAAGAACATTAATTTTTAGTTCGTTAATATTTCTATTGAGAGAGTTTGATTGAGCCTCCCATTTCTGAAACAGGAAAAGAAAATAGTTTTACACAGCTTTCCCCTGCTATGTGGTACAATTCTCAGTAAAAGGAAGGGAGGAGATCTCCTTTTTGTAGGAATTGCACTGGGATATGACTCAGGAAATTGTTTTTATGGCCTGTCTTCACATATGTGTGCCAAAAAGTCCTGTCCTGGTACTAATCTGTTTTGGAATTTACAAGGAGTTGTGAAAAGTGGAGAGCTAAACTTCAGGATAATTTAGACTTGTTTCCCTTGCTTTGTAATGCTTTGGTGGGCTCAGTGTTCAAAGGCTAATTCTCTGTATTGTTAACTTTATAGATGGTTTAGCCTGGAATGAAAACCATTACCTTCAACAGAAAGATTCTTAACTTAGCTACTTGGGGATGGTCAAACTAAGACTAAAAGTAGAGAAAAGAAGTCAATGTTGACCCAGAACATTAGAGGAAATTTACAAAGGTCTCATACTTTTCTAAGGCATGAGCTCCCCATCTTTGTGTTTGGAACCATGTTAGGTGTCATTTATTTCCTGTTCAGTGGTTTCAGAGACATTTTAATTTTTATTTTTACTATAATTCATTCACACTTGGACATTTACTGGCTATGTTAGTAACCAGTCCCTGTGGTGAGTGTGTGTAGTTATGAAATATGTCATGATTTCCAAAGAATCAAAGTTGCAAAGAAACCCAAAGAGCAGGAGAGATAAATGGTGGGTGTAACATATCATCAACCATGGCTCACATTCAAAAACTAGCCTGAAAGATAACACAGAGCACTATATGATCAGAAAAGGATCTAAGTCATTCCTGTCCTCACAGAAGCAAGGGGAAAACCTGCCCAGCCTAAAGAATACACTGGCATTCACAGAATGTGAAAGGACCCAGAGAAAGACCTGTAATGTATGGAGCAGGCTTTCTCTATAAAGAATATTTGGAAAGGCATGGACAAGTGTCTCAAAGGATGGGAACGTGTGAATGGGATTGCCCATATCACTGACATCACCAAGCTACTGAAACAATTAAGCATAACACTTATTATGACAGCTTTACTGTCCACTGAAGCAGTTGCCATGGAAGGAATCTGGCACTGCTCTTATGTTTGGCTAAAATTCTATTTCAAAATACAATCATATGCTTTGCATTTTCCTCATGTGCTCAGTTCTAGAACTTTCTATGAGAGTTTTTTTTTTAATAGGCCCCTTTTACTTTGGTCCTATTTCATAGGGTATTACCTTCCCTAATCATTATCTGGATTGTAAATAATTTATTTTCTATTCAATGTTTTTGGTTTTTGTCTAACACATCATTTTTATCACCATCATCATTATCATTAATAACATTTATATATCTCTTTAAGGTTTACAAAATGCTTTATAAATATTATCTCTTTTTATCCTCACAATAATTCTGGGAAATCAATACTATTATTATTGCCATTTCACAGATAAGGAAATTGAGACTAGGCGCAGTTACATGAGTTGCCTAGAGTCTCATAGTTTATAAATGTCAGAGGCTGGATGTGAAGTTATCTTCAATATCTTCCTAATGCCAAAGCCAGCAGTTTATCCAGTTAGAGTCTTAAAATTCTCTTTCCCAGGTGTTCTGGAGAACTTTCAAACAATAATGCACCACAAAAATTCCCCATCACCCTAACACAATTGTTCATAAGAAGTTCAACCACTTTCTCATATCTTATCTGGGGTATTACATGTTTGAATTGTGTCCATAGAACTGTAATACATCTATAACTCTGGGTGGCATATGCTCTAACACTGACACAACTAAAAATGCGAAGAAATACTCAGATGTCATTTTAGGATGACATTCTTTTAGACTTTCTTTAGTGGAAAACATAATATTTTGACTGTATCATATATGTATATATTTTATTTATTGATCTAATTTTGTATACTTGAGCAGTATAAATAATGTAAAACAAATCCTGTTGGATTCAGAAGGTTGGTGTCCATATTTATGGACCATAAAACCTTTTTTTAAACCCTTACCTTCTGACTAAGAATCAATACTAAGTAGAAAGGACACTATTGATTCTAGGGCAGAAGATCACTAAGGGCTAGCTAGGCAGTTAGGTAAATGACTTACACAGGGTCATAGAGCTAGAAGTGTCTGAGGCCAGATTTGTACCCCAATTCTCCCCACTTCAGGCCTGGTACTTTATCCACTGTGCTAACTGGCTGTCCCCTGACCATACAATCTTAAAGAAGTCACTCCATCTGAGATTTATTTCTGCATCTATAAAATAAAGCCACTGGACCATCTATAAAAAAAATTATATGATCCTGTGGTGTTTAACTAGCATGGTGACATAAACAATTTAGTATTCCAGTTGCTTCCTCAATGGCTATTAAGTTCCCAGGTAGAAGAAAGCACTGAACTAGGAGTCAGAAAACCCAGGTTCTCACACAAACTCTACATGAAATAACTACAACCTTCAGGAGGTTATTTAAGCTGTCTGGATCTCAGTTGTCTCATTTATGTTATATAGAGGTTGGACTATCTGATCTCTAAGGTTCCTCCCAGCTCTGAAATTCTGTGATCCTGCTGTAGCTTGCTTCTTTCCATAATTCTCCTCTCTTATCCCTTCTCTTGATATCTACATTCACTGCCTTTGGCTATTGGTACATATCTCTTGATTGACATAGCGGAGGATGTTTGTCATTTTCCAAAAAGCAGAACTGTGGATGCCACTTTTTATAGACTCTTAACACTGATAGGACTAAAAATGCAAAGAAATGCCCAGATTCCATTCTAGGTTGACTTTCATTCATATTTTTTTAATTTTTATTTATTTATTTTTAAATTTTTTTTCCATGTTTACATGATTCATTGTCTTTCCCTCCCTACTCCCAGAGTCGACAAGCAATTCTACTGGGTTGTCCAAATGATATCACTTGATATCTATTTCCTTATTATTCATTTTTGCTATAGAGCAATCTTTTAAAGCCGAAATCCCAAGTCACATACCCATATATACACGTGATAAGTGATAAGTCATATGTTTTTTTTCTTTTTCCACTTATATTTCTTTAGCAAAAGATGAAAGATAACTATTTTGCAACTGAATCATTTATAAAGTGGGGGTAATAATAGCAACCTATTGGGGTTGTCAGGATAAAATGAGATGATACTTTTAAATCTCTTTGCAAACTTCAAAGTGCTCTATAAATACTAGCCACCAGCATTTAAAAGAAAAGGACTTGCTATGAGAGACATTCAGCAACAACCTGATTGTTGCAGTAGCTAACATTCTAGAAAACTGGTACCAGTGTGGCCAACACAGCTGCTCTAGGAGCCAGCTGTGGCATACAAAGGCAATGATTACCATTCAGAAGGAAACAATTAATGCCACGAAATCCTGGGGGAAGGTCCATGTCATCTATGCCAATTGGTAAATAAGTCATTTTATGTCATTGCCAATGTAATTTTTATTATGACGTCTATAATTAGTCCCATTTGTAACAGCTCATTCTCTAATCATGGGAAGGAAAGGGAGTTGGGAACAAAACAAAACACACCTTTCCTATTCCATTTCACTTTGTAACAGCAAATATTTTCATGGTCTTAAAATTGAAACAAATGAGCATATTTTATTGATTAATGATGAATATGTAAATAAATAAAAGTAGATTCTACCAAGTACCTAATTCACTCAAAACCATATAGAATACTTAGATTTCCCAAGCTTTTTAACTGGGCACCAGAATTTTTGTTCTTAGTATTTGTTAAATGCCTGTTAGGTGACAAGCACTATGTTAAGCTCTCCAAAGGTTATCTCGTTTGAGCCTCACAATCGCTTTGGGAAGTAGGTGCTATCATTCTTCCTATTTTACATGTAAGAAAACTGAGACAGACAGATGTTATGACTTGCCCATAGTCATGCAGCTATTACATCCAAGACCAAATTTGAACTCAGACCCTCCTGTGTCCAAACCCAGAGCTTTATCAGTTCCACTTAGCTGCCTCCCTATCTTCTACCAAATGATTTTCTAAGAACACTGCCACCTCTGCTTCAAAAATAGCTACTCTTTCTTAGATGTACTATGGCCTGGGCTTACACAATTTGAATGCCTACTATGTGCATAGCACACCATCAGAAATGGGGGCAAAACATATAATACCCTATTTCTGAACTCAAGGAACTTACAAACTAGTAGGTGGGGGGGGACACAAAAAGTAAAAGAAAATACAAAATTACAAAGAGATAATAAGGAAATAATTGGAAAGGCATAACAGTGGATCAAAACTGTTTCAATAGATTCAAGATCTCATTGATACAGTTTTTCTCTTCAGTCCTTTCAGTCATGTTGACAATTCATGACCCCATATAGAGTTTTCTTGTGAGAGATACTGGAGTAATTTGCCATTTCCTTCTCCAGTTCATTTTACAGACGAGGAAATTGAGGTAAACAGGGTTAAATTACTTGCCCAGGGTCATGGAGCTAGTATTTGAAGCATTTGAACTCAGGAAGGTGAGGCTTTCTGACTTCAGGCTTACCTCTCTATTTACTGCACCACCTAGATGCCCTATTAATGTGGATACTCTTCCCAATAGTGCAAACTATAATCCAGGCATAACTTTTCTACCCATGAAACACTTGTCCATGCCCTCCTGTACTGTCTTAATTCTTTTCTTTCTTTAAAAAAAAACACTCTTACCTTCTCTCTTAGAATCATTACTAAGTGTTGAATCCAAGGCAGAAAAGTAATAAAGACTAAATAATTTTGGGTTAAGGGACTTGCCCAAGGTCATATAACTAGGAAGTGTCTGAAGTCAAATTTGAACCCAGGACCTCCTGCTTCTCTGTCCATTGAGCCACCTAACTGCCCTCCTAATTCTTTTCCCTTAAAACTACCCATTCAATTACTTCTCTATCTCCACCTCCCAACAAAGGGTGCTCCTGAATGGTGTTCAAATCCACTCTGATGGCGTGGAATGAAATTAGAAGCTTACAGAAAAGAATTGTAATGGCACATTCCCATGATCTATTCTCTCAAACCTTGCCTAACTATAAGGCTTCAGAGTTTTCTAGTCCATCCCTAAGGGCATTGTGAGCTCATGAATTATTGTCCAGTCTACTTTCTAAACAAAGGGGCTTTAGCTCACTATTCAGATATTTGGATGAAGAAGCAGACTTCCGAGCCTTTTGAGGTCTTCTCCTAACAACAACAAAAAGATTGGCTCGAGGTATGTCTTAGAAGAGGAACTGGAGAATTTACAAAGTTCTTCTATTTGTCTCTCCTCCAAGCAGCCAATAAATAAATGGTTTCATCCTATTAAAAATATGGAAGGGAAAAAAAAGATGAATACAAACAGTAACCTCTACCTCCATTCTCCCCTGCTGCCTTCACAGAGAAAGATGTAATTGTGCACTTGGTCCCTGGTGTCCACAATATTTTCCTTGGGTCCATTTTTTGAATATGCTTTTTGCACAAAGCCAAACTAATGAATAGGGAAGTTAAAAAATATAATCAATGTGTTATATTTATGCTGTTGTAGATTTTCCAAACACAGGGAAAACAAGGGATGGGTGAATGGAAGCAAATTGGCCAAAGTGAACAATTTTTTTTTTGGCATACAACCAATGTAAAAAGGGACCATGGATGTCTCTATTTGGCCAAAAAAAAAATGAATATGGAAAAAAATATATTTGAAGGAAATATCATCATAACTAAATAATATTTATTGAGCACTTCATATGCAGGGCATGTACTTGGTATTTTGTTTACAATCTCTACTTTCTAGCTCATATCCTAAATAAATATCTTTGTTCTTTTGAGTCCCTTCTCACATTTAATAATTTCAGTGAACATAAAATATATTTTTAGTTTTCTCAATTGGCCTATAAATATTCTGTCCAATAGAAAGCTAACAAAACTTCTAATTCAATTTTTCTACCTGAAAACAAGATTACCATCCAAATAAAAGTGGGTAATAAAGGCACCAATGTGCCCGACCTCATCAGATATTGTCAGAAATCCATTAGAATTCTGACAATGAAGAAACTCGCCTAGGATGAAAGGGATAGAACATTGGACTCTGTCCACTGAGTCACCTAGCTGGTCTCCTAATTCTTTTCCCTTAGAACTATCCTATTGATTACTTCTCCTACCTCCATCTTACTACAAAGGGAGCTCCTGAATGGTGTTCACCCCCTCTGAAGTTGTGGAATGAAGTTTTGAGAGACCTGCGTATGATTATTTATCCCCTCTCACTTCCTCGTGACCATAGACAGTCACTTATGGACAATCTCTATTCTCATCAAAGTTTCCTCATCTATAAAATAATGCCTGTGGTTACTTATCTATGTCCCAGAGTTGTTATGAAAGTTAAATGAGATAATGTATTTTAAGCACTTTGTAAAACTTTAAAATACTACATAAATGTCAACCAGCATTGAAAAGCTTGGGGAATGACTCAAATATTCCCTTATCAAAGTGAAATTGACTTTGTCCTGGAGCAAGTGTTCATTTCATACTGCTACTCAGTTTGTATTGACTTGGTTCCTGGATCTAATCTTTCATTCTATGGGAGTCCACAAGAGTTAGGGCTGGGTGTTGTTTTAAAAAACATTTTTTTAAAAAGGAAGGGATGTAGTCTAGAGGGGTGTCTTGGGCCTTTGGTATGAAGAGATGGAAAGAGAGGAGAAACCCCCTACTCCACAAAGTGGGGTACAGGGGAGACAGCAGATGTAACAGGTTGGCTCAAAGAGAGGAGAGGGGTTTGAAGATTTTCCCCCTTCTGCCTTCCCTCCTTAGCTAAAGCTGCTTTCCCCAATTCGCTCTTGTCCCTCTTGTGCCCCCTCCACTACTTGAGATCAAAAGGTTTCCCCTTGATCCATTCACTCACACTCAGCTTGGGGAACAGATAACTTTTAATGTTAACTCAATCAGGTAATACAAAAGGAATTAATGAGCAGGGAAGAATGGGAATAGGAAAGTGGGAAAAAGGGGTCCCTGTCTCTATCTAAACCCTTTTCCTCCCTCCTTGAGTTTGGGGGGAACTCAGGCCTGAGTTCCTGAGCAGCCTGAGCCCCCCTGAGAGAAAGACAGGTTCTTACCCCTGGACAACAGGAGTTGAAGTAAAGTCTGCTCAGTTTTCCCTTCAGAAAGTCCCTTCAATTGGGAAGTGTTGGGGGAAGGATTTCTAGTCACCAGCCGGAAAAGTGGGTAACCCTCAGGAGAAAGTCTTTTTCCACCTTCTCTCTTCAACATCTCCAGACGGAGCGACCCTCACTGCTCTCCCAGCCAGAGTCTTCTCTCCTTTGGAAATTCACTCCTGGGGCCCCTCCCCCATCAAGGTGATCAATTTAATATACTCTTCAGTCTGGCACTTTTGCTCTAGTGCCAGCCTCTATCACAGTGTCCTACCATATTAGAACAGAAACAGTAGTAATGAAGGAAAATCTAGGCTTGCTGGGATAGCAGGAAGAGAATGCTGTCACACAACCTCAGGAAAATATTGTGTGATACCCAGTTTCTGTTTAGAGCAAATCCTAATCTGACTCTTGTTAGCAAATTAAGTGTATTTTCAGAAGGGTGTGTGTGTGTTAGAAGTTTGGGCATTTGCAATTTTTATTATTTTCCTGTAAACCTCACCCTAGAATGCTGTTGTTAATGTCCTCTTTCCCCACTAATTTGGCCATGTCATCCCAAGTATGAGTATGTTTTACTACTGCTAAATTGGAACCATCTATAATGAATTCGAGCTAGCCATGCTGCATGGCACATTCATTCAGTTCAGATGGAAAAATAGGCCAAGACCTTGGTCTTCCCTTTAGATTCAAGGACCTTAACCTAGTCACCATACACTTTCTAATTTCCTTTACCTCTGATTTCCATTCTCATCTTACCCTTCTGTTTCACTTAAAAATCACCACCTTTTCCACTCATCTTTCCAATTTCAGTTTTGTACCTGAATAAAGCAATATGTCCATTTAACCAGAATATAATATAAAATATGCAAGGAATCATAAGTGCATGGATAGTTCAGAAGGGACAGGTTATTTCTCACTTGAAACATCAAGGTGGGAGAGGGAGTCAGCTAGATGGCTCAGTGGATTGAGAGCCAGGCTTAGAGATGGGAGATCTTTGGTCTCAGATACTTCTAAGCTGTATGACCCTGGGCAAGTCACTTAATCCCATTGCCCAGCCCTTACTGTTCTTCTGCCTTGGAACCAATACATAGTTTTGACTCTAAAATGAAAGATAAGGGCTTTTATTAGGAGGAGGAAGAAGAAGAAAGAAGAAGAAAGAAGAAGAAGAAGAAGAAGAAGAAGAAGAAGAAGAAGAAGAAGAAGAAGAAGAAGAAGAAGAAGAAGAAGAAGAAGAAGAAGAAGAAGAAGAAGAAGAAGAAGAAGAAGAAGAAGAAGAAGAAGAAGAAGAAGAAGAAGAAGAAGAAGAAGAAAGAAAGAAAGAAAGAAAGAAAGAAAGAAAGAAAGAAAGAAAGAAAGAAAGAAAGAAAGAAAGAAAGAAAGAAAGAAAGAAAGAAAGAAGGAGAAGAGGAAGAAGAAAAAGATAAAGGGGGGAAGAAGGAGGAGAAAAGGAAGAGGAGAAGCTGAAGAGGAGGAGGAGGAGCAGAAAAATAGAAAAAAGAAAGGCAAGGAAGCTTTGAGCCCAGCTTGGAAGGATGAGATGAGAGAGCATGGGGTTAGTAGTAGTAGTCTCTCAGTAACCAAGGATGAGGATTGTCTTTGTGTGTTTTCATCTATGATAGATGAGTGTGCACAAAGACATTTGTGCGTGAAGGAGATTTAAGTGGAAAAGTCAATGCACAGAAACAGTCCCACTCTCTCAGCGTTGGAAGCCTGGGTCCAGTGGCACGAAAAGTCGTTACACCTGGAGACTTACTCAGCTGCATTGGATGGCTGTGTTGTCTTTTGTGGTCCAACAAACCCTAAGCAATCCACAATGCTTTGCTGCGTTGCCCTCTCAGCTGTTGAACCTTCTTATTAGTTTCTTCCATCTGTTCAGCTGAAGCAGTCTTCACATGCTGGGTGAGCAAAGCCCTAGTTCACCAGGGGTCTAAGACCCGATGGCTACTCTCACAAGGTTTAGCGGGCCTGTCGAAGCTGCTTCCCGGGGTGTGGCCGCTGTAGCATGCTAGCAGCTACTAGGAGCATGGGGTTAGGAGAAGACTATTAGGAAAAGTATGGAGACAAGAAAGTCTGGTTCCAGGGCAGTTTTGTGAAGGAAGGGCCTGTATCTTATCTAAACTTGGTATCTTCCCTGGTGTCTAGCACAGTGCTCTGTGCTTAGCAAATGAGCTTAATAAATATTTGCTGAATGAATACAGTAATTCAGATTGACTGGAATCAGAGCCAGAACTCAGAGTAAGCAAGGTAGGCAGCTTGTTAGGAAACAAAACAAAAAGGAGTTGTTCAATAAAGGGTACATTTTAATATCATTTTAAATAAATGCACAAGTTAGTGCCAAAAAGTACTCTTTTGGCCTTGTTTTGTAAGAAGTCAAGTCATATGTGTTACAATGATACCTTATAAAAACTATTGCAGAGAGTAACAGCCCAGGAAGTCGAATTTCCAGACCATGTGGGTTGTGATGTTCAAACACTGGCTGGGGGATTTTTAGACTCAGTCTTGTCTCTGACTAGAGTATGGGGTGAACAAAAGAAAGGAAGAACCTAAGAGAAAGTAGGGACAAAACGATTATCCTATATGCCAAACTGCAGTTAGTGAAATGTTTTTGGTTTTGTTCTGAGCAATAAAATCACATGAGATATGCTTTCAGAGGATTAATCTACAGCAATCTATAGGATGGATTGGAATAAGAGAAAACACTTTTGCACAGGAGTCCCATTCCCTGAAACATAAACTCTCCTAATTTCTGACTCTCAGAATTCTTTTGTTGTTGCTGTTCAGTTGTATCCTATGCTTTGTGACCCCAGTTGGGTTTTCTCAGCAAAGAAAATAAAATGGTTTGCAATTTCCTCCTCCAAGTTATTTTACATATGAGTAAACTGAGTCAAATTGGGTGAAGTGAATTTATCCAAGGTCAGAGTTAGTATCTGAGACCAGATTTGAACTCGAGAAGAGGAATGTTCCTGACTCCAGGCCTGGCACTCTATCCACTATGCCACCTAGCTGCCTCCAATTTAAAGGGATCCAATGTAATTGATGAGGTGCTTCAAATAGTTTACATAATGAAATTTATATAATCAAATATGAATAGCTGTGATGTTTGTGGAATGGATTCTGCTGATGTTTACAGTTAGGCTAATAAGAAATATATTTTGCTTTTAGAAGTTTTGTGGTAAAAGGGAGAACAAAGAAAGTAGTGAGGGGAAGTTTGTGTTTTTTCATTTCTTTTTTTGTTTTCATTTGTTTCCTTTTGGGTTTTCTCTAGTTTTGTTTTATGATTAGAGAGACTTAAGTATTTAATACCGAGAAAGGAATGCAACAATAAATTTCGTGAGTGAAAAAGTCAAGTAAGAGAGAGGAGAGAATAAAATCTGGGCTATAGATGCACCATGAACAAAGTTCCACCTCTGAACATAAAGTCTTTCCAGATTCCCCTGACTTCTAGTGCACATCCTACAAAACTCTTTTATAAATATTTATTATATGTATGGAGAGAGAGAGAGAGAGAGAGAGAGAGAGAGAGAGAGAGAGAGAGAGAGAGTGAGACAGAGACAGAGACAGAGACAGAGACAGAGACAGAGACAGACAGACAGAGACAGAGACAGAGAGAGATGGGGGGGGAGAGAGACCAAGAGACAGAGAGAGATACAGGGGATCCCAAAAGACTTAGCACAATCTTAAACTTTGATATCTTCAGAAATAGAAATGCTACCAACTTATAAAACACATTTGAAAGGCTAATTACTTAAATTTTGAAAAATATTGATGTTTCCCATTAAAATTTAATATAAGCACCACCTTTTGCCATTCTAGTTGATTTCCTAACTTGTAAGGACTTTCATTAGCTACTGCTCATTGATAGGAAGGATTGTAAACTCAGCCATAAGAACATGTAAGGAATGAGGTTTTAATGCATATATGACTGTGTTGATATCACCCCATAAGAAAGCATCTATGAGATACAGACCAAGTGCCCCAGATGAGCCAAGTGAGCAAATTTTTACCAGTCCATCACTGTGAAGCAGTGTTATCCAGAAAAAGTCACAAAAGACAGGATGCCCCGTCTTGTTAAAATGAGAAATGTTAGTTTATTATCCAAAATTCACAAAATAAGTGCAAAAGAAATATATATAATTTGTTTATATATGATATATAATCAAACTTTCAAATTATATTTTTGTAAATTTATAACATTTATGCTTCTGAAGCTATTAAAGCTTTAAACTGCACTAAGAGTTTTTTAAAATTGTTTGTTACATTAAAGTTCCCAGATATCTACTCCCCTTCCTTCCTCACACTACAGAAGGCATGATTTGAGTAGGTAGGTAGATGGATAGAGAGATTGATGGATACATAAATATGTGTGTATATGTATATAATATATGTGTGTGCATGTATGTATGTAAATATAAAACTATGTCTTGCTTATTTTTATTTATCAGTTCTTTCTTTGGAGGTAGATATTCACAATTATTCCTCAAAGAATATTTCTGTTGCTGTATATAATGTTCTCTTGATTTGGCTCATTTTGGTCTTCATGATTTCATATAGTTGTTTCCATGTTTTTTAAAATTAATCTGTCCAACACATCTTAATTCACAGTAGTATTCTATCATAATTGTATGCTCCATCTTATTTCACCATTCCCTAATTGGTGGACATCCTCTCGATTTCCAGTTCTTTGCCACTACAAGAAGAGCTGCTATAAATATTTTAGAACATATAGATTCTTTTCCATTTTCCCTTGATCACCTTGGGAAACAGACCTAATAGTGGTTTTGCTGGACCAAAGTTTTATAACTTCTAGGGCATAATTCCGGATTGTTCTCCAAAATGGCTATATCAGTTCATAGTTCCACCAACAGTGTATAAATATCCCCATTTCTCCATATCTCCTACAACATGTCATTTTGCCCTTTTATCATTTTAGACAATGTGAGAAGTTTGAGATATTACCTCAGATGTCTTAACTTGTATTTTTCTAATCAGTAATGATTTGAAGCCTTTATTTTTCATTGGGCTAAAGAGTTATATAGCTTTGATTTTTTTCATCCAAAAACTGTCTATTCATATCTTTTAGCCACTTATCAATAAGGGAATAGATCATATTCTTATAAAAGTTGGCAAAGTTCCCTAGATTTTTAGGACACCTGAACTTAAATATTTACTTGTTACCTTATTAGAATTAAGAACATGAGAATTGTTTCATTCTTTATATTTGTATCCCTAATCACTTAACAAATGCTTGTTGAGTGACTTATTTTATATATGCATATATAGACATATATACATAAACACAACATACATGGTCCCCTCAAATTAGAATGTAAGATCATTGAGGCAAAGAACCATTTCTTTTCTTATTTCCCTAAATCCTTAGCACAGTTACTATATATGCTTACTAAGTGGATTTTGATTAATGGATGGAAAGGCAGAAAGAATATGAGATAGGGAAGAAAAGGGAAAATGTGAGAAGATGCAGATGTTTTAAGGTACAGACAAACAAAAGTAAGGAAAGTACACATTTAAAGCTAAGATTTCAATAAAGAAAGAAATCTGTTAACAGGGAATCTGATGGACTAGGGGATTAGGAGAGTGAAAGAAGACTGGAATAGCCACTGTGTGTAATATGATAGGGAGTTAATGAGATGATTGAAAAGACTGCCAAGAAGCAGTGAGGTCTCAGCTATGGTTGACTAGCATGAATTTGTAATAGATCCAATAAGCCTGGTTTGGCGACTTCCTCCAACAGTGCTTGGATGGCCTGGAGTGTAGAGAACAGAAAGTGGGAGTTTTCCAAGACCAAGGGCTGGCAAGGTTGATATGGTAGAAGGTCAAAAGGGTAAGGGTTTCTAGAGTACTGGATAGTATCATTGACATGTCTGACTAGGAGAGGGTGTCCAGTTGGGTGGGGTAGCAAGTAAAATCAGAAGATGACTGAAACACTGAAAAAATAGGGAGAAGTTGATAGAATCAAGGTTTTGATGAGATTGAAGGGAAGGTACAGCCAGAACAAGGGGAAAGTGGGGAGAGCCAGTTAGATGGCTCAGTGGATTGAAAGCCAGTCACAGAAATGAGATATCCTAGTTCATATCTGGCTTCAGATACTTCCTAACTATGGGACCCTGCGCAAGTCATTTAACCCCCATTGCCTAGCCCTTACTGTTTTTCTGCTTTAGAACCAACATGTAGTCTTCATTCTAAGATGGAAGATAAGGGTTAAAAAAAAAAGGAAGAAGGGCAGTAAGTTATAATTATGGAGGAGAATTTCCAAGTTTGGTATCTTAAAGGTGTCTCAATTCAGAGGGATAACAGGGTCCAGTTTAGCTGAATAACAATGTAGTTAAGTAGATCAAGAAACTCTGAAGTTAGGTCACAGATATCTTTTACCTCTCTAAACCCAAAGTCCTACTTGCCAAATCCTGAATTTGAGACCAAACCTTGAATCCTGATCTTCTTGATGGGAACTTGGCTGGGAGTCTAGTTGTATGTACAGATATTATGTAGAATGGACAGTAATTCTGGTACTGAGCAGGTCAAAAGTTATTTTACATAGTCAATGAGGAAACTATGATGGTCTACTTAAAGAATCCTAAAAAATCAACTGAAAGGCTAGTGGAAATAATTAACAAATTTAGCCAAGTTGCAGAGTAAAAAAATAAATAATAATATAAATCATCAGTATTTCTATATATTTCTAGCAAAACCCAACAGCAAGAGTTAGAAAAGGAAACTCCATTTAAAACCACCCTAGACAATATAAAATACTTGGGAATCTATCTGCCAAGACAAACACAGGAACTATATGAACACAACTACAAAACACTTTCCACACAATTAAAACTAGAACCAAATAATTGGAAAAACATTCATTGCTTCTGGGTAGGACAAGCTAATATAATAAAAATGACAATCCTACCCAAATTAATCCACCTATTCAATACTATACCTATTAAATTAACAAAAAAAAAACTTTTAACTGAATTAGAAAAAATTATAACAAATTTCATCTGGAAGAACAAAAGATCAAGAATATCAAGGGAAATAATGAAAAAAATATGAAGGATGGTGGTGTAGCAGTCCCAGATCTTAAACTGTACTAGAAAGCAGTGGTCATCAAAACAATATGGTACTAAGAGACAGAAGGGAGGATTAATGGAATATAGTAGGGGTAAATGACCTCAGCAAGAAGAACTCACTATTTGACAAAAACTGCTGGGAAAATTGGAAAATGGTATGGGAGGAATTAGGTTTAGATCAACAGCTCACACCCTATACTATGATAAATTCAAAATGGATAAACGACTTAAATATAAGGGATGAAATCATGAGTAAATTAGATGAACATAGAATAGTATACCTGTCAGATCTGTGGGAAAGGAAGGAATTTAAGACCAAGCAAGAGATAGAGAACATTACAAAATATAAAATGAATGACTTTTATTATATCAAATTAAAAAGGGTTTGTACAAACAAAAGTTACTTTACAACTACCTTTTTATGAATGCAAAACAAGCATCTTTTAACTACAGCAACAAGCTGAACATATACTGTTCTTCAGCTTTATAATAATTGATTTCACCTTGCATATTACATAGAAAGTTTGCCTTCCTAAAGGAATAAAATTCATGCATTCCAAAAGACTAGAACAAAAGGAAAATAGATGGTTAAGTATAAGTGGTCACTATTTCTGTTTGAAGACTACTCTGTTGTTTCTTGATAGCATTAGGCAGGAGAGGGAACATGCTTTATTATTTCAAATGGTAGGCACTACAAGGGCCACTAAAATTGTCCAAATTATTGAAAGCATGGAAAGAATTGTGGAGCACAAATTCTCTTTAACTGGACTTGTATCTATAGGAAATAAAGCCAATAGCAGCAGAATCTTTGGATGTGGAGTATGATTCAAGGAGTGTTTCCAAGACAGAATGTTTTCCCCTTCAAATCAGCTGGCAACATCCAAACTTTGTCATGGTATTATGTTTCCTTGAATGTATAGTTACCCATAACATAAATAAACGTGTTTTATTACTTCCCCAAATTATTTCAATGTGTCAGGTAGGTTTTCAGTTCCATTAAGCAGTCATTAGGACAGATGCATACAAATGAGTTTGGAGATCTAAATAAAATTAATTCATTTATCAGAAGGCAAAGGCAACAGTGATAGGAATTGCTACTCTAACCTTAATTCTGACCAGTCAATTGAGGCAATGAAAAGTACTGAAAACTTGGGGGGAAATGATCATATCATTTTTGAATTTATAATAGTTAAGGAGAAGGAAAATTGAGTATAATCAGACAGGTACCTCCTATTCTATGAAAGCAGATTTTACAAACTAAAGAATAGCTGTAATACCCAGAGAAACTCAAAGAAAGAAAGAAAATGTGGCTCAAGAGCTACATTATTATTTTTAGAGCTGAATAAAATCTTAGAAATCATCTAATTCAATATTACAATTGAAGAATATTACAGGTGAAGAAAAGGACCATTAAAGAGGTTAGATACATTCTGACAATACAATGGCAGAGGCCTCTGATAGAGAAAATAAAAGGAAAGGAGTCTAAAGGAAACAATGTGGCTACACAGGAAGAGTTTATAAAAAAAAAAAAAGATATACAGAAGAGAGAAGGCAGCAAAGACTGCATAAACCTGAGAAACTTAACTTGCAAAGAGCTGAGGCTTGCAAGACACAATAAACACTTCTAAAAAAAAAAAAACAGGTCTCTGGGGGCAGCTGGGTGGCTCAGTGGATTGAGAGTCAGACCTAGAGACGGGAGGTCCTAGGTTCAAATTTGGCCTCAGACACTTCCCAGTTGTGTGACCCTGAGCAAGTCACTTGACCCCCATTGCCTAGCCCTTACCACTCTTCTGCCTTGGAGCCAATACACAGTATTGACTCCAAGATGGAAGGTAAGGGTTTTTAAATAAAATAAAATAAAAACAGGTCTCTTTTTAGTGATACTCAGAGTTAGAGGAATAAGAATGGGACTAGAGAATCATCAAAGAGAAGTGACTTTCTACTCCATCAAAAAAGTGGCCTTCAAACTATGAAGTGTAAAACAAATATTATGAAGAAGAAATTAAAGCCCTAAAGAGACTAGATCAGAATAGGAAAGGCTTAGACAAATTACATACCAGGGTGCTAAAGGAAGTGGAAAATGAGATTACAGAACTGGGTAATCTGAGAATTCATGAAGCATGGGCAGGTGCCAGAAAACTGGAGAAGGGCAAAGGTCTCATTCTTTTTTTTTTCCCCCCAATGTGAGGGAAATGAACTCTGGAAACAGCAAACTGGTAAACTTGATGTCAATGTCTGGCAGAATTCCAACAGATCTTTAGATCGATGTGTTGTAACTACCTAAGAAGGGAAGTTATATCACTAGGAGTCAGCACAGATTCGCTGAGAGTAACTTATGCCAAACTAACCTCATTTCCTTTTTTTGATAGAGTTATCAAACTGGTGTGTCAAGGGAATACCACAGATGTAATGGATCTTGAGTGAGTAATTTGACAAAGTATCTCATGTTGGCTTTATAGGGAAAATATAAGGGGGGAAAGCTGAAGCATGGTACAGCTTATACTTGTTCATATTTTCCCTATAAAGCTAATATGAGTACAGTACAGTTAGGTGGAATCGCAACTCATTAAAATTATTGATTAGTCACTTGATGTCAATAATAATTACTGGCATGCCATTAATACATTATTTCTCTTGATTTTTATAACAACCTTATGAAAATAGAATCATCATTATTATCTCCATTTTACATAGAAGTCATATATTGAGTCATAAACCTATTGTGTTCCTGTGGAGGAAGTCAAACCCAGACCTTTGTCATTCCAAAGCCAGCCCTCTATCCACTATAATATAGTGCCTTTCAGTATTAGGCCATAAGGTTCTTGCTTGGTCCAATCCTTTTTGATGTTCATCGGATCTATAGATGTCACAGAGAGAACTAAGACAGTTAATTTTGATAACTGGATCAAAATGGAAGACTAAAACCAACAGGATTAAATATGAGTAATAAATGTAAAATTTGACAATCAGATTTTTTAAAATTACATAAATGGAGGAGATATAGCAAGTTCAAAGTGAACCAAAAGCATGATTAAATTAGCTTCTTAAAAAATCTATGTCAGCCTTAAGCTGAATTGATAGAATAATATTGAGGTCAAGGGAAATAAAAGCTACATCATTCTCTGCTCTGAAATGTCATGTAAAACTCTAATCAAACACAGTTTAAGAGGGAAACTGACAAACAAGCACCATGGAAAACCAGAAATTGACATTGTTTGGAATTCTCAGCCCAAAGAAGCCTCATTTTAAGCTGGAAAATATCTTAAGATATGTGGAGAAAATGTACTAGATTTATTGTGTTGTTCCAGGAGGCAGAACCAGGACTGCTCATTACGTAGAATACAAAGAAGTTGACTTAAATTCAATAAAAATGAGGAACAGTTTTCTGACACTAAGAGTTGCCCAGGCATGGAAAGGGCCACCCTCAAAAAGAAGAGAGATCCACGTCTTTGGAAATATTCAAGCCAAGTCAGGATGATCACTGGCAGCAATTCTGTAGAAAAGAGTTTGGATCTGAGTTGAAAGATGTGCCAGATGCTCACAAAGACCTCTCCCAACTCTCAAGATTCCATTTAAATGTACTTTTAAAATCTGGCTTCGAATTATGTATTGGTTTCCTTTTTCTTAAAAGGAAACACTTAGACCCTTAAAGCCTCAGTGCCACACAGCAGAGATGACCTGCTTTGAAAGAACTTCCAACTAGTTCTAGGTTCAGTGAGGCCTCCTCCTGTAAGTGTGGCTGCCTGACAGTACTTCTCCATTCTGCAGACTTGGCCAGGCAGTCTTCTGAGAACAGACTCTCTCATGGGACGTGGAGTATTTCCTGCCGCTGATCAGCAACATCTTTTCTTGCAGTATTTTGGCAGGTTTGTCCTTGTTCCCAGCCAGAATCAGGAAGTTCAGAAGCACATGAAAACAAACAATACATTTAAAAAATGTTTCATTTGACTTATTCAAAGTTCAAAAAACAAGAGTTTCTAATTAATTTTCATTTTGCTCAATTCATTATACCTGATAGGACAATTTTTTTTTTTCCCAACTGATAATGTTTAGAGCAGTCAGTGATTTTGACCAGGATTTTCCCTGGAACCACATCAGCTGCAGGAAATAATTAGGCAGATCATTAGTGTGTTTGCAAAGAATTTACAGGTGACAACATGACCTGGGAAGTTGATGTAGGCAATGTTCTAGTTATTTTATAATTTTTGTTTTTAAGGTTGTGATTAAGGCTAATATTTCTTTTCATGGGTAGGTGGAGGAACTATAGACAGAAGGAAGGAAAGAAAAGATAATGAAAGCCTGGGTGTCCATGGATAGGTTTTAGGGGTTCATGAACTTAGATTTTTACAAATACATTTTTATTTCAGTACAACAGGTTTACTTTGTAATGCCGTGTGTTATATTTTATGCACTTAAATTAAAAAAATTTTAAAAAGGGGTCCATAGGCTTCACTAAACTATTAAAAGTATTCATGGCCCAGATCCAGAATAGGTTAGGAACCTCTGTTAAGCTGAAATCATTCTAAAGTTCCAGGTAGTCATTGTCAGTTTGTTATCCATAGTTCTACAACCATGGAAATGCTTTGGGGGTTCTAGCCAGGTAAGGATGAAATACAAGAAGTTGCTAGATCTTTAAAATTGCTTCAGACTTTCCAACAGTGTCAGAAATAAGAAGTTGCCTAGAAAAGAAGGCAAATCCAGAGTGAAACTATCTCACCTCAGGATCTCATCCAAATAGGTGGTCCTTCAAGATGATTCCCTGACATTCACTGTGGTATCACTCTATGCCCTTGAAATCAGGCTAACATATAGAATCTGAGCTAAGAATCACAGTAGCCCCAGCTATGGCCACTCTATGTTATTAAACAAATATGGATATTACAGAAGTGGAACTCCTTTTCTCCCATCTCTATCCTCCTGAGGGAAAGAACAGAAAGAAACAGAGCCCCAGGACAAAAGAGTAATCACCCATAATCCACATTGCATGACAATTTGAAGAATCATAGTGTTAGAAAGGTAATTTAGGAGAGGAATTTATTCAGGGCAGAGACATACTCCCTTCTGGAATCTCAAGCAAGACACAGAGAAAATTAGGCATGCTCCCAGAAATAAAGTCAGTGATTTGTTTTGAGATTAGCCGGATGACTTCATTAATACCTTAAGATATATTTCACATTCCCAGAGGGGATTTTTTCCCTCCCTTTTTCTTGTAATCTTCTCCATCAAAGAACATACCTCTATGTTCTCCTGAGTTCTTTTATAATTCTTGGAAGGAACTCTCCTTAATCATTCCTACTGCTTTATTCAATATCCTTTTTTTTTTTCATTAGACTTCTGCACTCCCAATGATTGAGGCTTATTTTTCTCTCATTTTCCCTCTGGAAAAAAACATCCATTTGAAAAAGGGGGAAATGGGTGGCATCTATTGGCTCTAGTCTGAGAATCCCCCTTACCTTGCTTAGAAAAGTCTATACCATTTGAAGGAACAGTTCTCACTGATACACTGTCCTAACCCATATAACTGACCCTGAATGCATTTAAAGTCATTTGTACCACAGTGTTTAATAAGTCAAGATGCTGATTGCAAAATGATTTTCTCCAGTCTTTCTTAATTTTGTGACGTGTTTCCCTTTATTCATGTTTGAGTTTAAAACAATATTAATGGGGCTTTAAGTGATTCAAATAGTTATATACATATGGATATATAAACTCACGTGCTAGGAAATTATTTTGTTCTTATCCCCAATAGAGCAGGCTCTGTGCTAGAGGCACGTAGCTTCTTTTACTGCAAACAGAGCTCTCATTGAGAGCCTGGGAGCACAGCACTGATGAAATCAGACCAAGAGACCTGAAGCTTCAGACTTGTTCAATAAATAATCTTCAGTGGCCAGGTGTGCTCACCAAAGTGAAGGAGGTTTCATGTTTATCTGGTGAATTTAGAGCAATCTAATCAACCAATTTAAGTAACTAGGAAAACCATAATCCACAAAGTCTCTGTCTCAATTATCTGTACTGGTTGACTAGACTGACCTATAAATTCACCAAACAATTGAATTACACAGCCCTCCTCTTTAACTTAGCTGAGTAGATGAGATAAGAGAAAAGAGATCAGTTTGCAGACCTTGGAAGTGACCAGCTGGAATTTCCAGTTGTCAGTCTAGGAAATGCCATGTATTACAATGCTAGCTTATACTTACAAAATATTCTATGGTTATGATGTATTTTTTTTGTAATATAATCTCGTTTGGTCCTCTCCATTAACACCATGTGGCACATAGTATTCTAGTCTGAAAAGCAGAAGCCTGGTTATCTCTCCATCATAACTCCAACTTAGAGGGTACAATCATGAAATCTAAGACTGACATATAAAACTCAAAGAAATCTATTTCCTGGGAAGCTGTCAGCTTCTATCCCATTTGTCCAATCTTTTTGTGATTTCATCTCTCTGATATTACCACTACTATCTTATTTTCTTAGTCCTTATGGGTCTCCATGTTGAATTTCAATCTTCTCTCCTCTACCTCCAGGATGTGTTAAAGAATTCTTTACCCTTCCTTCTTCGTTGCACAAAGCCAGCAAGCACTCAGGAGTGACTGGTTCATCCCCCCCCCTCTCTCTCACCCCTTCTCCCCACCCTGAAATGACCTTGACACCATGATTGTGGCCAAATCCTGGTTCTTGTCATGTGGCTGATGTTTCAGCAACTGTAAGTTGTCATCACAGCCGCAGTCTCCACCCTTGCTGACAGTTACATAAGAAGCCACATAAACTTCTGTTACCTAGTACAGGCTTTTATTAAACAGAGACAAAGTGAGATGCCAAGTGGGCAACAGATCCTTGCAGGAAATATGTCCCCTGGGAAGTCGAGTGGCTGCCTCCAGCCCTAGGCTCTAAGGAAAATGCAGCTAGCTCTCCATATAGCTTTGCAACATTAAATATTCCAGGGTGATATGGTGTCTCTTCAGCCTGAAGGGGCAAGAGAGAAATAGCCCTGTCAAAATAAAAATTCTCCTGCTGTGGGTTTGATTTTGGAATACAATAAGTACAGACTGGAGAATACGACTTTCGACTGTCAACACTTCCTATCCTGCTCCCACAGAACTATCCTTTTGCCAGAAAAAGTTCCTTAAGTGAAAAGAGGGTTTAATGAATATTCAGAACAATTGTTTGGCTTGGATGCAATGCCTGGGATAAATCAATGGGTGGCCAGGAAGGTGGGCCAGTAAAATCTTTTCAGTATAATGCCACTTGTCCCTCTACTTGGATAATAACTCAGTGATAATTGTAACATTTATATAATGCTTACTGTGTGCCAGACACATTAAAATTATTCTTTTATTTGATTCTCATAATAATCCTAGGAGTTAGGTGCTATCATTATCCCCATTTTATACATTAAGGAAACTGAGGCAGGTAGAGATGGTTATTACTGAACAATTCCATTCTCTTGGGTCTCTGAAGGTACTTAATATTCAGAGATAGCTCGTGAAAGAAAAGAGACATTTACACTTTTTTAAATTTTATTTAATTAATTTAATCAATTTAAAACAATTTTCCTTGATTATAAGAATCATATTCTTTCCCTCCCTCCCTTCCCCCCACCCATTTTGGTAGCTGACATGCAATTCCACTGGGTTTTACATGTGTCCTTTATCAGAACCTATTTCCATGTTGTTGATGTTTGCACTAGGATGATCATTTAAATACAAAACTATTGCTTAGAAAGGCAATGGGGGGAGCAGCTAGATAGCTCAGTGGATTGAGAGTCAAAGTTCTTGGGGAAGTAGTCATTGTCTGGAGAAGAAATCCTCATGCCAGAGATTTCTCAGTGTGGCAAAGTGGCAGTGGAAGTTCAGAAAGATTCTAATTTATGAGTTCTGTAATATATGTACCGAGTAGAGAAGTCTGAGCAAGGAAAGTTGACTCACTCTCCCTGTTTCCCAAACTCTAGCCTCAGCCTTCTCTGTCTCACTCTGTTGGAACAAGATCAAGGATAACACTCATAAGGGGGCTTTAAGGTAGTCTGGAGAAAAGGTATTATGTTTTGTTTTGTTTTTTAAGATGGGGAAAAATTCTTTTGCCCTACTCTGTACAGAAAGTATGTATATATACATATATGTATGTATATATACATATATATACACATATATGTATGTAGCTATATATGAGTGTATGTATTCTGTCACATTCCACACATAACTACTTAGGCAAACATATATATGTATATATACATATGTGTATGTTTCTGTTTGTATGTTCCTATAGGGACATAGGGGGAGCTGGGTGGCATTTTGGGTAGAGCAGGTCCAGAGTCAGGAAGACTCCCCTTCCTAAATTCAAATCTGGCCTCGGACCTTACTAGCTGTGTGACCTTGGACAAGTCACTTTACCTTGTTTGCTTCAGTTTCCTCATCTGTGAAATGAGTTGGAGAAGGAAATGGCAAACCACTCTAGTGTCTTTGCTAAGAAAATCCCAAATGGGATATGATTGGGAATGTAGATTCTAAAGGATCACACTGGTGAAATTATCAATAATGGGGAAATAGGTCTCGATCAATGATACATGTAAAACCCAGTGGAATTGCACATCAGCTACGTCCGGGGAGTTGGGGGGGGAAGAGGGGAGGAAAAGAATATGAATCATGTAACCATGGAAAAATGCTCTAAATTAATTAATAAAATAATTTTTTTCAATTAAAACAACAAAAAAAGAAAATCCTAAATGGGGTCACAGAGTCAAATGTGACTGAAAAATTACTGAATAACAACAAATATATGCATAGATACATATAAGTGAGACACCCTCGAGTAGCCAAACCTTGGAGTAATAAGAACGGAGATTCAGATCCTCCCTCTGACATCTGTTAGCTATGAAATCTTTTTCTAACACACGGGAGGTACTTAGTAATGCTGAATGAATGAATACACTTAAACTCTTACTGCCCTTGTCAATGTTTTAATATTTTAAATTACAGACAAGTCAATGCTCTATATCAGTTGGGGCAATTTCCACTCTATCTATTCCCTAGAGAGATGAAATCATAGGTTAGAAACACAAGCAGTTTTCAAAGGTTAACATGATTTTCCTCATTTATTAGGGTTATTTACTTACATTTCCCAAAGAGCCTACTTTTTCTCTTGAGAAGAGATGGGAATATGGACTTTCCGCTCTTTGCCCTTTGCTTGGTCCTGTTTTTCATAAACTATTAGAGCTCAATCAGACATGGAAGACGCCAAGACATCCACTGCATCCAGGGTCATTGCCAGTCATGTTGACTTGCCACTGGGCTCTGATGACTGAAAGAGATAACAAGGTTGACAGTCTGCCTGACTTAAATCCAATTCACCCATAATCCAGACATCACCTTGGGAATGTCACTGGTCTTCTTAGAAGATGAAGAATGAACAATGACAACCACCATATTTTGAGGAGAGAGTGTAGCTTCGTGAATAAGAGGGCTGGACTTCAAGAGCAGAAGATCTGAGTTTAAACCCTAGCCCCGACTCTTTCTGGCTATGGGACCCTGTGCAAGTCATTCAGTCTCAGTGCTATGGGGACAGCTAACTCTTTAAGGTTAGAGATACATATGAATACATATACATACAAATGAAATCACAAATCCAGTCCATATCCTTCTTATGTTCTTTTAGTTCATTATATAAAACAGTATATTGACTAAATTATAAATTTAAAGATAATACAAATTTGAAACCAGTAATAAATTCACGAGGAATAATCTGGCTCTCTGCTCCATGAAGACATCTATTCATATGATACTTTAACAAAGAACAGTGGCAACTCTAATGCTTTTATTTCCTATTGGTTAGAATTTGGCTTCTTTGACCTCTGGCGACAATGCCATTCGCTTGATGAGTTGGAGTATTGGTAGAGTGAAAATGCATATCCTAGGCAGCATTTTCAAGCATTTATTGTTTGTTTTCTAGGAGATGTACGAGTAAGAGGTCAGACAGGGGTTCCTGCAGAACGCCGTGGCTCCTATCCATTCATTGATTTCCGCCTTCTTAACAGTGAGTAATTAAATATACCTGGAAAGAAAGAGGTTTTTTGGGGGGAGGGGGATGATTATTTTCCTCTGAACTTCAAAGGTTTTCTGAAGTTTTCTGTCCTTAATTTCCTTCCTTCTCCATATATCTCCTTCCATTGTGTCTGTTTCCTACTTTGACAATTAATATTACCCTACACTAATTCTTAGAGCTGTTGGTGTGGACTAAATGAGTTATCATGTGTCAAATTACTTGGAAAGGTTACAATGCTTTATAAAGATGAGATGGCTATTATTATTACTACTTCCTTGAACCACTGAGGAGATTCGAAGCTATTCTTACTTCTAAAATCCTGCAGAGAAAATATTCTGTAGCTTTCTTTGACAATTTATCAGTTTCACTCATTTGACTTCCGTCTGAACTAAACTCTCATATTGCAGTTTACCTGCTTTCCATAAAAGACCCTCATCATAGTTGGTTTATACAACTCTATACCATCTCTTTTCCTTCATTCTGACAACCCCAAACATTTTATTTTTTACTTTCTACTTTCTATCCTACCTCCTCCTTTAATTTTTTTTAAATTTCCCTCTCCCTTTACTTTTATTGAACAATTTGGTTTTGTGCTTTTACTTCATAATTCCATCATTTGCTGGTTCTATCAGGAACCACTAAACTAATCATTGCTCTATATGTAAATATCTTCTGCCCCAAATAACTAATTTCAACTTTGAGCTTGAGAGGAGAAGTAGATACATTTCAAGAATTGCTTTAAGTGATAAAAAGAAAAGTCAAAAACAATTATCATCGCTCAAGGAGCTTACATTCTAATGGGAGAGACAATATATGAAAAAATGGAACATATAAGACAAATGCAAAGACAATGGAAGAGAACCTTTGAAGGAAGAGCAGTGATAGCTGGTAAGAATAAACAAACAAACACAGGAAAGAGGCACTTAAGAGCTGAGTCTTAAAGGAAGCTAGCAGCATTCTAAGTATGAAGAAATATCCAGCACAAAGATATGGTGATGGGAGCTGGAGTGTCATGTATGAGAAACAGAAAGAAAAGTAGTACAACTAGATCATAGAGTCTGGGGAAGGGAAAGGGTAACAAACATCTGGGCACCATGCTAAGCATTTTACAAATAAATATTTGATCATTTGATGCTCACAATAATCCTATGAGGCATATACTTTTATGATGCTATTTTACCATTGAGAAAAGTGAGGCTAAGTGATTAGATTTGAGCTTGGGTCTTCCTGACTCTAGCTCAACAAACATGTGTACTATGCCATGTAGCTATCTCCTATATATGGATGAGAGAAAATGATTTAAAAGGTAGGAAGGAACTGGGATGGGTTATAAAGATTTTTAAATGTCAAATGGAGAATTTTATATCTCATCATGTAGGTAGTAGTCACTAGAATTACTGAGTAGGGGAATGACACAGTCAGACCTATGGTTTAGGAAAATAATCTGGCAACTAAATTGGAGAAGGGAGTAGGAAGAGATTTAAGACAGGGAGAATATTGGAGTAGTCCAGGGGAAAAAAAGATGCGAAGGGCTTTTGGCAGGTGTATGAATGTAGAGACAAGGATATATGTGAGAGACACTAGAGGGGAAAAAAATTACAAGATTTGGCAACTAATTGAATAAATTCAGAAAGTGAAGAAGAGTCCAAGATGACTCGAGGTTGAAAAAGAAAGTATATCTGTAAGGATGACAATGCCCTTAATAGTATTAGGGAAGTTGGGAAGAGGAAAAAGATTGCCAAGAAAATGATTAATTTTATTTTAGACCCACTGAATTTGAAGTGCCCATGGGACATCCTATCCTAAATGGTTAACAGATTGTGATACAGAATGAAGGCTTAGTAGAGAAACCAAGGCTGCATATATAAATCTGGGAATCATATGCATAGAAATACTAATAGAACCCACAAGAGCTAAGGCTAGAACCAAGGGAGAGAGTATAAAGAGAAAAGAGAAGAAAGCCCAAGAGAAATCTTTAGGGCATACCCACAGTTAATTGGGTATGATGTGCATGAAAGTCTAAAAAAGAGATGAAGAAAGAGCTATCAAGCTGGTAGAAAAAGATCCAAGGGAGATAAAAATCATGAAAACTCAGAAAGAAAAGAATATTCAGGAGGATAAAAGGAATGACAATGTCAAATGTTAAATAAAGGCCAAGAATGGTGAATGTCTAGAGTAGGCCATTAGATTTAGCAGTTAAGAGATCATTGTTAACTTTGGAGAAGGATGCTCCAGTTGAATAAGGCATTTAGAAGCCAGATTATAGAAGTTTAGAAACAAAAGAGAGGAAAGGAAGTGGGGACCACCAGTACAGATATTTGTTTTGTTTTTCCAAGAAGAAGGGAAGATAGGTATAAAATGATAGCTAATAGTATTATCTAGTAAGGAATTTTTTTTTAAGGATAGAAGAAATCAGGTATGTTTCTAGGCAGCAAAGAAAGAACTAATAGATAGGAAGATAATGAAAATTAGAGAGTTGGAGAAATGATGGGAAGTAATCTGCTGGAAAAGCTGGGAGGGGATAGGATCCAGAAGTGGAAAGGCCATCTCACCAAGAGATTGGAACAACGGAAAAGGTAATGAGCACTGTTAGAGGAATGTGAGATGGAGAGAAAAGAATAAGAGGGAACTTTCAGCAAATGTAGTGCATATGGACTATGTGTATAGAATGATAGAAAATAGCTTTTTTGGAACACAGATCAAATTACAGGTCCATATATTTCTAAGCTATTCATCTTTAAGTGAAAAAAATGATATAAGAAAAGCCTACATCCCTGGAACAGACTAAGGGACTTAGAATCCATGAATAGATTTTAAAGGGTTCATGAATGTGGGTGAGGAAAAAATTTATACTATTTTCTAATTAAAATTTAGCATTTCCTTCAGTTATGAATTTCAAATTATATATTTACATATACGTGTAAATGTACGTGTAAATTGATTCCACATTTATATGTAAATTAAATGTTATTTGCAGGTAATATGAATTACAATTTTACATTTTGTGTATATACATTATATTGTACATTGTGTGTTTATATATGTGTACTTGTACATATACATATGTCAATGTTTCTTAGAAGAAAAAGGTTCATAAGCTTCACCAGACAAGAGTTCATAACATAAAAAAGGTTAGGTTCCCTTGGCCTAGAACATAACTGGAATTGGTTTATTTCAAAGCCATTTTCAGGAAGCAAAAAGGGAGAAAGGGAAAATAAATTGATAGACTCTTCACAAACTATTAAACATAAAATTAGATAGTCCTCTTCCAGTTTTTCAAAACTGGCCTGCTAACATATAGAGCAGAATATACAACATATAATAAATGGAAGCATTCTCTAAGCCCTTATGTGTACACTATGAGGAGTTGCAAAACCCTTTGAAATTTTCACATTTTGAAATTTAAAAATCAGTCCAATATCTGTAATTTCATTTTTTTTGAAAGATGATAAAGGTAAAAGGCTAATCATTTTATACAAAATAATTTCATGTAATGTATAATCATTTAATATTATATTTAAGCTGATGTTTATTTTATTATCAATTTAATGATATATAATAAATTTCTATAAAATGCCATCATATATTAATGTTTTATTAAATGTATTCATGTTTAATATTATATTTGTACTATACTTATATTTTATGTTACATATAATATATTAATATTTATTTATGATTTTTATATAATTCTGTATTATTAGTTATAGATTCAATAAAATATATTTGTATTTTTATTTTATATAATTATAATTTTATATAATAATCATAGTGTATATAAATTATAATTTATATATACATATATTACAAGCTTCTAGAAGGCCAGCTCTGGCAATGCACATGATAACAGCAAAAAAGATAGAAGAGCAAAAAAAAAACCCCAAAATTTGGCCCTCTAGTAATCTAATTAGCCAATGAGAATATTTAACCTATCTTCAGGTTCTTCAGCTCCTCTCTTCATGCTAAATTTGACAGATAGTGCTGAATGTCCTGCAAGTAATGGAAAGTAGTTTTTACAACAATTATTTTGTCCCTCTTTCCTTTGTCCCCTAGAAGCTAAGTGCTTTTGAATCTAGTAGTTTACTATGGGTCTCCGTACAAATAACTGGCTGTACATGGATGATGTGTACAATGGTTGCCTCTGTGTTTGTCTGAGGATAACATATCTGTGAAGGTACATTTGGATTTTTTTTTCTCTATGAGACTATAAGTTCCATGAGCACAAGACCATGGTTTGTTTTTATTTTTATCACCCACATCCCCCAAGTGCCTCATAAGCATTAAATGGAAAAATGCATAAACCACTAAATCTGGAATCAGGAAGACCTGAATTCAAACCAAGTCTCAAACACTAGTTAGCTCTATGACTCTGGGCAAATAACTTCTGTGTGCCTCAGTTTTCTCATCCATAAAATTAGGATAATATTAACACCTACCTCTCAGGGTTGTTGTGAGAATGAAATTATGCTTGTATAGGGTTTATCACAAAGCCAAACATATCACAAGTACTTAATAAATGTTTATTTCCTTCCTTCCTTCTTTCCTATACTGAGTGCATCTTCCACCTTTGTTTCTTTGTGCAGGCCATTGCCTCCACTTAACTTGCCCTTTCTCCTCCTCTCCCACAATTTATGTCTCTACCATCTCCAAACACCAGTTCAAAATTGGATTCTTCTTCCAAGAAGCTAACCCTGATTAACCTTACCACGCTCTGATTACTCTTTCACTTAAATTTCACAATTAAATGTTGACTTAATTCTGTTTTAACTTGAACTCATTTAGGAAGTAGAAAGGTCTTAAGTCTTCTAAGGAGTATGTGTATTCTGTGCAACTTCACCTAGATTGCCAGTTTCTGTAGAGCAGGGAACCCTACCTTCTATTTCTTTGGTTACCAAACTCCTTCATAGAGCCTTGTACAGTGCTCAGTCAGTAAATGCTTTAAAGAAGTCATATAGAATATCAGAGATGGAAAGTCCTTCAAAGGTCACTGAGTTGACATCCAATCTAAGCAAAAATTCACTCTTGGCTGTCTTTAACAGGTGGATATCCAGCCCCTACTTTTAAGACCTTCAATGATGGGGAATTCAGTATTTCCTGAGACAGCTCATTCCAGTTTTAAAAAACACTGTTAGGAAGCTTTTCCTCATATCTAATAAGAATCTGCTTCTTCCCAATTTCCATTTCTAGTTCCTTAGTTCTGCCCTTAGTGGCCAAACAAAATAATTCTCATTTTTCTTCTGAAATCTATCCATTCCCAGTTCCCCTGCATGACGTATGTTCCAGTCCTTTTGCTAGCCCAATCACTCTTTCTTCTCTTTTTCCTCATATATCATTTTGTTTCATTACATTATAATGCAATTATTTCTTGTAGTTATCATTGTTTGTTTCTCTCCCTTCCACTAAACTGTAAGTTGAGGAAGGATATTGTCTTATATAAATTTCATATTCCTCCCCCCACCAACCGAAACATAACCTGATGTTGTTTAGACAGTAGGCACTTCATTAATTTTGGTTGCTGGACATGCTCTATTTCCTTCCAAAGATGTGATATCCCAAACTGAACAAAATAATACAAATATCATTTAATGAGAACAGTAAAGACTATCTCATTCCTTGTTCTGGACATTGAGTTTTTACTAATACAGCCTAAACCTTTTTATTTTTTATTTTTTTGGCTTCAATGTCATGCTTAGTATGTTGACTAATTTTAAGTATGAAGTTCACTTAGCTTTCATATTCACTAACTGTTCATATTGCCAACTTGTTGACTGATTAGGTACCGGGTCCAAAGAAGCTTAAATGAAATAGAGCTCAAAGGTCTTAAGGTCCTAGCTATTAAGTAATGGGATTGAATGGGATTATCTCTGAGATCTTTTCCAGATTTAAAATGTTCTACAACTCCAAAGTAATTTCTGAAAGGGTTTGTTTTTTAAGGGAAAAAAGGCATGAACCACATCTAAATCACCTGATTGGCTTCAAAGGGAGGGATTTTCCCTCTTTTTCTGTTATAACATTTTCCATTTTATTGGCAAGTTGGAAAGACAGACAGTATATTACAAGGAAAAACTAAGGTATTTATAATATAAATTCCTTTCTGATCTACAGAGACAACTGGCGTTAGACTAGTCATTTAAGGGGACCATTTTAGATTTCCATTCACCTTTTGACAATAAAAAGGGGTGTGTGTGTGTGTGTGTGTGTCTGATGAATGCATTCATGCTACTAAAAGCATTTCTTCTAGCCCCAAACCCAGACACCTCTGGCTTCCATTGTATTTTATGACCTCAATTCTTGATATATGTACTGATAGACAAACTCAAGTATTCTGTCCATTTCAGCTACATATCATAGTCTGAACAAGGGGCATTCATCATGGACAGATGGACTCATTTAAGAGATATAGAGATCTTAAGTCTTTCAAGGTGTGTATTCTGTTCAACTTCAACTAGATTATTCATTTCTGTAGAGCAAGGAACCCTATCTCCTCATTATTTGATTACTAAGCCCCTTCAAGCCAGGCCCAGAACTTAAATTGAGGAAAGGAGCAAGCATTTAAGAAATCATGAAATATTTCCAAAAAACCCAAAATGTCCCCTCCAAAACCTCCTTTTTGAAAACAAATATAAAAACCACCATTCTTCCAATGGTGCTCTGGTAATCTTGGAACAAATCAGTCAGTCAATCAACAAGTTTTTATTAAGCATCTACTATGCACCAGATACCCATGCTGAGAACTGGGGATACAAAGATAACAAAAATAAAATGATTCCTGCCCTCATGGCCTTTATATTCTATTGAGGGAAACAACATATACATAAATAAGCATATACCAAAGAAATACAAAGTAAATGAGGGAGAGGCACTAGCATCTGAAAGAAGAGGGGAGGCTTCTTGTAGAAAGTGGCACTCAAGCAGATTCCTGAAGAAAATAAAGAATTCTAAGCAATGGCTATGTGGATAGCTGCATCATTAGAGCTAACATCTAAACTGATGAGATAGGAAATTGATTTGAACATTGAGTACTTAGGTATGAACAAGAATCACATGGGACAAGAAGTCATGAAATAGTTGCAGTGTGCACCACCAAAAGAAGTACTCCCAGAAGATCAGAAATTTAGAAATGGAAAGACCTCTTCTAATCCAATGTTCTAATTTTTGAATGGGGAAACTGAGGCTTACAGAAGTTAGATAACTTTCCCAAGGTATAATAGTAAGTAACAGAGAGGATTCAAACTTAGGTTTTCTGACTCCAAACTTAGTACCTTGCAGCCTTGTTAATGAAACCACCAATTGATTAAAGCTTTGATGCATCATAGTAATGGAATGCTGGAATGTTAAATAAACAATAAAAGAATATTGGAATTATGGAATGTTTAAGAATAAAGGCATTGGATTTAAGAGCAAAAACATTATTTTATTATAAAAGATTATTTTTATTATAATGTGATAAAACATTTCAAAAGCTGTATTGGGGTATAGTAGAATCAGAATGAGGATTTATAATGGACTCACTGTCTTTGATTTGTGGACTCCTTAAGTAAATTCTCATTCCAGTGCTCCATCCTATTAGGGTGATAATCTTGGGTTCCTGAAGGTTAGGACATCAGAATAGGAGCAGGAAAATATTTGGTTCTGAACCCAATAAATGTGCTAGCATCTTATCTGATATAATTTCATGTTAATCTACTAGAGATCTCCTTCCAAATTGATAGCAACCAATTTACCACTTATCTTTGGATCTGGTCATTCAGCCAGATCTGGATTCATACAACTGTACTCTGGCTCAAATGTCTTCATCTGGTTGTAAAGCAATTCCCCACCAGAATGTAAATTCTTTGAGAGCAGGATATTGGCTAAGGAAAAAGACATTCATACCAGAAGTGAAATTTCTGTTTGAGGAGTCATTTTGGCTATAGAAAATCAATTAAACCCTCTACTAAAGTATAGAGGAGTTGTGATCTACTTTGATAGACTGAGTTCCTACTCCTAGTAAATCACAGATTTTTGAACCTAACCAGAAATTATGTTTAAAAGGAAAAAAAAATTGAAAGGAGAGTGGGAAAGAGATTTGCTATAGTATTTCCAAAGCAATGAATCCAGTGAGGACACTACAAACAGTAAATAAAACTGTCTAAAAATAAGGTGAATTTAGAGAAGGCTCTTCTTGATTTTTGATTCTTTGTTTCCCAACTTAATATAGTTGGAAACAGTGAGCAAGTAATGACTACATCAAGATGTTCCCATGGCAACAATTTGAGATCAAGTCAAAGAGATTTCCACGTTCCCTAGAAAAGGAAGTACAAAGGAAATATTCCACGGGGTTGGAGAGAATTTAAGTGCCCCTATGTAAGGCATTCAGGGTCTAAACATCAATAGCCACTGAGAACCAGGGACTTCAAATCAGAAGAGGGTCTTTGCATCAAAAGACGAATTGGTTGTTTGGCCCTCCCTGTCAATTTGCTCATCTTGATTTCCAGACTTCTGCTCTTCAAAACTTCATCAAGACTTCAATGGCCAAAAGTATTTTTGGTTCCATAAGTATCCAGATAATTTTAGCAGCAAAGCAAGTCATTTTCTTTTAATTCTTTTCTCCTCATCAATATATGAGGTTGGTTTTTGTTTGCTTTGCAAGGAAGAAAGGACATAGAGACTAAAGACCAACTTCTTAAGTAGTAGCTATCTAAGACACTGCAAGAAGCACTAGTTTTTCTTTCTTCTCTTTAGAAATTAAAATAAAATTCATTGTAGAACCATTATACAGCAATCACTAAGCACAAAGCCAAATTCAGGTGATGGATAAAATTCTGACATTAGAAAAGGGGAAAATTAGAAATATTACATGTAATTTCTTTGACCATGAATATCTATGAGGTAATGATAACATTGCATTACAGAATTTGTACCAAGATATAATACAGACTTTGCCTCATCTTTAAAGATGAAACTACAAGAAATGATATCATCCTTAGTCCCTGCAAGCTACTTTCAATAGCGCCCTCCAAAAATCTTTGACTTTCATGTAAATAGCAGTAATCACTAAACTTCAGGGTCAAAACTGGAATTCAATTTAATTCAATCCATCAAACATTGATTAAATGTCTATTATACACAAGGCCCTGGACTAGACATTGGAAATAGAAGAAAACAAAACCTCTCCTCAAGGAACATGCATTCTACTGGGGGAATTCAACATATTCCTAGAATCCCATTCCATTCAACATAAATTTGCTAAGCACCTACAATATACAGAGAACTCACTGTATTAGGTAATAAGTATACCAACATAAAAATGAAATTGTTCCTGTCCTAAAGGAGTTTGCATTCCATTGGGGGAATCCTTTACAACCAAAGGAAGACATTTGAGCTGAAGTACAATTATGCAAATCCAGAACTGTTTGAATGACAAGTCCTAAAAATTAGTTATCAAACTGGAAGGAAATCTCTAGTCAAGTACCCAGGGGATTGTATCAGATAAGTAAAAATAGCAAAGTTTATACTAAAGAAAAGGATATAATTTCAAGAGGTAAGAGAACTAATGGAAAGGGAAGAATAAGGAAAGGCTGCATGTAAGAAGTAGAACCTGAACCATGCCTTAAGGAAATTATAGAGATTCTACAAGGTAAAGGGGAGGGAAGGAAAAAAGAGAAGGGACTGAAAAAGAGAAACAGAGAGAGAGAGAGAGACAGACAGACAGAGACAGAGAAAATTCTAGATATGGAAAAAATACTGTGCAACAACAGTGAAGTAGGACAGAAAGGGAAATAAGATGAAATAAAACTGGAAAGGTAGGTGGGATCCATATTGCGGAAATCATTAAATACCAGCATGAGAATTCTATCATTTATTTCATAATTTGAGTTAATAGGGAACCACAGTAAAGGTTTTTGAGTAATAGAGTAACATGGATAGATTTTGTTTTATGTATATTAATTTGGCAGTTGTCTACAGGATGGATTTGTAAGAGGGAAAACTGAAAGCAGGAAGACCAATTAGAGCACTATGATAATAATTTGGGCTAAAAGTGATGAGGGACTGATCTATAACAGAGATTGTATATATGGAGTGTGGGAAAACAAAATGATGCTCACCTTGCGGTTTTATCATTTTTACCAAAAGTATGTTATCAATAGCAGTACAGTTTTTCAGCATATTTGGCTACCCACCAAAAGTCATTAAAATTCTGAAAGTCTAAGGAAACATATGACCAGAATCATCATGTCCTGTCACAAGTAATCCCTTCACTGATGGATTGAAGCTGGGTATTATTCAGACTATTTTATACAATATGCTTCTGAGGATACAAGTAACCTGGAAACTATTTGGATTTAAGATGTTAGAATTTCAACTCAATGCCTACAAATGTCCATGAGGATTCCTTGAAACAGCTGTCTAATAAAAAGGTATCAAAATGCAGCCTATGGGAGTCAAAATGACTCCAAACCAAATTAAGATGTGATTTGATTAACAAAATAAAAATACAATAAAAATTAATATTTGGTTTTCTAAGTCAATATGTGACCTGCTGCAGATATCGATATAGATATATAGTTTAGTGGCTCCCATTTCTATTTGAATTTGACAACACTGGTCTAGGAAATTTCATGACAGCAAGCAGAGTCTTAAGTTCCACAAAAAAATATGCTAAGTATAACTTGGCAGAAGATTCCATTGGAATTGCCTGAGAAACCTTTGTAAATATGAGTCTAGGACATCAAGACTAAATGTCTTTGGGAGCCAGTATCACCTATAAGCCCAGCTTACCGTACACTTGCAATATCTGTGCAGAGTTTATATGCTGATAGGTAAGTTCAATTGAATGTCCATTCAACTGTGTTATTGCTATCAAGAAAAGATATCATTTTTCCACTTGGTTTTTCCTATGTAGAACATCAGAACAATAGAACAAACCTCCTTGAAAGATTATGGATTTCATTTCAGAGGTTTGCAGTCTTTCTCAGACTCAATTCAGTTAACATAATGTGAGAAAACAGAAACCTTGGGAAGCCTTCCATATACAGCAAATTCCTCTGTGATTGAGGTTCACTACAGCTGTGTCTTTTCTGTGACCATAGCAAACACTTTTGATGAACATACATCACTTTGCTTTATGCCTTGATAAGATGAAGGCAGCCAGATAGTATAGCTGAAAGAATGGCAGTCTGGAGCAGGAAGTCCTAAATTCAAATACAGCTTCAAACACTAACTGTGTGACCCCAAGTAAATCATTTAACCTCTCTTTGACTCATTTTCTTCGTCTATAAAATAGGAATAAAAATAACACCAGAGTTGTTGTAAGGATCAAATGAGATAATTGTAAAGCCTTTGGTACAGTGCCTGGCACACAGTAAGTGCTAATATTCTTAAATAATATTAATATAAATATATTAACATTAATATTCAGATATTAAAAACAAATTCATCATATAGGATTATCTCTCTTCTACGTTTTTCAAATAAAAATTAAAGCCTTTATCAGTTCCTCCTTTAGCTACTTACTAGTAATTTTGTGGAAAAGGCAGTGTTTCTAATAATCTGAATGGGCTGGTAACCCCCAAAATTTAGACTGTTGGCCACTGACTACTCCAGTCATCATGACTTCCCTCTCCCACTCAGAGCATAAAGCCCACAAAATGGTACTGTATAATTATGTCCATTATCATCATCATTATCATTATTATTATTTCCATCATTATAGACATAATACTTGCCTTCATGAATTTTCTATATTTTTATATATGCATAGGAGGCATCTTCTCTGACACTGAATTGAAGAGGAGTTGAAAAATGGCTTAGATTGCCTTGAGGAAACAGCAAAGTACTTTTGATAATCCCAAGATTCTCCCTGGAATCAAGTCTCATATTTTTAATACCAATATCATTAGAGTACTGCGTGTAATGGAACATAATCATGTTAGGAGAATTGAGGTTGATAATTACACAAAAGGCAATGGAAAGGGCTATGTGTAGCTCATCACAAATATGGAAATATGCAGCGAAAGCAATATAAGGAATGTCATAAAATGGGTCAGGAATCTCCATCTCATAGGCCAGATCCATATTGTATCTAAATTGCATTATAATGTAAAAACTATTCTTAGTTCACAAGCTATACCAAAAATGTGGTAGGCCAGATTTGGCCCTTGGGCTCTAGTTCACTGACTTCTGTCATAAAAAGAAGTCTAGGTATGAAAAAATGGTACAGTTAAATTGAAAAAGTGAAGAAAGATCAATGGACAGCTTATGTGATCTACTGGCTTCCTCGTTGTATCAATGAAGACAACCTTGCCCCCAGAACATTTGGTAGACCTCTTGTGATGAATTTATGGGAAGACATGGACAAGAAGGCATAGATGGGAGGCAAGCCACATTACCAAAGGGAATGTCCAAATACATGAGATCACAGATGTAATGGGAACATGGGAATTACTTATGAACCCTGACTAAAACATAAATATAAGTATCATAAGGTCCATGATGAAGTTCTGGCTTCATCCTATTGGAAAAGCAACATGGGATTGGAGAATAGAGTTCAAGTCTTGCTTCTACCACTGACTGGATATATAACCCTAGAGAAATAATGTAGTCTATTAATACTCTCTGCAACTTAGTTCTAAGTCTTCAAGTTGAAGAGAAGGTGCTGATTTGCATTGGAAATTCCTCAAAGATAGGATCCTGTACCCATGAAATCACAGGTATAGTTAAAAAAAATTTTTTTTAACCCTTAAGTCAACCAGTCACTAAGTATTTATTAAGCATCTGCTTTGTGCCAGATACTATATTAAATGTTGATACAAAAAAGAGCAAAAGACAGTTCCTGCCCTTAAGGAGCTCACAGTCTAATGAGGAAGACAATTTGCAAAAAAACATACCAAGAAGTTGAATAGAAGATAAACTGAAGATACTCAACAGTGAAAAGAAACTAAAATAAGAGGATCAGAAAAGGCTTCCTCTAGAAGGTAGAATTTTATCTGGGACTTAGAAGAAGCCAGGAGGTCAAGATAAGAAGGGAGATTTCATTAGAGACAGCCAGAGTCAGAGGATAGTGTGTCTTGTTCTAGGAAGAGTGAGGAAAGAAAGATCCCTGGATTGCAAAGTACATGAAGTTCTATGAGGTGTAAGACTAGAAGGGAAGGATGAGAAGTGTGAAGATGGAAGATTATTCATCTTTGAATACCAGCCGGAGGAGTTTATATTTGATCCTTGATAGGGAGTTGCTGGATTTTGTTGAAAAGAGGATATAACATGGCCAGACTGATGCTTCAGGAAAAAAAACAATTTTGGAAACTAAGTGAAGGATAAACTAGAATGGGGAGAGACTTGAGACAAGGGGACCATCCAACAGGTAATTGCAATAATTCAGGCATGAGGTGATAAGGACCAGCAGAAGGGTGATAGCAATCTCAGAGAAGAAAAGGGGGACTTAGAAAATCGATATTATGAAGCTAAAATTGCCAGGTCTTGGCAATAAACTAGATATTGGGGTGAGAGGGAGAAGTTGAAGATAGTATTAAGGATGTGAGCCTGGCTATCTAGGAGGATGATAATACTTTTGAAAGTAAAAGGAAAGTTAGAGGTGAGTATTTGAGGAGAAAATGGGCTCAATTTTGGTCATATTAATTTAAAATGTCTATAGAAAATACAGTCTGAGATGTCCTCACTTTTTTAAGAAGTGACATCAGCATAGTCTTTGAAACTAGTTCAAAGTGGGGCAGTTATGTGGCTCAGGTGATAGAGATCCAGACCTAAAGACATTAGGTCTTTGGATCAAAATCTGGTCATGGATACCTCCTAACAATGTGAGCTTGGGCAAGTAATTTGATTCCAGTTACCTAGCCCTTACCATTCTTCTCACTATTGGTTCTAAGACAAATAACAGGCTTAAACAATTTTTTTGAAGGAAGAAACTATCCCAAAGCATATATTTGAGGAGTTTTTACAGTACCTGTGATATTGATCCATTTGTCTTTGGCCAAATAGTTTACTGATGAAGACAGCATTGTATTTTATGCAACAATGAAAACTTCAAAATGACATAAAAGACTTGATCAAACCTACCAAGAGCTTTCACAACTCTTATGGGTGAAATTGATATAATTTTGAGATTTACCAGCTACTTTATTCTCCTGGGGAAAAACAACCAGAACAACTAGAATTTAGACAAATTCCATCATGATCTGTGTATTCTGTTCTATAAAATGATTTTTTAAAAGAACCCCGCCCCAAGGAGTGCGGAGTTGATTCTTCACTAAACACAATACAATCGGATGGTCTTTCTATATTTGATGGGTACTGGGTATAACTTGCACTTGGTCAAAATCATCCTGAAATGGAACATTTGGGCCCCAGAAGAGTTGGAGGAAGGAAAGCAGCACTCATATGAGGTTCTCAATTGAAATTACCTTGTGAGTCAATGAGCTGGAACAAGTTAAGTTTATGAAATAAAATAGGATTCATCCTCCTAAGGTGAATCTATGATAGCACATGCCTTGCTGCATTTGTTGAGAAGCCTGAGGCATACAAAATTTAAGTGATTTGCCCAGGCTTACCCAAACTAACGAATGTATGAAGCCAAGTTTGAACTCAAGTCTTCATGACTACAAGTCCAGAACTCTATCCAGTGTACTAACTAACTGCCTCTGTTAAATCCTAGTCAAAAAGCACTATTTTCAGATATGGACAAGCAGTAAGTCAGGACCACTTTGGGACATCCAATTACTGCTGGTGGCCTTCCAGCAGTATGCTTAGACTATGATTGAATATCATATGGCTGTGGGGGCAATGGGGATTGCACTATAACTCCTAACTATGTGACAGTTAACATCTATGAACCAATTTCATCATCTATAAAGTGGGGATAATAATGCTTATACTATTTGCCTTATAGGGACATTGTTAGGATCAAATGAAAAGCACAAGATAATGAAAGCTATTACTTTTGACTAATGAATTAATATACTTAATATTTTACATTAAATTAATATAGTATATGAATAATTTTGCTTATAATATATATACAATCATGTTATTAAAAAAGATTCTGGATTCCTAAAGACTATGCCAACAGAATTCAAGCCTTTGCAGATCTGCATGGTTTAATGAAAAAATCCTTAGATATCTATAGAATTCAGGGGTTAGGTAGGTTTAAATTTTCCGGTTTGCTACTTAGTACCTTTCTGACCTTGAGAAAATCCTTTGATCTCTTAAGGCCTCATTTTCTTAATCTATAAAATGAAGACTAAAACTAAAATATTTGTATGCTATGAAAGAAACAATGGGAACCTTGAGAAGAAATTTCAATTGTATCTTAGTATATGCAATAGAACTAGAAAAAAGTTGGACAGAGTTTGATATATACTCTAGTTTGAGGAAAGCAGATTTTAAAGGATTCAGATGGAAAGGTAACTAAAAAGTTAAGTAAAAACATATAGTGGAAATCAGTACAGGAGGAAAAGGAAGCTCTCAAGAATGGCATTTTGAAGTCACAAAAAGAAATAATTCCAGGAGGAAAAGAGTTGTCTAAAGAAAATTATATGGATACAACTTATCTCTCCAACTAAGGATTTTAAAAGACAGGTACAGAAGATGAAATCAGGACATATAATAGAAGATGAATACAAAAATGACACAGTACTGTAAGTACTGTTCAGGAGGGCTAAAACTCAGAACAAGTTAGACTGATAGGGAGAGCTAAAAACAACTAAAGGAGATAGTTGTTCACTATATCAGGGAAAAGAAGATGAAAGAAGGGATGGGAATACAGCCAAGGGTGAATAGGACTATGCTTAAATGATGATGGAAATTTATAGGTAAAGTCAAAGAGCACTTACTTTGCTTTTGTGTTGCCAAAGAGCATGATGATTTTTGAACTGGAAAAAAAAGTAGGAAAATAACTAGTAGAGAACTGATCAAGCCAAAATATTTAGAAAGATAGTAAGAGAGCATCTCACCAGTTCAAGTCACCAGGTACAGGATAAACTACATCTTAGACTGTTAAATGAGATTTCCAAATACAATTGTTGATCTACTGACAATGACCTTTGAAAGATCAAAAGAATGATAAAAAACACTACAGTACAGTGGGAAAAGAAATATTGTCTTAATTTTCAAAAAGAAGAGACAAATAAAATAGTCTTTCTAACAATAAGAGCAATCAAAAGGTAATAATCAGTAATATTTATATAGTTTAAAGTTTGCAGAGCACTTTATGTCATCTCATTTGATTCTTAGACCCCAAGAAAAAGAAAAAAAACAGAAAGAAAGAAAGAAAAACAGAGAGAGAAAGGAAGAAAGAAAAACAGAGAGAGAAAGGAAGAAAGAAAAACAGACAGAAAGAAAAGAAAAGAAAAATACATATGTACAAGAGCAGCTATGTGACTCAATGGATTGAGATCCAAACCCAAAGGCTCAGAGGTCCTAGATTCAAATCTGATCTCAGATATTTCCTAGCTGTGTGACTCTGGGCAAGTCACTTAACCCCCATTTCCTAGCCATTACTACTCTTCTGTTTTGAAATCAATATATAGTACTGATTCTAAGACAGAAGGTAGGGGTTTAAAAAAAAAACTCCAGGTCCAGTAATCCATCTTATTAAGATACAGTCATTGTTTGTGATATTGTTTGGTGCTTACCATGTTCTACATCTTCCAACTCTCTTCTTGAATAAAAATTTTCATGACCAAAAGACATAAGGTTTCTTCTAGTAATTAGCATCTTTCTTAAGTCTAAAATATATTTTCCAAAATATGTTCTCCTGTGCCTAACTTTTAAGTAATTTAATGTGAATAAATGTTGACTTGGATTGGAAGAAGATTTTGCCAAGTAGCTATAGTTTTCTTCATCCCATGTAATGGCCTTACCTACCCTTAGATGTATTTTCAAACCAACATGGACAACTCCTTTATTCATAATTCCAGGAAGAATCTATGAACCCACTCTTTCATTTAGCTATAACTCCTTTTTGTCCTCTCCTTTCATTTATCTCAAAAATACTCCTGGGAATGTATCTTAGTTCTTTCAGGAACAAATCAACAATTTCATGCCTAGAGTACCTGTAATTATAGTAGTATTTTAAAATGGTCTAAAACCTCTTTCTTAACATGCTCTGACCTTTTTCTCTGCAACTACTTGACCATCATGGTTGGAACAAAAGAAGGGTGCATGTGGAACCACCTGTCATTTTGTATGTTTTTAATGTTTCCTGGGTCAAGAGGCCAAAGACTTTATCATTATTGGCCAGCCTAGTTGTAATGTTCTCCTCTGTGCTTACATAGGGTGACTTGGGCAGATTTGTGCCAGCCATTGTGTGCCAAACACTGGGGATACAAAGAAAATCAAAAGACAGCCCCTACCTTTAACAATCTAGTAAGGGAGATATGATGCAAACAACTACATACAAACAAGCTATACAAGATACAAAATAATCAAAAGAGGCACTAGAATGAAGAGGGACTGGGGAAAGCTTCCTGAAGACAATCTATCCCTAAAGTCCTTCAATGTTACTAGAACCTACTAAAGTTTTGTTCTGCTGGCATAGCCTTAGAGAATCCAAGATTATTTCCAACACTCTGATGCAACATCAAATCAACTTTTTAGTCATATCCATATGCATATAATCAATTATATATTAATACATAAAATCCTATATTACATCATATAGAAAATAGAGTATTGAAGCAATAATTTAACATATTTTATTATTTTTGACATACGAATTTTTGAAGTCATAAATAGCAACTATATATGTATATATATATATACACACAGAGAGTTTTATATATATATACATACATATATATATATACACAAACCAATATATAATTCATGTTTTATTCAAGTAAAAATCATACTCAACATTTTTTCCATACTGCAATAGGGCAATTTTTCTTTTTGGAGTATCTTTTGGATTACACAATTTTTCTTATTGTTTTGAAATCTATTCAATATTATCACATAAACATTTCTATAATTTAATGAGAAAATGTGTGAGTAATTTCTGAAATACTGAAAGAAGCTCCATATTTTACAACATTTCAGCTGCTTTTTTGTAATATTCCTACTGCTTAGGCAGAAGATGCCAAATGAAAAATTGTTCATTTTGCCACCTGACCTTCTGTTCTTTGATTAAAAATAAAATGGGAAAGAGTTTGCTGATAACTCTGAGGAGCCTGTTCAGCTATAGCAAAGGAAGGAATAGTGAGAAGGAATCATTAATGTGATAAATGGGAGTCAGCTTTGCTATTGTTATAGGTTACTTAAATTTTCAAGGGGAAAGTGATTTCCTTCCCATCATGCAAGTGGTTTTCATCCTCCAACATATATCCATGAGCAACATTTTTAAAAATAGCCCACCAGATCGCCACCAGCCAAGCCCTTGTCTAAATAAAACAAGCTATGGGTGCTGAAAATGAAGTTTGGGTCATAGGCAGGAGGATGTTATTTACCAGGCATAAGTAAAACCTGAATGGAAGGGAAGCTCTCAAGTTGATTGGTTGCCAAGGACTATGTGCTATGTCTCACACTGACTGTCTGTGATCAAGAGATGAAAAATCCCCAGGAGAGCAGAGAACCACAGAAGGTCAGAGTTGGGAGGGACCATAAAGAGCCTCTAATTCACTGTCCTCTCTTTGTATAGAAGATAATTGGAGCCCAAAGAGATGAAAAGATCTATCCAAAGTCATCAAACAAGGTAGGGGCAGAACTAGGAAACTAAAACTGATGCATCTTTGCTTTGCCTTTAAACACAAGAAATAAGAAGTTGGTCACCTTTGCCTTATACCCAGGATTATAGAGGAGGAAAGTGGCAAGATCAAAGATTTGTCCATTCATTCATTTATTTATTCTTTGATTCATTCAACAAACATTAACTCTACATATCCTTTTCACAAAATACCATGCATGGTGCTGATGAGGATACAAAGAGAAATAAGCAGAATTTCTGCCTTCTAACAACTTGTGGTGCCATAAAGGAGACAACAACATGCACACACACATAGAGAAAAAGAGAGAAAGAGAGAGAGGGAGAGACAGACAGACAGAGAGACAGAGAGAGACAGAGACAGAGACATAGACAGAGAGACAGAGACAGAGACAGAGAGACAGAGAGAGAATATGAAATGTAGCAAATTCCTAGCCAACATTTATTTAATATGTTAAATTTTGTAAAGCATTTTAGCTACATTATTTTATTTGATCCTCACAAAAACCTTGTGAAATTAGGGTGACACCCGTGTTATTGTTATATAGAGAGAAATTGAGATTTGAGAGAGTTTAAGTAACTTGTTCAGTGTCCCATAGCAAATGAGGGTCATTATGAGCATTAAATAAGATAAAGTATGAGAGAGGACTTAGAAAAGAATGAAGTTCAAATGTAAAATAAAATAGAATGAATAAATATGGTTTTCTGGGTTTTGTATGTTTAACTGTAATTCCATTTTGCTTTAAAGTATAGGTTAGTTCAAACCACTAAAGAGTAGGTAAAACCTACTTATCTAGATTCTGTGATTAGAATATGTCGAAAAATGATCCACTTTAATCAGTTAAAGGTATTAGAGTTGCATGTAAACTTGATTTCTAAATTACTTATAACAATTTAAGGTTTTCAAAGCACTTTACAAATATTTCTTCATTTTATCCTCATAAGAAATAACTGCCTTCATGGAGTTTGCAGTCCAAGGGGGATTGATAATAGGAGGCAGTTAGGTGATCTGATGGATAGAGCACTGGATCTGGAGTCAGAAAAAATAAATTCAATTCTGACCTCAGACACTTACTAGTGTAACTCTGAGCAAATCAGATTGCCTCATTCTCCAAATCTGTCAAATAAACTGGAAAAGGAAATGGAAAATCACTCCGGTATCTTTGCCAACAAAAGCCCAAAAGAGATTACAAAGAGTCTGAAAAATTACTAAATGAGGAGAGATATGTCTATAAATACATTTGATGTAAAGTAGTATGTGTTGTGTCATAAGAAAGGTAAAGAGTGGCATTTTGAAAACTATCCAGCCCTACACCTGATAACTAACAGAGCCATTGAGTATATCAGAGATGTGGCATTACTGTATGTAGTGAGAAATTTTAATAAGCTAACCAAATTTCTACAGTGGAGAGGTTATGCTACATCCTGAGTCCAAAGCCAGCACTCTATATACTGTGCTATTTGTCAAGTATTTGGAATCAAGTTTTCTGGGAATATTAATTGAGCACTTATTATGTGTAAGTAACCATGTTAAGAACTTGGGGTATCCTGCTTTCATGGAATAATCTACTGGGAAAATGTGTCCACATATACCTGTGATGTAAAGTAGTGGAATTGTAGGATTTATTAAGCATCTACTATATACTAGGCACTTTACAAATATCTCATTTGATCCTCACGACAACCCTGGGAGGTAGATACTATTGTTATCCTCATTTTTACAGTTAATGGAACAGAGACAAACAGAAGTTAAGTGATAATGCAGGATCATACAGCTAATGTATGTCTGAGGTCACATTTGAATTCAAAGTCCACCTGATTCCAGGCCAAGTGCTCTATCTTCTCTATCACCTAGCTGCCTTTACTCTTAACATACTGGGTTATTAATAAATGCTTTTTGATTGGTCCCCATTTCTGACTTACCTTCAAAAGTCCCATATTTATAAAAAGTCACATAGTAATGAGTCCATTTTCAAAGTCAAAAATACCAACCTCTCCTTTTTCTTAAGTTTTCCACAGTGCTACATAGAAGTCATATAGAATGGAGGAAAGTTCTAAATAGGTTTCTAAAGGGAACAATGGGTTACTGCTAACACTGTAGCAAGAGATAGTTTGACCCTTAGAAGAGGTAGGACAGAGGGGAAAAAAATACAGAAATAATAAGACCAACAAGCAAGGAGCTCTAACAAGATCTGAAAGAACAAATAAAAGAATAAAACCAAGAATCAACAGGATACAAATCTATCTGACTCCCTGGTGTCCTAAATCCAGTATGGGAAGATAGCAATGTTCATCCTCAGGAAGGATTCCATGACTCCTGCCTCACTTTCTATGCTAAACTCCCCAATTACTGAATCCTCTTATATTATGGTGATTTTTATGCTGTCCCTACTCACAAAACCCAAGAAATAAGGAAAGTGGATGATTCTCACTTCCTTTGTACTCAGCAATCAGCACCTGCCTAATCTATCCAGTTCTTCATTCTTTCATTTTTGGTCTACTAAGACTTCTCTCATGTTCTGGAGATAAACGCTTGGTAAACATAGCATTAATTTAAAGGCTTTCCATTTTTGAAAGGAAAAAAAAGCATTTAAAAATATTTTTATTCTAATCTTTTCCTGCAGTGTATTTCTTGTTCACTAACCAGAAGGCCTTTCTAACAGACTTTCTAACTTGTCCCTTGCTAGAAAAATGAAATTTTCAGCATAGAAAATAAAATGCTCAACTAAATCAATGACAGCTACCCACTTGACCCTTTTAGCTCAACCTTATTTAGAAGTGAATTTAGGATTTACTTAATAACAGTGCTTAACACAGTGCCTGGTACATAGTACTTAATAAATGCATCTTACAATAATAGCATCCTATTAGTCCAAGTTCAAATCATTCTATCTCATTGAGTTTATCTAGTTCATATTCTTATGAAGTACTAGCCTCTGAGGTGTAGGCTCATTATACAATTATTCCTCATGATAATTCCCAGTAATTCAGATGGTACACACATACATATTTATCAGCAAGATCTCCCAGGAGGCAGAGGTTTCTGTGACAACCTTTTCATTGTTGTTCCTACAACATTATGTCTTTTTTACTTAATCCTGAAGAGGTAATAGAAAGACACACCTGAAAGTCAAAAATTACTCTCACTAACATGCCCAAAAATCATCTCCATGGGCAAAAATGAAAAAGCCAGTTGGTTCATTTTGAGGGAGGAGCAGGAAGCACTTAAGGAAATCAAATTAAGTATAGTAAAACTTCATTTCTCCAGACTTTTAGATATGGGAATACTCTAGTTACCTGAATATTCTTTTAAATCAGAATAAATATATATATGTATAAATACATATATATATATATACACCCCATATAAGTATTTGTAGTTTTCAAAGAGTAATCATAGAACAAAATTTAAATTTGAGCTATACCTAAAATACTCTTTTTAGTCATTCTTTGATGATTTCAAAGGATCTTGTGATATCTCAAAGCCATAATGGTGATTAATTATCATTGACAAGTAATATGGAGAAAAAGCTAGTTATTTGATCTTTCTAGTTGTTTCAGATTACTGCCACATACACAAACCCAGAGAGAGAGTCAGAGTCATATTGATACATATATGTGTATTTGTTGTATATATATATATATGTGTGTGTGTAATATATCTGTGCACACATATGTGTTGTTATTCAATCATTTTTTAGTCATATCCAACTCTTTGTGACCCCATTTTGGGATTTTCTTGGCAGAGATACTAGAATGGTTTGCCATTTCTTTCTCCAGCTCATTTTTCAAGTGAGGAAATCAAGGCAAAAAGATTTAAATGACTTGCCCTCAGTCACACAGCTGGTAAGTGTCTGAGGCCAGAAATTAACCTAGGAAGAGGAGTCTTCCAAACTCCAGGCCATTCACTCTATCCACTGTATACCTAGCTGCCCTGATCTGGTATATACCTACTTATTTACATGTCATCTCCCCACATTGGAATGTGAGCTCCTTGAGGGAAGGAACTGTTTTATCTTTATTTATATCCCCCCTAAAATAATACCTAACACACCATATACATTTAATAACTATTTCTTGATCAATTGATTATGTTTAAAAATTCACAAGGTTTAGAAATACTTTCAGAGATTTTGAAAATAATGCAAAAAAAGATTTAATAAACCAGTTTACTTATTCAATAAATTAAGTCAGCTACTAATATAGTTCATTAAATTACAATTATGAGGATATGAGGCTCTGATCCTCCTCAGCAATCCCATTCTAGTTCCTTATACTTCCACAGAGATGACCTTGGGCTCTCATAAACTAGCTGCACAGTGTAAGTTCCAGGAGGGACTACCAAGCTAACAAGGTGCCAGTCAGGCATCCTGCTGTCTGTCATCCAAGGACCACTCTCACTAACTTCAGAAAGTCTCTTTGCCAGAAGCCTAGTCATCAGGTGATGGCTATTTTGGCCAAAACCACTCATGAAGCCTACACTGGAAAAAGCCAGAGCAAGTCATGGAAAAAAAAACCACACAACTCATCTGCTAAAGGCACTGAGGATTTGCAGTCTACATTAATAGAGGGAGTACTCACCTAGAGGAAATAACATATCCTTGAAGGCTCTGAAGTAAGTAAGAGGCTCGAATAATGATATACTATTTATGTGACAGATATAAATAACAGGAAGGGAGAATAAACTCTTCAGGGCAATCCAAGGACAATTAAAAATTACACTGGGAAAGGAAAACTTGGGCTGAATATTAGGAAACCATTCATTGTGGAGTCAGAGGGGCGGAGAAAATCCCACCACTGGAGTCATTCAAAAATCAGGCTGAGAAATGAACACTTAGGAATATTGGCAGTGGAGTCCAGGGAACATACGACCTTAAAAAACCCTCTTCCTTTTTTTCTTCATGTGGCTGAATACCAAAGAGGGAAAGCAAAAATTAATATATCCACTAACCTTAGCCCAAGAACCTCAAATTGAATAGAAAGCTTTATATTGTGCCATTGATCAATATCAGCTCCATTATTGTGTAACAGTGGTGATGAATAGTGCTTTTATTTTCAGATCTATCCATGAAAGAGCAATTTTCCCAATTAGTCATTTAAATAGACCCTTGGGTATGAGAGTTGGAGCACAGAATCTGTTTTTTACGAACTCTTCTCCTAGAGCAAATGTTCTATTATTTGCTGAGAACAGAGGATGGGAGGGGTTGTTATTTGAGGGAAAACTTTTCCAGAAACACTTGAAAATGGTATCCATTTTTGAAAACTGATGCTTCAAAAGCTTTTTTTTGTTTGTTTTTAAGCTATAAGAGAAAATGAAAACACTGAAAAGGGTGAGAAGAGAAGGGGGTGGGGAATGAAGAGACTTAGGGAAAGGGAGAAGTGCTTCATCTGAACTTCTGAACTTAGCACCAGTTTGTGATGTCAGGTGACGTTTTGAAGGATAGTTCTGACGGGTCCCCAAACAGTGTCCTCCACAGTCCTCAGGACTCTTTCTGAGTGTGAAATTTGACATGAAGGTAGGTCACCAAAAGGCCAATCAGGACTATTTACATCAGTTACCAGTACCAAATCTGTTAAAAATCTCCATATTATTGGGTGTATTTGACAAGTCTCCATTTTTATTGATATATCACTGCATTTGTTGCACCTAAAGAAGGTGGTGATGTTCCTTCTAATAGATCCCTCAATCAGAATGTACATATTCCTGGATCAAAAATAGTCCAGACAATGAGGCAGCAAGGTGATTCATTATAGCATGCCAGCTATATTAGCATCTTGAAAGTATGATTGGTGTATTGATATTGTATCTTATATGTTCATATACCAGACTCATGGTCATGTTACTTATTGATTATTGCATTTCCAAATCTTCAGTCCAAAGGACAAAAGAATTCCTGAGGAGGACATTATTTGCCACAGGGTCCTAGCTCACACCTTGTTAGACCATGTTCCTTTCCAAATCACATGTTTGATTAACCTCCTCCTCTTTTGATTATGTGATTGTCAATTGAGCCAATGTTAAAGCCTATGCCATGTCACATGTTCATTAGTTACCTCCCACTCTATATTCCTAAACTCTCCAATAAAAGTTTGAGGGCATATGTGGAGCCCTCTCTCAATTCCATCATGGGAGCATGGCAACATGTAGCCCAGATTTTTTAATTCCTTGTCTCTGAGTCTTTATTCCTTTGTCTCTCTTTCTCTCCTCTATCCATTTTCCCTCAGTTTCCAATCTCCTTCTCAAGTGTCCACCCATGAGAATTTTATGATGTAACTACAAGAGGTTACATTCATTCAATAGAGATCCAGACCTGGAGCTGAGAGGTCCTGGGTTCAAATCTGATCTCAGAAATTTCTTAGTAGTCAGTCTTACCCCAAGGCCTAGCCCTTACCAGTCTTCTGCCTTAGAATCAATACTTAGTATTTATTCTTTATTTTTTTAACCCTTACTTTCCATCTTTGAATCAATGCCATGTACTGACTCACACCTGGTTGCCCCACTTAGTACTGATTCTAAGACAGAAGATAAGGGTTTTTTTTTAATCTATTGATTGAAGAATTGATCACTAACTCCTTATTATTCCCATTGCTTGTCCTGTAGCAGTGGTAGACTTCTCCTTAGATAGCAACTAGAAGCCTTTGGCTAGAACAGAAAGAATATATGTAGACCATGGATCTCCTGTTGTGTTCATTTTATAATTGAAAAAAAAAAAGTTATAGAGTATAGTAGAAAGCATGATGCACCTGAAATCAGGAGAGACCTGGGTTTGAATCCAATTTCAGAAACTAGTTATGTTAATGGGGACTTGGAGAGTCAGGAAGACCCAAATATGAATCCTGCCTTAGAAACTTACTCACTGACTCCAAGAAAGTCTGTGGCACCTTTCTATCTATCCCTCAGTTTCCTCATTCATAAAATGAAGATGTTAGACCTGATGCCCTCTAAGGTCCCTTCAAATCAAATCCTCTAAGAATTTTTAAGTGATTTTTTTAGTATATGAAACTATGAAAAATCCATTAAGCCTTGTCTATACATCGAATAAAGAATATTAAAGGACTTGTGATCACACCTCAGGGAGTTCTTTTATCTGTTCCTGATAATTCTTTGTAAAGCTCTGAATTGACCGAATCTATGTGCTGAACGAGACCAGCATAACATATTTTTCCATTTTCAAACCAGCTAGTTATTGTACAAAAACAGAGTATATTATTCTACAGTCAAACTTTAATCTTGTAAAAATAGTTCCATATGAACTTATTCTTTGGAGTATGATCATTTGTAGTATTTAAACCACACTGAGTTTTATTTTTATAGAATTTAAGTCATAACTGAGTAGCTATCAACTGTGATATATGAATGTATATATATGAACACACATGCATACACACAGTTATCCCTTCCACATCACTACTTTTCCCATTGTGGTTTTAACATATTGCAGGTCAGCATAAAAAATTAAATAGGAATTTTCTGGAAGTGTTGAGGAAGCTGTAAATGGCACAGAAAAAGTTTAGAAACATAGAAATGCATATTTAACCCAAAACTTACAATAAGGTACTGTAAATACCCATAAAAGAAAAAGAAAAAAATAGACTTCTCTGGTATGGAGAGGATCAAAAATATTTATGGGGATTTTCCAGATCATGAGGGTATGTGCCCCTAACTCCCATGATGTGGAAGGTATAAATCTCTCTGTCTCTCTCTGTCTCTGTCTCTCTGTCTCTCTCTGTCTATATATATATATTTTCATATATCTACACATATGTATATGTTCTGCATATACTTTTATATATGTATATATATATATATATATGTCTTTTTCTCCCCATCTGAATGGTAGTTTCTTGTGACCGGGAATTATTTCATTTATTATATGTGTCTCCTACACCTTGCACATAGTAGGTTCTTAGTAGGTGGTTGATCTTCCATTTCCTTATCACCAATGTTTTTATTCATATTCTCACTTCAATTATTTCATTTATCAGGGGGGAAAACAGAAAATGCATTAAAAAATTATTCCTCAAAACTTAATACATGACTAAAATTGTATCTTAGCTTTTATTACTCTCTTCAGGATATTCATAGAGTTAATTTAGTGTTTAACCTTGAAGTCTTCACTTTACTTATTTTTAAGTTATTTAAAGATTAGTAAACTCTGGGTTTCCTTTTTCTTTTCTACAATCTAATTTTTAAAAACAAGGATAAAGAAAAAGTTATCATTAATATCAATCACAATCCAAGTTTTTTTCAACTTATTATCATCATTATATTCTTTCTGAAATACAAATGGACACCAGAGGGAAAAAATTGCATGTTGACTTTTCTTTGTGCATATAATTCTATTATATATTGGGTACATGGTAGAACAATTATCTTCTCAGTTATGTTAGTTGTGTCTCTGATACAGCAGAGATGTATTATATAATATTTTCACAATATCCTAGAATTTAATCAGTGTAGTTTAATTCAACATAAAATATTCTAGCCACCGTGTCCTGTCATGGACATAGATATAAAATAATATTCCTCAAGAAATCATTAAATGGTGCAGCAAGGTGGCTCAGTGGATAGAGAATCAGACCTGACATCTGGAGGACTTCAGTTCAAATATGACCTACCTATATAATCCTGGGCAAGTCACTTAATCCCATTTCTCTCCCCCTTGTTCTTCTGTCCTAGAATTGTTACTAAGATAGAAAGTAAGCATTTAAAAAAAAGAAAGAAATCATTAAAATTATTAAAAATGTCAACATTAGCAGACGTAACACATTCCTAAGGAACTACAACAAAGCCTTAAGACTGAAAGGGCTATGGGTCAGGACCCTGTTTCCTCTCCAAAAACTCTACAAATTCAACAAAGGATATTTACAGATTTCCAAAATTCTGGTATTTACCCACAGTCACAAGTACCTACATGACTACTCTATATAAACTGACCAAGGCTGTTCAAGTATAAATAGAACCCAAGCAGCCCTCTCTGTCCCATAAGAGAGGAGAGATGGGTGAGCATAAAATCAGTTTATTTTATAATTAATAAGGAAGAATAGGGCTTTTCAGAAAGAAGCCTCAAAATTTCTAGTCAAGCCATTACCAACAGATATAAAGGTCAATACCCATTACTATTAATAAATACCCATTACAAACTAGAGGAAGCCCATGTGAACTGGAAAGACCTCCAGAAATTGATGCAGAGCAAAAGGAGCAGAACCAGGAAAACATTGTACACAGAGACTGATACATTATGGCACAATCAAATGTAACAGATTTTTCTACTAGTGGCAATAAATGATCCAGGACAATCCAGAGGAACTTATGAAAAAGAACACTATCCACATCCAGAGAAAGAACTGTGGGAGCAGAAACAGAAGAAAAACATATGATCGATCATGTAATTTGATAGGGATATGATTAGGGTTTTTATGTTAAGAGATCACTCTACTGCAAATATGAATAACAAGGAATTAGGTTTTGAACAATGATGCATGTATAACCCAGTAGAACTGCTTGCCAACTTTGGGAGGAGGGAGGAGAGAAGGGGGAATATCATGAATCGTGTAACCATAGAAAAATATTCTAAATTTAAACTTTTTTTCAAAATAAAGGCAAAAAATAAAAACAAATAAATAGCCATTACTTGTTCTGCATTTGCCACATCCATTCACTCTAGAGAGGACACAACTTTATATAATAATGAAATAATTGATTCTTAAGTCAAAAAAAAACTGAATTTAGTTGTTGCCTCAAAGCAAGAGGCTTACTTACTTTAGGCTCCCACAGTTTCTTCATGTGTAAAATTAGGAGGTTGGATTAAATGGTCTATGAGGTCTATCCCTTCTAGAAGCGACATGGATAGAGTACTGAGCCTGAAGTCAAGAAGATGCAGCATCAGACACAAATTTTGTGACTTAATTGTAATTGTAATTGTAAAATGGGGATAATAGTACCTACCTCCCAAAGTTATTGTGAGGATAAATGAAATATTTGTAAAGCACTTAACATGGTGCCTGGCACATAACAGATTCTAGATAAATGGTCATTGTTATCATTATTATGTCAGTTGTAACTCTATGGTCAGAACATTCTGTAACCACTAAATTCAGAAGAAAAAAACAGTCTATGGAGTTTTCCCAAGGTAGGCAGTCACTCTTCAGGGGTAGTATTATTCACATTATAATAAGTAATTGGAGAATTTTTTTGTTGCTATTGCTTTTGCTGAAACATTGAAGCATAAAATGAGGAACGAGAGGCAATTTTGCCTTTTCTATACATGCTAAGAACAAGGGAGTTAATATTCTAAGTTTTAACCTCTGGAGAGTTGAGATCAAATTGGAGATTGGTCAAGTCAATTTGCTGGCCACAAACTATTGTCCCCAACTTACACTAAGAAGCAAACCCAGCTACATTTGGGGTTTACTCCATACCTCAAATTTTCTAAAGTATGGGATTCAATAAAACCACATTGTGCCTGGCATGTATTTTTTACTCAGGACCATGGAAATTTGATCTACTTTTTCCTAATTCATTTAAACATTCATTCAGAATAGGATTTTGTACAAGTTTTCAATTGCCCAGATGAGTTTTTGAGGCCTCTTTCCTAAGCCCCCTTTTCCTCCCTTACTAGAAGGAAATCAGGTTTTTCCAGCTAAATAAATCCAACCTCCAAATGGATTTGAATTGGTTTAGGGACTGAGAATCCACAAGGGTGACCTATATTTTACAGTAGATGTTCACCCACACTTAATGGCACCAATTATGCTGAATTATCAAAATATTACCAGAGTTCATTGGTCCTTGTTTACTACTTCTAATAAATTTTGTTTAGCTCTAATATCTCTGACAGATAGAAAGTAATATCTAGCAGAGTACCTGGCATGTAAAGCTTAATAAATGGTGCTTAATAAAAATCTTGGTGATTGACAGATTACACAAGTGATCTGAAAAAGGATCGCTTGTGTGTTATTTTTCACTGGGCCTCAATCCAGTTCATACTGTTTTTCTCTTCACTGTCAGAAGGATTTTTTTAACCTTGGCAATTAAAAATGTTTTAATATGTTAAATTGTAGATCCAGAGGAATAATATTTTTTTAACCTACCTTTAAAATAGACCTCCTCCTCCCACTCTGTGGCAATATTAGAGCTCTGCTCCTCTTCAAGTGACATCTGTCAAGGAGTCGTGAGTGTCTCTTTTGAAAAGCTAATAACATGTGACTTTAATATAAGTGCATCTCTAAGTTCTAAAGCTTGGAAGATTAAAATGCAACTTTTTAGCTCGCTAATATTTAATTTGATTTTTCCAGGTTCAAATTAAACTCTAAGTTTTTTATGTTTACAACTGTTCTTATTTTCTTTTATATTGACTAAGCATGTCATATCCCCTGAATTTTAGAAATATTTTCACTTGACATCTTGGTTTGATAATTTAGGAATTAAAAGTCATCATACTAATTTTGGTGTATATTTCAAAAACATGTGATTTACCAAAAAAATGCCCTTGTGCTTGGAAATATTGACATACAAAATCAAATCTTTGATGGCTTATAAGCCTTTAGACTTTTCTGCTCTGTCTGGCTACTAGAAAAAGGACAGGGGGTGGGTGGGTAGCTCAATGGATTGAGAGTCAAGCCTAAAGACAGGAGGTCCTGAGTTCAAATTTGACCTCAGACACAGCTGTGTGATGCTGGGCAAGTCATTTAACCCCCATTGCCTAGCCCTTACCACTCTTCTGCCTTAGAACCAATACTTAGTATTGATTCTAAGATGGTAGGTAAGGGAGAAAGAGAAGATAGAAAGAAAGAGAAAGAAAAAAAGTTGGAAGCAATAGGAGAAATAAATAAGAAGACAGAAATTTAGGACTAATGGTGACTTCTAAGTAGCCAAAATGATTGATCAGTGGATAGTATTATGAATAAATGATGACGTTATAGGTCAGTGGAAATCAAATATATGAAAGAGAATTCAGGTACTCAGCTAAGTCTGGACTTGGATTTAGGAGAGGAAAAAAAAGAAAATGAATCTGTGTGTTTATTAAGATGAAATGAACAGAGTAGTCAGAGACCAACAAAGCACCTTATCAACTAAAAGAATTAAAAATGGGTTTTAGATTCCATTGCGGGGGGTGGGGTGTCTTTTTCGGATTTTTAAACATCTTTTCTACATTCTTCCCAATGACCAAAATTCTAAAGTATCCTACTTAAGATGATTTCTTGCTAAATCATGTTCCCACATTCAGCCAACCAGACCTTGAAATGCATAAAGGTATTTTAAAGAGTTTTGAACATCTTAAATAACTTCCCTAGCATCTCTGCTAGAGTTCTGTGCCTACAGTTCAAATAAGTTCACAGGAAGGAGATGGGGCTTTATAAAAAAAATATTTAAACCTCCCACCCCATTCCACTCTGAAAGGTATTTAACTTTCTTTGACAAAGCATAAGCCACTTTAAAGATGCATGTCAGGGAATAAAAATAGCCACCTATTATACAAAATAAACCCACATTAAGTCATCAGTTTTTCTATATATCTCCAACACAGCTCAGCAGCAAAAACTAGAAAGAGAAATCCCATTCAAAACCACCTTAGACAAAATAAAATACCTAGTAATCTATCTCCCCAGACAAACACAGGAACTATTATAAACACAACTACAAAACACTCTCCACACAACTAAAACTAGACTTGAACAATTGGAAAAACATTAACTGCTCATGGATAGGATGAGCCAATATAATAAAAATGACCATCCTACCCAAACTTATTTATCTATTTAGTGCCATACCCATTGAACTCCCAAAATATTTCTTTACTGATTTAGAAAAAATCATAACAAAATTCATTTGGAAGAACAAAAGATCAAGGATATCCAGGGAAATAATGAAAAAAAAACACATATGATGGGGGCCTTACAGTCCCAGACCTTAAGCTATATTACAAAGCAGCAGTCATCAAAACAATTTGGTACTGGCTAAGATACAGAAAGGAAGATCAGTGGAATAGACTGGGGGAAAGCGACCTCAGCAAGACAGTATACGATAAACCCAGAGATCCCAGCTTTTGGGACAAAAATCCACTATTCGATAAAAACTGCTGGGAAAATTGGAAGACAGTGTGGGAGAGATTAGGAATAGATCAACACCTCACACCCTACACCAAGATAACTTCAAAATGGGTGAATGACTTAAACATAAAGAAGGAAACCATAAGTAAATTGGGTAAACACAGAATAGTATACATGTCAGACCTTTGGGAGGGGAAAGACTTTAAAACCAAGCAAGACATAGAAAGAATCACAAAATGTAAAATAAATAATTTTGACTACATCAAATTAAAAGGTTTTTGTACAAACAAAACCAATGTAACTAAAATCAGAAGGGAAACAACAAATTGGGAAAAAATCTTCATAGAAACCTCTGACAAAGGTTTAATTACTCAAATTTATAAAGAGCTAAATCAATTGTACAAAAAATCAAGCCATTCTCCAATTGATAAATGGGCAATGGACATGGATAGGCAGTTCTCAGATAAAGAAATCAAAACTATTAATAAGCACATGAAGAAGTGTTCTAAATCTCTTATAATCAGAGAGATGTAAATCAAAACAACTCTGAGGTATCACCTCACACCAAGCAGATTGGCTAGCATGATAGCAAAGGAAAGTAATGAATGCTGGAGGGGATGTGGCAAAGTAGGGACATTAATTCATTGCTGGTGGAGTTGTGAACTGATCCAACCATTCTGGAGGGCAATTTGGAACTATGCCCTAAGGGAGACAAAAGAATATCTAACCTTTGATCCAGCCATAGCACTGCTGGGTCTGTACCCCAAAGAGATAATGGACAAAAAGACTTGTACAAAAATATTCATAGCTGCGCTTTGTGGTGGCCAAAAACTGGAAAACGAGGGGATGCCCATCAATTGGGGAATGGCTGAGCAAATTGTGGTATATGTTGGTGATGGAATACTATTGTGCTAAAAGGAATAATAAAGTGGAGGAGTTCCATGGAGACTGGAACAACCTCTAGGAAGTGATGCAGAGCGAGAGGAGCAGAACCAGGAGAACATTGTACACAGAGACTAATACACTGTGGTATAATCGAATGTAATGGACTTCTCCATTAGTGGTGGTGTAATGTCCCTGAACAATCTGCAGGGATCTAGGAGAAAAAACACCATTCATAAGCAGAGGATAAACTGTGGGAGTAGAAACACTGAGGAAAAGCAACTGCCAGACTACAGCGGTTGAGGGGACATGACAGAGGAGAGACTCTAAACAAAATTCTAATGCAAATATTAACAACATGGCAATAGGTTCGAATCAAGAACACATGTGACACCCAGTGGAATCACGCGTCGGCTATGGGGGGTGGGGAGGAGGAAAAGAAAATGATCTTTGTCTTTAATGAATAATGCTTGGAAATGATCAAATAAAATATTATTTTTTTAAAAAATAGCCACCTATTTTTCCCAGGGAACTGGAACTCAGATTAGAAGACTTCAAATTATAACTATAAGAGTCTAAGGTATATTGCAATGGAGTCACCTACCACTGTATGCAAATGGATTCATTTTTATAAATACCATTCAATAATGAGTATTTCACAATCAAGAATTTTCCTTTTCTTCCAGGATATTTTTAGTGAATTATCTGAAGACTTCAACAACCTAAAATCTGTCCATTTTTGTAGCCATTCATCCCAGAAAAACTCATTCCCATAATTGTTTGATGTAATAATTACCCAAGAAGGGAAAGTATTTTTGTGCATTTTTAAAGCCATCCGGTCATTTATTCTCCAAAAACATTTGATTTTAGATGTTGTACGTCTCCTGGAATCTGAGCATTCAGCCAAAGCTTTGCAGTTGTGCTCTCAGTAATTCTATAGTAACTTCAGGACCATTTATTAACTATTTCATTTCAGAAGGAACTCCTCACATAATGTATTCAAGAAACTCAGTAACAAAGGGATGGAGACAACTAGAAATAAATGGCCTGTTAGTCACATATCTGCTGGGTTTTTGTTTACTCTTGCTGGTACACTTTTTCATCTCACTGAGATTTGTCATACCCTATGATGAGAACTTCCACCAAGAAGGCACACAAAGTGAAAGTAATTTTTAATAACATTCCTTGCATTCAAGCCAAGCCAAACTTGTGAAATTTATAAATTACTATACTGTAAGGTGCCAAGATAAATTCCATAATGCTAAAGTTAGTATCTAAATGAGCCAGAAAAGTGTTTATATGTACATATTTGTGATATTCATACAAGCCTTTTTTTTATGTGTGCAGAAAGTCAGTTTCATAGCTAGGCTCAATGCCATTCATATAAATAGGAGAAACAGTCAATAAAGCATGCTGGTGTATCATTCCACAACTATTCAAAATGAAGGATGAGGGATAGATAGTCAACTCAATCTTACCTTTGTAAAAATAAATTTGGCAAGTTATAAAAATATGTTTAAATGGAAAAACTGTTCCAATATAGGTTTAAAACTGTTCAAAATATTTAACTCGTCAATCAGGTTCAAACTGTTCAAAACTGTTCAGATACTTTGGATAGATGTAATCAAAAGTATCCTCAGTGATGAAGTGAAGCTCAGATGTGAACTTCCCTTCAGGGCCAGGTACAAGGACACTAAAGAGACTCTTATCATAAAATAAAATATTTATTGAAATATATAAGGATATATAAAAGATTTCTAATTCTTAGGGATTCTAAATGCACCCAAATAAACTCCCAGGTTCCACAAAAAAACTGCTTCTCCTGTGTTTCACAGGCTACACTAATCCTCCCTGATCTTACTAACCCAAATTTATACTATCTAAATAAAAACTACCACTATTATCCTTATAAATCTTAACTTCATCTTCAAATTATAAAATAGCAAAAACTAGCTAGTTGAGTCTCAACAAGAATCCAACTGCCATCTCAACAAGAATCCAACTGCCAGAGAGCAACTCCAAACTGCCAGAGAGAGTAATTGACATAGAAAAATGGCTATCACTCTCACATCTGAAATTAACATGCTCTCTCAGCTCTGCTTCAAACTCTAGTTCTTTCTCAAGCCAGCCACTTTACTTCTTATCCCTAAACAAATATTTTCTAATATCATCCTTACACCTTCCACAGGTGTAAAAGACCTGTTCTTGGATTCAAAAGACCTAAGTTTGAAACCTAACTCAGACTCCTATTTTTATGTGACTATGGGTTACTCATTTAATCTCTATAAATCTTCATTTCTTCAATTATAAGATAGAAATATTAACATTTGCACCACTTTCTTTAAGGTTATTGAGAGAAAAACATTTTTCAAACCTTAAAGAACACAAAAAATGAGCTATTATTTCCCCATAAAAAGTAAAATTTAATAAAAGATTATTATATAAATACATGTTCAAATCCACTCATTGTTTTATGTAAAAAACATATTCAAAACACTTAAATTCACAGGGCCCAGTTCAGAAACTTTTTTTCTTGATTCTTAAGAAAAACATCTTATTTGATACATTAACCACCCATCACATCTATCTTGCTCTTATAAGATATACTACAGCATATCACCACACCTCATTGTGCAGTATTTTGTCCAAGTCAACATTATACCTACTTACTGAATGTTCATACAAATTACATTCATGAAGTCTAATTCTTTAGGGGTATAATTGTCTCTGTATAATTTAGCATTTTGTTGTATCAACCTAGAAAAAAAAAGATCTCTAGTAGAGAAAAGGAATGTGACTTGCCTAAGGTCACACAGTGAGTCTGTTGCAGAGTTGAGACTTTAGCTCAGGTTTGCTGACCCTTGGTCCTGTGCTTCTCTTACTTGACCATTGCCTCTTATACTCCATGCTTCTGATCACAAGAGTGGGCACAAAATAAGATAAAGTAGTTAGAACTGGATGGGATCAATAGTCAAAGGATACAGAGGGAGGTTTGGTTTCCCCGCCCCCCCAGAGGAAAACAACCCATCTATCAATAGACCTAAATTACTAATAAGTGAAATACAAATTAAAACAACTTTGAGGTATCACTTCACACCCAATAGATTGGCTAAACTGATAAAAAAAAATATGACCCAAACTAGAGGGGCAGTGGGAAGGAAAATAGTTATTTTAATGCACTATTAGTAGAGCTGTGAACTAATCCCACCATTCTGGAAAACAATATGGAATTATGCAAAGAACTATTAAACTGTGTATACTCTCTGACCAGTTAATACCATTAGAAGGTCTACAGCCCCCAAAGAGATCAGAGAAAGAGGTAAAAGATCCATATATGTAAAAAATACTTATATCGGCTATTTTTGAGGTGTCAAAGAATTGGAAATTGAAGGGATGTTCTTCACTTGGACAATGACTGAATAGGTTATGGTATATGACTCTGATGGAATACTATTGTGCTAAAAGAAATCATGAAGGGAATGGTTTCTGAAAAAAACTGAGAAAACTAGAAACTGATGCAAAAAGAATTGAGCAAAAAAAATTAAAAAACAAACAAGAGAGCAATGTATGCAATAACTACAAATACTATAAAGATAATCAGTTTTAAAAGACTTGGGGACCCTGATCAGCACACAATTCTAAAAGGTTAAAATGTCAAAATAGATAGAGTACTGGGTCTGGAATCAGAAAGATATGAGTTCAAATGTCTCAAACACTAACTATGTGACCCTGGAATAGTCACGTAAATGGGGGGGGGGGAATCTTTGTACCTCAGTTTCCTGAACTGTAAAATATAGATAATAGTAGAACCCACCTCCAGGGTTCTTGTGAGGATCAAATGAGATTTTATAAAATGCTTAACACAGTGCCTGACACATAGTGGGCACTTAATGAATGCGTGTTTTCTTTTTCCTTCTTTCCTTACTAATTAAATGCCCTGTCTACTACCTTGAAAAGATTTGTTGAGAGACTGTTGATCTAGGTCCAATCATATCTCTAAATTTCAACACCATAGCCCTATTATTTGCATAAATGACTCTAAAGTATTACTTCAGAATAAACTTCTCTGTCATCCAATGAAAATACTGTCATCCATTAGCATACACATTTTAGGACACTCATGATTTGGCTTAAACTTTGGAAATATTTACTTAGAATACTTAGAAGAGGCATCTAGGTGGCTCAGGGGATGGAGAGCTAGACTTGGAGATGAGAAGTCATAGGTTCAAATCTGGCTATGTGACTCTGGGCAAGTCACTTTAGCCCTATTGCCTAGCCCTTACCACTCTTCTGCCTTGGAACCAATACTTGGAGTATCAATTTTAAAACATAAAGTAAGGGTTTTTAAAAAGAGGAGAAAAAAGAATACTTTTCCTTTTAAAACCCTTATGATTTCCTGGGTTTGAATATTCCCTTTTACTAATGCACACCATAGCCCCTCTGTGCCTTATTCTTCACTTGTGACTCTTCCACATTTTACCATAAATCTAGCAGGTCCTCAGTTTTTTCCATCTTAATTTCAGTCAAATAAACATGCTTTTTCCCAGGAATCTCCTTTGTAAAAATATATGTCTTAGTTTAGGGTTCAGAAAACATGGCCATTGTAACCACAGATGACATCTCCAGAATGCTGAAAGCTTTCCTCTTTTTCTTCTTATATAATCAAGATATTAATATGCCACTTGGATTGTCTGTCATCTATCTCTCATTGTCACTGAGCCACCTTGTTTTCACATATGTCCTCAGTGATCACTGTAAATATTAGTTTTGCTTCATTATTTTTCTTTGTTAAAAGAGAAGGTTCTATTGGTGAGAATGGAGTTATAGAGAAATTTTAGAGGTGTAAAAAAATAAATACATGTTAGTGAACTAAGAAAGTAAGAGTTATGTGTTATATAAGCTCCTTGAGAGGAGGTACTGTTTGTTTGTTTTTTTCTTTTATCCCCAGTTGGTGCTGCAGTACACTTCACACAATAGATAATAAATGTCTATTAAACTGACTTTAAGCTAAGTATGCATCAGTGATGCTATGTAGCCACCAAAAGATCTCATTTCATTTAGGCTTCATTAATACTGTAGAAGCACAATGTCCAGAACAAAAGAAGCTGTAGGCCTGCTCAATTCTGTCCTGATCAGACTAAATCTGGAATATTGCATCCAATTAAAAATTTGGAGAAAGATAATATTAGCACGTCCAGAGAAGGTGGACCAGGATTATCAAAAGACTTCATATAGGCTATATAGAGATTCCTTGAAAGAACTGGGGATGTTTAGTCTGGAAATGAGCACACTTTGGGGTGGGAGTGCATTGAGAATGACAGTCATCTTTCAGAAACTTGAAGGGTTGTCAAAATGGAAGAGGGATGAGAATTATTCTGCTTGGCCCTGAAAGACAGAAGTGGGACGAGAAGGTAGAGGTTATAAGGGAGGCAGATTTTGGCTCAATATGAGAAAACTTCCTAATAATTAGAGCTGTTCAGAAATAGAACAGGCTTCCTGGAAAGGTAATAAGTTTCTTGTTACTGGAGATCTTCCAGAAGAGGATGGATGACCTTTACTGGGAGTGCTATAAAGGGTATTCATGTGGTGGGGGGCCATTTGGGAGGACATGGAGAGGATGGGGGGAAGAAAAGGTAGTGTTGAACTAGGAGATCTCCAAGTTCCCTTCTATTTCTCAGATTCCATAATACTATAAAAGCTTAAAAAGAAATTATCCCTTTCAATATCCCGTCTTACACCATCTTTGTGTCACTCTCAAGATTTGATTGGATGGTTCTATTTCCATCAGGTAAATATATTCAAAGAGAATTGTTTTATCCCCTACAGCTATTAAACTACTGTGAGAGTTATTGTCCAAGGACACTACAGATAATTTGCTCATCATATACAAACATAATTGAAAATTTTCTTTGAATTCATTAGAATTGAGGATTTTTCCAGGAAATCAAAAGCATTTCATGGCATTTAGCAAAGTAACGTTATTATTTTAAGTTTCTTTGTGTGTGTCTGTCTGTCTGTCTGCATGTCTCTCTGTCTCTGTCTCTCTCTCTGACTCTCTCTCTGTCTCTGTCTCTCTCCCTACTTCCCTCCCGTCTCTTTAGATGAAGTACATCAAAAACTGATTTTATTGCCAAGCTACCTCAGTATTAGACTAAGTGTTCAGATAGTCCAAATGAAATTAGGAAGGACTCAATGATATAAATAGTAATAATGATAGCATTTATATAGCACTTTAAAGTTTAAAAAAAAACATTTTTCATGTTACTTCATTATGTCACAAGAAACAAAGCCTAACTTGAGTTTAAAAAAAAAAAACAACTAGTGATTCCTAGGGGGATAGGAATTAAAGTTAGACAAACACCCAACAGAAGGAAAAGGTAGGTGCTATTATTAGTCCCCACTTTATAGACAAGATAACTTAAGTGATTTGGGGGGAATGGTCAAAAAATGCACACAGCTAGTAAGAAGTCTGAGGCAGGATTTTAACTCAGATCTTCTCGACTCCAGATGCAGCCACTATGCCACCTACTTGCCTCAGAGGCATCAAGCTGCTATTTTTCATGTTTAGATGTTTCCAAACCTTCAGCCTCGGAAAGTTGTTTAATTTCAAGACGGTGACCATAATTTGAGAGGCAGTTATCTAGATTTTTAAACTCAAAAAAGCATTTTCTTTTTTGATTATTTAGTTATTACAAGTTTAAGCTATGAGATACATGTAGGTATGCATGTGTGTTTCCCCCTAAATTAGCTAGAATTGAGTTTTCCATATCCCTTTGCATGAGTGGTCATGGACGTTTTAATACTTCTGGTTATTCATTATTGCTAGGCAAGAAGTGTATATATAAGGAGATTTTTCCATTCCTTTCTTCCTTGATTTTCTGCTATCCAAACTACTGCCCTATCATTATAGATCGGAAACTTGATCAGCCAAAAACTTAAATTATCCCTGAATTGGGCATGTAAGAAGCAATGAGTTATAGTGAGCATACTTCAGATTCAAAGCTGAGTATATCACACTGCTTTCTTTTGTGTACAAAATACAGGGGTGGGGATACAGGGGTGGGGAAGCCGGGGACAGGAGTCACAGTATTTCAGCAGAGTTAAATATACCTCCGTCTTAATATGCAATTCATTAGTGATTTAGTACCAGGTCTAGAAGTCATTTCTTTTACATTTTCATTTAGAACACTGGTGCTTTAATAGATCTATGATCTCATGAAAAGAGGCACTCCCTCCAACAATACAAAGCAACCTATCCATGTTCCCTCTTCATACAGAACTCTTGTTACTGTTGTCCCAAATGGAGATCCTCCATAGGAGGTCCTCTCAACATGTCTTAAGCCTTCTCCTAGATCTCTTCATCTAGGAGTTGGAAAACATATATAATGTTAATTAATATAATTATATGTAATTAAATTCTTACTTGCAAAATCAGTCTTTCGTGGCCACTAGTCAAGGAGTATATTTTCTTCGAGAAATTTACTTTTTAAAGAATCTTTGATGAGTACCAAGAAATCTTAATTCACTTAAGTGATATAATTATTAGGAATTTACCATTATCTCACAGGACTCCTAGCACATAGTAGGCACTTCATAAATGCTTGCTGAATTGAAATGATCTTATCTTTCCTCCTTTATGCCTCAATTTCCTCAACTATAAACAAGTACAATATTTTTCTTATTTCCCTACTGGTCACAGAGATTGAATATTAGTCCTATCTGTAATAATATTTGCCTCAACTAAAAGTTTCACTTAGACCAATAATATATATGAGATGAAAATCAAATCTAGTGTTTATAAACTTCAGTTTAAACATGTAAATAGAAAACATGTTCCTTTTTAAAGTATAGTTCAACAGGCAGAGAAACAGGCGGTTTTGTGTTCAAATCTAATTTAGACACTGCCTAGCTATGTGATCCTGGGCAAGTCACTTTACCCCCATTGTATAGCCCTTCCCAATCTTCTGTCTTGAAAACAATACACAGCATTTATCCTAAGACAAAAGCTAAAGATTTTTAAAAATAAAAGCGCATAATATATAAATAATAAAATATATAAATAAAGCCCAATATGAGAATTAATTATTCATATCATCTTAAGACTATCAATAACAAATTACTGGCTTAATATTTACAGTCTATGCACCTTCAAAGGAATTTAAGAAGTCAGTATGTACTGTAGATAAGATCCAGCCTAAGAGCCAAGACCTAGGTTCAAATTCTTTCTACAATGTATGGCCATGGGCAAATCACTTAGCCTCTCAGTTCACCCAAACAACTGTCTTAAACTCTGAAGTGCACTGATGCAGGAAGTGTGCTCACTGGGAGTTCACTCTCCCAACAAAATCCAGCCTTGTCCCTCCCCCCAGCCCAAATTCTATTTGTGTGAAATAGTGATGTTTTTTAGGATAGCCTTCATCCTTGTAGTAAATGTATAACACGATAAAAATTAATTTTGTACTAGAGGAATTATCAGTGCAGTGCATGTATTTTCCCAGAGCGGTGTTCTAAGAAAACATTGTATCTGAATGAATTCATATCATTTTACCCAATGAATGATAACAATACGTGCTAAGTTTTCAGGAAATCTTTGGGATTATTCTGTATCATTTTATATGAGTCAAAATTTTAGTTTCTTAACCTCCCAGTTTCCCCCCTGCAATGGCAAAAGAAGGATCTATCTGTATAGGTACAGGAAGTTTCCTCAAAGGGTTTTACCAATCATGCCAAGCACTCTACTAACCATATACCAACAGGAGGTCTAGCATTGTGCCATTCCCCCCAAATCCTACACCATTTGCATTCATGAGTAGTGATAAGTTTTCAGAGTAGTCTTACATCCTTTTGTTTTTCATTACAGTTTCCTCTCTGGTCTCTTTTCACAGACACAGCACACTCAGGGGAAATTGGTACCAAGAAGAAAGTAAAAAGACTACTGAGCTTTCAAAGATACTTCCATGTATCCCGGCTACACCGAGGAGCTATACCTCAAGCCCCCCTGCATTTCCTGGATGAAGACTACCTGGGCCAGGCAAGGGTAAATAAAAAGGCATCTATTGATGCCTTTCTCAAAAGAGTAATGGACTGCTATTCTTTCTTAATTTTCTCCTACAATATAGAACAGTCAGAGCATCTCCCAGTATTTTCACCTGAGAATCACCTAATATTTTCCCCTACAACAACTCTGCTCAAAACCTGGGTTTATTTGTACAGCACAAAGTGGAATGGAGGCTTGGCAATTATCAAGTGAATTTTGATTCATCAAATGTTTTTGCCATGATGAATTGTCCAGCCAGGTTTTCTACCCTGAATTTAACTCAATAAACCCCCTCACTACATTTTATGTTATAAATATAACCTACAGAGAGACTTCCTAGCTGTGTGACCCTGGGCAAGTCACTTAACCCCTACTGCCTAGCCCTTCCTGCTCTTCTACCTTGGAAAAAATTCACAATATTGATTCTAAGATGGAAGGTAAGGTAATTTTATACATATGAAAACCTAAATAAGGAAGGGCAGTTACTTCCAGACGAACTAAATTCAAATCCTATGTACCATAACTCTCAAATATTATTGACTGGAGTCATGAAGAAGTTCAGCAAAGTTTCTCCCAGTAGCTTCATAAAAACCTATCTATGACTGAGAGAACAACCTAATGGTTAACAGTCTCTATCCCACTCCCCACAAACAGATAGATATTTGAATAATAAATAGATAAACTGTTTTTACTTTCTATATATTTTGCCCTAATTTATCTAGATAATCTGCTATTTCTTCCAGTTTTAAAAAAAAACAAACCTTGCTGTCAGAGATACTTCCTTTTTTCCTTTATATTCCCAATACCTGGTACAATTCCAAGCACATAGTAATCTTTTTTTTTTACATTTTTAACATTTTTTGTAAAGCTATTTTATTTTACCAATTCCAACTCCAATTTACAATTGCATGTAATAATGAATTTCCACTTAGGTTTCATCCAAATTGTCTCCCTTCCTCCATTCCCCCCTTCCCAGAGCTGGTAAGCAATTTGATCTGGGTTATACATGTATCATCATGCAATGCATATTTCCATATTGTTCATTTTTTTTAAAGAATAATCCTATAAAATCAAAACCCAGCTAAACTAACATGAAAAATCATATGTTTTGATCTGCATTCCTCAGTTCTTTCTCCAACAGATGGATAGCAATCTTTGTCATAAGTCCCTCAGAGTTATTTGCTAAGAGTGGCTAGGTCTTTCACAGTTAATATTTTTTTTCTAAAGGAAAAAAAAACTTCTTACCTTCTGTCTTAGAATTGATACTAAAGTGTAAGTCCCAAGGCAGAAGAGAGGTAAGGACTAGGCAACTGGAGTTAAGTGACTTGCCCGCAGTCACAGATTAGAAACAAAACCTTTTAAAAATATAGAAACTTAAAATTATTTTTCTCTTATCTGTTTTCTTTAGAAAAAATCTCATTTTCTGTCTTAGTAACAGTTCTAAGAGTGCAGAGGCTATCCTCTATTCATATAATCTTGTATAATTATGAAGGCAGCAGCTAGGTGGTACAGTGCCAAGTTGGAGTCAAAAAGACTAATCTTCCTGAGTTCAAATCCAGACTCTGCTCACTTACTAGGTATATGACCCTGTGCAGGTCACTTGATCATGTTTGCCTCAGTTTCCTCATCTACAAAATGAACTGGAGAAGGAAATGGCAAAACAAAATTGCAATATCTCTGCCTAGAAAACCCCAAAAGGGGGTCACAGACAGTCAGAAAATAACTGAAACATGACTGAACAATGACAAAATAATCAAGAAGAGAGGCTTCAGACCTGCGTTTTGTACTGTAGGATCAGGTGTTTTCTTAAAAATCACTAAAAACTAACAAAAAAATATATTGTAATATATATATTGTATCATGAAATGGAATATATCTATTTAATTCATTTCAAGATACAGAAAACTGACAACTAAGATTCTGAATGAGGTCAATTCAGTTTAGCTCAACAAATGTTTGGGTCCAGACACCATAATTAGGTATTGATGGAAATGGAAACACTTCCTCCTCTCCAGAAACTTATAATCTAATAGGCAAAATAAGACATACCCAAAGACTGTTATGCAAGATGAAATATGATAAGGACATAAAAAATACAAGCAAAATGCTTTGAGACTTAAGATAAAGGAAGGATCCTAGATGGTAGGGGACAATCATGAAAGTTTTAGTCATTTGATCACCAATTTAACATCAAAAGGGATTTTAGATGTCCTCTATTAGCTATCCACTACTCCATTGTTGCTACACTCACCTTCTTCAATTTTCCTTGCACTGTAATTATTTGGGTGCATACTTTGGTTTTCTAATGGAATATAAACTCCTAGCTGGCAAAGACTGATTAGTTTGTCTTCGGATTCTTAGCACCTAGCATAGTACTTGACACGTAACAGACAATAAATGCTTGTTGAATTGAAAAGAATCATTATCATTCAGATTAAATATCATTACAGCTGGCAAGGCACCTTATCTTTATACACATTCACATGTATTATATTTAATGTGTATATTATGTAATATGTATATATAATCTTGTTTGATCTCAACGACCTCATTAAATATGCAGTACAGCCTTTTTTATTTTTATTTTACAAATAAGGAAACTGAGACTCAGAATAAGAACCTTGCCCCGGATCATATACATTTTGATACATAATTATATTCCTCTGTATGAAATGGCATAAAGAGTATCATATTATCATGGGGGGGGGGGGTGATATACTAGGTTAAATCTGCCTTTAAAAAGCTATATGAAACCAAACAAGTCATCTAACTCAAACTTAAATTCTTTCTTTTAAAAAAAAAACCTCTGACCTTTCCATCTTGGAATCAACTCTGAGCATCATTCCAAAGGCAGAAGAGCTGTATTGACTAGACGATTGGGGTTAAGTGACTTGCCCAGGGTCACACAGTTAGGAAATGTCTGAAGTCATATCTGAACCCAGGATCTCCTATCTCCAGGTCTGGCTCTCAATGCACTGAGCCACCCAGCTGCCTCACCTAGTACAAACATCTTATAAATGCTTCTTAAATTGACTTGAGTAGAAAAAAGAAGTCTGGCGATATAGTGTCACAGTTTAAAACCTCATGTGATCATTGCCTAATGGATGGATGTTCATAAACTGAGATATATCACATAAATATAAACTTGTCATCATTTATATATATATGTAATATATATTCATTTTTTGAGTCAATCCAAGGATTGATATTTCCTACTCTTAGATGCAATAATTTGAACTAGCACGAATGAATTAAAGCAAGGAGAAGAGACGGAAATGTGAGATCATTTTTCAGGTCCTTCAGAGTTGAGATTTCAAAGTACTCATTGCTTTCCTTGAATTAATATGAGTTCTTGGAACATTAGACATGCCATTTTCAGATTAATACACTTTAAAACCAAATGAATTATTTTAAAGTTGTGTTCTGTATGTCTATTCCATTAGCCCAGATAATCAAGGACTCAATCTCCAGACATTGTTGAATAAACTTACTATGTGTTTATTGATCTTTTGAGTGTCATTTTTAGTTAGAGATAACGTTTCCACCAAGAGATATTCATTGTAGTTTGTCATCTGGACCACACACACAAATAAATTCAAATGAAGTAGGAAGAATCCTTCTCTTGGAATAAAGTTAAAATTTGTTCTTTTGGAACCCAGTTTTTAAGAAAATGTGTCTGATGTTTCCTTCAACTGTATACTAAAAACTACGCATTTTTTATTGTTTAATTATTGATCAAAGTCAGTTTGACAATCTGTGACATGACTCATCTGTTCTGCTGTTTGCTATTTGTATTTTCAGCATATGCTCTCCAAAGTGGGAATGTGGGATTTTGACATCTTCTTATTTGATCGCTTGACAAATGGTAAGTCATTTAAAAGAATTCTTGTTGGAATAGAACCCTTAGCTTACAACAATCTCCAGGAGATTGTTTATTTCTTAATCACTCTGTATTGGAAATCCTGTTTTGTTTTGAGGATTTTTACATCATTCATAAATCTTTCATAAAGCCCTCCTCATTGCTGGCCAAACTCAATTATTCTTCCTCTGCTCTGGACACACATGAAGACTTCATTATATAAACAGGGTCAGAAGGAGTAAAGTTAGAGATTAATTTGTCCCCATCATCTTAAACTGTTGCCTACCCCTCTCCCCTCTTTTGTTGTTGTTGTTATTTTCTGTCTTTTTTTGAGTAGCAGCTGTAATACACAGAAAAGAATACGAGACCTAGATTTAGGACACAGGTTGGTTGAATCCCACTTCTGACAATGACTAATTGTGTGTTTATTGGCAAGTCACTTCAATTTCAACCAACTTTCTCATCTGTAAAATGGGGATAACATGGGGAAAATAGTGTTTACAGAACTGTTGTGCAGTCCAAGCAGATAATTATGTAGAATGCTTTGAAAAATCTTAAGATCTATCAGCTAACATACTTTAACCTTTTGTCTTTTTTAAATGTCTTATTGATTTTTTTGCTTTTCTATCACCTCAAATTCTGAAGATATCCCTCTTCTATGCTCTAACTTTATCATTAATAGCCCAGAATGCTTTTAAAAACCACAGACTGGATTTCTTTCTCAATGCAACCTCTGGCCAAATCTTGAGAGCACAGTGACCTGACACTTAGTCAATGGCATTAGGCTTTATTTTATTGCTGTTCATTTATTTCAGTTGTATCAGACTTCTCATGATTCCATTTAGGGGGTTCTTAGAAAAGATACCGGAGTAGTTTGCCATTTCCTAAACTGAGGCAAAATACGGTTGTGACTTGCCCACAATCATACAGCTATTAAGTGTCTGAAGCTAGATTTGAATTCAGGTCTTCCTGAAATCCAGGCTCAGCACTCTATCTACTGCACCATCTAGCTGTCCTATAAGCTTTATAGGTAACTGAAACAAAGTTAGTGGTCCCTATTTTTTAAAACCCTTACTTTCTGTCTTAGAATCAAGAGTGCTAAGAGTGGTAAGGGCTAGGCAGTGGGGGTTAAGTGACTTACCCAGGGTCACACAGCTAGGAAGTATCTGAGGCCAGAATTGAACCCAGGTCCTCCCTTTTTTAGGTTTGCCCTCAATCCACTGAGTCACCTAGTTGTCTTCAGTCCCTATTTTTATGACAAGTAAATAGCCCATTCTAGTAAGCATTCTGGACTTGGAGACAAGAATGTCTGGGTCCCAATCCCACTTCAGACACTTACTAGCTGTATGACCCTAGGCAAATCACTTAACCTCTTTTAGCCTCAATTTTCTCATCTATAAAAAGGGAATAATCACGCTAACTCTATACAGTTTTTGTGAGGATCAAAGGAGATAATATATGGATGGTGCTTTACAAACCATAAAGCACTATACAAATGTTTATCGTCATAATTATTTTTAATGATACTATTGACAGGAAATAGGACGGTAATGAGGCTAAGTCATGGAAGACTATACAGGAACTGTCCCTTAGAGTGCCATGGATAAAATTCACTCCATAATTCTCACTGCTGCAGGAGCACTGAGTTTAAAAGTAATTCATTGCCATTGCAAAATGCATTTATTATAAAGTTTTAGGATATTTAAGACAGGTGTGGCACTTAGTGACAAAGAAGCCAATCTTGTTTCAGAGAAGGAGTGGAGCAGTTATCCAATAGTAAGACACTGAGTCTTCCAACAAGAGATGGAAGGAGCATTTGTTGCTAGATATTAGAGTACAGGACAAATGCAAGGTCATAATGCCATAGATTCAGAGGAGAATGAGACCTGAGAGGATAATCTAATCCAACATTTTCATCTTATGGATGGAGTCTGAAGAGGCTAAGTAATTTCCAAAAGTCCCACAAGGTAGTTCCTGGCAAAACTAGGATATGAAACCAAGTGCTTGGGCTCCCAAACCAATTTTCTTTTTACTACATCATGAATGGGAGAGGCAAGACAACTGCAACATTATTGGGTTCTCCTCCCTTTTTTGACGATTGTGGTTTATGGGATGTTTTGGTTGTTGGCATCCATCCAAGTCGAAGTAAAAGCCATGATGATACTGTAACAACAGATTCAGCCTAGAACTTGTTCATCTGAATCCCATCAATGGAGCTCATTCCTAGCTCCCATTTCAAAAAAGAGGTAGCAACTATGGGCAAAAGTGATATATTCCTGGATATCATAAGGCAAGTTGTCTTAGTATTTCACAAAAACTGCTGTATTCATTTGTATAGACATATCTGACATTATGAGGAGTAATGTTTGGTATACTACAATTACTCAATGGGTAGTATTATATGATTGAGGAAAGGAGAAATAATGCAAAAGTGGGGTCTACCCAGGGTCTGCTGGAATCATCTCTAATCAGTTTGTGAATGCTGATTGTGCAAACATTTACATGTCAGAAATTACTATTAGGGCTTGAGTTTTAGTTTTATCATTTATCTAGACTTAAGAAAATTTGAATAATGCAGATTAAACACAAGTTGTGCATGCTTCTTTTTTAAAGCCCGGTTGTTAAACACTTACTAGCATACTCTTTCAGCAAGAGTACAATGGAAGGCTCAGAGAATTAAAACCCCAGATTAGAGACTTGGTAACTGGAGTCTCATATTAATAACTGGCATTTATGTAGAATTTTAAAGTTTCCAAAGTGCTTTATAACTAGTATTTCATTTAAGCTTCATAAAACACCTAAGTCTACCTCATAATTTAGACCCTCAAATGAATTCAGCACTTGAGTGACTCAAATACCTCAAAACACCAGTAATTTGCCAGGGTTCTTCTGATTGATTTTTCTGCCATATAATTTGCTCCATGAAAATTTCTCTACAGCTTTTCACAAAAAGATCTTAAGGACCGTGTAGGACTGTCAACACCTATTGTTCAGATCCAAAATGGTGAAATATATTAGCTACTCCAAATCACATGGACTTTTAAAATGGAAAAGATGTTTGTATGATTTCACATACAAAGAGAACACCTATGAATTAATTCCTCCATTAATGGAACATTCACTTCAAGGGTTATAGATTGTACTCTCTATTCACAATCTTCCATCATGCAACAACATGGAATGTGAAATGACTGACCATCACAAGAGGATAAGCAATGGCCATGCATTTCTTATGGAAAGCTTTCCAAATTGTGGGGAGACAGTACTCTTGGTACCATGCTCAAACACTAAGCATAAAGGTCTAGACAGATGATATTTTCCACGAACCACAAAACACCTTTAAAGGACTTTTGTCAAGTAAAAACCACTACTATTAAGAAGAGGAGACAGGAAAACTTTGGTTCATACCTCTGACACATGCTGACTATGTCACTCTGACAAGTCACTAAGCCTCTCCAGCTTTTGATCCAGGCAATTCTCCAAGATTATCCTTTTCAGAAAAGTTGCCCATTTGCTTAGATCAAATTCCCCATCTAGTTCCCTATATTAATGAAATCATAAATCTAGACCCTAGCCCTACTCCTCGATTTCAAAGTCTCTCATTCCATCCTTGTAGACAAGACAATGAAATGTAAGTCAGATGACAGTACGGTTAGGTAGATTCTAAACTATTTGAACAAAGAGATGCAAAGTACAATCACTGATGGGTCAGGGTTGACCTAGAGAAAATGTCTAGATCAGCACATGGATCTGCCCTTGACTCTGTGCTATTTAACATTTGCAACCATGAGTTAAATGGAAGGCTTAGGTGGCTGCTTATCAAATTTGCAGAAGATGTAAAACTGGAAGGGATAGTTAATGTCTTAGAATCCAAAATCAATTAATTAATCCACAAGAACTTATTACGCATCTACTGTGTGCTACTATGGGCAAACTAGGAGACACAATGCATAGAATACCAGACCTGGAATTAGGAAGACTCATCTTCCCGAGTTCAAATCTGGCCTCAGAGACTTACTATTTGTGTGACCCTAGGCAAGTCACTCCACCATGTTTGCCTCAGTTTCTGCATCTGTAAAATGAGATGGAGAAGGAAATGACACATCACTCAAGAATCTTTGCCAAGAAAACCCCAAATGGATTCACAGAGAGTTGAACATGACTGAATTTATTGAACCACAACAAATTAGCTATTAATGCTAGTTGCTTAGGGACACAAAGGTAAGATAATAATCTAGGAAAGGGAGATAATATATGTAGATAGACAGATATCTAGTTCTATTAGAGACAGATAGATAGATAGATAGATAGATAGATAGATAGATAGATAGATAGATAGATGGATGGATGGATGGATGGATGGGTCTAGAAAATAGATAAATGATAATGAGGGTGGTACTAACAGTTGCAGTCATTTAGTTAGTGTAGCATTTCAGAAATATCGTGACAGTCTAGAATAAAGGGTAGAATCTAATAAAATGAAATGTAATAAAAGTTCATACAAAGTCCTGCTCTTGGCTTCAAGAAATAAGTGCAGAATGGGAAATGCATGACCAAAAAATAGTTCATTTGAGAACTATTTGGGACTCTATATGGATTTGAGGTTCAATAATATGACATTACAGCTAAAAAATGCTAATGTTGACCTAAAGGCTTATGAAGAAAGATAACATCTAGAACAAGGGAAATAATAGTCACTTTGTATGGATAGCTAAGTAGCTCAGTAGATAGAGAGCCAGGCCTGGAGTTGGGAGGTCCTGGATTCAAATGTGATCTGACACTTCCTAGCTGTGTGACTGAGCAAGTCACTTAAATTCAGTTGCCTAGCCTTTACTGCTCTATTAGAACTTTATATTATATTAGAACCTTAGAACCAATTCTTAGTATCAATTCTAAACCAGAAGATTAAAGTTTAAAAAAAAAATAAACCACTATTGAAGTCTGTTCCAACTCTGAGATTCAGTGTTTCTGTGATGATTTGTTTTGTTTTGTACATGGAACCTTTCTCAATAGCAAAAGAACATGAGCTCATCGACAGTATTCACTTTTAGCCAACCCCCCAAACAATAAATCTCCTCATAAAACCTGCCTAAATATAACTGAATATCAGATGGATACGTAGCAATGGGCTAAACAAAGCTGCATACCTGACTTGGCTGAAAAATAATAGGAATAAAAATGGTCATATCATGTGATGGTGGGATTTTGTTCAGCGAAATTCAATTTTCTGGTCGATTGGCTAAAATTACTCTTTGTATATAACAGACCTCTTTAGGATTTACTCTATAGTAAAATGACAATGGATGTATCAAGTATGATTATAAAATAATGAAACTGATGGTACTCAAACATAATGGTTATCAAAGTAAAGGACCACAGAATTCAGAGTCAAAAGACCTGGGTTCAAATCTTGACTTTGACAATTGAATTCTGTGTAACCTTGTGCAAGGTATTTGGATTTTTGTTTCCCTGTCTATACAATGAGAATGTTCGAGTAAATGACCTCTAAGGTGTTGTCTAACTCTAAAAATATTCTATTAAGATGATACCAAGAAAACACATTTTATTATGTTGATTATGAGAGTAATCTAATGTTATAGTGACAGATAATCATAATATTAATTATAATAATAGCATTTATATAGAATCTACTCTGTGCTAGGCACTGCACTACAAATATTGTCTCATTTGTGTCTCACAACAACCCTGGCACATAGGTGCTACTATTATCCCCATTTTGCAGATGAGGAAACTGAAGCAGAGATTAAGTGACTTGCACAAAGTCATACATCTAGTAGATGAGGTTGGATTTGAATTGAGGTCTTGATTTCAAGCCCAGTACCCTATTTGCTGTGCAAAAAAGGACTCTCCTTACAACAATCCATAGCATAGGTAGGGAATTTGGACCTTTGCAGAGAAATCCTGGTGAGGAAATTCCATCTATCGATGCTAATCTGTGTTGGGGGACGGTATGAGGTAAAATAATTTGCATGGGATCCTCCAGCCAGTATACATCAAAGGCAGGATTTGAGTGCCATCTTTCTGACTCAGTGGCCAGCTCTCTCTCCATACTAGTTCTCAAAGTATTGTCCTTGGATCCCCACTCTTTGGCATTCCAGATTCTTTCAAGGGAGCTACCAGGTCAAAACTATTTTCATAATAATACAAAGACAGTATTTGTCTATTCAAAAACTCCTCCCTTTCCCAACTATATGTAAAGCCAGATTTTCTGCATATACTTCAACCAAAACAAAATCTTGCAACAGATTGGATGCAGAAACAGATATGCAAATCAAACTATCTCTTGTTAAGCCAGACATTCAAGAGGTTTATACAAATATGTAAATGCCATTCATCTCACCAACTTGCATTTTGTTTTTGAAAAGTTATTTTCATAAAGCGTGATTTGTTAACATAAAAAAGGTTTGTTTTTCTGTGGATATCTTTTTGTTTACTGACATTCACATCTTCCTTTAGGAAACACTCTGGTCCCATTGCTGTGCCACCTTTTCAACATCCATGGGCTTATTCATCATTTTCAATTAGACATGGTGACCTTACACAGGTTTTTAGGTAAGTAATTTCCTCTTTGTTTCCAAACTATGAAAAGGAATACAACTTTTTAATTTGAAGGGCCGGTAGTCTCAAAAAATCTCAGCTTGTATGGAAGGGCCAACATTTAGTCATTGTTCTTAAAAGGGGAAAAAAAGACTGACAACTGCCTATAACTCATTTACAAGAAATATGATGACAAGAAATTTTTTGCCTGTAATCAGTTCAAAAATTCAACCAACATTCTTTGTGCAAAGCTGAGAGAAATAAAAAATATATGTTCTCTTCCCTTAAGAAACTTATACTCTATTAAGGCAAGTATGGCTTATGCAGAAATAGCTACAAAATAAAATGAATATAATCATACAAAATGCCATGTGGAAGTTTCGATGGAGAAAAGTACTTCTTTTTTAAAAAATTGGGGCTATTGAGGAAAAGGTGGCACTCGAACTGGATCATGAAGGATTAGTAAAGTTACAGTAAGCAGAGCTGGGATGAGCCGAAATTCTAAGCACAAATAGCTAATGGAGAACGTTGATAATTAGACAGGATAATAATGTACCTTAAGGAGAGGAAATTGCTGAAATGTGGGGAATGTGAGAAGTCACAGAGAGAAGTAATTGGAGGAAGATTGTAAAGGTTTTATATCCTATTAGGAATTTATATTTTATTTGGTAGGCAATGGACAAGGATTTCAAGATTAGGGGAAGATGACCAATGGGATGTGAGCTATATATTAGAAAGATTATCTGTGTAGAAGAGTCAAGGATAGACTGGAGAGACTGAAAGATCAGTTCTGATACTATTACTATAATCCAAAAGAGAGACAAAGAGGGCTTGAGTTAGAGATGATTGTAGAAACAAGAAAGAAGAAATATGGAAGCAAGAGATCAACATGATTTGGCAACGGAATGGATATGGGGACTGAGGTAGAGAGAAGAATGAGTTATCACTCATGTTTTAAGACTGAGTGACAGGAAGGATAACAATGAGACCAGGAGAAATGGATGGGGTTGAAAGGAGAGGTGACTTCGACAACATAATTTCAGTTTGAGGCTTGATGAACTAGAGATGTTAGCAGAAGAGAGAGGAGGCTGTCCAGCAGGCTGTTAGAAATATGGAACTAGAAGGTAACCTTAATTTTCAGTAAATTCATTTTTTCATTACCATGTAGCATTGATAATTGTTTTGGCTTTTAGCATATTTCCAATTATCTACCTGTGGATTATCTAGGATACATTTTATATTCCAAAGTGGCTTCCCACTGCCACCCATCATGTTTTTAAAGTACTTTCTGACAACCATTAGTAGATTTGTTCTCAGAAAGTGCAAACTCATTTTAATGTGAGCCTGAAAAAAATCTATAATTGTGAAATTAATCTTCTGTGGGAGAAAGAGGGGAGGCAGGGAGGATATCATATAACATACTCATTCCAAAAGAAATGTGTAGAAATATCCATAGGCCTGTTTTCCTCCCACAAATACAGACAATCTAGAGTTAATTACATGTGGCTATGGAAAAGAGATGCTATGAATAAAAGTATTTTGTGTGGTTAGTTTTTATTTCTCTAAAAAGGGCTTTAGAGAGAAATTTTCAAAGTTTTCTTATGTTATACTGATCCATTCATACGAATAACTGAAGCTGTAAAATAACTATATTAAGATTGCAATCGTTGGCATGCCTAAACAATATAGAATCCCAGGATAAATGGCATCCCTCAAGTATGTAGTGGCAGTTGCAGTTCTCAATATTCACAATATACGTGTTGACTATTTTGTACGTTCAACTCAGTCTTAATTATAAGCCTTCCAGACTAAGGGCTATGGTAAACAGCAAACCCAACATGTCTTCTTCCTCTTTCCCCTCACCCCATCCATTCTCTTTGATTCAAAGAGTGTCCTGTGCCCTGAAGATGGCAGCAGGAATATGGGGATAAGACCAAAATTTGGCCTTAACAAGGTAAAAACAAACCCAAATCCCCACTTGGACCTAGTCTATAACTCGAGTTCCAGCCTGAAGGAAGCAAGAGCCCCAGGTCCACATATTTGCCTGGAGATCAGTAACTTTATGTTGCTACTAAATTTTTTTAAAAGAAAATACCTTGATGACATATTGCTCATAAATGGCAGCACCCTAAAATAATTACATGATACTGTGGAGTAAATGTGCTCTTTTTTCTACCTATTTATTTTACTTCTGAATGAAAGCCTTCATGAAAGCAAGAAAGGGGTGATTTATGAAGGAGGTCAGGAATTCTCCAGGGCCTCACAAATCCTTTTAGACCCTTTCCCCAACTCCCTCAAAAAAAAAAAAAGACCCAGTGAGATTGCCAAGCATTGCAAACTATATAGATTTGTAGAAGGTCCCCAGGCTGCACCATTCTGGCTGTCAATATTTTTAAAGAAAAAGAACTCCCAGATCCTAGTGAAATCTTTGTTTAAGTTTTTTGAAATGCCTTGGAAGGTGATGGTACATAATGCTGACCTTTGCTTGCCTGCCAGTTATGGTTCAAGAAGATTACCATAGCCAAAATCCTTATCATAATGCTGTCCACGCAGCTGACGTCACCCAGGCCATGAACTGCTTTCTAAAGGAGCCTAAGGTAAGATGCGATGATATAACTGCTTTTCTGTAACTATATGGAAACCATAGTAAATTGATTTTCTTGTCTTGGTTAGCACCCATTACATTAGAAATACTTGGTTTCATATCTTTTACAAAATTAACTATAATAATAACAAAAACATTTTATAACATTTTAAAGTTAGTAAAGCACTTTATATGTTTATATATGTATTTATATTTTTTATCTATTTATAAATATAGTTTAATATATGTATATGTAGATTTACATTTTGTGTGCATTTATTTACAAATGTTTATATATAAATATATTTTTACAGATTAAAAAATATAAAGCACATTGATTCATTGACCTTCAAATCCTATGAGGAAGATGCTACTATCATCTTCATTTTACAAATTAGTGAAATTGAGGCTCAGTAAGGTAAATCAGTAAGTCAATAAACATTTATTAAGGGCCTACTATGTTCCAGGCACTATGCTAAGTACTAAAAATACACATATTTAGAAATAAAGATAATCTCTCTGCCCTCAAGTAGCTTACAGTCTAATGGTGGAAGACAATGCACATAAGGGACTGAAAAGACTTAGGGGGTGGGTTGACAGAGTGGTAGAAATGTCATAGTGAATCCAGGGGAGAAATAAAGAGATTTCTGAGCTGTACTCCCTCCTTAAATGGAGTTTTTAGATTTATGGCTCCACCTTTTAATCACAGGGTCACAGGTTGGTGATAAGTAGAGTCCCAAGGCTAAGGGTATCTTGCAAGATGATAATGTTCTTCCCAATAAAGAGGTTCCTAGAGCATGGCGGAAAAGTCAAAGAAGTCTCAAAATAATGAAGCCAAGTGAGAAATGAAAAGTCAGGACCTTACCAAGGTTCATGCAGCCAGTAAGTGTCTAAAGGGGAATTTGAACCCAAGACTTCTTGACTCCAAACTGAGCAGTTGATTTTCCATATTGCCTAAACCAATGCAATTCAGAGTATTGATATGGCAAAGAAAACCATCTCACTTATCCAATAACAATGGATAAGGATATGTAAATAAATGTTCATAAGAAATTTTGCATAAATGATATACAATCCAAGTAATCCATCAAAAAAAGCATGCATGGAGTATTTAGTATATGCCAGGAACTGTGCTAAACACTGGAAATGAGAAAGAGAGAGAGAGAGAGAGAGAGAGAGAGAGAGAGAGAGAGAGAGAGAGAGAGAGAGAGAGAGAGAGAGAGAAGGAGGGAGAGAGAGGGAGAGGGAGGGAGAGAGAGAGAGGGAGGGAGAGGAGAGGAGAGGAGAGGAGAGGAGAGGAGAGGAGAGGAGAGGAGAGGAGAGGAGAGGAGAGGAGAGGAGAGGAGAGGAGAGGGGAGGGGAGGGGAGGGGAGGAGAGGGGAGGGGAGGGGAGGGGAGGGGAGGAAGGGAAGAAGCAGAGGAGAGGGAGGGAAGAAGGAAGGAAGGAAGGAAGGAAGGAAGGAAGGAAGGAAGGAAGGAAGGAAGGAAGGAAGGAAGGAAGGAAGGAAGGAAGGAAGGAAGGAAGGAAGGAAGGAAGGAAGGAAGGAAGGAAGGAAGGAAAGAAAATCAATCTGTGCCCTCAAGGAGCTTATATTATAATAGAGGTGACAACATGTCAATAAATAGGAATATGGAAGTTTAGATGGGAAATAATTTCAACTGGGAAGGAAGAAGAAAACTATCTTTTCCATATGAGATACTGACAAAAATTCATTTGGAGAAAACCATTCACCATAGTCAACTGTATGGCAGATATATTATATTTACTTAGTAAATGTAAAGCACTTGGAAGTGGATATTTGTCACTAAGAAACACCAGTGATTTCATTGACCTCAGAAAACATATTGAGCCACACTGGGCTTTAAAATTCATGGCTTCTGATTTTCAGAATGAATTTTGAAGTATATCAGACTCAAATTATGATTACTGTAGGTCAGCTATGACATATCTAGTTCTGAACATAACTCCAAGACATCAGAGTTTAAGGAATCCTATTATATGACAAAGGCAAATTTTTTAAAAAGTACTCATAAAGCAGTTGGTTCTATACTAGGTTTTATGCTAGTTCCAGGCACAATTATGAACAACCCAGTATCTGAGAATCAAATATTGATTTGGGCCTTTTAAGTTTTAATATAATCCCCTAACTTATGACAAAGAATACTCTCCACCCCCAGAGAAAGAACTGTTTGAGTCAGAATGCAGATGAAAGTAAATGATTTTTCACTTGTTTATTTTGGCTTAGATTTTATAAGATTGCTCACTTATGAAAAATGAACAATATGGAAATATGTTTTATATGATAATATATATGTAATCCAGATCGAATTGCCTGCCAGGGGATGGGAAACGAGGGAGAGAAATAAGTTCAATCACATAACTTCAAAAACTTTTGTGGAAATTTGTTTATTACATTTAACTGGTAAATAAAAATAAAATCTAATAAAAAATAATTCCTTAACACACAGCTATACCTAATTTAGCCAAACTATGGTCCACACTCAGACTATGGTCACAAAAGGAACAAGTACAGAAGTCAAAGAGAGAGGTTTACAGAAGAAAGCACCAGATCTGAAATGAGAATCCCTTGGTTTGAGTCCCAGCTTTGCTACTAACTAGCTATATACCTGAACAAATCATTTAGCTTCCTCAGGCTTCAGATGTCTGACCTTTAAAATTATTAGATTAGTTGGTCTCAGCAGTTCTAACAATCTATGAAATTGTGAACTGAGTCTAAGGACAAAATTATTCCTATCAGAAGCTCAACTGAGGTCAAAGCTAAGAGCTCCCAGAGGCTAGGTAACTAAGGAAGGAGGAGTAAGTTGGGTCCAAGAGCTGGCAGGACAAAGAGAGGGAATGGTCTTTGTGGAATAAAATCAGGGAAATAGCAGAGGGGAAAGAACCTTGAAGCATCAGCAACTGGAAGGAATTATTTATCCATTCCCTTTCTTAGTTCAGCTGTGTGATATTGAAGCTATATTCTCTGGCACAATATCTCTCCCTAACATGCCTCTAGTTCAAGACTGTGGTACGGGGTGTTCATGAGTTTTACAGCACAAAAATTGTGAATTGGTTCCCAAATTCTTCTCTTGGATAATAGCCCCTCCTGGTCTGCTAGGAAGAAGAGGAGGCTCATTGCAGGGGTGCCTGGGCAGCTAATAAAAGGAGTTCATTTATCCTAACATAATCCAGACCATTTATAGCACACTGAAGGTACCATTCAAGAGCTACAATTCAGTTTTGTTACTGCAGTTGAGCCTTCTCTAAGCCTGCCTTAATGTGAAGTGGATAAGGATTGTTGGCTATTTAAATTCACAGATAATCCAAGAATGCCATTGACTATAATCTCAACAATCTCCTTTGCTAAATTTCTTTTCCCAAGATGTTAGCTAATAGCCAGTCTGGTTTATTCCTTTTCTCCCTATCCACAATTTGATGGAAGTTCTAACAAGATGTAAAATAACCAAAAGGTTAGCAGTGGAAAAAAGGACCATGGGCTTCCATAATCTACAAATTGAATAATTGAAAGTTGGCTATAATCCTTGACAACTTGTTCAAGTGAGTATCATCCCAAAGAATTAACCACAGAAAAAGTTTCTATTGATGTAGCCCTGATACCCTTCCCATAAGCAAAGAAACAGAATAATGCTATTATTTATGATTCAAGGTTTGGTTTAGTGAAAAAGAAATATTGACCAACCTATAGGAACAGACTGGTAAATCTCCTTTTCTGTTGTTTCCACAGCTCAGTAGCTTCCTCACACCACTGGACATCATGCTTGGTCTTCTGTCAGCTGTAACCCATGATTTAGACCACCCAGGGGTGAACCAACTTTTTTTGATCAAGACTAATCACCATCTTTGCAGCTTATATCAGGTGAGAAAACTTAGAAACTCAATTTATTTGTCTAGATAAGGTATAGGAGAATACAGTGAGGCAAACTGCTCTTGGCCTCTTACTCAACATTGGCTCTCTCTTTTCCTAAAACATCTGTATTTCTGGCTCACCCTCAGTGAAATGGATCAAATCAGTAAAGTCCAGGTCAAGAAAAATGGCCCTACTCAGGATCAGTTATCATACTTGAACACTTCTAGCACCTGTAATCTTGTCCCTGTTTGTTTCCCTTCCACTGACAGAGATCAAAAATCCCTTTATAATTCAGTAGATGCTCTGCCCCAATTGCTATAACTAAAAAAAAAATTGCCTCACTGAAGCTGTCCTGATGACAAACCTCTCTAAACTCAGAACACAGATTCTTGGACAGTAGACTTACAACTCATCATGGTACCCATACTTGAAGATTTCTCTGCTTATGCTTCATTGGCAAACCCATCATGTCATGTCAAATTGAGGCATCAGAGAAATATTTTAGTATACGGCTTCTAGGTTAAAACAACAACAACAACAAAAACAACATTGCCTGACAGGATCATTCCAGGAATTCTGATTTGTTTTGAGAGGACATGGATTAAACCTGCTTTAAACCAGATTATCAGATCATTTACTCTGCACTAGATGGGTTTAGGAATAGGTTCCTAAAAATGTCTTGAAATCTATATTATCAGCAATGGCCCTTGATCAGATCACTTCTTTCTTTTTTTTTTTTAACTCTTTAACTTCCATCTTAGAATCAATTGGTTCCAAGCCAGAAGAGCAGTAAGGGCCAGGCAGTGGAGATTAAGTGATTTACCCAGGATCACACAGCTAAGAAATCTGTCTAAGGTCAGATTTGAACCCAGGACCTCCTGTCTCTAGGCCTGATTCTCTATCCACTGAGCTACCCAGCTGCCTCCACACTCACCTCTTTCTAGGGTTGCTCTATGCTCCATAGGACTGTCTCTGAACTTAGTCTGAAAAAGCTATTAAGAACAAAGAGAAGATGTCTATTCTTTTCAATCAATCAATCAGTAAGTAAGCATTTATTAAATATCTACTATGTATTGGACACTGTACTATGTGCTAGACATACCAGGCCAAAAGTCAACCAGCCTCTGCCTTAAAGAAGTTTGTACTTTGTCAACCGAAAAAACATGTATACAAATAGGTATTTAGTAACTATACAGATAAGATATAGCTACAAAAGGCTTAAAAATGCACTGAGTCTTTAGAGACACCAAAAAGGAAGAGGCATCAACTGCTGGTAGGATTAGGAAAAGCTTCATGTCAACATTGTGCTCAAATTGAGTTTTAAAGGGTACAAGAGATTCTAAGAGGCAGAGATAAGGAGAACGAGGGGGAGCACATGGTAGGGATAAAGGATGCCCACAAAAAGATGCAGGAATATGCTATGGAGCACCATGCATGAGGACTAGATTCGATTGTGCCATAGAAGTGCATGAAAGAGAATGATGTACAATATGGCTGAAAATATAAGTTGTGGCAGGTGAAGGGAAGAGACAGAGAAGTTTATATCTGCTGCTAGAAGTAATAAAGAGCCGCTGAAGTTGCAGAAAAATATAGTACATTCTTTTCTGTGTTTGTCACAATAAAATTGTTACAGGGTAGAAAAAACTGAACAAAATGATCAAAGTGGTAATAATTGGTCTAAAGATCTCTTATTGTAAGTTTAAATAATATTTATTATAGTATATTATTGTATTACAATATTAAATTTATAAAACTATTTTATTATAATAAACATTATAGCTTAAATATATAATCTTGCATCAGAAACGATAGCATAGCAAATGAACTCCATCAGATTCTTTATATTCTTTATTCTTTGAATACAATCACAATACAGAGGTCACAAAAGCAATAAGTATAAAAGTCACAGAGAAGTATAATGGAGAGAGAGAGTGAAAAAACACTAAATATACTATGACAAATACAATAAAAAGTACAATAGAAAAGAATATTTGTTTCTCTTTGATAACATGGCTACATTTGAGAGAGTCAGTGATCTAGGATTAAGACTATTGCTATTCAAAAGAAATCTAGTGCTGAAAGAGCTTCTCAAGAATCCTTTATAAATGGCTGCCATTATCTAAGATGCTGTTGTTTGAAGAATCCAGTTGGAAGCCACATTTGTTTGCTGTTAAAAGGAAGAAATTTCACCTGATGTATCAAAGAGAACCTCCAACAATCAATTCTTTAAAAAAAAAAAAACCTTACCTCCCATCTTAGAATCAATACTGTGTATTGATTCTAAGAAGAGAGGAGTGGTAAAGGGCTAGGCAATAGGGATTAAGTGACTTGCCCAGGGTCACACAGCTAGAAAGTGTCTGAGGTCAGATTTGAACCTAGGACCCCCCATTTTTAGGCCTGGCTCTCAATCCACTGAGCCATCCAGCTGTCCTTCAATTAAGTATTAAGGCTCTCCCATATGCCAGTCAGTGTAGGGGGACACAAGGTTTACAAATAAATATGAGCAATGGTTCCTGTAAGTTCATGCATTCCATTGATATGCTTGGTTTTCAATCTGCAAATCCAAGAGCTAGACTAAAGGGCTTTGTGGATCAGAATTGTACTTGAGCCTCCAAAGAAGCAAATCATGGCATATTTCTTAGATTAGACCTGGAAGGAACCGTAGAAAACTCTTATTTCTCTGGCAGTATTTTTGTCCCAGGTAGATTGAGGGCTATAGAGAAAGGGATATTAGAAAACTAATAATTGGACTTAATAATGAACATTATATATATATATATATTATCAATGCTTTATTGTGGCATGATGCTAACTCTGATTCTTGCAGGTTATGTCAGTGAAATACAAGCCCTAGCAAATCCTATGCACATGGAAAGTCTTTTTTGATAGGAAGCAGTAAAAAACCACATAGTTGTTGCCCAAAAACCAGCTTGGCTAAGTTACCTGACATTTATATAGTATGTGCCAGCTATTCTGCTAAGCACTTTACAATTACTTTCTTATTTGATCCTCACAACTGTGAGAGGTGGGTCTTATTATCATCCCCATTTTACAGAAGAGGAAACTAAGGCAAATAGAGGTCAATTGACTTGCCCAGGGTTACATAGCTATTTATTGTCTGAGGGCAGATTTGAACTCGAGTTCTCCTGACTATAGCTCCAGCATTCTATCCACTACTAGATGCAGAGAGGCTCATTGCCACCAGACTGGTTGCGAGGCAATTAATCGATGATAGTAGAAAAAGATGAAAGAAAAAAGGATAAGAAATCGTTTTTCACTGAAGAAAGCATAGGAATTTGAGTAGAGCTATATTTACTTGAAAAAGGCAAAAATCTTCTCTAAAAGTCCACAATGTACTCAGGTTAGGTAGTATCCTTTATATCTTGAGACTGTATCATACATCAAGCAAATGTTTATCTAGAATATTAATATTCTAGACATACTTTCCACTATCACAGCTTTTGGATTCATACTACCATGAAATCCTGCAACAATAGCTTCTCAGATATGAAGATTAAATGAACTAACATGTAAAGAGCTTTGCAAACCATAATAATGACTAAATAAATGCTAGCTATTGTTACTGTTAATATTCTATTCACTAATTCTTGGCCCATTGCATAAAACTCTGAGCTCTGGATATTTAAAATGCCCCTTAATTAATTTTAATCAATTAACCTCTCAATGTTTTAATTGTCTAATTAGTAAATTTCCAGATTATAGAATAGTTTATGAGCAAGGCTAGATTCAATTTCTAATTTCCCATAATCAAATAAATCCACAGCAACTTTACTTAGCTACATGATAGCTAAAAAGATATAACATTCTCTGGTTAAGAAAGGGAACCAGAAGAAAGAAATCAGATAGAGATCACAGAGTAGAGAAATGAAATAATTGAGTATCCAGTGCTAATCAACAAATTCATTTTAGAAGAGAGAATAAGTCTTATTTCAAGCCAAACGGAAAGCTTCTTAGCTTCTTTTAACAAACAGATTCATACCCTAAAATCTTGAGGTTCACATTCTTTGGAAAACCAAAGTACTCAGTCTCTTTATGAAAGAGAAAGTTATAAGAATTCAACTTTTACAAGTCAATAAACATAATTTCTACAATGCGATCATCAGAGAACATGAACCCTGAAGGTTGGCAGTAGTCTTTCTGATGCTAGTTGCTCACAGGTCCCACCAGAATGCTCAAGATTATCATCAGAGAATCATTTTAGAAAGAAGTATTACTAAGAGAGTACAATAGGAACAGGTGGTATAAAATATCCCTCCAAAAGTATGTGGCACACTCTCCCTCAAGTAGATGGAGTCCATGAGGAAATGGGCTCAAGCTTAGAAAATACACATGACAAAAAGATTCCCCAGCTCCTGAAGTCCCATTGCTTGAGTTTTCAAAACATCCTTTTTAGTTATGGGTGTAGTTGTCTGTTAGCAACCATTTCCCTTAAATGTTCCAAATGTTCCACTAGAAGGATGCTAGTGGCAAGATGGGAAGTCCTCAGGACTTCCAAAGGAATTTTCAAGAAACCCTTCTCTGGCTAAGATGGAAGTAAAAGCACATCCCTCCCTACCCCCTAAGTGTTTCTTCTTATAGGTGGTTCTTTCTCTGATATTTTACATCTGACCTTTAGGGCATGACCAAGTTTCCTCATCCAATCTGAACACTATTTCTGAATGATGTCACTTCCATTCATCTAGTACCTCATCAGAGACAGTTACATTGATCAAAGCCTGTTCACCCTTTGTTAGAATACTTATGATTGATTTAAGTCAAAGTGTGTTCCCACCTATTTAACTAAGGTACCTAGGCATAGCATTTTATCACTCATTTTAGGTAAAATGAGGTAATTAGATTGACTTAACAAATTGCCACTTTTTACATTACATTTTACATGTGCATTACACAATGACAATTTATAGAGTTTTAATGTTTGCAAAGCACTGCACATATAGTGTTTTACTTGAACGTGGCTCTCTATAACCCTGTCAAATAACTACTACTACTGTTGTTATTATTATCTCCATTTTACAGAGGAGAAGGTAGTTTCTGTTCCAATTGACCCACAATAGTTTTTGCTACTGAAAAGATTCTTTTCAGTGAGCCATAGACATAGTCCAAAAGTTTGATGCTGGTTTAATTGTCTAAAAGGCATTTTTTTTTAGATCATAATATGAAAGCCCTATAATGGAAAGAGTTCCAATAACGTGCCAATTAGCTCTTGTTTCTCCCACAATACTTCTCCAAAAATCCTCACTCTCTACATGTGGAACTGACATGTGTAATTCTAGATAAATTTTAAGGCCTAGAAACAAACAAACAAACAAACAAACAAGCAAAAGCTAAGAAGGAATGTACACAGACTATGAATTCCACAAAGAGCTTTGTAAAAGGAAAAAGAAAATAAATGTTATGTTAGGGTCAATAAAAATGTGGATTTTTATCATAGATTCCCCTCATTTTTTAAAAATACTAAAAGGAAAGAGGTTTTGACTTAATCAATTAATGATGTGCTTAGCAAGAAAATCTATTATTTTGTATAGGAAAAAAAGATTCACTTAAAGAGAAAAACAGGCATATTAAATCAAATGTCATTATATAATCACTATGAACAAAATGTGGGCTTTTAGCATACAAGAACATTGGTTAAGGGAATATTTGAGGCATTATGTGTGCATTTTGGAGGTTCCTGTCAAAGTAGAAAGGATGCCAGGAACCATGTGGGTTTCTGAACACCCTGAGCGTGACTTCACTCTATAACAGACTTATGAGGAATGCATCCAAATAGAAGAGGGCTTCCTCTCTTTCCTTTTCATATCTTGGCTCTTTTGGTCAGACAGATAAGAGTTTCCCAGCACAATGTCCTGTCTATTCTTCTGTCCTGAAATAGAGGAAGGACCAGGCCATATGAGAGAAGGCTGGGTCACAGTGATGTTTCAATTGTTTGTAACCAAGGGTTTGGGTTCTCCAACTAAACAGATTCTGCAGTTCTTAGCATTTGAGATTAGAAACTAAATGGGGTAAAATGTCAAGACAGAAGTCACACATTGGAATAGATAAAAAATATACAGTATCAAAGAAAGCTGCCTCCTAAAATCTGATGATGGGGTCAGCAACAGGGCAGGAAAAGTTTGACATCCTAGAGTACTTCAAAGCATCCATTGATTTATGGTCTCATCTATTGGGGTATTTTGCTTTCATTGGTGAGTATAACCCATACTTGTCCTATGTAATTCTTGCCTACATTTTTCCTCAGGGCCCCCACCTAACAACCTAGAGATCTTCTCCTAAGTCTTTTTACATTTCATAAATTCAGGAGAGTTCTAGATTTCCCGTCCTCCAAATATACCCTGTATTATTTCAATGTGCCTTTGCTCAGACTATGCCGTACACCTGAAGTACCCCATCTCCCCCCTGCACCAATTAAATTCCTAGCCATCCTTTAAAATCCAAATTGAACATTACTTCCACTAGGAACTTTTCCTTGATCCTCCTTTAACCTCCAGTCTCACATGCCACCTTGTTTTGTACCTCTTTAAGGAACTTACCAAGTGACATTATGAATTATAGCCATATTTATGAATGTATCATAGTTATGCCTCAACTCTAGACCATTGGAAATATTCTCCCCCTACCTTGCAGCCCAGAAACTCCATTTAAGCATGGTGTCCAGCCCTGCTGTATCTCATTCTTCTCCAGGCTGCACTTCAGATATCCTCTGCCATGCCCCTCTGTACCTCCTGACAAGTTTCCTTTATGTATGATCTTCCCTCATTAAAATGCAAACTCTTTGAGGACAGGGACTGTTTTTCCACTTGTATTTGTAAAATACAAATAGACAAGGAAAAATTATTTGCTTAAATTTGTGCCAACAGAGTAAATATTTCATAAATGCTCATTTGTCCAATGATCACGTTCATGATAAATTTGGTGTCCTTCCAGTGTTTATTATAGCATTTTGGACACAGTAGACAATTGCTAATTATCTTTTGAGTGAATTAATATTGGGTTTTTGAATTATTAAAGAAATCCAACCTGGTTTAGCTCAAAATCAAGTATTATATTTGGTACAAACTAGCTACATGTTAATTCATTAAAAAGAAGCCTATTTAAAGGAATTTTTTTTTTAAAGATCTGTGATTTCATTACTTTGGACACTTTTACCAAATGAGAGATTTAATTCTTTCTACACCTTAATAGATGATCTCTATGAATTACTGTAACAACAACAACAAAAACCCTTTAGAGCCACACTTTTAGTGATGAGCCTCTGAGAACTTCGAATGGTCCTCAGATGACAATGTTTATTTCTGGGCTTATCCTTCAGAGCCTTTCTAGACAAATAGAACTTGTCAGAGTTTGCACTCTACTAGCATTGCCTTCAAAAGCCAAAGATTCATAGGCTGTTATGTTAGATAGCATATTAGATAACATGATGGACTTGGGGTCAGGAATGACCTCAGTTCAAATCCTGCCTCAGATAATCAGTGGCTCCATAACCCTGGGCAATTCACAATGTCTCTTACCTTCAGTGGAACCAGGATAATTATAGCACCTATGTCATACCATTGTTGTAAGAATCAAATGTGTGTATATATATATATATATATATATGTACATATATAATATTTTTAACTAAGGATCACTCCCATGCCACAATAAATATGGTTTCAGAAGCAGTTAGATTTTTTTGTAAAAAAAGGAATCATTTTTATAAAATATAACATATATATTGTTTCCTATGTTATTTCAAAGACCTTTAAAGTATTTTTTTGAACTAGCCATCACAACCACATTGATTTCAATTAGTGTTGTTAACCTGATTGCATACTCAAAGACTCTGAGCCAGGCAGATAAAATAATATCCCACAGGCTTATCAGGATTGACACTCAGATCCACAGCCCTTCTACTTATTGGAACTGAATATATTTCAAAAAATGTTATCCTTCTGTAAAAATGGGTGCTTCATCTTAACCGTGTGTGTGTGCATGCACACGCACACACACACACACACCATGAATCCCACTGGCAGTCTAGTAAAATTTGAGGTCCTTTTCTCAGAATAATATTTTTAAATGCATAAAATGAAATCCACTAGATTACAAAGGAAACTAATCATGTTGAAATTCAGTCCAAAAATTCAGCAACTCCAAGTGAAGGACCCTGTTCAAGGAGGAAGGATTGATAATTTATAAAATCTGTTTATTTTTCACTCTCAGACAGTCTCTGACCCTTAGCCTCCCAGGGGTTATGCCAAACAGTGAGTCTAGGTTGAAAGGGAACAGTTTTATTCTTAGTGCTTCAATTAGCTTCTTTGGAAGATGCAGGAAAATAAGAGAAAACAATGTCATCAGGTGAAGAGCAGCCATGCAAATGTTGGTTTCTTTAGAGATCAAAGTCTTATTCTCAGCAATCAAAAACAACATATCTCTTCGAGTTTGTTTTGTTTAGTTTTAAGGCTCGAGAGCCCAGCTAAGGGATAGACAAGGTTTCAGGAATCCCAGCTTACTTGGAAGGACCTCAGCAGGGCAGGGCAAGGCAAGGCAGGGCAGGGCAGGGCAGGGCAGGCTTCATTAGCTAAAGCAGTTTTTGCTTCTACTTTTCCTGGGCAATTAAAACTGAAAGCCCAGAATGTTTCCCTGTTGTTTTCCCTCCTATGTCACTATATATTTAAAAGTTGTAATTAACTCTGATTCCAGTTGTGCTCCATGACTCAATTATCTGCATCAGGCTTGCTGTTATTTTAATCAGAAGACAACATCCAATAAATAGAACATCATTTAAAGCTTCATTGCTTGATAAATTCCTGCTGAACCGTTGTCACTTTTCTCTCCCTCTCTTGTTCCTTTTTCTTTCCTCTCTTCTTCCTCTCCTGCCTTTCTCTGCCTGTTTGGGTCTCTCTCTGCCCTTCTCTCTCCCACCCAACCCCCACCTCCTGCCTCTCTCTACATCCTCCAATAAAGACAGATATAACTTTAAAACATGGAAGTGTGGCATTTTATTAAATGTCAGAAGCAAAATAGCTATTTTGCTCCTGCAATCAGTAATACTTAAAGATTTGCAGGAACTAAAAGTCAATTAAGGGTTTTACCATTTAATTTTGTAAACGGTTCCCTTCCCCAAGTTAAATGTGTATTGGTTCTGCAGCCCTGAAAGGCATGCATTCACCTTTTAACTTAAATATGACCAATATTCTTTATGTTGCAAGTGTAAAGGTTAAGAAATGTTCGACTAGGTTGCCATGGGAAACTGAAATGTTCTCTAGTGATTTTTTAAAAACCCTTACCTTCTTGCTTAGAGTCAATACTACCTATTGGTTCTAAGGCAGACCAGTAATGAGGGCTATACAATGGAGGTCAATTCATTTGCTCAAGGTCACACAGTTAGAAAGTATCTGATGGTAGATTTGAACCCAGGACCTCCCATCTCTGGGCCTGACACTCTCCATTGAACCCCCTCTTTCAGTGATTTTTTTTCAAAGAAAAGGGTAGACATATTTTTTCTGGTGTAACTTTTTAGGGATATATGACTTTATTTACTTTTTTTTAATTAGATCATTTTTCTTGTCCGTTATTGGGCTTACTCTTTTTATTCTCTATTATCATTTCTCCTATATAAACTTTCTTTTTTTTTTTTTTCAAAAGAATCCTTATTGCTATTGACCCCTTAGCCACAGTGAAAGCTGATGGATTTTTTAAAATAAATGAAGCAATTAAAAAATACTCAGGATATGAGGTAATGCTAAAGAGTTAATAAGAATTAAATAATAAGAATTTATTAATTAATAAATTAAATTACCAATTTACCAAATTGGTAAATAATGGTGAAAGCCCAACTGAAACTAGGATGGCCTAAGTTTATGATGGTTACAGGCAGTACAGTTTGCTATTTTTCTCTAGCAGTATTCCGAAGATGAGCCTTGAATAAAAAGGTATAAAGTAGATTATGAGAGGAACCCAGAGTTGGAGCTCTGTAGAGCAAACCTGGCAAATCACTGATTTTAGGGTCCTAGAAAAGACATTATTAAAATGGGATCAAGAGACTAATAATGGTCAATCACTCCATCCACAAGCATCTGTTAAATATTTTCTTTGTTCTAAGCGCTGTGCTAGGTACTGATGATCTAAATAGAACAAATGAAACAACCCCTTCTTTTATTCTTATTACATTCTAATAGAAGAGACAAGTATATATATATATATATATATATGAATATATTTATAATAATAAACATAAAAAGTTAAAAATAATAATATAGAAAGAAATACAAATAAATGCCAAAAAAAGAGAGGCTAAAAGGGGCGCAATGAACTGGAAGGATAGAGAGAAGGCAAAAGTCTAGATGCCATGATAGGAGCAAGAAGCATGTTCCAGAGGGATTAAGGGAAGAAGTTGGAGGATAAAGAGTTCAGAGAAGGAAACCTAAGAAGTCTAGATCTGGATACTTGGAAGAGTTCTGAGTGATGGTAATGTCTGAGGCTGGGCCAAGCAAGGTGAAGCTGAATGGAGGTAGAGGTAAAGGGAACTGAAAGAGGGGAATTAAGAGTTTTGGGGCTAGCAGGGAAGCTCAGTCTGTGTTGAAATTCCTGAGGAAAAGTGCAGAGGATGGAGTGAAAAGGAAATTATTAGTTGGATAAGGAAGTCAACAAGGAGAATGGAATTGTATCCTGGAGACAAAGAGATATAGAGAACTTGATCAAAATGGATAGAGTAGAGGTCAAGAATATTAGCCTTATTACTGTCCCCATGCTAATTTAGCATTTCTGATGTAAGGCTGGCAAAAATAAGCTTAATAGAAGAAGCGCTAAATGGGCAATCTTGATTGCAATTCTTTCCCCAAAAGGAGTGGCACCCTAAATTTAGATTTACTCACTTGCCTTTCTTTGTATATCCAGCAGTTAACCCAGTTTCTGGAACATAGTAAGCACATAATGCAATATCAAGTCCAGTTATTGTTTAGGTGTTTATATTTAAGTCTCTTGCCCTGTTTATAGGCCATCCCCAACTTACAAACAAGCTGTATTCAGTTTTGTAACAGTACATTTTTTCGAAGTTAGAAATGCTAACTCCCCAGGCTAACTCTCATATCATAGCTTTAAAAGGAAAAAATAAAAAATAAACAGGACTACTAATTAGTGAGACTAGACTTGGAATTCTGGGAATGAAGCAACTAAAGGAATATTTCTCATTTCCTAGGTCTCACCAGTGTGTAAAAAACCCTTACTGCTATCCCCCAGACAGCATTGGCTACTGTTTCATCTATATGGAAAATTCATAGATTATATGGGAAATTCACAAGATGAGGAGTCCCCATATTTGTAATTACTTCTCCCAAATGCTGAATGTTTCCATTTTTGTGATATGTAGTCTTTGGGGTTTATTTTCTGTCCTATCCAACCCATTCTAGTCCCATCAATTTTCCTGGTGTTCACCTACAAATTAAGTTTCCCTTATAAATTTCACAAATGCCTTTGTTCATTCCCTCCTTTCAAATATTATTAATGAAGATGTTAAATGAGGCTGACATTATAATAATGCTTGAGGCAACTCTCCAGATATTTTCCCTCTGTTCAAGAGGGGCATTGCGTCATATATTATTAACTCATGTTGCAATCTGTGGCCCCTTTAAAAGCTCATGTGATGACACTCATAGCTATGCCAATATGAATTAGTTTCATAAGTAAAACCTCATGAGCTGCTGAATTAAATGTCATATCAAGATATGGCAGCCATTACATTAAACTGATCTTTACTCTCATAGTCTAGCATGGTTTTATTTTTCTTTTGCTGTATTGGCATTATGTCCATAACATGATAATAACTTAGTGGAAGTAAGGAGCAAAATCTCATCCCAGATGATCAGGGCCAATTTATAGATAATTCTGAGTAATGGTTCCTTGAAAATAGAATAATAGATACCCTTAGAGGTCAGGTGAGATATTAAGGGTTTTTCTATGTATTTAAAACCTGAAGAAATAAATGACTAAAGTGCTTCAAAATATTTATGCTAACATCTATGTGGGTAGTCCTTCAACCTCTGCCCTTTGTCATCTAATCCTGCCCTTAGAAGACTTAGTGATCACTTGTCCTGGTCAGCCTTCTGATGATGAGCTTTTCCAGGCTTATCTAGGCTGGTCTTCAAACAATAAACATCATTAGATTATAAGCTCCTTGAAGGAAAGGTTGCCTTTAGCTTCTTTTTGTATCCCCAGCTTTAGCTTAGTACCTGGCACATAGTAGGCACTTAATAAGTGTTTATTGATTGATTGATTGATTGATTAATGTACACCTTATCCAACACTCGGTCTTTTCAGGTTGGCAGGAATGGCTAGACTATATATTTCCTGGCATAGCCTTGGAGAACCCAAGACCACTGCCATGTCATAATGAGGCATTGAAGTAGCACTTGAGTAGAGGTCCATGTTACTAATGGTGCTAAAGTTTTTAATAAAAAGAACTGCCACTTACGAAGCCATTTCTTTTTTTTTTTTATCAGACCTGTAACGTCATCATTGTAGGGAGTTCCCAGATGAAGAAATTCTCTCCACCAGTGCAGATTGGCAGCTACCCTGAATTTAGAACCTTTGAGAGTTGCTTGGGACACTGAGAGGTTAAAGGATTTGCCCAGTCTCATAGCCAATACATATCAGAGGTAGAACTTGTACCCAAGTCTTCCTAATTCCTAGAACAGCTCTCTATCCACCATGATACACTGCCTCTCATTAGAGAGATTCATTAGAAATCCAAGCAGGAAAAACTCTACTCTCAAAGTGTAAATATGGTGTTAAGATCAAACAAACTTTCCTTCCATCAATCAATAATATGTATTGATTGTGTATTGTATCTAAGGCAGAAAGAGTGGTGAGGGCTACATGACTGGGGTTAAGTGACTCACTCAGGGTGACAGAGCTAGGAAGTACATAAATACAAAAACCAAAGTCCTGAGATTTACTGGAAAAGGCAAGAGAGGAATGAATATCTGAAATTGTACTTAAAGCAAACAACTATTGACTTCACACTAGTAAACAGAGTTAAATTCCTGGTTAGGATTTAAAGCTGGAATTTTATAGATAAGGAAACTGAGACCTTGTGATAAAGGATGGAAAGGACTGCAATCCTTTCCATCCTTTTTCACAACCTAGAGGGACTGAATGACTAGTTTAATAAAATGAGAATAAGTAACTGAGTCAGGATTAAACTGAGGACCTCTGACTTAGTCTCATTGTTTTTTCTGTTACCCCTCCTAGTGTTTAGATTTGGATGTTGTGGACTCTCACTGGTCCCTCAGGGCCAATGCAGGGCTCACTATTTTGGGCTATGCTAGTCAATACAATTCAACACACATTTATTAAGTGATAACAGTGTAAAAGTCAATCAGTCAAAAAATATCTATTAAATGCCTATTGTGATCCAAGGGCTTGTACTAAAAACATACAAAGGAAGGAAAATGACAGTTCCCACTCTCAAGGAGCTCACTGTACAATTTGTGGGTGTAGGGGACAATAACACAGGAACAATAAATATAAACAAGGCAGATACAGGATGAATTGAAGACTAAAAGACAGAGGTGTCAGGCTGTTTATCCATCTTTGTGATTTTAATTATTTTTTTTTAATCATGCTTCTGTGATACAGCAGAAAGAGTACTGGGATTTGCATTCAGAGAACCCAAGTTCAAATACTGTGTCTACTGCTGCCACCTGTGTGGCCTTGAGTCACTTTATGTGGGCCTCAGTTTCCCCATATAAAATGAGTTTGGACCAAGATCCTCCTAAGTTCTAAATTGATGATTGGGTAATCTATAAGATTCTATGTGTCATGCAGAGGGATAATGGGCTGTTCCTTCAGCAAATAGCCATAATTGTTTCCCTATTTTCCTTTGTGGTCAAGAGAGAGAACATATGGATTTGGCAGATGAAGATAGAAACTAATCCTGGATGGGAATATAGCCACTAAGGCAGTGTCTCAGAGAAAAGTCCTTGTATGGTTTCAGAGGGGTTTTGTGATTGGGGGAGGAGAAAGTTTGCCCTATTACTCTGTGTTCAGTCTAAGAGATTGGTATCTGTCCTCTCCCTCATCCTGGCTCTTATTTTCTTCCTCCCTAGAATATTTCTGTACTAGAGAATCACCACTGGCGATCTGCAGTTTGCTTGCTCCGAGAGTCAAGGCTCTTTGCACATTTGCCAAAGGAAATGACGTAAGTGCCATTGAGATGAAAAATACTAGTGCATACAAGTCAGAACTCAATCACTCACTCACTCCAGAGATAGTCAAAGATCCCATGAGATCTGGCAGCCATTGAGTCAATTGGTCAGTCTTGCCCAAATTTCAGTAGCAGTCTGAGGGAGATATAGTGCTATCAGATCCACCAACCCAGAAGCCAGGAAGTTTCTCTGAAGAGTTATATGACCCATGGCCTGCAGGTAGAAAAAGTTTATAATAATATATAGCTTTCTGCTTTATTGCCCTCCACAATACCCCAAATCCTGGGCTTTATGTTAGCAAAATGGTTCTCCCCACACATCTTATATAATAAATGTTTATTATAGAGGAGGCATTCTCAAGCTCCAGGCAATGTGTTTTAAGACTAAAGACCAATAAATGGTTATAATCTTGAAATTTTAAGTGAAGTATAAGATGAGATTATATATTTTTGTTATGGCTAATCTTTGTAGGAATAAGAATTCAAAAGTCTGTTAAAGTTTAACTTTTACAAATGGATTGTACTGGCCCCAGTAAAAAAAACAACAACTTTGTTTAAACTTTGTACATAGGACATTGTAAATAGAGTTAATAAACATTTATTAAGAATTTACTATATACCAGATGGGCAGCTAGTTGGTACAGTAGATAGAGCTCCAAGCCCAGAGTCAGGAAGACAAGAGTTCAAATATTGCCTTGATACTTACTAGCAGGGACAAGTCATTTAACCCTGTCTGCCTCAGTTTCCCCATCTGTAAAATGAACTGGAGAAGAAAATGGCAACCCACTCCAGTATCTTTGCCAAGAAAACTCCAAGTGTGAGCTATGATGAGCAAGCTCATTTTTTAAAATTGGAAAGAACTATGCAGAATAATGAACAGTGAAATGAGTAGAACCAAGAAAACATCGTACACAGCTACAGAATTAATAGTGGAAGAGAAAATTGCGACTGTTACCTCCAGAGAATGAACTGAAAGATAGAAACAGGAAGAATGTGTATGAACATGTCTGACTCCTGGATGATACCTTCTGTGATGCAGGAAGGGGGGGGGGGCGCGCTGGGACATTTGTGGATAAATTCTATTAATAAATTTAAAAACAAAACTCCCACTGGAGTCCCAAAGAGTCAGACCAAAGAGTCAAACACAACTGAAATGACTGAACAAATGTGCCAGGCACCGTACTGAGCTCTAAAGGCAGAGAAAGGCAAAAGATAGTCCTTGCCCTCAATGAGGAAATAACATATTAAAAATAAGATAAAGAGATGCCCATTATCACCTCTACTATTTGACATTGTACTAGAAACACTAGCAGTAACAATTAGAGAAGATAAAGGAATTGAAGGCATCAAAATAGGCAAGGAGGAGACCAAGTTATCACTCTTTGCAGATGACATGATGGTCTACTTAAAGAATCCTAGAGATTCAACCAAAAAGCTAATTGAAATAATCAACAACTTTAGCAAAGTTGCAGGATACAAAATAAACCCACATAAATCATCAGCTTTTCTATATCTCTCCAACACAGCTCAGCAGCAAGAACTAGAAAGAGAAATCCCATTCAAAATCACCTTAGACAAAATAAAATACCTAGGAATCTACCTCCCAAGACAAACACAGGAACTATATGAACACAACTACAAAACACTCGCCACACAACTAAAACTAGACTTGAACAAATGGAAAAACATTAACTGCTCATGGATAGGACGAGCCAATATAATAAAAATGACCATCCTACCCAAACTTATTTATCTATTTAGTGCCATACCCATTGAACTACCAAAATACTTCTTCACTGATTTAGAAAAAACCATAACAAAGTTCATTTGGAAGAACAAAAGATCAAGGATATCCAGGGAAATAATGAAAAAAAAACACATATGATGGGGGCCTTGCAGTCCCTGACCTAAAACTATATTACAAAGCAGCAGTCATCAAAACAATTTGGTACTGGCTAAGAAACAGAAAGGAAGTCAGTGGAATAGACTGGGGGAAAGCGACCTCAGCAAGACAGTATACGATAAACCCAAAGATCCCAGCTTTTGGGACAAAAATCCACTATTCGATAAAAACTGTTGGGAAAATTGGAAGACAGTGTGGGAAAGACTAGGAATAGATCAACACCTCACACCCTACACCAAGATAAATTCAAAATGGGTGAGTGACTTAAACATAAAGAAGGAAACCATAAGTAAATTGGGTAAACACAGAATAGTATACATGTCAGACCTTTGGGAGGGGAAAGGCTTTAAAACCAAGCAAGATATAGAAAGAATCACAAAATGTAAAATAAATAATTTTGACTACATCAAACTAAAAAGCTTTTGTACAAACAAAACCAATGTAACTAAAATCAGAAGGGAAACAACAAATTGGGAAAAAATCTTCATAGAAACCTCTGACAAAGGTTTAATTACTCATATTTATAATGAGCTAAATCAATTGTACAAAAAATCAAGCCATTCTCCAATTGATAAATGGGCAAGGGAAATGGATAGGCAGTTCTCAGATAAAGAAATCAAAACTATTAACAAGCACATGAAGAAGTGTTCTAAATCTCTTATAATCAGAGAGATGCAAATCAAAACAACTCTGAGGTATCACCTCACACCTAGCAGATTGGCTAACATAACAGCAAAGGAAAGTAATGAATGCTGGAGGGGATGTGGCAAAGTAGGGACATTAATTCATTGCTGGTGGAGTTGTGAACTGATCCAACCACTCTGGAGGGCAATTTGGAACTATGCCCAAAGGGCGACAAAAGAATATCTACCCTTTGACCCAGCCATAGCACTGCTGGGTCTGTACCCCAAAGAGATAATGGACAAAAAGACTTGTACAAAAATATTCATAGCTGCGCTCTTTGTGGTGGCCAAAAACTGGAAAACGAGGGGATGCCCATCAATTTGGGGAATGGCTGAACAAACTGTGGTATATGTTGGTGATGGAATACTATTGTGCTAAAAGGAATAATAAAGTGGAGGAGTTCCATGGAGACTGGAACAACCTCCAGGAAGTGATGCAGAGCGAGAGGAGCAGAACCAGGAGAACATTGTACACAGAGACTAATACACTGTGGTATAATCGAACGTAATGGACTTCTCCATTAGTGGCGGTGTAATGTCCCTGAACAACTTGCAGGGATCCAGGAGAAAAAAACACCATTCATAAGCAAAGGATAAACTATGGGAGTGGAAACACCGAGAAAAAGCAACTGCCTGAATACAGAGGTTGAGGGGACATGACAGAGGAGAGACTCTAAATGAACACTCTAATGCAAGCACTATCAACAAAGCAATGGGTTCAAATCAAGAAAACATCTAATGCCCAGTGGACTTACGTGTCGGCTATGGGGGGTGGGGGGAAGGAAAAGAAAATGATCTATGTCTTTAACGAATAATGCTTGGAAATGATCAAATAAAATATATTTAAAAAAAAATAAGATAAAGAGATGGGGGAAGAAGGAGCATTTCCCAGTTGGTGAGTCCATGAAGTAATGAGAACACAGACATAGGTTGTGTCTGCTTATTGACAGTTAGATGTCCTCTTCCAAAGACGTCCTTAACTCGGACCCTCCCTGCTAGCCTTAAGGGAGATTGATAAAGGGCATGTGACTAGTTCATAATCCAAATACCCTATACAATATAATTCAAAGAACATGCCCTACTGAAAAAATGATTATTATCTAGATAGGACAATAGGTTTTATATTTTAGTTTCTTCGGGTCATCCAAACAACTACTGCTTAAATGGCATGGTATAGTGGATCGAGTTTTGGAGTTTTGAAGTAAGAAAGAAAAGAGTTTTGAAGCAAATCCTTCATCAGACACATATTCACCCTGTTCAAATTACTTGACCTCTTAGATCCTCAGTTTCCTCATCTGTGTAATGAGGAAAGATGGACTAAATGGTCTTTGAGGTTCCTCTCAGTTCTAAAGCACTGACCTCTGATCCCCCCGGCTCTGAGTGTGGAGTGTATAGAACCACTGGTTTGATTGGCTTTCTAACCCCCTCAACTTAGTAGGACCAGTACAAAAGAATGCAAGAAAGCTTATGCCTTCTTCCTTATCAATAAATTCCAAAGACTGAAAAAAGGCATACAACAGAAGTTAACCAGCCCCCTAAAGAAAGGAAGAAGGGAGGGGAGAGGGAGAAAAGAGGAGAATAAATCCTAGGATTGACCAGACTTGTCCCTGTAATACACATATTGTCACATACTCATGTTTTTGGTCCAGAGGATAAAAATTTCCTACTAAGCAGATCACCATGGATTCAAAACAAAAACATGCTTATGAGCCCTTTTTGGCTGAAATGCCTTGGAAGACATCTGGTGGGATAATATATATTATTGAATGAGATCATGTATGTGGAAGCCCATGATAAACTCTAAAAGTGCTTGACAGATGTAAGCTATTATTATTACTATTATTGCTGTTGCTTGCTTTTGCTGCTGTTGCAAGCAGAGCAGAGGAATGTTCCTTTAGATTATCACTACCTGTCTTGAACCAACCCAAATTTCTGTGACTCTTTAAGACTTCTGGACTCTCCTCCTGGCATGTAATTTAATTTGGTTCTCAGATCTGGGCTTCATCTACACACACAAGCACAAATTATCCCATTCCCATTTGCCAGGATTTCATTCAAGCCACATAGATGTCACTACTTTATTTCAACCTAGACATCTTACCAGATCATCCTTATAGACAGTTCTGACTAGAGACTGGGGGGCAGTGAGGTGGTAGAACAGCAGTTAGATTGCTAGACCTGAACTTAGGAAAACCCAAGTTCAGATCCCAACACAGACATTTACTAGGTGTTTGACTCTGGGCAAGTCACTTCATTTCTGCCTCCATTTTCCTTATCTATAAAATTGGCACAATAAAAATATCCATCTCCTAGACTTTCTTTGAGGATAAAATAGTCTTATACTTTACCTAATAAATATAAATACTTTCGAAGTTAGTTGAATAGAACCTACCCATCCTTTCCTTTTCCACTAGGAACCACAAAAACTATCTCAAAATAAGCCTCTCTTGACCCAACTATACTATATTATTTTTGTTGTTGTTGTTCAGTTGTCTGGTCATATCCAACTCTTCTTGACTCAATGGACTATATTATGTCCATAAAGTTTTTTTGACCATTTTCTTCTCCAGAAAGTACATGCTAGCTATTATTATTGCTACTTATAATGGTTCAATAAGGAAAAGGCACATTCCTCTGCTAGTTGTAATATATACAATGAGCTGCTGGATGATGAGAGAATCAATCCCATGTTCAAGATTTGCTCTTATGTTTGTCTTTTATCTTCTCTCTGGTGAGTGCAGGCAGGATATTGAACAACGACTGGGTTCCCTCATTTTGGCCACGGACATCACCCGGCAGAAAGAATTCCTGACCCGCTTAGAAAATCATCTCAAGAATCAAGATTTGAGATTGGAAGATGCTCAGAACCGACATTTTATTCTTCAGGTAAAAATAAATAAATAAATAAATAAAGCCAAATGTTCACCATATTTGCTTGGTAAAAAAAACCCTTAGGGATGATGACCACAGACTGAGCTGCTTAGAGATAAAATATATTGAACTCTAGAACTATGACCTACTTTATTAAAAGAATTGAAATACAGGGGATTGGGGCAGGGGGGCGGGGAACGGAATGGAGATTGGAATAGGGGGAAGGGGGGGGTGGAATGTTTTTAAATATCCCTATAAAGAATCTCTGTTTTCTATCTCTGAGTTGGCATGGTCTCATTTCCCTCGTTTGGAAACTGCTTCACTTTCTGTTTCTTAATGAGCCAAGGGCACCGCACAGAATGCCCCTGATGTGCTGCCACTGGCATGACATGCGTCACACTTCACATGTGTTGGGAGTAGTGTATCACCATGGCACCTTGGCAATTTGAAAAGACTGCTTGCTATTTTAACACAAAACAATTCCATATAGTACAAAAGGAAGACGAATAGCCTTCCTTTGCTTCAAACCTTTTTGATCAATCTCTGCTTTAAGCTTATAATATTTTTTATGTTAGGCTTAGGCATAATGTGGTTCCTTGAAAAGAGAGCTGGCCTAGGAATCAGGAGATTGGGCGGCCCTTGTTCCAGCTCAGCTGCTGGTTCTATGACCATGAAAGCCACTCTGCTTATCTGGGTCTTAGTTTCCTCATCTGTAAAATAAAGGGAATTAGATGAGATGATTACTAAGGTCTCTGCTAACAGTAACATTTGATAATTAAATTTTTTTCTAATGGGCAAATTATTTAACAATACTCTACCTAGTAATAGGTATACTACTGGGGCAGGTAGGTGGTGTAGTGAATAGAGCACTGGCTTGGAATCAGGAAGACTCATCTTTGTGAGTTCAAATCTGGCCTTAGGCACCTGTTTCCTCCTCTCTAAAGTGAGCTGGAGAAGGAAAGGGCAAACCATTCCTATATCTTCACCAAGAAAACCCCAAATGAGGTTCCCAGAGTCAGACACAATGAAAATGACTGAACAAAGGTAAATTAATTTTTAGTTTATGAGACTAAATGAACCTACTCATCCCCTCCTGCTTCCACTAGGAACCACAAACCAGCTCAAAAATAAAACTGTATTTCATGATGACTAATCAGAACGTCATCAGAAAATGGAGGAATAGGAGAATCTAAAGGGCTGGGAAGATGCAGTCTTCTGTTAACCAGCATGAGCAGAGAATCAGTGATTTGGATTTAGTGGTCTTTCTACCAAACGTGGATTGCCAATTTTCAAAAATGAGAATTCAATAAAATATCCTTGGCATTAAAACTAAATATCCTTTCATCATTCTTGGATTGCTCTGGAAGACACCATAGGATTTTCAAAGATAAAGAACCCCATCTTCTTCATTAATAACATCATTAACCATCATTTTCAGGAGGAAGTATGATTTATGGAAAGAATGCTAGCTTTGTACTCAGGAGACCTGGGTGTGAATCCCATCTTTGACACTAGAAGCTGTGTGCTCTTTGCAAATCACTTTTCCCCTGTGAGCTTCCCAGGGTTATCATGAAGTTCAAATGCAAAGACAGATTTATGAAAAGTACTTTGAAAAGTAAAAAGCACTAAACAAATGTCAGCTATTGTTGTACTTCCTGAAAAGCCCAAGAGGACCAATTTTTACTGTTTTTGAGGTTCTAGAATACTAGATCATGGAGGATTTACTATACTGTTATCTTAGCCCAGTTTGAAATATATTATGAAAGACAGGATGAGTTGGGAAATTTACCATTTCATATAAGCATCTGGCACTGTCCTGATTCTCCCAGGTAACAGACTAATCACTAGAAATAAGTAAGGCAGGTCCTCGTGGAATAGAAAGGTAAAACTTTGGGAATTTGCGTCTGAAAGCAGCAAGAAGCTCACTTCAGATATGGGACATTAAGACTTTTTAACCGGTTTCAATAGAAACTATTGACAATTTTAAAACATGTATCTGATTTAGTATTGGGGTTTATTAAGCACAAGTAATTATTAATGGAAGGGCTCTTCCTCCCCTACCTCAGAGTGTGTGCAGATATTATTTTACTACCTCCTGTTGGCTTATTGTACAGTGATGAATAGCCTTCTAATTAGCTACTGAGCTGTAACAGAATATGCATACCAAAGTCTCCCAAAGAGAAACTCCATTCTTCTCCCTTCCCTGCCCCCCCATCCAGTACACAAGACTTGCTGGAAGTATTTAGAGAGAAGGAAAGGTTCAGACCTTCTCTCTCACCTAGTACTGCTGTTTGGGGCTCTTGTTATATTTTTCTTTCTGATCTTAGTGACAGTGTCAGAGACAGAAGAGACCAACCAAGACGACCTCATGAGCTTCTCTTTTTTTTTAAACCCTTATTTTTTGTCTTAGAATCAATACTGTGTATTGGATCCAAGGTAGAAGAATGGTAAGGGTTAGGCAATGGGGGTTAAGTGACTTGCCCAGAGTCACACAGCCAGGACGTGTCGGAGGCCAGATTTGAACACAGATTTTCTTCAATTCCAAGCCTGGCACTCTATCTAACACACCACCTAGCTACCCCATTTCTGGCCTAACACCAGATAAAAGGTTTTTCATCCTCATGCATTAAGTCAACAGAAGAGTCAAAGCATCCCTGGCTATATACTCTGAATTGAGAGAAGGGTCCTTCCTTTGCACATGCAATGGTAGAAGGCAGAGAATACTGTGCATGAACTACTTTCTTCTTTGGCCTTGAAGCATTGTTGATCCTAATCAACAACCCAAAATGCCATTTACTGTGTCATTAAGATTCTTGATACCTATAGCACTTGTCTCACACAGATTGGCAAGCCATGTCTGGCTCCTAGTTTTCCACAGTACCTAGCATATCAGTGATAATAAATATTGTTGTGTTAATGCCAAATAGATTCAAAAATAGGGCCATGCAGTAGTTGACAGAGCCCTAGATCTGGACTCAGAGGATCTGAGTTTAAAATCCCTGCTCTGCTGTTTATTCCTCCTGTGTCCTGTGCCTGTTAGTCAGTCAACAACCATATTAAGAATTTAATATGTGCCAGACACTATGCTATGGGCTGAGCAGGTTACCCTGAGTCCTTTTTTCTTCATCTTTAAAATCAGAGTTGGACCAAATGAAATCCAACTGGTAAGGTCCTTTCCAGCACTAAATGCAGGATTTCTCCTACTTTTTTCTTTTCTTTCTTTCTTCCTTTCTTTTTCCTTACTTGGGAGAATTGGCCCTGAGTTACACAGTAGGTATCAACCTACATTGTTAAGGAAAACTTCCTCAGCCAAGCCTTCATACCAATGATATCACAGCTACCATCCCTTTCTGCAAACCGAGGTATTCTGGCCAAAAGCAAAGCCAAGATACTCTCACTGCTACTAGGATCTCAGACCAATCCCAAGTAGATTGTTTTTCAAAAACTTTTCTACCAGAGCAGCTGGGTGGCTCAGTGGATAGAGAGCTGGGCCTGAAGATGGGATGTCCTGGGTTCAAATCTGAACTCAGACACTTCCTAGCTGGATGACCCTGGGCAGGTCATTTAACTGCCATTGCCTAGCTCTCAAGGCTCTTTCACCTGGAACCAATTCTTAATATTGATTCTAAGACAAGAGGTAAGGCCAAGTCAATTCATCATTCTTGCCTTCAATCACCTCACCTGAAAAATGATCAGTCTCTCCCAACGCTAAATCCAGTCTTCTGAGTCCCGAATCACTAATGCCCTCCCTTCCTCACACTCCACCCCAGGACTTCACACAGTGCTTTGTTTTGCAATTCTTTAAAACATTTAATAACACTATAGGTTACAGTTCTCTGTGTTTCGCATTCCCTTGCTACACTGTCCATTCTGAATGCAGAAAGCATAATTGTATCTTATCCAGTGAGTTAGTCAACAAGCATTTATCAAATGTGCCAAGCACTTTACCTAGCATAGTGCTGTTTATACAGCTGATACATTAAAAAATAAATAAAATATTTATACATAAATAAATACTACATTTATATAATTATATAATATTGACTTAGTATATTACATAGTTATATTCTATAATATATAGTTATAGATAATAGATGAATGAATAATAAACAAAGCAGTAAATAAATAAATGAATAGATAAATAAATAAACAAAAGAGATGTTTGCTGAATACATTTAATTTACACCAAAGAAGAATGGATGGACAGGTTTAGTCTTCCCAAGGTATAATAATAGTAGTAATAGTTTTAAGTTTTGCAAAATGCTTTCCATATATTATCTCTTTTGATCCTCACTACAATGCCGTGAGGAAGTGCTATTATTATCTTCATTTTACAGATGAGGAAATTAAGGCTGAGAGAAGTTAACTGATGTGCCAATAAGCTAGCATTTGGGGTAATGTTTGAACCAAATTGGACACTCAATCCACCACTCCATCTAGTGCCTGCTAGGGTATTGGCATATTAAAGGAGAATCGTGCTAACTCAAATGAATCCCTAATTGGTAGGGGGGGGGGGGGGATATATTTATATTATTAAATAGAAGAAAGAGAGAGGGCATCATCCAGTGCTCCTTGCCACTGATGGAAATCTTCTCACCATCTTCTTGACTAGAGACAAATACATATAAACAGAATTGTGATCTCACAATATATATACATTCCCTCAACCCGCCTTTGTTTTTCTCATTTTTCTCTCCCACACTCCCAAAATGAGAAGAAAACTAAACACCTCATAACAAATGCAGTGAAGCACAACAAATTCTCCATATTGGCAACATCCAAAAATGTACGTCTCATTTTGTACCTTGAGTCAGTAGGTAGGCAGGATGCTTCATTGTAGGTCTTCCAGAATAAAGGTTGATCATCGTATCGATCAGAGTTCTTGAGTCTTACAAAATTGTTTGTCTTTAGGATGCTGTTTTATCATATAAATTGTTCTCCTGCCTCTGATCACTTTGTATCAGTTCAGAGAAAGCTGAGGTTTCCTCTATTACCATTTTTCACCATTTTTATTTTATTATAGTATAGTATAGTATAGTATAGTATAGTATAGTATAGTATAGTATAGTATAGTATAGTAGTAGTCTCTCGGTAACCAAGAATGACAATTGTCTTTGTGCGCTTTCATCTGTGATGTACCCTCATATGGCTTGAAGAGGGTGGGGATAGACGAGTGTGCACAAAAACACTTGTGCGTGAAGGAGATTTAAGTGGAAAAGTCGGTGCACAGAGACGGTCCCACTCTCTCGGCGTTGGAAGCCTGGGTCCAGTGGCACGAAAAGTCGTTACACCTGGAGACTTCCTCAGCTGCATGGGATGGCCGTGTTGTCTTTTGTGCTCCAACACACCCTAAGCACTCCACAGTGCTTTGCTGCGTCGCCATCTCAGCCGTTGAACCTTCTTGTTGGTTTCTTCCGCCTGTTCTGCCAAAACAGTCTTCACATGCTGGGTGAGCAAAGCCCTGGTTCCCCAGGGGTCGACGACCCGATGGCTACCCTCACAAGGTTTAGCCGGCCTGTCGAAGCCATTGCCCAGGGTGTGGCTGCTGCCGCATGCTAGCAGCTACTGGGAGCCACAAGTGAGAGCTGGGTGTCAGGTTGGGGTCAGAGGCTGGAGAGCTGCCCTAGGAGGGCACGACAAGCCTTCCATACCAGAGATACTACTCCTATATTACCATTTTATTTGTTCAGCCATTCCCCAAATAGGTACCCATTATTTTCTAGATCTTTGTCACCACAAAAAGATCATCAATATTGTTTTACTTTTGTTACTTCAGTGATCAGAATTCTCAAGTCTTTCAATTTCCCTAAGCTTAGTAAAACTTAAATCCACTGGTATTGAAGGGTCTTCTATTTTTTTACTAGAATATTTATGGGCAAAATCATTGTCCTGGGAACTCAAAATGCCTCCTTAGTTTAGGGAACTCCTGAAAACAGTTGGCATCCTGACCAAATCTTAGCTCCACCACCAGCCTGGTACAAGCCAAACAGGCCCTGCTTTAACCCTACAAATGAAAATCCAGCCTCAGCCCTCAGAGCTGACTTTCACTCACACAGAAGCAAGCAGCACAAGTCCAAACAAACATAATTAAAGTGATATGTAAGGTCCATTGATGTGATCATTAGGGAAGTGAGGCCCAAACATTTTCGCACTGGCTTGGCTCCTGGCCCATTGCAATTTGATCCTCAGTGTTGGCTGGTGGCAGTTTCCTCCCAAACCTTCTCCATTCAGGCAGCTCCAGCATCTTGGAATTGGAATCTTCCCTTATTCTCAGCTACAAAGGAGGAGTCCTGAAGGAATGTTTTGTGGCAAGTGGTGAACAAGGACCATTTCCTTAAAGAGGCCTGTTGGGAGGGGAGCTGCTGTCTGGTGAGGCAGAAGCGATGCCCACTGCCTGGCCTTTGGCCCATGATCCATGTGCTTCTGACAGATTTCCTAATAACAATCTCTGCCTCTACTCCCTCCTTCCTTCCCCACTGTTCATTTTTCAGATTGCGCTGAAGTGTGCTGACATTTGCAATCCTTGTAGGATCTGGGAGGTGAGCAAACAGTGGAGTGAAAGGGTCTGTGAAGAGTTCTACAGGCAAGGTGAGTGGTTGGCAACTGAGAGAAGTTGCCAACTGAGAGAACTGAGAGAAGAAGACTTGTCACTGAGCTAGCATATGGGGCAGTATTTGAACTCAAGTCTTCCTTACTCCAAATTGAGCACTCAATCCACCTCTCCATCTAGTGCCTGCTAGGGTATTGGCATGTTAAAAGAGGACTGAGCTAAGTCAAATGAATCCCTAATTGGTAGGATATTTTGCCTTACCCAGTCAAGGGTTTCAAACCAAAAGTGGGTCATCTCACGGGGAAATCAGTTCTTGTAATCAGCTCTGGTTACTCTAAGCCTCCCTCTGAAATCTTTTGCATACTAACTTGATAAATGGGGGAATGATGAAAAAAGGAAGGAAATTAATATAGAAAAAAATATATAGGAAGTAAAAAAGATAAAGAAGGAAGGAAGGAAGGAAGGAAGGAAGGAAGGAAGGAAGGAAGGAAGGAAGGAAGGAAGGAAGGAAGGAAGGAAGGAAGGAAGGAAGGAAGGAAGGAAGGAAGGAAGGAAGGAAGGAAGGAAGGAGGAAGGAAGGAAGGAAGGAAGGAAGGAGAAGAGATATGATAGATTTCTTTAGATTTAAATGAAAAGTTATTTTAAGTGTTTGCTTCAGGACAATGGTTCTGTCACAGTGGTTCTCTGTTAATGTCAGGTTTTATGTGAATGAGACCCGCTCAGGTCCCAATACAGAAATGAGCTTAAAAAAAGATTACTATCATAATACCATATTCTGGTATTGTAGGGACATCACACAGCAGTAATTCTATGAGAGGAGACTTCTTTGAAAGTTGTCTGTGTAATATCTTTAGCCTTTAAAGACAAGATTCCAAAGACACATTTATTCAGTATACTTGGGACCAACAGATCCTCTTTTGCCATCTTTCTCTTTTCAGAACCAATGAGTAATTGTATAGTTCTTGTAGCATAAAGTGGAAAAAATTTCCCTTGGATTGAATTTGTTGTATTGATAAAAACACAAAATCTGTTCCAGTTGCATGATAATATAAAATCTCTCCACATGAGAGCAGAACAAGAGCAAATATGCTGGAGCTGTAGAAAGAATTTAGGTTATTTCTTTAATATTTTAACAGCTTCAATCTTGTTAATATTAGTACAACAGTCAGGGGGTGAGGAAGGAATGAGGAGGTAGTTGACCCTGGCAAGTAAGTCATTTGCTTTGCTTTGCTTTTTACATTATGACTGCTGTTCCTCCTGAATGGTCCTCACTAGTCATGATAGGCCAAATAAGAACACCCAGAAAGAAGAACCATTCATTGACACTTCATAGATGTGTATACCTTCATAAATAATAAGAAATGGATTACATTCCAGCACTTTCATTCCCTCATGTATACGAGCTGGCCCCCTTCCATCTTTCCCATCTTCTTACTTCTTAGTCACTCCCAAGAATTCTATGATCCAGGGACCCTGAACCCCTTCTGTTCCTTGAATAAGACACTCCATCTCTCAAGTCCAGGTATTTCCACTAGCTATCTGTCATGCCTGGAATGCTCTATCTTCTCATCTCTGCCTACTGGCTTCCCTGGTGTCCTTCAAGTTACAGCTAAAGTTTTATCTACAAGAAGCTTTTCCTGATGCCCCTTAATGCTAGTGATTGCCCACCTGACATTACAATTTATCCCGTATGTATTTTGTTTTGTCCATCATTAAATGTTGTCTTTACTTCAACCTCCATTATACTGTGAACTCTGTAATGGTTTTTCTGTTCAGTCATTTTTCAGTCATATCTGATATTTTACAGCCCCATTTGGGTTATAAAAAAAAACTTCTTGGCAAAGATACTGGAGGGGTTTGCCATTTCTTTCTCCAGTTCATTTCATAGATGAGGTCTTGCCCAAGGTCACAATAGTTCATCAGTATCTAAGGTCAGGTTTGAACTCAGGAAGATGAGCCTACCTGACTCCAGGCCCATCATACTGGGGTGCCACCCAGTTGCCCTCTCTTTGAGGATAGGAACTATTTTTTGTCTTTCTTTTTATCACAAGCACTTTGCACAGTGCCTAGAGAGTACTTAATAAATGCTTCCTTGACTGGCTTAGTGCTATCTTTTGGAATCAAATGTGTTGAAGAGGTTTCTGAGATATTTTGGCTTCTTATACCAATTTTTGGCATCAGTTAAAAAGTCCAAGAAATGTCAATAACTAGTAATTTTTTTTTATTTTTATCCATTTCCCATTTTTAAAGTCAATAGTTTGTTTAAATGGGAGCCGCTCCAATTTTACATGATGTCTTCCCATCTTTATTGTTTCTTCTAATTTTACCTTTGCTCTCGCCAATGATTTTATTGCACACTAACATCTGATTCTGAAATTCCTGCCATTTCCGTAATCCATCATTTCTTTCTGTTAAATAACTCAATTTCATTTTTTGTGATAGTTACTGTTTACCCTGGTCAAAACATTCCAACTCCTTTTTTGAGAAAAAAGTCATAATATGTAAGAGTAAGACTTTTGGAATAATCTGTAAACCTCTGATTCTTTCATTTCTTAATCTAGAACTATATTTTGCAGAATATTTTCCTCCAATATTCTATGTGTCCACCTTCATAATGAAGTCACTGATTATCTGTGTAAACATGGACTTAGTTTGAAGAATTTTGTCAATCTCATTTGACATTTTCTCTATATCATGCTCTGGAAAAGATATGGTCTCATAAGTTACAGTAATTTTGCTCTGGAATGCGAGGTTCTATATTCAAATGCTGCCCCTAATGCATTCTGCCTTTGAAATCTTGGGTAATTTATTTAACTTCTTGAAGGTTCTGTTTCCTAATCTGAAAAACCAAGGATTTGGACTATATGGTCCTTGAAGTCCCTTCCAAATTCTGGATCTATGATCTTATGAACTATTCCTGGTGCGTCCTTTTCTTTCTATGTTCATCCTAGGTCCTAAAAACAAGACAATCTGATCAAGGTTCGAGAAAATGATGTTTCTTGTCTTTAGGTCCATAATAAAACAAGTTTGGCCAATTTTTATGTGCTCTCTCTCTAAGGTCAAACCATGAGTCAATCTTGCATTCAGCTGAAATATCCTTTAAGCTACCCTCAAAGAAAAATATCTTGAATATACAAACCTTAAAACTGTAGAACAGCTTACTGGGAGAAGCTGCAGAATATCTTTCACTGGAGATTAACTAATAAGACAGATTAAAGATAAAATTCATTTTTTAATATTTAATCACAAAGATTATCATTTTAAAATATGATGCATATATACAGAACCTGCCCATTCCAAAAGCAAATTTTCTGTAGCTTACAACAATGTAGCTATCAAAATCTCTAATGCAGACAGCTAGGTGGCTCAGGGGATAAAGAGTCAGGCCTGGAGAGAGGAAGTCCTGAGTTCAGATTTGATGTCAGACATTTCCTTAGCTATGGGAACCTGGGCAAGTCGCCTAACCCCAGTTGTCTACCCTTACCACTCTTCTGCCTTGGAACAGATACTAAGTATTGATTCTAAGACAGAAAGTAAGGGTTTAAAAAAATCTCTATGAAAGCTTAGAAAGAATTAATAAAAAGAAATTCAGTAACCAGAATGAAAATGGTAATAGCCTCCATTATGTGCTGCATATCCATATCCAGAATTTTCTGTTCAGTTCTGACTTCCACATTTTAAGAGTGCCAAGTTATGAATCATGGGAACCTGGAAGGGAAATGATTTCTCAGTTTAGAATTAGTGATAATAAAGGAGAGAAAAGTCAAATGTAGTACAACATACACCCTCGATTTTAGGAGAGCATTTGTCAAAGAGTTCAAAGATGGGAAGTGTTATATGACCTAAAAAATCTGCAGGGGAATTTATTCATGGAGAGATGTGAACTGGTAGAGAATGAAGTCCTAAAGATAGATAAAAATAATTCCAAAGAAGAAGAAAATGGAGATCTATTTAAAGAAACTGGTGTGGATACACAGGAAACTCATACCCCGATAGATTTTGAAAAGGCATACAAAAGATAAAAGTAAGGACACCTAATGAAAAATTAACACAAAAGCATGGCATAACCCTATAAGAAGAGTGTTAGTAGTGTTAAAATTCATGACGAACAAGGGCTACTAAGGAATAACAAGGCAACAAAAAGGATAGAATTTTTTATTTGTTTTGCTAACAGCAGAGAAAAGAGAAGAATCAAAAAAGAGATCCAAACATTATTTGGGTTAAAATGTAACAATGATAATGAAAAACAGAAAGAAGGAAGAACTATTGTAGTCTAATTTTTCTCCTGTTCTCCACCAAAGAGAATGCTCTGTGGACTGGACAGGACAGAACAAAAATAGCAGGGAAATGGGGCAACTTAGTGACGCAGCCCCTACCATTCTTTTGCCTTAGAACCAATATTTAGTATTGATTCTAAAATATATATGAAGTATACGAATTTTTTTTTAATAGGGACCTGAAATATGGCAAAAAAGCATCTAGCTGCCTTCAATTATTTCAACGTTCAAGCTCAGGGAACTGAGAAAACAGGAAGATGTGATTGTGCAAAGCTACTATCACTAATCTTTGAACGTTTATAGAAAATAGGAGAAGTAGTATAGGTCTAGAGAAGAGCAAATGTTTTCCCATTTCAAAAAAGGGAAGGGTAAAGTCTTCAAATGATAGGTCAGTAAACTTTCCTGGAAAAACTCCAAAATGCTATTAAAAGGATGGTTTGTGAATATATAGAAAAGGAACTTGTGATCATAAGGAACCAGCATAGCATATCCTCATTAAGCAAAAGCCATACCAGAGTAGTCTTACTTCCTTTTTTAATAATAAAAATCCAAGTAGCCTCCTCATTGCACTAAACAAAGCAGGTCTAAGGAACCCAAAAACTCTTGACTGGGAAGTTGAGTCATACTGTCAGAGTATGACCAGCAATAACAGCCCAAAGCCTTTTTTCCAGCCAACAGGGAATTTAAATATCAGTTAGCTTCAAATTTCCCAAGAATCTTCCCTCCCCCTACTACCATGAATTAGCACCAATTCCAAAGTTCCAGATTGAAGCTCCCTTCCCTCAATGCCTAGACTTGGAGACCCAGATAAAAACTCTATGTAAATCCACCATACTTTAATGGTTTGGGGGAGAGAGGATACTTCATCCCCTCTGGAGATCCAGTAGAGACTACCCAAGTCCACCCTGTACCCCAATGGACCAGACTTATTTCCACCATCTTCCCAGATTGCCCTTAATGTTATAATTCACTTCAATAAAGCTGGCTTGCTTTACTGTCTTGTTTTGAGTTTCATATTTCCCTATCTTGGGCTTTTGGTATTCTAAACTATCCTAAATCTATGTTGCGAAATACTGGACTGGCAGATAAGGGGAATGCTATAAAATTACATCAATTTTAACAAAGTATTTTAGCAAAGGGCTTGTGTTCTTTTTGGGGAAAAGATTGTGGTAGAGTAGATGATATGCTTAGGGGGAGAGATTCAGAATTGATTGAATGAACCCAAAGATCAGTCCTTAAGCACCAAATGTCACCTTAGAGATATCTAAACTTTTTGTCTTCTGTGATTTTTAACATTCTTCTCAATAACTTGGATAAAGGTACAGATGAAATGAACATCAAATTTGCAAATAATCAAAAAATTTGAAGAGATACATGTTGGATGACAGAGTAGTCAAGATCTAAAAATGTCTCTACAGGCTAGACTATCACTGGAGATATCCACACAGAAGATAGATGAACTCTTGCTGAAGATGTATTCAGGGTTAGACTAAATAACCTCTGGAGTCACTTCCAACTCTTGGAGTCTGTGAGAAAGTATATGAAGTCAATGTAGAGAGGATTGTTGTGATTTGAAGTAGCTGAGAAAAGTTTCATCGGGAAAAAAAGAACCAGAGCTCAGATAAGAAAGACTGTAGGCATAGAACTTAGAAGCCTCTTGGAATAAATCAGGTGTGAAGTGATGGGAGTTCAGACCAGTATAGTGGCAGAGAACATGAAAGGAACAAATGAAATTTAAGAGATATTGTGCTATATAGCAACCAAAATACTGTTCAAAGAATAATTTGTGTACATACACTGCCAGAGAAAGAACTGATAGAAACAAGCAAGACACGGTATAATATATACATTTTTTGTTGTTGTTAAATGATGCCTTCTTTAGTGTAGAGAAGTGAAAGAGGGAGTGGGATACTTGGGATCTTTAATGTAACAAACAAATAAATTTTAAAATGTAGTTTTAAAAAAGATAAGTTTAAGAAAGAAGCAAAAAACAAAAACAGACAGGATATGGTGATGGATTCTGTGTGGAGGACATAATGGAATAGGAAAATGAAATATAAGACCAAAGCTTCAAACACAAATTCTCCAGAATTGATGATAGTGCTAACAAAAATAGGGAAGTGAGGAATGAGACTTTTTTTTTTAGGAGACTTTCGCTCTAATTGAGGAATCACATGCCTTATTTGGTAATCTAAAGGTAACAGATTTGAGTAGTTGCTAGAGATGATCAATGTGGATTGGATTAGTAAAGGCTAGAAAGCTACTAATGTTGCTTCAGCTTAAGTCCTCTACATTCGAAAATGTTAGCTAGGAAAGTGTGGAACTCCAGGCTCTCCACCATCTTTAGAAGTACGTTAATAGCTGACTATAGTCATTGCTCCTCTCTGGTCAGTCTGTTTCACAATTTCAATAGCTCATGCCCCTTCATTTACCATCCTAGCCATTAGTTGGACCTCTTTGCCTTTTATTTCTCTTATGTAAGGCAGAATCCCAGGCAATCAGATGATATGATCCTGAACCCTTATTGGACAAGAAAGTAGACCTTGTTAAAATGAACTATGATGTGGAAAAGTTTTTATATCAGGTTTCCCCATTTCCTGTTTATTGCCCATTCCTGGCTCCCCTCGGATGAAAAGTGCAAATGCATCTTCTTAACTAGTGACTCAAAGATTGACCTAACCCTTTCTTAGGACATAAGCTTGCTTTAAGTTCTATGGTTCCTACTGTCAGATCTCTCCTGATTCTGAGGCTAATTGGGTAGACCTTTAGGAAACTTGAATTGACTGATTCCCTAATATTTTAAAATCTTACAGTAATTTCCAGGGCAGGGCAGAGCAAATAGGCTTTTAATAAAGGCTTTTTGACAATGATAACAAACCAAGCACCAATTTCTGGAATTTCTTTTCCCAACCAGGTGGTAAGAAATTATTAACTCATTTTCATAAATGTCAAACCACAAATCTATCCTCTTCTCCTTTCTTCTTAGGTGACCTCGAGCAGAAATTCAAACTGGAAATAAGTCCTCTTTGTAATCAACAGGAGGATTCTATTCCTAGTATACAAATTGGTAAGCTGGCCTCGAATTTTTGTTTTAATTTCGTTTGTCATGGACTCACTGCCAGGAGTCACACAACAAATAAACAAGCCCCAACACAGGTCTGTAAAGACTGAAAATGGCATTTTTAAAGATCCTTTTGAATGGCTGAACTCACAGTGAGAAGGAATATGAATTGTTGGCTATTGAACTAAATAGCATATGGAAGGTATTTATGAGTAAGATATGCACATATTGAGGAAATTGGAAAAAAAACAGTAAGAATTCATGTTGAAAAACACAAATTAAGGTGCATTAGCTAATAGATTTGAAAGTTAGAATTGAATCAACAGACATGGTGTAAGAAATCCATAGGGAGCAGCTATGTGGCTCAGTGGATTGAGAGCCAGGCCTAGAGATGGGAGGTCCTCGGTTCAAATCTGGCCTCAGACGCTTCCTAACTGTGAGACCCTGGGTGAGTCACTTGACCCCACTGCCTAGTCCTTACCCCTCTTTTGCCTTGGAACCAGTACAGAGTATTGATTCCAAGATGGAAGGTAAGGGTTTTATAAAAAGGAAAAAAAGTCCATAAATTCAATCCTTTCTAAAGCTTCTTTCAGCACATTTCCTTAAGAGCATTTTACTTTATCTTGTTCTTAAATTCGTAATGTTTGTGTAATGGCTAGGTGTGAAGAAAGAAGCACTGGCATACTATCAATGGATACTTCTTTTATATTTTATAACATCGGCACACCCTCAGTCAATTTCAAGTTCATGTCAATCTTTATCATGATTCCCACGCTTTTCATTTCTTTTACTTGTATAATTTGATGTGGAGATTAATTTGAGTTACTTTCCAAGTGGGATAAGGAATTTAAAGGAGGATAATTAGGTTGGCAGGAAAGGGGACTGGAATTGGATGTACTTACACAATCAGGGGTAACCCTGTTTAGAATGCTGGAAGGAAGAGGTCTGAGAATTCCAATGGTCAAACTGGGGAAGTTGGTTGAAAGCTTGAGGGCTGAAGCCAACTCTGGGACCCAGCTCTGAGCTCCTGGAGATCTCTAACCTTCCCCAAACCCCATTCCTGGTCCGTTCCTGTCACCGGCTGAATCTGCTGCCTGATTCCTCTCCACCACTGCATATGAAAAGCTAACCTAAGAGGGGAAGCAGCTTGAACAACTTAAGGGAGCCTCTGAAAGGGCTTCCACTTTGACTCCAGGGTTCCTGAGCTACAAGTTTGTTCTAACAAATCTAACTCCTGAGTGGGTTTCAGTTAGGGTTAGACATTTAGCATGGAGATCCAGTTAGGAAGAGCAGTTGAGAATAGGCTTAGTCTGACTAAGTAGAGAAGACAGAAGGGGATATCAAGGGAGCCATTTTTAGAGACAGAGATTTCTCCTCAACCCACCTACCTAATAGCCTTCCCTGACATCTTCCTGAATAAACCCCTGTTGTTCTAACAGGCAGTCAGATCTATCTATGTTGGGACGCCATCTCTGCCCTCAGCCAGTGGAGAGAACAGCTCTGTCTGGCAAGGTCTGCCAAATCCTTGCATCCATCATCGCAGGGGCTCTCTTCCACATAATTGAGTTCCCTTGTCCACCAGATTCTACTGGCCTATGACTGAGAGTTTAACCATCTTTACTGTCCGTCTCAGAGGGAGCTACCCTGTGGGATCAGGTTATGTAAAATTCCAGATCACTCATCTATATTAACAACTCGGAGTCTCCCTCCCATTTAACACAAGTTTTGTAACTTTGAAATAAATACCTAATTTGGTTTTACTATGAAGTTAATTTGAAGCTTCTTGAGGGCAGGGATTGTTTCATTTCTATCCTTCTATCCCCACATTTAATACAGTGCCAGTCGCATATTAGGTGCTTTTAAAAAAATTAAAATTTGTTGAACGAACTCTGAAATAGACACTCTAGTAAAAATCACCACTTCTTTGAGATGTTAACTTTTACGAAATTTGACTAGCCATTGTAAACTTTTAAACTCTGGACAACATTTATAATAATGGAGGCTATATTCTGAAGGTGACAGGAGAAAAGAATTACCACCTTCGTGTGGTAATAAAGAAGAAAGAGGACTCAAACACTGGGTAAAGGACAGGAGTCACAGAGTAACATTCCTTCCTTCTTTTAACTTTTTCATTTCTTTCCTTCCTCTTCACAACAGAAGAGGACAGTATCAGTTGGAAATAACAGTAATAACAATCCCCTTTTCCAGGTGCTTTAAAGCTTACAAAGTGCTTTCCTTACAAAGACACAAAGAAGTAGATCTTTTAGATATTGTCAATGAATAACTATTCCCAAAGACAAAACCTCCCTCCCCTACTGTCTCTCCCTCTCCAGATCCAGCTAAACACTAATTTCCCAGTTCCTTTTTCTCTTCCCTCTCTACATTGTGCCCACTCCTCTATACAACCCTCAGTCTCTCAGACAGTGACATTTATTCATGCTAGAATATCCTCTTCTCATACTTTTTTTCATCTTGTATTCATGGAAAGCTGATACTTTGGAAGCTGTTGCATCTCTGTCCACCCACCATCTCCAATTGGTTTTGTTTTTATATTTTCCAATACTCTGGGCCCCTTGCCTTCATGCAATAAATTCTCTTCCTTTGAGATTCACTCTATGGATCTATATCATCTAGGTCAGATACCTGTTTCAAGGATTGATGGGCCTTCAGGTTACTGTCCCTCTCTTCTCAAAGAGTTCATCACTTAGCTTACATTTCTACCTCTATAATTTGAGAGTTTATGTTGATATCCCTTCAATCATGCTAGCCTCCCAATTGATCAGTCTCAAATCCAGTAGCTCTTCTATCTTCATTCCGCCTCAACTACCCACAAGGACAATAACATTTTGGAACCCACTATCACATATAATTGTGCTAGCACCATGATCCTGAACTCTGACATTTCCTGTCTTTGACCTTTGGGCAAATTTATTTTTCATATACTGCATTATTAATATCAGGGCCCTAGATTATACAGGCCCAAATCAATTCCTATATATTAGGGGAAATTTCTGAGCCTCTATCCAGACTATGGATTTTTCCATTTTCTTTATCCTTGGGAAGGTGGTCCTTTCACATTCTGTCTAAAAGGAAGATTTTACGATTCTTTTCCTGCATGTGTGACAAACAAATTGCTTGTCCATCTCTCAGTGTGGTGAGGGGCTGAGGGTTTAATGGACCACATCCTAATGAACTGATTACCAATTAGGATTATTATTAATTATTCATCTCAGGATGTTCAAGGGTGGAGCTGAATAATGAGCTCCTAAAAGTGTCTATAGGTACTTGGGCCAGTAGTTCCTGGGTCTCTGGAGAATTCAGGAGAATAACTATAATATATAATTAAGATGTCTTGATTGGTCATTAAGTTTTAAAATTAAAAAACACTGTCCCTCAAAAATTTCATTCATTTCACCTTCACCCATCTTTCCATCTCACCATTAACCTCATTGCTTCTATTAACTCATCCTGGCCACAACCTCCATTCCTCCCTTTTCCCTTTGTCTATCACTCCTGCTCATTTTCCTTCCTTCACAGTCTTGATCCTATTCAATTCAACATACTATCTTCTACTTTGGAATTTCTTGCCCCTCTGCTCTTCTCTCATCTATACCCTACTATTCTCAACCTTGGGTCACCCTCACTTCCCACATTCTCTGCTCCTACTTCTAAAATTCAAAAATACACTGAAGGGAGACACATTACTGTTACCCTCTGGGTCCACTACAAATTCAAATGACCTAAACTTTGACATTGTAATCCTTTTATTCTTTCTTGACTCTCCCTTATACCTACCTAGTGGCTATTCCATTCTTTCTCTTGCCACAAGTACACAATGCCACACCCATCCCTCTTTTTGTTAACAGATCTTTTTATTTTTTTGAGAGAATTAAGGTCATTCATCTTCTGCCCTTTAGTGAGGGCTCTTTACTTTTAATCTTCTTTCTCTATATTCTTATCTTTGGTGATATTGTCTACTCCCTTGAGTTCAAATATCATTTCTACCCAAGTGACTTTCACATTTAGATGTTTCTCCTGAATTTCTGTCCCTCATTGCCAATTACATTCTGGACATCACTTCCAAGGATTGTTCCACAGGTCTCTCAAAATCAACACATCCAAAAATGAATACATTATCCTCCCCCATGAGCCTACCTTTTCTCCAAATTTCCTTTTCTGTTACGGACACTCCCATCCTTCCAGTCTCTTAAGTATAGGAAAATACACTTTCCCAGGAAAAACCTTGACTTTTCCCACTCCCTCACATCCTTCCACAGTAGTTTCACAGTTTGTCTTTCATCCATCTCCTCTCTCCATTCATAATATAACCACCCTAATTCAAAAGATGACTCTTTGTAGTATAGAAATGGTATGTCATTTAGTTAGGAAGTATCACAGCATAGTGGATAGATAGCTTCAGAACTAAGAGGAGACGAATTCACATTTTGTCTTCAGCCTAATCCTGGCAGTGTGAACAAGTCATTTACTAGGTTGGTGGTCTAAGCAACTCGCTAAGATGACAAATTGTAGAGAGAATGTGTTGATCTACAATGACAATGAGAGTTTCCTCGCCTGAGAATTGTCTATACCTATGAAACCACAGGTTCATTCCCTATTCATATTTTGGACTTATCTGTGTAAAGGTGATCTTTAATGGCAAAAGAATGAACAAGACTTGGCAACTGATTGGGTATGGAGGCCATGTGAGTAGAGTCCAAGGATGACTTCTAGATTAGAAACGTGATGGGCTGAAGAATAAAGATACTCTAGACAGAAGTGGAAAAGTTAAAAGATTAGAGAGAAAGATAATAGATTCCATTTTGGCCATATTTAGTTTAAGATGCCTCTGAGACATCTCAGTGGAGTCCAGAAGAGAGCTTGAGATGGACAGGCTTAGAACTCAGGATCAAGATGAGGCCTTGATTGAAAAATCTGAGTTCAATCTGCAGAGATAACTGGGCCCACGGAGTTTGATGATATTACCAAGAGAGAAGTTTATGAAGAGAAAAGTCAGTACGAGTCAGACTGGCCTTGGGATATATCCACACATAGAGACGATATCCCTACCAAAAAAAGACTTAAAAGGATCAGAGAGGCAGGAAAAGAACCAAAATAAATATGAGAAAAATCCAGAAGGGTACTATCCAGAAAGAAAAGGTAAGACAATAATGGCAAAAGCTAAAGTACGGTCAAGAAAGAAGGGCACTGAGAGAAAAAGTCATTGCAGTTATTAGTAAAGAACTTATTAGAGGTAGCTAGGTAGCACAGTGGTTATAGACATAGACCTAGAAGAGTTCCTGAGTTCCAATTTGACCTCAGACACTTCTTAGCTATGTGACCCTGGGCAAGTCACTTAACCACAATTGTCTAGCCCTTACTACTCCTCTGCTTTACTTAGTATTAATTACTAAGTATTACTATTACTAAGTATCCAATACATAGTATTAATTCTAAGATAGAAAGTAAGAGTTCTTTAAAAATTCATTGGTGAACTTGAAAAAAGCAAATTCTGTAATTGATAGGGTTGGAAGTCATGTTACAAAAGATAATGAAATTAGAGGAAGGTGAGAAATTCAAGAAAATTAATGTTCTTTTATTTTTTAGGAGTCTTGCTGTGAAGGATAGTTATAAGAACTTAGGGGTAATGGTGAATTGGTCATAGTAAAGGAAAGGTAGGGGGATTCTTTGTTTTTTAAGGATGAGGTCAATCTATGAATGTTGAAGGCAGCAAGGAAGGAGAAAGTGAATTAAGATATTTATCAGAAAACTATCTTGAGGATAAAGACATTTTTTACAAGTTGAGGTGGGCCTGGAAGTGAAAGAAATAAAGCAATAAAGGGGTGGGAGAAATAGCTTATTTGTGATATCTAGTACGGTTTTCTAGCTAAAATCCTATCCAGGTAGAAACCTATGTTCTATTTTTTCTCAGATCCATGAGGTATAAATGATCCTGGGATGATTTTAGAATCCTGACACAACTGATTTTTCACACAATATATGAATTCACAATTATTCAGTGCTATTTAACATCCCTTTTTTTCTAACTGAAATTGAGCAATGAGAAACTGAATTGGCATCCATCTAGCCACCAAAGCAGGTGTTTGAAACATCCTCAGCAATTCTAAGTTGGTTGACATATTTAATGGTAGTATTTTCATAGGAGGATCAAGGCATGTTGATTGCTAACTTTCAAAACTTTATTCATTCAGAATCTGTGCACATTTTGATAGGTGCTAACCTAAACTTTATCTCTGCTTAACAAACTACTTAATAGTAAAAGATATTTTAAATGTCCAATAGTGTGTTTTCAACTATAAAAAAAAATTCATTTGCGTGGAAACGACTGAGATTCTAAATACTAGTTTTATCAGTTCAGTAAAGCAAGCTCCTTAAAAGCGTCTACCTAAACATGAGTTTCATTCGGAGTAGAGTGAACTTAGATTAGGCTAGGTCAAGGTTTTATGGAGCTTTGAAAATAGCAAAAATATATTTCTTTAAAAACAAAATATGTGTGCATATGTGAATATATGAATGTGATCAAAAGGATTTCTGGCTAAATTGCCATTGATGTCTATGTGCTTTAAAGGTACTTTGTATTACATACATGTATAACCCAGTGGAATTGCTTATCAACTCTGGGAGGGGGAAGGGAAGAAGGGAGGGAGACAAACAAATCCTATAACTGTGGAAAATGTATGTGTAAATTTGTTATGGGAATAAAAATTTTAAAAAATTTAAGGTACTTTGTATAGGTTAGACACAAAATGAAAGAAAATTCAATAGTCTTCTGAGTTAAATCAGACAGAACCTGTCTCGCACAGTCCATGTTAGGGAGATTTTTTTCCACTGGATCATGGAGCTTGAACTAGAAGGGATTTTTGCTGATGAGTCAGCAAACTCAGACCTAGGGAATTTAACTTGCCCAGTGTCACACATGGAGTAGTATCAGATTTGAACCCAGATCCTCTGATTCTTGAGGAAGTATTCCTTTCATGGTATCATTCTCCTTGTGGTCTTTAGATGATAATCTTTAAATTTTGTGTTTTCCCAGGCTTCATGACCCATATTGCTGAGCCACTCTTCAAGAAATGGTACCATTTTACAGAAAGTCCTCTGGGTGAAAATATGTTAAGCCATCTCACAACCAACAAAGCCAAGTGGAAAAGCATACAACATACACAACACAGCAGTAATGGTGGCAGTAGTGGCAGTAATAGCAACAAGATCAATGACCATGCAGGCCAAGGAACTGAAAACGAGGAGCAGACTGTAAATGAAGGAGACTCCCCATAATAGCAGCTTTGCCCTCTTCCCTTTGGCACTGCGATCTTCTCTCTGCTAGTCACAACGAAGTTTGAAATCTCAGTGTGCACAGGGCCATCAAGAGCATGAAAGGAAACAATCTCGAAGGTGTCCTTGTCAATAAACCCAGACTGCTTCTGGGTTTTGTTCCTGTGCTCTTTTGACCCCCTCCACCCCCATTTTTCTAAGTGTATCAAAGCCATTTGTCACTTCTGATCATTAGCTGCTTGAGTGAGGAACTCCGTTCAATGAAGTGCTGAGGCTGGTCCCAGGAACAGGCTTCGCAACTATCAGGGGAAGATTGGAGAGGAAGGAAGGCATCCTTGGCCACAAACTCCATTTGCCCTTGGTCATACTGTGACATGCAGCAGTTCATAGGTCCAGAGCACTGGACAATTGTTTTTTTTTTAAATCTGGCTACTGAGCTGCACAATAAACCACCAGCAAATATGGAACTCAAAGGACATTGGTTTTAAGTGCGTGGGCATAAAAGAGGTCAAGAGAAAGAATCTTATTTTAATAATAATAATTATAATAATAAATAAAACCTTTTTAACTTTTATATTCTGTGCACTAGACAAAAGGATCTAAAACTCTGGACTAAGATTACTCTAGCTAGCCAACCAGTCCCAGAGGAGGCTCATTTTTGTTAATAATTTTTATGCCACTTTAGGTTAAAAGACTGGCCATCTTCTCAATTTAAAGAACAATGGTTTCCTGTCAGATCTGCGGAGGTATCGTATAGTCCATTCCTTTGCACCATTAACCAACCTGTCATTTTTGATGCCTCCTTTTCAGTGACATGTTTATATTCATGCATGTACATTTTCTGTAAATACAAGGCGCTACTGACTCCCATGCCAAAATCCATAAGTATTATGGGATTGCTACCTGTATAAACAATGGCACTGTGAACAGAATATTGTTAGTTTTAATATGAAAGAAATCATTTGTAAATATGATATAGAGTTTATTAATACATTATTGTTTGCAGATAAAGGCCTTAACTTTAATCATCTGTCATCTTTTGAAATCTTCCTGAACTCATGTCCCCTCAGATGTGCTTCTGAACTGCCTTTCCATGCCTCTTTTTCGCTTTTTCCAGCTAAGATGGCAAAACAAAACTATGGAATAGTCTTTTTAGGAGTTTTTGGAAACTTCACATGCATTCCACTCAAGACCATAGTGTTTAATCTATGGCACCTGACATCACTTCCTCAGATGTATGAAATCCTCCACAAAGCCTGAAGTAACTTTTCAACACAGCAAAGTTAAGCATTATGTTTTGACAAGTCAATTGACACACTTGTGTTTTTTAGACTCTTGCTATGGGCTGTGGCAGTTGGCAATCTCCACGAGACCTTCCATGACTCTGCCACTATGTGCCAGTTTGGGGATTCCATGCTTTTTATACTTATGACTTTGTTATGGCTACAGTACCAAAGTATCCCTTCGTTATGGTTTGGATTCATCTCTTTGGTCTTAAAAGTAGCTGTTTTTGATTTCCTCATTTCACACACACACACAAAAAAAAAAAAAACTCAACCCAACTGCTTCAGTTGAAGGGTGCCATTACTTTTTTAAAAAGGGAAACATTTTGTTTTTCTTCAAGCCTTTATTCTTACTGTTGAAGGTCACTGGCTAATTACAGCTTTGGCTAGAATAGTTACCTTAAATTGTTCTTTTTAGTTCCAATGTTTTTTGCAAGGATTTGCACGTAAAATCAATTATGGCATTCTATTCCTCTGCCAAGTTCTGTGCATTGAACTGCGTAGCTGCACAAGTTCTAGCTTAAGTCACATTAAATGAAAATAAGTGATGCTGATTTATTTTATCTTTCAAGCAACACTGCAGGGGAAAGATGACCATATCTGCTGTCATTAAATGACTTCTAAAATCCCAGCTATGGACAGCTCAATATTATTTTCTAAAATGCAGCAGATCCCTCTTATATTGTATATATAATACATTAGAAAGATGACCTAAATATAATGAGCATCTTTGGAGAGGTTGTGAGCTTAGCAGGAATAAAAGTTTGATAGAAAATTTAGAAGCGTGAGTTGTCTTGGTGTCCAAACAAATGACTAGGTGATCTAATGCAAGTTATGAAAATTGTATAAAATGGATGGATATCATATTAAGTTCATGAGTTAAGTAAGAGGAGGAGCCATTGCAAATACTAGACACTAGTTCTCTTTGCACTGCAGTGGTTTCAAACTCACTTCATAATGGTAATTCAAGGTGTTCTTTACTCTCTGGATTTAGTGGGACACCAGTAGGTGATGGATTGGATCAGGTCCTCCTCCAAATCTCTCTAGTCTACCAGTTGTAGTTAAGAGGCTGTAGAGAGGACTTTTGAGCAGGCTGTTATTTAACATCTTTAAGATCATATCAGGGAAAGTAATAGTGAGGTTAATAAAGTAGAGACTGAAAAAGGCAAGATCTCTTGTAGCTAGTTATGTGGCTTCTTTGTGTTTAAGAAATGCCTCATGTTTAAATTATAATTTAAATAAATGAATAAGGTTTGTGGGGTGTTGTTTTTATTTTTAAACAGTCTCCAAGATGGCAAAATTATGGGTCATAAATATAAGCCTTGGAATTTGGGGGAAAGACAATACTACATGATACTACCTAATATCTAGAAGTTAAAACTCACAGAGCTGGCTTCTGGGTACAAGTTTTGAGCAAGTCCGACAATGGTGCACAAGCTAGATAGCACTGTTACTTGGTGCCCATTTGTCCACTTTGTAAATTCTTCCTTTCTACTATTGCATGCCATTTAAACATTGCCTAGCAATAGCACCTTGAATAGAAGACTGGCCAAGAATAATGACATCTAAGGTCCTCTTCACATTAGCTACTTTCATAGAATGTTTCACTCCGGGGGGACCTAAAGATTGTTGATCACAAGGAAGATTCTTTGGGTTGTATTTGTGCATTTTTTGTTCCATTTGCCATGGTAAACAAATTCACAAGAGTTGACCCTCATTGCTTTAGATGAAATGAGTCAAAAAATCCAAAAAAGTAAAAAGTAAAAACAAAATCAGGTTGAAAGAGTACACAGCTTGCTAGGTAAGATTAGGCATTTGACTACTTTTCTCTATGATGGTAGCAATGAAGAGTAGGCAGGCATGGGCACTATCCCAATTAGGCACCACCTTGTAGGTATAGACCTTTTATGATTACCTTTTGTAATGCTATCATAATACTTGTTCCCAAATAACAGTTTGGGATTGACTCATTTCCATGGCTGTGATCTCACCCATATTTATGAGGCAAAATACTAAAATTGGCTGCTTTTGAACTACTTCCTCAGTGTATACTTTTCAGATTGCAAAAACTAAGAGCAATTTTGTCCAACCTTGACTTCTCCAGTCATTGGATATTCCAGATGGACAGTGAACAATAAAGATAATTCATATAAAACTTCCACACTATGCAAATGGTCTACTTTTCACAACTACACTCTTTCAAGGACCTGTCTGTCAGTTTCACTGGGAGAGCCTGCAACTGGAAATGATTCCTCAGGTCTGGTTCACCGATGGCCACCTTCATTCATTCCATGGAGGGTGACAGCAATAGGATATGCCAATGAAGGTATTAACAAAAATCTCACCTCCTAATTAACATAGTTTTATAATGCTGTAACCATTCTAAGAGTACTGTTTTCCCATCCTACATTTTGGGATATCTTCTATAGAATAAAACAATAAGGCAAATTCTTCTCTTTTTAATTTTTTAAAAATCCTTACCTTCTTAGAATCAATACTGTATATTGGTTCCAAGGTAGAAGAGTGGTAAGGGCTAAACAATGGGGGTTAAATGACTTGTCCAGGATCACACAGCTAGGCTAGTTAGTGTCTAAGGCCATATTTGAACCTCTCATCTCTAGGCCTGGCTCTCAATCCACTGAGCCACCTAGCTGCCCCGGCCAGATTCCTCTCTTAGAGAAATGAGCAAGAAACAATTACTTGTTAAGAATACAATCTTGTATATCAGAATTGTAGCTTCCTAAAGATAATTACTAAATAGGAACAAGTGAAGTCCCCAAATCTTTTCCAGAAATTAGAAAGAAAAACAGTATACTTGTTCCCTCACATTCATATCTAGGTGCCTTTCTATCTAATAATTCCAAAACAATTTTTATAAAACTTTATATAGTCAAATTCTTATAGATTTCAGAGAACAAAAAAGCCATGTTCTATTTACAAGGGAAAATGTAAAAATAAAATGTAAACTCTGACATTCTATACTATAACGCCTCTACACCTGTCTGAACCTTGAACATCTCTAGGGCTAAGCCAAATGGGAAGAGAAAGATTTATCTGCCTTAACTAATAGTTAATGAAAATAAACTTTAGTTATTCAAAACAGCTGATGTTTTGCTTCCTAATAGTCTTACAATCAGTATGTTATTGAACAACTTAGCTTCAAAATGTTCCCTCTTAAATTACCCTAAGCCTTAAATATCTTTTTGCTTTTGGCTTAGAAATAAATTTGCAAATAGTCAATTAGCCATGGACAAAAGAAAATTTTAAATGCTTAGGCAAACAGCCTAAAAAAATGTATTTTCAGTTATTTCATTATGGGAAACTTGCCTAGTTAATTGAAAAAGAAAAAAAAATCATCATCTTGGATTTATTATTTTTTTAACTTCTTTGATAGGTTGGATAAAACAATCCCTGAAATCTCTTGCTTAAATTACAAGAAAACTTATTACTTATTGGTTTCTATCCTTATCAATGTCATCGATCAGTTCACTATAGAGCACTTGCCTTTGGAGGCAACTGAGACATTTAAAAAAAGGCTTTGTTAAAGAGACATTTAAACTTTTAGAAATCAGGATTCATTTCAACATTCATGTTGGTGATATATGAACCAAGTTCATATATCATATATTTGAGTTTTGGTTTTAGTCATTTTGTATTACTCAGATTTCTTTTTTTTTTTTTGGGGGGGGGGTAACATTTAAAAAATAGATTTTACTGATATCATTTGCTTTACTTATTTATTTTGTGCCGCCTCTTCCTTCCTTCCCCTCAGCATAGAAGGCATCATCTGGCAAAATATATAGATTATGTCTTTCGTGTTTCAACTTCTCAGTTCATTCTCTGGAGGTGAACATTCAAAAGTTAATCTTCAAATATTAAATCTAAAGCTGTATATAACGTTCTCTTGGTTCTACTCATTTAATACTTCACTATCGCATGTAGTTCTTTCCACTTTTAAAAAAAATTAATCTACTTATCAATTTTTTTTAAACTCTTATCTTCTGTCTTAAAATCATTACTGTTTATTAGTCCTGAGGCAGAAGAGAAGAATGGAAGTTAAGTGACTTGGCCAGGATCACACAGCTAAGAAAGTCACATTTGAACCCAGGACCTTCCATCTCTGAGCCTGGCTCTCAAGCCACTGAGCCACCTAACTGTTCATTGTTTCTTACAGCCCACTAGTATTCCATTGCAATCATATACCACAATTTGTTTAGCCATTTCCCTAAATGATAGACATCTCCTCAATTTCAAGTTCTTTGCCACCACAAGAAGAGCTGCTATAAATATATTGGCACATATAGGTTCTTTTCCTTTTTTCTTGATGTCCTTGAGAAATAGACCCAGCAATTATACATAGTTTTATAACTCTCTGGGTATAATTAGAAATTGTTCTCCAAAGTGATTAAATCAGTTCACAGTTCCACCAACAATGATTTAAGAGTCTTCACTTCTCTATAGTCCTCTAATATTTGCCATTTTAGCTAATCTGCTGGGTATTCTGGTTTGTATATCTGGTTTGTATCTAAATCACAATAGTGATTTAGAAAAGCATTTTTTCCTGTAACTCTACATAGCTTTGACTTCTTCATCCAAAAACCTTCTGTACAAGTCTTTTGCCCAGTTATCAGTTGGGGTACAGCTCTTATTCCCATAAATTTGACAAAGTTCTCTCTATTTTTGCTATGAGACCTCAACCTAAGAGAAAAGAATGTCTATGAAAAAATTTTCCCAATTTACTGCTTCTTGGCAACATTTATTTCATTTGTACAAAAACTTTTCAACTTACTGCACTCAAAATTAGCCATTTTATATACTCCATCTCTTGTTTCTCATAAATTCCTCTCCTATCCATAAATCTGATTAGTATTATGCTTCTTGTTCTAATTTGCTTGTGATATCTTAGTCTAGATGCTGTATCCTTTCTGATCATACCTTAGCACATGTGTCTTGTTCAGATTTCTCCCCAGACAAGACCTACTGAACCAGCTCAGAAGTCCCTAAAAACAGGTGATGAGACTGTTAGGTGCCTCCTGAATTCCACGTTTTCTATCTCTAAGGAAATAGGTAAACTGTATATAATGAACCCAGTTCTACACTGGCTATCCTTTTTTTTTTTAAAGCCTTTACTTCCTGTCATAGAATCAATACTTTGTAATGGTTCCAAGGCAGAAGAGCAGTAAGGGCTGGGCAATGGGGGTGAAGTGACTTTTCCAGGTCACACAGCTAGAAAGTGTCTGAGGACAGATTTGAACCATGGAACCTCCCATCTCTGCCCTCACATCTGCAATACTCTGACATACAGTCGATCTATCAAAACTTTGACATAAAGCATAAATAATCTGACGAGACAAAGTATGTTACTTAATTTTTCTACTTAAATCAGTTTGCTTCTTCAAGATGTTGTGAAGCTACATATATGTACATATACTATAAATTAATATATGACATTATATATGTAATATATACATAAAACATGTGTTTACACACATTAGAGGGATGTCATGTATATGATATCACATCAATCTTGCTGAGAAAAAGCATCAGACTATGTGGAAATGCCATGACTATGCCTAAGGCCAAGAACTGAATCAAGGGCTTTAACTGTATTTTTAAAAATTCAATTCTGTTAAGTTTTCATAACCTCAGAAGATGGCAACTAATAAAATAGAAGTTACAGAGGATGATATTTCTTCTGGTTTATCTTGAAAGGCAGAAATCACTTGGGAAAATGTTTCTGTGGCATATGCTAGGAAATTATCCTTCCTTAAATAAGGCTATGGCAAAAAAAAAAGGTGGGGTGTGGAAAGGTAACAATTGGAAATGAGATCAAGCTTATGGGGATCCTTCATTAATTTATGAGGGAAAATAAGTCCCTTCTGGGAGACAATAAAAAAGCAATCTAGCCCCCCCCCCCCCCACACACACACACACAGTCACTGAATGGGGTTTAAATTGAGCAAAACAAAAAAAAATTTTTTAAATCTAAGAAGGAAAGAAGAGAGCCAAATATAGTAAGAGAGACAGAGAAGTAGAGGAAGAAAGAAACAGAGATGATAGAGAGACAGGGAGTCCTTTAGCAGAAAGAAGAAACAAGTCTTGCTTTATTCTCTTTCTACTTTCCTCCACATTTTTTCCTCATCAGTTCAGGTCTTTGCTTTGCTCCTTTCTTTTCATCTTTCTCTTTTCCTTCTTCCTTTCTTTCGTCTTCCTTCCTTTTACAGGAGAAAAAAAAACCACCAGTGTTGGTCAACAAGAAACAATAAAATAGTCATTCTTGTTCACATTCAATATTTCATTTACTTTTACTTTTTTGAACTCCAATAGTACCTTTGAAATTTGATAGCCAAAATCAATAGCTGGCATAAAAAACCAGCTTTTTAAATTCAGTTTAAACAAATATTCAGAAATACTGATAATGACAGGTACTTGGGATATAAAGATAAGAAATGGCATGATCCTTGACTTCAAGGAACTTATAGTCTAACAGAGAGATACTACATGTACACAAGTGTAATTAGAGATAGAATGTGACAGAGAGAAAAGGAGAGATCCAGAAAAAGTAGTTTAGAAACATATGAGAAAGGAAGACCACTTTCATCTAGAGGAATCAGGAAAGGCTTCATTAAATAGGTGGTACATGAGCTGGGTCCTGAAAGAAAAGGAAGCCATATGGAGAATATTAGGCAGATGCAATAGTGAATAGGGCATTATTCTTAGAGTCAGGAGCACCTAATTTCAAATTGTACCTGGGGCATTTGCTGTCTTCCCTTCAGCAAGCAACTTAATCTCATCTATAAAATAAGGGAATTGGACTCCACTTCCTCTAAGGTCCTTCCCCACTCTAAATTCTATGTTTTTTCTTCTGAATAAACACAAATAGATGCAAGCAAGAGCAGGATGAGATCAGAGAATAGCTGGTATTCAAATTTGGCTGAAACAGAGGATAGTGAGGAGAAATGGGAAGAGGGGAGATTCAAATTAGATTGAAAAGGGAGATTAAAGCCAGATTGTGAAGGTCTCAAATACATACCAGGCTAAGGATTTTATTTTCCCCTAGGTGCAGTAGGGAATTACTGAAGGTTCATTGTCAGATTCTGTTTTTCTTTATAGGACTATAAATGCTAACAGATACTACATGTTAAGAAATTACACCTAATTTAGGAATAAATAGCAAGGAATCATTTATGTTTGTATGTCAGGAGGCAACCAGCCAAAGAAACTTGAAGCACAAAAACCCCAAACAAAATCTCTAAGGAAAGAGTGAGGCTTCTCTTCCAACCAATCAGTTGGGTGCTGAGAATTAGAGGTCAGGATAAAAGGCAGTCAGCCAAAAGACCCTTGGCCCCTGCTTCTGAAAGAAGAGCCAAACCAAAATTGGTGAAAACAGGGAGCTTGCTGTAATCTCTGGATGAAAGGGGAAAGTAATAACAAATAATGCAAATAAAGTAAAAATAAATAAATGATTTAAAAAATTTGAAAACAGAATGAAGTCAGTTCCAACCTAACCAACTTAACTATCCTTGAGTGACTGAAAACATCATGTTTTCAAATCAATGATGTGAAACAAAATTTAAAAAGTATCAGTAAGAAATAGAGTGTCTGCCACAGACTTCTAAATAATGAGAATTTCAAATGCCAGCAATATATCATACAGATCTTAAGATAAATTCCAGCCCTTACCAATAGCTCCAGTTCACACCTACTTTAGTGATATGTCAGGAAGCAACTAGTCAAAGAAACTGCCAAACACAACCTCCTTCCCCCGCATTAACTCTAAAGAAAAAAGGAAGTTTTTTCTAACCAAAAAGAGAACTCCAAGGAACGATGCATCCTGGTCTAAGCTGATATCTCTTAATACTTAAAAATGAGTCATCTATTAAAACTTCAGATTGACTTAACACAATTTAAGACTTAAAATTTAAAACCTTTAAACTTAAGGTGGAATACTTCTTTTCTTTAAATCCACATATGCTGCCCATAAGCCCCTCAGTTTTTGGAGCTTCACCAAGAATTTAAAACAGGCGAGTAATTTTTTTTGTAAAACTCACAGCTTCTGCTAATATAAAAGGTGGATGAGTACTCCTTCCTAGTAGAGGTGAAAGTGAGATGTGTTTATTTTGCTTCAGATGATAAACTACAGGTAATCCAACCTACTTCATTAATCAGAAGGTAAGATAGCAATTCTATCAGCACCAAAAGTATCTCTGATTTCAACTAGATTAAATTTGCAAATTAAATTCTAAGTGATTAATCAACAATATTCCCTCATTAAATAATAATAATCAGTGTAGAGAAAAACAAGTTATAAGAACCTTGGTGAGAAACCCAAATGAGCAAAATCAACCTGAAGGAGGGAGGAGGAAAACAGAAAAGGATTTTTATAACAAACTGCTTTCTCTATCAGTTATAATAAAGCCACTACATTTTATCCCTAATTTCACAATCTCGGAAGTGCTACATGAAGTAAACATAATTATGTAGCATTTAGTGCTTTGAAAGCCTCTCATTTTACCATCAACCATTCTAATGGGGAAGTGCTTTTCTTATCCCCATTTTACAGATGAGGAATCTGAGGCAAAAGGCACAAGTGATCAGCATCTGAGGCTGCATCTTCCTTACTCTAGGTCCAGCACCCTATCTGCTGCACCATCCAGTTACCAAAATATGGGATTCATATTTACTTTCTCATGGCTGTGTTCATACTGTACCTGCAACCCCTCCTCTATCCCCTTTCCCCACTCCGATCCCAAAATAGAAGCTGTTCTGTTTTTAACTTTGTATCTCAACATGTACAGTGACTAGCAAATAAAAAGTGACATGTATTCAAGATTGCTTGTGTGCTAAAAATACTGTGCTAAGTGCTGAATATACAAATACAAAACCAAAGAGAATGACTATCCTCAAAGACCTCATATTTTTATGGAGGAGACAACAAACATAAGGGAGACATGATCTAGGAGGGGCATTTTACTTTAGAAAGTTACCCTAGGGGGCAGCTGGGTAGCTCAGTGGATTGAGAGCCAGTCCTAGAGACGGGAGGTCCTAGGTTCAAATCTGGCCTCAGACACTTCCCAGCTGTGTGACCCTGGGCAAGTCAGTTGACCCCCATTGCCTAGCCCTTACCACTCTTCTGCCTTGGAGCCAAGACACAGTATTGACTCCAAGACGGAAGGTAAGGGTTTAAAAAAAAAAAAGAAAGTTACCCTAATGGAGAGTGTGGCCATAGGAGAACAGATTTAGATACACCCTTCCCAATGGCCAAAGGCAGTATTGATTTTATTAGCTGCAGAACAGGAAAGGGGGGGGGGGGGGGTAGAGGTAGAGTTGATGGTAACTGACCAGTAGAAGGAAGCTAGAAAGAAAATGACCAGGGAGCAAAGCGAAGCCTGGAGTGAGCACCATCTTATCTTCATGTACATGTCAGACTATCCAAGGCATTCACCAATCAAGACAGCTAGTCTCTAAGGTAGGAGCTCCAGAGCTGAATGAAGTACTCCAGGGCATAGTCCAGCAGCAAGTGAACTAGTAAGAAGAATAAAATGGGAAAAGCCATAATGCAATGATGAGATAAACTTTCAAGAAGCAATACTAGTGTTGATTTTGCTATTAATCCCAAGAGAAAGAAGTGAAAAGGGGTATAAAGGTAGCTGTTCTTTGCCATGTCAGGAAACTGAATAGAGAGAAGTATGGTAAAGGATTGGGGGCTGCCTAGACTTAGTGAGTTTTCCTCAAATAGGATAGCATAATCCCTGGGCAGAGGTTCCAAAATTGTGACAACATGGAATTATAGATTTAAGGATAGAAGGAAATATAAACTGGAAGGGCACATTTTTGCATGTATAAAGCAATGGATTCTCAAGGTATCAGATAAAAGCAAACGTGATAAAGGCTTAGAAAAGTCTCAGGTCTTATTGTCACCAAAAAAAAAATGGCAAAGAATATGAATAATTTCCAGACCAGATGCCTATTTACATCTATACAAAATTCTTTATGGGGATAATCTTAAACATGCATCAATGACAAATTCAATGAAGGTCAGAAAAGGAAATGGGACATGACAAAAGATAGCATTAGAATACTATTATTTGATTATAAAATTTTTTTTTACTTGAAAAAGCCAAATCAGGGGGCAACAGGGTGGCTCAATGGATTGAGAGGCAGGTACAGAGAAGAATTCAAAATCAAATCTGGCCTCAGACACTTCCTAGCTGTATGACCCTGGGCAAGTCACTTGACCCCCATTGCCTAGGCCCTGACCACTCTTCTGCCTTAGAACCAATACAGAATATTGAATCTGAGGAAGGTATTTAAATTAGTAATAATTTTGTTCAAGGGCCTTTTGAGTATTAATATAAAATAAGGCATACAAACAGGAAAATAATGGTTGTTATTATTATTATAAGAAAATAGTTAATTATCTAATATGACCAAAATATATTATTATATCTAAAAAAAGAGTAGATTTAAATTAGGTCAAAAAGAAAGGTTAGAGCAAGATTGTGGAGGGTGTTTTAAATGCCAAGCTAAAGGTCTTTAAGCAGAGGCTAGGTGATAATTTATAGAATGTTTTAGTAGAGGTTATTTTTCAGTTAGGGGTTGAATTAGATGGCTACTGTAATACCAATTCTAAAATTTCATCCTGATTCTTGCTTTGTCTTCTGAATTGGATCCCACCAGGGCCCATGTCCAAAAGCACCTAAGTTCCCTTGCCTGTTACTTTATACTTGTGTGTACTGAGGCAAGTAATTTAAATTTCTGAGCCTCGCTCCCCACATTTGTAAAATTGAGGTGGCTGGACTTGATGACCTTTAAAGTCCCTTCTACTCTTAACTCTATAATTCCATGTTAAATCACACAATTTTGGAACCTCTGCCCAGGGATTATGCTATCCCATTTGAGGAAAACCCATTAAGTCTAGGCAGCCCCCAATCCCTGATCATACTTCTCTCCATTCAGTTTCCTGACATGGCAAAGAACAGCTACCTTTCCACTTCTTGCTCTTGGGAATATAGTAAAATCAACACTATCATTGCTTTTTTTCTTTTTTTAAACCCTTACCTTCTGTCTTAGAATCAATAGTGTATATTGGCTCCAAGATAGAAGAGTGGTAAGGGCTAGGCAATGGGGGTTAAGGGACTTGCCCAGGATCACACAGCTAGGAAGTGTTTGAGACCAGATTTGAACCCAGGACCTCCCATCTCTGGGACTGGCTCTCAATCCACTAAGCCACCAGGCTGCCCCCACTTCCATTGCTTCTTGAAAGGTTATCTCTCATCCTATTACATTATAGCTCCTGTCACCAGCCCCATGACTTCCCAGACCAAAATATTCTTTCTTAGCCATCATTTCCCTATATATATATATGTATATATATATATATATAGCCTTTCCCAACTAGAATGGAAGCTTCTTCGAAGCAAATACTGACTTCTCTTTTGTACAGAGAATTTTCAATTAGTGCAAATAATGATTCCATGGAGTAGTTGCAGTACCTGAATTCACTCTGTATATTTCCATTAGGCTAGAATCAATGACCATATTTTACTTAATTATAATTTCAACTAATGAGAATTCAAACACACATCTAGGGATTTATTATTTGCACTAACTGAGCCTTTAGCTGATTTTACATCTCCAAAGCTTAGCAGAACGTTTAGCAATTACTAAGTACTTAATAAATGTTTTCTCTTTCATTGATTTATTATAGAGGCCTGCAGAAAATTAACAGCCTGTGGTTTGGCTCAGAGTCTGAACCTCTAATCTCCACTGAAGAAAGCATATATATTTATTCTCAATTTCCACAAACTTCTCCCAAAGATAGTTAAGTCATATTCCTAATTACATTTCCCCTCTTCCCATATCATCCTAAGGGACCTGATCAAGACTGTCCTTGGAAATTGTTTGGGAACAGTGAAATTGTTTTTCCATCTAGCTGTTGTTTGGAATACAAAAGCTTATTTTTTGAGAAATGCTCTAGGTTGGTTTAATGATAGGGCAATGTCCTACACGTCACTGCATGTTGGGGGGGGGGGGGGGGCGCAAAGAATGCAGAAAGTCGAAGACATTCACTTCAGAGCTAGTGGGAATGGGCCACAGAGCTGCTCATGTTCTTTTGGTCCTGTGAGTCCTTCAATAAGCATCTCTAATATGTTAGGCTTCTTGTCTGAGCAACTTTCAGCATTTCATAATTCAAACACATACTGATCAGCTGATTCATCAGGCTTCCAAAGAGGTCAATGACATCACTGAGAAAGGAGGCTTAGAAAAAGAAACCTGAACCCACTTAAGGTAGAGTTAGATAAAGGAGATTCAGTGAAGGACAGGGATCTGGCCTCAGAGCCAGGAGGACCTATATTTAAGTTCTATTTCTGCCACTGGCTGGTTTTGTGATCTTGGGCGAGTCAATGTCTGAGAACTCTCGACATTCTTAAAGGTCATGGATGCGAGGTGGGGTCTTCTTACATGGGAGTTCCTCATACCAACAGTCATAGATCCAATCCCTGTCCTTTCAGGGATCCCAAGGAGTTGAGAGCAAAATGAGGATACCATAAAGGCCACTGAGGAGTGAGAAGACCACAGGAGGAGAGCCAAGAAAGTGTTTGGTGAGGGAAACTGGAAGGGCATCAGGGAAGGACACTAGAGCCTCCTATCTTTCCAGTTTTTCTGTGTCTTAACCACCAGACCCTCTGCCTTTCCTAAGCTGCCTAGCCCTCACTACTTTTCTGCCTGGGAACTGATCCCCCACACTGATTCTAAGATGGAAGGAAAGGAGGGATTTTTAAAAAGAGCTGGATTTGGAAGTCAAACATCCTGAGTTCAAGTCTTGCCATAGATCTGGATGAAAGTGTAGGAGTAATAGGCAATAATCTCTGCAAGCAATACATAGCAGTACTTATCTCTTTCCTAAAATCCAGGCTTGAGCACCCAACTGCCTACCTCCACCCCAGAACTCTCATTTTTGTTGCCCTTTAATTTGGGGTTTTCTCAGCAGATACTGCTGTTTCCCATTTCCTTCTCTAGTTCATTTTACAGATGAGGAAACTGAAGCATGTAGGGTTAAGAACTTTGCCTGGCCAGTAGCTGTCTGAGGCCAGATCTGAACTCAGAAGGATGAGTCTTCTTGACACAAGGCCTGACACTCCATCCTCTGGGCCATCTTGCTGCCCCAAGTGCTTTATCAACATTATCTTGACAAACATGGTTATCCTTTATCCTTATCTGGTAGATGGAAGCTGCTGTAGGTATAATCAGGAAGTGTTCAAACTCCATGTTTAGCCTTTCCACTCCAGGAGGATGCCTCTACACAGTAACTCTGAAGAGGCTTGATTCCCAGATCTAGATGACTAAGTTATAAATGGGTGTCTGGTTATAGACAGAACAAATAACTTCTTTGTGTCCTCCTTTGTATCCCTGACACTTGCATAGTGCCTAACATAGAATAGGTACTAAACGAATGTTTGTTGACTAACTGAAATTTGCCTGTTTTTTAAAATATTCTAATCATTCAAATGCTTCTTTACACAGTTCCATGATTCACTGAACAGTGGGCAGGAATGTAAATAAATGTATTCTTACACTTGGATATTAAAATGCTTAAAATAGCTTTAATAACAAAAAAAGAAAAACATGTAAAAGGGGCAATAGGTGTACGAGTTGTTATTTATTTTCTCCATGTCCTGTTTTTGCCAAAATTAAGGTCAGGATTTTTGTTCCAAACTTCTGGGGTTGTCCTCTTTTTCAAATCCCTTAAATTTCATTCTCTTAACATCCACAAAAATCATGTCACTTTGTCATTACTTAATCTAATCCAACTGTTCTTACCATCTTTGTTTCATGATTTCTTGAAATAATGATGTTTAGGCTTTTTTCTTTTATCATGACTTTCAGGTAGTTTGATGTTCCCTAGATTCTCTCTCCTCAATCTGTTTTCTAAGTCAATTATTTTTGCTATAAGATACTTCATATTTTCTCTACTTTTTTCAGGTCTTTTGACCCCTAAATATTTCTTGATGTCTCATAGAGACATCAGTATCTGTTTGGTCAAATCCACCTTTCAGGTTGTTACTTTCTTGGATAAAATGTTTATACCTCTTGTTCTAAACTGTTAATTCTCTTTTCATACCTTTCTTCCATAGCCCTCACATCTCTTCCTAATTTTTATTCTACTCCTTTTCATTTGGTTTTTTAAATAATTTTAACTTTTTAAAAAAACTTTTGTTTTTTCTCTTCCAGGAATTTGGGTTAGAATATTGGTTTTGTGTACAACCTATGTTTTTCTTTGAGACTTTGCTTATAGATATTCTAGAATCATTCTTTTCTTCTGGATTTATTTATGCATCATCATCATCATAATAGTTCTTTATGGTAAGTTTCTTTTTTATTGTAGCTCATTTGTTCTAGCCAACTTTTTTACTTTGGACTTTATATTAAAGGTAGACTTTACACATTTCTGGTGCAGGGAATGTCTAGACTGAGTTCCTTTCCTCTTGGGTCTTTTTGCTTTCACAATTTAGCCCAAAAACCTACAAATATTCAGTATTCCCAAATGGAAGTAATTTGTAGTGAAGTTTTCTCACTTCCCTCCTGGTCTGAGTTCTGCAAAAATCTTAATTCAGTTTGGGGTCTGTTGGCTTGTCCTTGTTTAGATCCTCCAGGAGCATGCTGCTGGACATGGCAACTATTAACCCTCTAACAGTTCAGAAAACATGAACTATATGCTTCCATTTGTCTGGTATTCCTGCCCTGGCTAATCCACTGAAAGCTTTGGCCTGGGCTATTGGCTAAAACTACATCCCTACTGCTTATCCCCTCCTGGGATAAGAACAAAACAACTTAGGGGCAGCCAGATGATTCAGGTGATAAAGAGTACTAGGACTAGCAACAGGAGGATCTGGGTTCAAATGTCACCTCAGACATGCCCCAGTGTGACCCTGGGCAAGTCACTTAACTCCACTGTCTAGTCCTTACTACTCTTCTGCCTTGAAACCAATCAATATACTGTATTGATTCAAAGATAGTAAAAGTTTTAAGAACAACAATAAAAAAAAAAGAGCCACACTAGGACCTGTTACAGTGAGCACTATTTCCAGTGCCATTTCTAGAGACAGGTTCCCTCTTTAGACTCTCATGGATCTATAATCTAGAACTAGGTAGTAGGTTACTAGATGGTGCCTGTTTCTGCACCAAGTTCAGGGATTATCCTAGGATCTCTTCCTGCCCTGGTGCCCAATCTCACTCTTCTTTCAGATCCTAATTGCTAAAAAGATCCATTTGTGTGCTCCTGGCCAGATCTCCTCAGACTTCAAACTCCACCGACTCTCAGTCTCCCAACGTGACCTGGCCTGGAAAAATTAATTATTCTGATTTTTTCTTGGATTTCTCAATCATAATTTAGGAATTTGCTGTTTGACTACTCTTTACCCTAGATCATACTATTTTGGGAATACAGAAATCTTGAAGGATAACTAATCTTCAAGTTGTCCCTGAAATCTTGGAATAACACGATCTTCAAAGAAAAGAAAGCAACAATAGAACTAGCCTAGACATTTTATCCAGAAGTGCCCAGAGCCTGCCCCTAACATGAAATTTAAATCTAAGATGAGGCCTGGAAAATATACCAATTGAAAAAGAATCCCCTCATAAAGCACTATAATGGTGATGGGAATACTCAAGTCACAAACTCAAAAGAAGAAAATGACTCCAAAACAGCTGCAAGAAGAGATTCAAGAAAAACAAAGAGTAGGCACAAGTTCAACTAGAATTCCTGGTAAAGAAAAAGCAAGAGTTTTAAAAAGAGCTTTGAAAAAAAATTGTTTGCATAAATGAAATCAGAGTGCTAAAGGAAAAAAAATTGGAAATTAGAATCACGAAATAATTAAAAGGAGAATTAGCAACTTAATATAAAAGATACAGTAAAGTGTCCTGATGATTAGAATGGGCCAAAGAAGCTAATGACTCCACAAGATGATAAATATTCAAAAGACTGAAAAAAATACAAGAAAATGTATGTACCTCATAGCACATCTCATTTCCTACCTCGCCAGCAGCCTTTTGGCCTTTACTCTATCCCTGCACTGAGTGTTCCCATTTCCCCACCCCACCCCTGCTTTTCAGTTTCTCTTTATGGGTCTCTTTACCCAACAGATCATGTCTTCCTTGAGGGCAGGGACTATCTCAAGCTTTTCTTTGAATCCCCAGCACTTAACACAGTGCATGACACATGGTGTGTATTGACTATTGACTAGTAAAAATAACTGGCCTGGAAAATTGATTGAGGAGAGATCATTTACAAATCATTGTTCTAGAAGCAGTTAAGTGATTCAGTGGATATAGTCAGGCCTTGAGATGAGAGGTCCTTTACTGTGGGATCCTGGGCAAGTCACTTAAACCCCTAATGCCTAGCCCTTACCACTCTTCTGCCTTAAAACTAATACTTAGTATTGGTTTAAAAAAAAAAAATCATTGGACTACCTGAAAATCATGACCAAAAAAATTCAAGTTATAGGGAATGTGAAGATTAAATTTATCTCTCCCCTGATTGTGAAAATTAAATTAATTCTCCTGCCCATTTTTAGATTTAATCACCATAGGTGTAAACACCCCATTCACACTTGAGTGGGGAAGGTCTGTGACCCATGTGTGCAATACTGGGTGATGAATCAGAGTTAAACTAACTGCCCCTGGGCAGTCCTAAAGCACAGCTTCAACTGTGATTGGTAGACGTAAAATTAGGGGAAGGCACAGGAGGTGATGCAAAAGAAAGTGTCTTTAAAAGGAAGTTACAACTTCCTGAGTAAAGTTTTTACTTGGAGTACTACTTGGAGTTGAACTTCCTATGATAGACAGTTCTTCATTCTTTGGAGTTGAGACTGGAGAAGAATCTGCTTACTGCACCTGAGACCCTGTTCCTGGTGAGGCTGTTCTTAAATCTCTTCCTTTGGACTGACACATGGTAAGTGAGAAGGCTGACTCCTTTCCTGGATATTTTCTGAAAAAAAAAAAAAAAAACTAGCCTCAGGAGAGACCTACCTCTTGAGAGAGACTTCCCCAGGTCCTTGGCTTTGCCGAGGTCAGTAAAGGACTAACTCTCCCTGCCCAGGTTGAGCTAGGGGCCGAGAGTAAATTACTTAATGCTTAGGCTAGATATCTTACCCTATCCTCTCTCTGATTTCCTTACTTCACTCCTATATTTTGTAAAAACTTGTAAATAAATCTCTTTGGAATAAATTAAATTTCTGGTGACCCTATTTTAAATATAATCCAGTCCAACCATTTTATATTAAAAAAAAAAAAAAACCTTTTCCCTCTTACAGGAGCCACAGTCAAACTGGCACAATAACTACTATACTTTAAAGAAGCAGAAGCTTTAGAATATCATATTTCAGAAAGCAAAAGATTTAGGCTTACAACCAAGAAAACCTGCCCAGCAAAACTGAATATAATTCGTTAAAGTGGAGTGGAAGGGGGAGAAGGAAGAGGATGGGAATCAATCTTTAATGAAAAAGAACTTCCAAGCATTTCTGATGAAAAGGTCAGAGTTGAGTAAAACTTTGAATTATAAAAGCAGCAACCAAGAGAAGCATAAAAAAGGTAATTATGGACTAGCTATTAAAAAGAACTAAATAAGAGTAAATTATTCACATTCTTACATGGAAAGATGACACATAGAGCCTCTCAAACTCTATTGTTACTAGAGATGATAGAAAGATAAACAGAAGGTTTGGAAATTATTTTATTATATTTGATGATCTTAAAAGAATAGAAAGGTTAAGGAAGAGAAAAACAATGGAAGATCATGGCAGAGAAAGGAAAAATAAGGAAAATTATCTAATAGACTTTTGGATGTGAAAATAGAATAACATACAAACAAGAAAGGAGAGAGCAGGTGACATGTGAATCTCAATCTCATCTAAATTTGTTAAAAGAAGTTAGAACACACATATACTCACAGGTGAGTTCAGAAATAAATGCACAATAGAGAAACAACAAGAAAAAGGATTACGGAGAGGGGAGGAGAGAAGAGGAAGAATAGATTAAGGAAGGGATTAAATAGAAGCAAAATAAACTTTTAACAGGGGAAGCAAAAAGCAAATAAAAGGAAAAAAGGTAGACGGAAATAATAATAATAACAACTATAAATATGAGTAAGATCAATTCATCCATAAAACTGAAAATGAAAGCTAAATGGGTTAGAAACCAGAATCCAACAATGTTATTTATTTTTAACAGAAAGATATACACAAGAGTTAAAATAAGAGGCTAGAACAGAATCTATTATGTCTCAAGTTAACAGTTATCTTACACAAAGCAACAACAAATAATAGACCAAATTACATTTTTCTGAAAGATATCATAGAAAATATACTATTATCTATACTAAACATATGCAAATGACAAAGGAACTAAATTCTTAAAGAAAAATTTAAATGAGCCAAAGAAAAAACTAATGGTATGAGAACTGAATTTATTCCTCTTTATTCTTCTCAATCTAGAAAAATCCAACCAAAAGTAAAACAAACAACCTGAACACTTTTAGAAAAATAATATATGCTAAATCTCTAAAGAATACTGAATGTAAATAAAAAGGATCATACCTATTTCTCAGCTGTGATCACATATTGGAGCATAAAACCTCATAAACTTGCATAAAAATCAGAAAAGATAAATCTATCTTTTACCAAACAAATGCAAAAATGCCTAAATCAGGAAGAATCAAATTGGGGAAAGAAATCTATAGACCAATATTCCCTAATGAATATTGATGCAAAAATTCTATTAGCCAGGAAACTATAGCAATATATAATAAGGATTGCATACTATCACTGTTGGATTTATATCAGATACATGCAATTTATTCAATATCAGGAAAACTATAATTTACCCTACTGATTAGAATAAAAATTATGATTACATCAATCTATGCAGAAAAAAATTTTGACAAGACACAATGCCATTCTTGTAAAGGAAAAAAAGCAGTAGAAAGCATAAAAATAAATGGAATTTTCCTTAAAATAAGTTAATATCCATCTAAAATTAAAAGCTAGCATTAGGAGGCAGTTAAATGGCTCAAGAGATAGAAAGCCAAATCTAGAGATGGGAGGTACTGGATTCAAATCTGACTTTAGACACTTCCTATGTGACCCTGGAAAAATCATTTAACCCCCATTGCCTAATTTTTCCCACTCTTCTGCTTTGGAATTAATACATAGTATTGATTCTAAGACAAAATTTAAGGGTCTTTGTTTTTTTAAGCTAGCATTATCTGTGAAGGGGAAAAGCTAGAGGCCTTTAAAGACCAGGGGTAAAGCAAATACGTCCATTATCACCACTACTATTCAATAGTGCTAGAAATGGTAGCTATCACAATAAGAAAAATAAATTGATAAAATAAACATAGGCAAATAAATAAAATTATCACTTAGTACAGAGTATGATAGTTTTCACAGAAAACCCTGGAGTCAACTAAAAAACTAAATCAAAATAATTAACTCAGCAAAGTGGCAAGATCTAAAATATAGTCACACATTTCAGAATTTCTATATCAGAACAAATTATATCAGGAAGAGAAAAAAAGAAAAATTCTTAAAACTACCAAAGGATTACTTTATGAAGTTAGGAAAAAAGGAAGTCCTAGAGGAAAGAACAGTCAAGACTCTTGAGTGAAGAATGGAGGCTAGCAATACCAGATCTCAAACAATACTACAAAGCCATAATCCTCAAAACATTTTGATACTGGGTAAGAAATAAAGAGGTCAACAGTTTACAGAAGCAAATAAGCATGGTTTGATAAATCCAAAGACCTAGTTATTGAGACAAGAACTCATCTTGACAAAAATTATTTAGATAACTATAAATCAGTCTGGCAGAAGCTATGCATAGTATCATAAACCTATTTGGAACTTCTCTTTGTAAACAGTGTAAGATAGGTTTATAATTGAGAAGTAACGGGTAACATAATAAACAAATCAGAAAAAAATGGGAGAAATTTCCTGTTAGAGCAAAAACTACAGGAAGAGACCACAATCAAAAACCAAAAATGATTGGTTTACAGTAGGTAAAATGGACAATTTTGATTACATAATTTTTTTATGTTTTTACACAAAGAAAATCAACAAAGTTAGAATTAGAAGTGAAGGGAGGAATTTGTGGAGGACAAGAGGAATCTTTACACCAAGTTTCTCTGATAAATCTAATTTCTAAGATAAATATTGCTCTCATTCACATGTATAAGAATAAGATCCCTTCAATTTGATAATCAAAGAAATTATGGGTTGTTTTTAGAAAAATTCAAGCTATCACTAGACATATGAAAAAATGCTCTCGCTCACTAATAAGAAGTGCAAATTTTAAAAAAACTTTGAAGTATTAGTTCATATCTGTTAAATTAGCAAAGGTGACAAGAAAAATAACATATTTGAAGGGTAGTGGAAAAACAGGTTTCACACACACACACACTACTAGTGGATCTGTGAAATGGTCCAACCATTCTAGAAAGCAATTTGGTGCTACACTCAAAAAGTTAGTGTGGTATTAAGATGTATTAAGATATAAAACCTTTGACTCCTGCTACTAGGACTATACCCCAAAGAGATTAAAGAGTGAAAGGATATACAAACACAAAAATGTTTGCAGTATCAAAGAATCAAACTGAAGGGGAGACCAAGCTGAATAAGGTATGGCATATGAATTTGATGGCATATTAATGTACTGTTAAAAATTATAAAAGGAGTGGATTTAGGGAAATCTGGGCACACTTTTATGAACTAATATGGAGTGAAGTAAGGAGAACTAGGAAACCAATTTATACAACAACAATATTATAGCAACAACTTTGAAAGGTTCAGAAACTCTAATCATCATGATCAAACAGGCTGTCTACCTCCAGAGAAATAATGGACTGTGGATACAAATTAAGAAAATTTGGGGGGACAAGGCCAACATGGGAATTTGTTTTGCTTGACTATACATATTTGTAGCAGGGGCTTTGTTTTTCTTGCTTTCTTAGTTTTCAAAGTAAATACTATATAGAAAGGAGAATAGGGAGGCTCTTCATTCAAAAGAAAATTATTTTGGGTGGGCAGCTGGGTGGCTCAGTGGATTGAGAGCCAGGCCTAGAGACGGGAGGTCCTAGGTTCAAATCTGGCCTCAGACACTTCCCAGCTGTGTGACCCTGGGCAAGTCACTTGACCCCCATTGCCCAGCCCTTCGCACTCTTCTGCCTTGGAGCCAATACACAGTATTGATTCCAAGACAGAAGGTAAGGGTTAAAAAAAAAAGAAAAAGAAAATTATGTTTTAAAAGGTCATTATAACTATGTTTGAACTTATGGGCAACTTTCATAAGATAATGGGATTAATCAGCTTAGTTTTTCAAGGCAGAACTAGAAAATGGATAGAAAATGTAGTTATAGATCTAAGTAGGATTTAAGGGGAAAATTAGAAGTATCCCAAAGTAGAATAGGATATTTGAAAAGCTCACGGGTTTCCCATCATTTTCTATCTTCTCGGAAACGCTAGATGTCATAGAGGACATTCCTATTCAGCCATGAGTTGGTAGAACACTGATGTCTCTTTCCATGTTAAAATTCTTTGATACTCTTAATTCTTTTAGTTGTTTTCATATGATTGTTTTGTTTTAAAAATTTGTCATTTTATAGTCACAGCTCATATTGTGCTGTCACCTGAACAGATGTTTTAAAATCTCAGATCTGAATAAGACTAACTGGATACTAACTGCAAGAAGATCAAGTTTTTAGATGTATTTTTTTTTAATCTTTTAATAGCACAAAAGTAAACAAATTTGGTTCTAAAAATCTGATGAGTGAAAAATTCATGAAAGGTTGCATTGTAATATATTACTTTTTCCCACGTTCCTTAAAATGAACGAGGAACTTTCATTCAGATCTGCTTTCTCCAACTAAATATTATGACAAAATTTAATACATATATAAACAGAAGAAAGGTTAAGCATCACCCATCCTCTACTTTAAAAATACTTTAATAATACGCACATGCCATCATTAATCCTTAACTATTACAAATGCATTTTTATGTCCTATTGGCATAGCAGATATCAGTATTTGCAAAGAATAAAAACTTTATTGCTGACCTCTTGCAACTAATCAGATACTGAATCATTGCTTATATGCAAAAAATTTATTATTAGTTTTGTGTGGATGTGGTTTTTTTTTTTTAGCACAGTATTTACTTTGGAAATATTCCATCTTTAATCCTTACTACAACTTAAGTTCGACACTGACTTTCTGCATGGTACAATTTGACCTCTCACTTTCTTTGTCATTATCCCTTCTATAATTATGATGTAACTATCAATGAGTGGCACAACTTTGGGCAAGAATACTTCTGCTTTTCTGTTTCCTCATCTGTTAAATAAGAATATTGAGCAAGATGATACATAATGTCCCTTGCAATAAGAAAAAGAAAAAAGCCGAGTCTATATATGCAATTACAGATTTTTAAATTTCTTTTCTGGTCAAGACACACTGGTATAACAAATATGAATTTTGCCCAGGAGTCAGGAGAATCTGTGTTGTCTGACATCTGACATAAGGTAACTGTGATCCTAGGCAAGTGACTCAATTTCTTAGTGTTACAAGCAAGTACAATGAAGGAACAGATTTACTACCAGGAGCTTCTTGACACCTCTGAACTTATAGGTCCCATAAAATAAAAAAATCTCTTATAGTTCAACCTTTGATTAAATGGTGGGACCTTGAACACCAAAATCTCCATTTAAGGAGGGAACTCTACTCAGAACATCTCATTTCTCAATTTTTCCTGGAGTTCTCTGACTTTTCTGCCAAAACTCCAGTGGTGTACCTCTTTCTGGCCTATCTCCCTTTTGATACTTGTATTATCTTCCCCATTAAATTGTGAGCTACTTGAGAGCAGAAGCTGTTTTCTTTTTTTTTGGGGGGGGGGGTAGCAGGGGGGGTTATCCCCAGCATTTAGTACAGTGCCTAGCAGAATAGAAGTGCTTAATAAATATTTGGCTATATTATGAATATTCAACAAATGACTACAAATATATTGTTAGTTCTGGAAATCTAGAAAATTTGAGTTTTTCCTCCTTTACAACATTTTTATTTACAAATGCTTAAAATATTTTCCCCTGAAAATATCTATCTAGCACCATTTAGCCCTTTTAAAGAGGCTTATTTTAGAGATGGGATGGTGAATTGGGACAAAGAGAAAGGGGATTCCATGTGACTGTGCTATGAAATTATGTCTGTTTACAAGTACTTGCTCCCACTGTTTGAAAAAAAGAGCAAGGTGAAACTAGGTGGCTCAGTAGATAAGAGTGCCAGGTCTGGAAAGGGTTCAAATCTGCCCTCAAACACTTCCTAGTTGTGTGACCCTAGGCAAGTCACTTAAGCCCAAATGTCTACTCCTTACTGCTCTTCTGTCTTACAACCAATACTTGTATTGATTCTAAGACCGAAGGTAAGGGTTTTTTAAAAAAGGAAAAAGAAAAAAGAGCAGAAAAGGAATAATTATTGTTTTATTTGCCAAATCACACTTTGCAAAGCCCACAATCAGTACTGTTTAGTTCAGATTGGGTCAGTAACATTTAAGGAAAATAAAATTAAAGTTTCATTATTTAAAATATGTTTTAGTCTAGATAGTTATCTATTTGAAGAGAGATGCAAATCTAGTTATATTCCTATAGTATAAAGACCAAAGTCCTTAGTTGGTAGAAAAGGAATCTTACCACCAATTATGAAAGATTAAATCTTCATAGCATCCAAAAACCAGATTTCCAAAGTGTGGCAGAGTTAATAATTTAAAAAGGAACCATGCTCAGAAGCCCTCATCAAAAATATCAAAAGAGCTTCCCTTGAAGAAAAAAAAACCACTAGACACTTTTAAAGATCTCATTTCAATAATACTGCTGTTACACATTTGGAATGCATCTTTATGAATAACTCTGATATTTATTAAAGCTATTTTGATATAAAAAACCACCCATAATCTGTCACCAGTCCTTCTAGTCTTTTATCACGACTCCCCTTCAGGAATTCAAACTAACTCTTCCTCATCTATAGCAACTCATTTCCCACTGCCTCACCTAAGCAGAAGCAGTGTCTCATGTCTAGAATGCATTTTTTCCTCCCTACCTCAAAGAATCCTTCAAAGCATTTTCCTGTATTAGACTTTTCCTTTCTCTAGTTATTTGTATTTTTCTCCCTCTGAAAAACATTTTGCAGTACTTTGCATATTGACTTGTATGTATATTGTACCCCCTTCCCATACAAACTCCTTGAGGGTAAGAATAATTTCATTTTGGTCTTTCTATTCTTTGTATTCCCCATATCTAGAGCACAGTGCTTGGCACATGGGAAGCATACTTCCTGAATATTTGTTAGTCATATGATTTCATAATCATTTTAAGAGTACCACAAGAAATTAAGTCTCCTTCATAAGCATACCTCCTTTTCAAAAGTCCCAACAGCAATGCTCAATTTTTTGAGTCCCCTTATTAACTGGATATACTTTCAAATGGCTTTTTGTTATTTCTCAATATCAAATCCATCCTCATAGGATGGTTTGTCAACCTTGAGGATATTCCAAAGAATGTACTATCATCTCTAAAGACAATTCCGTAAGCAGAAGTCAAGAAATGTTCTGAGCAACATGACATGATAGCAACTAGGGTGATGACTTCAAAGGGTATGGCCTTCACTTGGATATGTAAATTCTAATATGTTGACTCTAAAAAAAAATCTCACATTCCTTTATAAAGTAGATATTGTTCCAAAAATTGATTACTCAAAGGAACTATTTTGCTTTTACATTATTACCTCCATGAAGTCTGACTTTGATGTTTCACTGTAGACTCTTGAATGCCATCTCAGAAATAAATTGTTTTCTGGCTGTCCCCTATATCTGAAATGCTTTTCTTCCTTATTTCAGACTACTGGCTGTCCTTTATAACTAAAATCCCATCTTCTACTAGGTGCTTTTCCCAATACCTCTTCATTCTAATGTTTTCCCTCTGTGGATTATTTCCCATTATTTCCCATTTATCTTGTATCAATCAACATTCTTAAAGCTCCTATTGTAAGCCAGGCACTGTACTTGGTGCTGTTTATAGCTTATTTATAAATATTTACTTATTGTCTCTAATAGATTGAGAGCTTCTTGACAAGGGCCTGGATTGTCTTTTGCCTCTTTTTTTTGTATCCCCAGTACTTTGCACAGTATGTGAAGCATAGTAGGTATTTAATACTTACAGACTGAATATGGAAAAGCTCATCACCAGTAGACACTTTATAATGAATTATTTGCCATAAAAAAATGCCATCCCCTCAGAATTATATTATTTCCAACACACCTCCTCCATATAAACTTGGTCACTAACTGCTCTTCCCATCTTGAGAGAACAGTATCAATCCTAACTAGGCCACACTTTGTCTGCAATCAAGTCTTGAGAGTTGCCTGAGCTTGCCCAAGGCCAGAGAGCCTCACAGAAAGATCACATCTCTATCCATTGAAGGCATGAGAAAAAAGAAATATGCAGGCTTTTGCAAACAATATTTTATCTATGAATATTCACATTTTGGGGTTGATTAAATAATGCATGAGAAGGTTTCATTGTTGATTATAAAAAAGCACTTCATTAGGTGGTCAAAGTGTGATCATACAGGCTCTTCTCCATTAAGGTGTCTCTTATGCTTATGTTAAAATACAAAATTCCTTGAAAATTATACATAAAAACCTTCTGATTATAAATATCCACTGAGGCTGAAAATAGGAATAGGAAGGTGTTTTTCACTGTCGAAGATAATTCAATCTCCACATCAAAAAGTTTCCTTATATATAGTGAAATCTTCTGGATGTTCTTATTGTGGATGACATTGTGACTACGACACCAGTGTGTGCCCTAGAACACTATGGAGCATCTTAAATGAGATCCATAATTACTTAAGAATTCATCCTAATTATCTATATAGGAAAAAAAATAAGAAAATTAAGGCAATATTGATTAGAATGATATGCAGTTGGATGGACATAAAGATATCCCATGGTACATAGAGCTTGGACAAACAATGCAAATAGGCAATCAGTTGGCCCTGTTATTGAGTATGAAGAGGAAAGCAAATTGGATTGTCTTTTTCTCTTCCTGAAACAATGAGCCATATTCTTTAAACAATATTCTTCAGGTGATATCATATGGTTTCGAGTCAAAGAATGCATGAAAAGTGGGCATGAACACATTTAACAAATTACCAACCAGAATTTGTGCAAGAAAAGCCACATAAAGGATATCATCAGGCTGATATATAACTAGAAGAGGTGGCTAACATATATAGAGAGAAAGAGATAATTGAGGGGCAGCTACTTAGGTAGTATAGGAGAGAACACCAGTCCTAGAGTCAGGAGGTCTTGTGTTCAAATATGGCTTCAGACACTTCCAGGATGTTTGTCCTTGGCAAGTCACTTAACCCCCTAGCCCTTGATAGTCTTTAAAAAAAAGAGTGAGATAATTGAGAGTTTGGCCCTACATGCACCAATGGTAACTATAAGATGTCAAGACATCTAAAAGAAGGCCTCCAGTGCATTGAACAGAATTTTGGTGGAAGTCTGACCGGAGAAGCACTGAGCAGAATCACGTAGGGCAAGACAGATATAAATGGGTGGCTTCACTTTTAGAAGGAATAACCACATCAAATAAATTATACATCCAGATAAATATCAAAGACCTGAATGAAGATAAGTATGTGTATTATTTAGGTAAGCTTTATATTCTTCCCTAAAGGAAGAGACTAAAACTGCTCCTGCTGTCTCAGATCCCATTATAATTTTTAAGTCTTCAAAGTCACTTAATCAGATATTTTGCCACAATAATAGACTATTCATCATTCATTGAAAATACTTCTCCAGAAAAAGCATGAGAAATTTCAGTCTTAAGATGAGATCATTGTTTAATCATATTCTTTTGAAAACATATGGTGCTTTTGAAGTTAATACCGACAAATATTTTTCCTGCCTACTTCTAAATATATTTAGTTCTGAAAGTTATAACCAAAGACTCAAACAACCATCAGCAAATTGAAGTCCTCCAGGACTGGATAAATTACTTCTCAGAATATCAAATAATTTATAGCTGTTAAAAGCTGTCAATTAAAAAAAAAATTTTTTTTAACTCACATTAAAGAATATGGAGTTTTATAGTTAGAAATAGGTAAATGTGATCCCAATGTGGGAGCAGGCATAATTCCTCATAATGTAAGCCAAAGATTTTGATTTCAGGAAAATTTTAGTAATTTTTTAAAAAGATGGTTCATGAATACTTAGGAAAATCAGTGATCATCACAAGCTAGCTTAGCTTCTCTGGGATATTATTGCAGGCTAATAACCTTATATTTTAGTAAATCAGAGTAAGAAACAGTATTTCTGGATTACAGTGAGGCATTTGACAGTTACCTATGCTAGCCTTGAAGACATGATAGAGATATGGCCTAGATGACAGTAGCTAAGTATATTCTGAATTGGCTGAATGCCAGAACCTCAAAAATAGTAACTAATGCTTTAGTGAAAGATTTTGCCAAGCTGGTAGCATGAATTTGAGTTTAAGTCAAAATGTGATGCTCTCAACCTGAAATAGTGTCACTCATTTCTAGGTACTACACTTTGGGAAAATCACTGACAAGCTGGAGCATATACAAAGGAGAATGACCATGACAGTGAAAAAAACCACACAAAGCTCAACTAAAGGAAGTATAAGCATTTAGCCTAGAGATGAGACTGGAGAGGGCCTCGTGGCTATCATCTAATATTTGAAGGGTCTTCAAGGAAAAAGAAGAAAGAGACTTCTTTTATTGGGCCACCTAAAGGCACAATTCACAAGCAATGTAGTTAATTTTCAGAGGAATGGATATCGATTCAATATCAACTTCCAAACCATTAAAGTTTCCCCAAAGTAAAATGGATTGTCATTGTAAGGCTTCCCTTCTCTAAATATCTTCATTTACACAGAAGCTGGATGATCAATCACACTGGAAAATGTTATAGAGGTAATTTTTGCTCTAATACCAGTTTAACTAGGCATTTCATGATCTGGATTCTAAGGCTGTTAAAAACTAAAACACCAGCAAAGGTACTCTGTTATTGGTATTACACTGCTCTCTTGTGGCAAATATAGGAAACATCATTATTTAAAACAGTCTGGCTGCTCTCCTCAACCATCAGTCAGGGATAAGCATTAAATTCCTATCACATACTAGGAAATGTATTATGCCCTGGAGATACAAAGAAAAGCAAAAGGTGTTCCTGCTCTCAAGGACATCAGTCAAAGAGAGAAAGACAACAGGCAAACAACAAAAAATATACAAAAGATATATATAGGATAAACTGGAGAAAATCAAGAGAGAGAAGGCAATAGCATTGAGGAAGATCAGCAAAGTCTTCTCTAGAAAATGAAATTTTGGCTGGGACTTCAAAGTCAAGAAAATCAAAAGGCACAAATGGAAGAGAGAATTTAAAGCACAAAACAGTCATGAAAATACATGGTGTACATGGACATCTTGTACAAGAACAAGGGAGCCAGTGGTCAGAGCCAGTGGGTAAGAATAAATGTAGGACTAAAGAAGTGTTCATGGGCAGGGGGTAGAGGGGAAGAGGATATGAATGGCTTTGAACACCAGACAGGATTTTATATCTGATCCTAAAGTTAACCAGGAACCACTCAAGTTTGAGTAAAGTGGTGACATGGTCAGATCTACATTTTAGGAAAATCACTTTGATGGCCAACTGGAGGACAGGAAAGATCTGTGGCAATGAGACCAACCAGCAGGATCAGCAGTTTCAGGCATGAGATGATGAGGACATGCACCAGAATGGTGGCAGTGGCAGTGACAGAAGGGAAGAGAGAATGGGAGGAAAGAGCTGTCACAGAGGTAAACTCAACAAGCCAAGGGTAACAGATTGGTTATGGGAACTGTAAGGATGATATTAGAAAATAAGTGTTGTTTTATTAGTTTAGGGATAAGAAGTATAATGGCTCGCTTGAGAAAGAACTGGAGTTTGAAGCAGAGCTGAGAGAGCATGTTAATTTCAGATGTGACAGTTATAACCATTTTTCTATGTCAATTACTCTGGAAGTTGGGAGTTGGTCTCTGACAGTTGGCAGAGACTCTCTCAGGGCTGAAGGAGGTAACATCTTTGCCTCTCTCTCTGCCTGAGGGAAAGATCTGAAGGAGCTCAATGTTTTCCTTTCCCGACTTGGGAAACATTATTGAATGTCTATTATGGTTTTATAGATTGCTTAACCAAAGAAAAACCTGGTCTTTGGTTTGGATAGACTCACAGAGTCCTAATTTGATTCTTGTGGAGACTCACCCAGCTAGCCTTTGCTATTTTATACTTTGAAGGCAAAGTTAAGATTTATAAGGATAATAGCGGTAGTTTTTATTTAGATAGTATAAATTTGGGTTAGTCTGATCAGGGAGGATTAGTGTAGCCTGTGAAACACTGGAGAAGCAGTTCCTTGCGGAACCTGGGAATTTATTTGGGTGGATTTAGAATCCCTTAGAATTAGAAATCCTTTATTTATCCTTACATATTTCAATAAAATTTATTTTTATAATAAGAGTTTCTTTAGCATCCTTGCACCTGGCCCTGAAGAGAAGTTTACATTTGAGCTTCACTTCATCACTGAGGATACTTTTGATTATATCTATCAAAAGTATCCGAAGAGTTTTGAACCTATATTGGAACTTCTAAATATTTTATAACTTGCCAAAATTTATTTTTACAGAACAGAGAGTAAGCAATCAAGGATGACACATAAGTTGCAAGCCTGCATGACTGAGAGAATGACTACTTTTAGCAGTAATAGGAAGAGAAGATTTTTTTAGGGAAAGATAATAAGTTCAATGGAATAGTTTACCCATCAGATTTAGGGATAAGGGAAGAATTTATGACCAAATAAGGCAGAGAACATAAGTGAAATGGATAATTTTGATTGCATTAAATTTAAGCTTTTGTGCAAACAAAACCAATGCAACCAAGATTAGAAGGGAAACAAACAGGAGGAAAATTTTATAGCCTGTGTCTCTGACAAAGGCTTCATTTGTCAAACATAAAAAGAACTGAGTCAGTTAAAAAAATAGATTCAAGGAATATGAAAAGGCAATTCTCAGAGGAAGAAATTAAAACTCGACTCATATGAAAAAATGTTTCAAATCACTACTGATTAGAGAAATGCAATTTAAAACCTCACCTAAATACCACCTCACACAAATCAAATACTACCATCATCACTATCACACCTGTGGCTAATATAATCAAAAAGGAAAATGATAAATATTGGACAGAATATGGGAAAATTGGGACATTAATACACTGTTGGTGGAACTGTGAACCAAACTGGAGAGCAGTATGAAAACATGCCCAAAGAGCTATAAAACTGTATAACCTATGACCCAGAAATACCACTACCAGATCTGTATCCCAAAGCGATCAAAGATATGGGAAAAGGACCAACTTCTACAAAAACACTTATGCATATAATATTTATACCTTTTTGTAGTAACAAGAAAAGGAAATTGAGGGGATGTCCTCAATTCAGGAATGGATAAATAAGTTGTAGTACAAGGGCAGTGAAGTAACTTGATAGAGAGGCAATCCTGGAAATGGGAGGTCTCGGGTTCAAATCTGGCCTCAAGACACTTCCTGTGTGACCCTGGGCAAGTCACTTAAACCCCATTGCTCAGCCCATACCACTCTTCTGCCTTGGAACCAATTTGGTATCAATTCTAAGACAAAAAGTAAGGGTTTAAAAAAGAAAGTCATGATATACATGGTCATAATGGAATACTATTCCACCATAAAAAATGAATTCAGAAAAAAATGGATTATATGAACTGGTGCAGTGAAGTGAGCACAACAAAACACTGTATACAGTAACTATGAAAGACTAACCTAATATTATCAAAATAATCAAAGGGCTCATGATGAAAAATGCAATATCTACTATCAAAGAAGACTATTGGAGTCTGATTGCAGATCAAAACATTCCATTTTTCATTTTATTTCATCCATGAGTTTTTTCTTATAAGTGCAATAGTGTCTTTCAGGGCATGAGGAATACAGGAACATATATTACATGACAGCACTGATATAACTTGTAACAGACTATTTCCCACTAGGAGAGGCATGACAACATGTCAGATAACAATTATTAAAAGTTGTTTCTACATATAACTGAAAAAAATTAAGTTAAAAAAAGATTTTTGTTAAGCCCAAGATGTTTCCATTTGAGATATCTACCTAGGCCATTGGAACAATGAGATTGGAGGTCAACAGAGAGGTCAGGACTGGATAGGAAAATGTGACAATTATCACCATAGTGATGATAACTAAATTCTTGATAAAACTACCAAGTAAAATAGCACAGAAGGAAAAGAGAAGAAGGTCCAAGAACAAAGCCTTATAAGGACACTTTCAATTTAGCAGATGTTGATTGGATGAGTATCCAATCACAGAAGGGGAAAAGGAGGGTGAGGAATATGCATTTAAAAAATGCTTACTGTGTGCAAGGTGCATTTGATCCTCACAACCACCTTGTAAGATAAGAGCCATTATTATCCCCATCTTATAGTTGAAAAAACTGAGACAGAGAGGTTAGATGACAATGCAATTTTAATCTCTTTCCAGACTAACTACACATGATCTTCCTCACAGGCTAAATACTCCAAACTAAGCCATCTCCAACACAGGGCTTTTATGCAATTCTCTGAGATCCCAAAGGACCCCAGTTTGAGAGGCTCCTCTAAGAGATCCTGTTCCCTCTCACTTGCCACCTCTCCCAAAATAACTTTATATTTATTTGAATTAACTAATCTGTGTTGTTTCCTTCGCAATAAAATATAGCCTTATAAAGACAGGGACACCTATCATTATATTAGTAATCAATAAATACTTATTAATTTGAACAAAATACTAATTAAGGAAAAAATTACAACAATGTTTTGGTTTTTTTTCAAAATAGAATAACATGAATAAGGACTCTAGTCAGAGATTTATCAACAGACTGGCTGCAGAATGGTGAATTTTCCAGTTACAACAACTTCCAAAGAATATCTATTAAGTTACAGAGAGGTTGTGATTTTTATTAGTGACAAAAGATTATTATTTGAAATGTCCATAATCTTATCATTGGATGTTGGAAGAAGAAATTTTGCAGATCATCATCTAGTCCTATTACCTCTTAATAGAGGAAGAAACAAGCTCAGAAAAGTGAAATGATAAGATTATAAGATCACAAAACTAGCTGGTAGCAAACTCAGGACCAGAACCCAATCTACTGATACTTCCAACTACATATTTTTATCAATACTTTTCGAAGAACATCTTATTTTTCCTAAAAACAGTAGAAACAAGAGACAAAATAATCTTATGAAACTGAGAATGACCTGTTAGGTGATTCAAAGAACAGCTATTTTAGTAAAGAAAGACATCTATTTCAGGATCACTTTTTTTTGCCTTCATTTAAAAGAAATAAATTGGCATTTGTATAGCTTAGAAGTTTTCATTTTCACTTCTATCAGAATACACAGACTACTTTACAAACCAGTTAGATACCTTTCCCAAATTTGCCATTTTGTAAATACCATCTAGGATACCTAATTTATAAAGAAATGTGCAATTAGTGAAGAGTAAAGTGATGATTTTCTTCTCCTTTGCCCTCAAACCTCAAGCTTCCTCCCAAAATATATTTCAGGACAAAATAAACATACTTCAAAAAGATATCAAGTACAAGTATGGAAGGCACATTTATTTTACAAACTATTTACAAAAGTTCAGCATAGAAAATGAACAGAGGAAAATTCATGATATATATACACATTTACATAACAAATTTATGCAATGTTTGAGAAGCAAAAGATTCCCTAAAAATTTATACTTGCAGTATTTCAATAAAACCACACTTAAGGGGGGGGAAAAAACAACTTGTGAACATAAGAACATGACCTAAACAATTTGAGAAGTTTCAAAGTGCAACCATTTAGTGAGTCAACCTACACAGCTCTTTGAATAAAAAACTATAATTTTACAACCTTTAAAGATCATCAGATTACTGAAAATTGAAAGCCAGCTGAGATTGATACACTTTAAGAAAAGGCACATGGCTACCTACCTGAATTAATGAAGAAAATTAGAAAAGATATTCATGATACTGGCACAGCAGCTTTTGTAAACTGGGAGGAGTTCTGATTCCTTAAAAGACTTGTTGAGTAAATGGTTTTCCAGTATTACACTTTAAGGTTTCATTTATACATTAAAATGATTTATCTCATGGCAACACTAGTCTTCTATTGCAAAAAAAAAATTAGGTTATCTAATATTTGTTTTCAAGATTCAACAGTATTTGCAAGAAAAACCTACACAAGATCTCATTCAAAACTTTGACTGTTGGGAAATTTGTAAGAGGTCACATAAGTAGGTTTGTGATTTTTTCATAGTTACATAACAATATATTCCAGTGCATACATTTTATTTAGTTGCTTTAAAAGAGTGGTCCTGCCACTACTATTTAACACATTATGAGGCACATGTGTTTTCCTTTCAGTTTGGCTCATTCTTAACTAAAGAAATAAAGCTTTTAAAACTGACACCTTTGTGATACTTTGTCAATTTCTTCTTCCATGCATTGTCCATTCGGCTGCAAGATACGATGTTCAAACTAAAATTAAGCATATTTTAAAACACAAAAATTAATTGAATATAATGTAAAAAAGGAAAATGCAAACGAGAATACTGAAACATAATGACCAATTATCTCAATACCTACCACTGTGCTAGGAGCTCAAGGACAGAAAGAACAAGAATAAACGGTCCTTACTATCAAGAAACTCAGAGTCTAATTGATGAGAAAACAACATGCATGAAATAATTATTGAACATATATAGCAGTACAACAATATCTAACTTTTTAAAACCTTCATATAGTTCTGTGGATAAATAAATCTCTCTCTAAAACTCAAAAATTAATTTTACCTATTTGCATGGAAATCTTTGCCTTCTTAAACAGTCCCCTGAATACAATTTAATCTTTTCCTAAATATTCTGTCATCTTTTATTAGATATTAGCTACTGTTCTGCATTGTAATATAGTAACATCCTTAGAATTACTGAAGTATATGAGAATGTCGACTGTCTCAGATCTTACTGTCATGCTTTCTAGCTGTAACTTCTTGATACTTTTTGCATCTGAAGCTACCCTTACACCTAATTTTCTGCTTCTAAAATGCTATGGGCTAGAAAACAAAGTAAGCAGTGTTAGTGTAACTATAGTCATAATAAAAATATAAACAAGCTTTGATGAGAGTCTAAAGGGTTCCCCTATGAATAAAGCATACAACTAAAGTATTTTAAATGCACAGTAAAGTTTATTATTATTTATTTTTGACTTCTTAGATAGAAATCTATATTTATATATCATCGAGCAGCTAAGTTACTCAGTAAAATTTGTGCCTCAAGTCAGGAAATTCTGAGTTCAAATCCAGCCTCAGACACTTAGGAGTGCTCTGTGACTCTTTTCCAGGGTAAAAAGTAGATAACAGCACCCACCTCCCAGGTTTGTTGTTTGGATCAAATGAAATAATATTTGTAAAGCATTTAGCAAGTGACAGTCACTTAGTACACTTACATCGTATTTACACTATGTAAATGTTAATTAGCTATTATTCTTCTATTAAAAGTTTACAAATTCTTTTACATGTATTCATATCTCATTGCTTTTTACAACAATTCTGACAGGTTAATAAAAGAACTATAATACCATATCTTAGAGCTGAGGAAAGCTGAGGATGAAAGAGTTTCACTAGCATAGCTTTAAGTGACAGGATCAGAATTAAACCTACGTCTTACTCCAATGAATGAAAAACAAAATCCAGTCAATTCTCAATTAGCATAAATGGACCATACCATAGACCATGCCTAGAGAGAAAAGACTCCTAGCATAGGGATGCACAGCTGCTTCCCCTACCACACACTGAGAACCAGAGCAGGAGGCCTGTCAAATTTGTGTAATGCAAACTGGGTAATGTAAAGCCAAAAATTTACCCCTAACCCCAACATTCTGCTATATTCAGGTTTCATAGAAGGAAGTCTTTGAATAAAAAGAATTTTCTTCAGGCAAACAGTAGCTCTGATTAACACCTGACACTGTTACAAAATAACTCAGCTTATTTGTAACTGCATGAGTTGCAGCTGACTGGGAGAAAGCTTTTGGGGCCCCCTGCTGTGTCCTAAAGATACTGCAACTGCTGGAGTTCTTAATGGCGGCCAGACACCACACTGTGCAAAAATTCTAAACAATCAGAAATGGCTGTTGATCCTTAAAAAACACAAAATCTTCTAGATTCTCGCCCTACTTACTCACCAATTGAAGAAGTAAGGTCCTTGACTGAAGGAATAATGTGGATAGATGGTGTTATCCACACTAGGGAAATAGTTTGGATACTTATTTAGCTGTGGTAAGTATCAATTCCCTTTTATTGAAAGGAAGCAAAGTTCACTTCCATCCACTGGACCAATGCACATAAAATCTTTGGAGACTATCTTACAAGAAAACAGTGTCTATATTAGAAATCACAGTAGACTGGGAGGATTAAACAAAATGGATTTCCTGACTAATTTCTTATACTTCATCCAACCTATTTAAATCCATCTCACAATGGATGCTTCAGTTCTTCTGGCTATGCTACCAGCTACCTGTTTCTAGCTAGGTTTTCCCCAAAAGCTCACTTGTCTACCGGCTATAATCTTCAGCCTTTAATTTAGCTGTTTCTTTAAGAAGTTGTTTCCAAAATCTACTAAGAGTGGCCTATAGATGGCTAGGTCAACCTAAAGCTGGGTCTGATTCTGAGGTAAAACCCCAGAGCCCCAACAGACAGAATATTCAGATAAAACTTTAGACAAATTAGTAAACACAGCAGGTATGACTGAGTATCTTCCTTAAGATACTCTCCAGTTGAAAGGGAACTCCAAACTTTCACAAACAGGTTGAGGTAAGGTAGCCCAGGAAAGCTTCACCTTCCTTTTCCAGCTCAGGAACAGGAAATGGCAGTTTCTCCCTCTAATTCCCTCTAATTCCCTCCCTCTAATTCTAATTCTTCCTTGGCAATCTGCATTACAGAATTCTCTGCAGGGTTCCTGGCTTGAGTCCAGCACTTTGGGGATAATATCCAATCCTCTCAAACTTCCTCTTATCAAAATTCAACTCTATAATCTCATTCCTACACTTACTCAGAGAGTTCATAGGAGGTAGATGTCAAAAGTTTCAAATGATGTGGTATCAAAAAATCTAAAACCTAGAAGATCTAGGCTCAAATTTTGGCTCCATTGCACAATTTCGAACAACTCACTTAAAATACAGCTAATACATGCAGAACTGACACAGCAGTTTTGAAGATCAAATAAGAATTTGAAAGATTATGATGATTATTATAATTAAGGCAGAAAAAAAAATCAAAATATTTTAGGGTTTTGTTTTTTTTAAATAACCATTACCTTTTGTCTTGGAATCAATATTGATTCCAAAGCAGAAGAATGGTATGGGCTAGGCAATAGGGGTTAAGTGACTTGCCCAGAGGCAGACAGATAGAAAGTGTCTGAGGCCAGATTTAAACCTAGGACCTAGACCTTGCTCTCAGGCGACCAAGCTAGCTGCCCCCTATTTTAGTTTTAAAAGCCTATTCATGACTGTGTCATATGCTACAGTGGAGATAAAGGAGACATGGTAATTGGAATCAAATGTATAGCCAATAAAGCTTAAATATATGAACAGAATTGAGAAGCAAGATCTTCCTTCAAAAATCTATCACATAACATATACCTAAGGAAAATTTGATAATATACTATCATAGAGTTACCTTTGGAGTTTCTGGACTAAAAAATGAAGAGTCCCAAGATGTATCTTCTTTTTCAAAGGAATCTTCTTCCTGGAATGCAAACTTCTTCTTAAGGGCATGAGAAATTATAGACACTGGATCCCAATCTGAAATTTCTCTTCTTGTTTTATGAATGGGTCTCCCTCCAGGTGACCTACAGAAATTTCAATAAATTAAAACTTTAATCACCTTATTGATACATACAACATATTTATGTAGGTACAGTAGGGTCCCTATATTTGGGGGTATATGTTCTAAGACCTACTGTGGATAGCTAGAAGAGTCAATATAAAAGACTATCTGCTGACCCCATATATAATTTGATTCTCTTGTACATACATATAATAAAGTTTAATAAATTAAACACAGTTAAGACATTACCAACATTAAAACCAGTAATAAAAAAGTACATCACATATTATATATAGTACTATATATAGTCCCCCCTTATCCAAGGGCTGAGGGGATTATATTCCAATAATTTGTGAAACCACAGATAGTTCTCACTTTTAACTTTTAATATCTATGTTAACTTCACAATATAGTATACAAGTGCTCTCTTTCTCTACCTGCTCCTGCTCCTTAGCTGGTGATCCTCAGCCACCCACCACCCACAAAAATAAGAAAACCTCCAAGTTAAAGCAAAACTGATATGCCATAAAGAGACTGCCAAAGCAGATAGTTTGGGGTCAACCTCTGGAGTAAAAACTGGGTGCTGGCCCCCTTCTTTATCTGGCAGGAGCCCCCTTCCTGCTTCCCTACTTCCCCTCAATGATCATGGGTAACTTAAACTACATAAAGAAAACTGTACATAAGGGGATACAACTGTACAGAAAAGTAAAGGGAGATTTTTCCATCAAGCATCACTGATAAAATTCTAATAATCAAAACGTACAAGGAATTGACAAAAATATAGCACAATATTATTTTTTATGGGTTTTTTGGAAAATTTTATTTAATTAGTCAATTTAGAACATTATTCCTTGGGTACAAGAATCATATTCTTTCCCTTCCCTCCTCCTACCCCTTCCCGTAACCAATGCACAATTCCACTGGGTATTTCATGTGTCCTTGGTCAAATCCTATTTTCATGTTGTTGATGTCTGCCCTAGGATGATCATTTGGAGTCTACATCCCCAATCATATCCCCCATGACCCATGTAGTCAAGCAGTTGTTTTTCTTCTGTATTTCTGCTCCCACAGTTTTTCCTCTGAATGTGGATAGTGTTCTTTCTTGTAGATCCCTCCAGATGTTCAGAATCACTGCATTGACCCTAATGGAGCAGTCCATTACATTGGATTGTATCAGTCTCTATGTACAATGTTCTCCTGGTTCTGCTCCTCTCGCTCTGCATTACTTCCTGGAGGTCATTCCAGTCTCCATGGAATTCCTCCACTTTATTATTCCTTTGAGCACAATAGTATTCCATCACCAACATATACCACAATTTGTTCAGCCATTCCCCAATTGAAGGGCATCCCCTCATTTTCCAATTTTTTGCCACCACAAAGAGTGTGGCTATGAATATTCTTTTTTTTTTTTAAACCCTTACCTTTCATCTTGAAGTCAATACTGTGTATTGGCTCCAAGGCAGAAGAGTGGTAAGGGCTAGGCAATGGGGATTAAGTGACTTGCCCAGGGTCACACAGCTGGGAAGTGTCTGAGCCCAGATTTGAACCTAGGACCTCCATTTCTAGGCCTGGCTCTCCATCCACTAAGCTACCCACCTGGCCCCTATGAATATTCTTATACAAGTTTTTTTCCTTATCTCTTTGGGGTATAAACCCAGCAGTGCTATGGCTGGATCAAAGGGCAGACAGTCTTTTAGCGCCCTTTGGGCATAGTTCCAAATTGCCCTCCAGAATTGTTGGATCAATTCACAACTCCACCAGCAATGCATTAATGTCCCAACTTTGCCAAAATCCCCTTCAACATTCATTATTTTCCTTTACTGTCATGTTAGCCAATCTGCTAGATATAGCACAATATTATTTTAATATAAAGGCAAAAATCATTTTCAAAAGAAAGCATGCCTTAAATAAGAGTTAAAACTATGATGTTTTACCTTTTATCCTGTAAATTGGCAAAGATGGAGGAAAAAAATTGAAATAATATAGGAAGATTAATACTCAATTGGTGAAGTTACAAGGTGGTTCAATCTTTTTGGAAAACATTTGGAATTAAGAAAAAAAGTAAAGAAACTGCTCAGATTCTTATCATTCAATAATCCTACTCCTGGGTATATATTCCAATGAGGTCAGATAAACACAAAGGGTCATATATAAAAAACATTTCACAGAAACACTTTTTATGGAAAAACAATATTGAAAAAAATCATAAGGATGGTTCAACAAACTTTAATATTTCTGTAATGGAACAAATCATTATTATGAGTAATTTAAACCTAAGGAGATTGAAAGAACTGATGCAAGAAAATAAGCAGAAGCAGAGAGTAATAAGCACAATTACAAAATGTAAATTAAGATTTCTAAAAGCTGAATTCTGAGTAACTAAAAAACCAGTATCATCTCAAAAAATAGAAAATGCAACAGTCCTCCTCAGCAGATATGTTATTTATCACAGAGAAGACTTAGACAGCATATGCTAGCTGTTTTCAGTCATCTGAAATGCTGTCACAAAGAAGAGGGTTCAGCTTCCTCTCCTTGGCCCCAGAACTGAAAGCAATAGATGGAAGTTGTAAAAAGATGAGTTTTTAAATCATAAAAACTTGGATCCTTAGGTTTATCAAAAGCAAGATTTCTATAGTCATTTACTATTGTATATTGTATACCAAATCTATTCCACTCAATTTTTAGCCAATTCCAGACTATTCTGATTACTGCTTTGTAATAGTTTGAAATCCAGTAATGTCAAGCCTTACTTTAAATAATCTCTGCTACAAACTAGCATTCAGCCTTTGCTTGAAGATTTTCAGTGAGGGAGGAACATAAGGCCTCCTGCCCCATTCCACTTTTGTATAGCACTATGCAAGCACAGATCAACATTCCATACTTTATACCCAGAAATGGTCAAAAGGGTAAGTAATCTAGACATAAAGGGTAATATAAGCAAATTTGGGGAGTATGGAAAAATGTTACATCTATGCATGCCAAACAAAAGATAGAGGTTTATAAGAAATAAAATAGATAATTATTGATTACATCAAATTTAAAAGTTCTTGCACAAATAAAATACATTCAAAAATTAGGAGAAAAATAGGAAACTAAAAAACTTCATAGCAAATTTCTCTGATAAAGGCCTCATTTCTCAAATATATAGAGAACTGAGCCAAACACCTGTCAGATTGTACAACATGGAGGAAAAGGTATATTAAAAAGACGAGGGAATGTGGAAAAATTGGGACACTAATGCACTGTTGATGGAGGTGTGAACTAGTTCAACTGTTTTGGAGAATATCTGACTCACCAACACCTATCTATAGCTCTATACCAATATCCCCAAGTAGATCAATATCCCAAAGAGATCCAAGAAAAGGGAAAAGGGCCTATTTGGACAAAAATATTTGTAGCAGTTCTCTTAGTGGTGGCAAAGAACTGGAAATGAGAGGGCATCCATCAATTGTAAACAAGTTTATATGATTTTGATGGGATACTACATTCAGCTATAAGAAATGACAATTAGAATAGTTTCAGAAAAAACTGTTAAGATTAATATGAATTCATACAAAGTGAAATAAGAAGAACCAGGAAAACACTGAACACAAGAGCAATATTGTAAGAATGATCAACTGGGTAAAGACTTAGCTACTCGGATCAAGACAATGATTTAAGACAATTTTCGAAAGGGTCCAGAATCAAAATGCTAACCCCCTCTGGAGAGAGCTGAACTCTGAACATAGATTGAAGCACACTTTACTTTTTTTTGTTTTCTTTTGCAACATGATAAATGTAGAAATGTTTTGTATGACTTCATATGTAAAATACAAAATAAAAAAAATAAAAGTATTTCTGTGGACTAGATAGTCACTATTGAAGGCCCTTCAATCTCCAAAATACAGTGAGGAAATGTATAAAGAAGGGTAAGAAAAAATACCAGAGAAAACTGATATTAAATTTCAACTTGATTCTTTCAGCAGAAGGAATTTACCACCTTGGTTTTTTTCACATTTGTTGACTCTCCACACCCAGAAGAAATATATACTTTGGATAGCAATATTTTAATTTCTAAGTTACTTATAATTAATTAGGCAAATCCCTCCCTCCCTCCCATCTCACCTCTCTGACCTCACTTCCTCAGCCTCCTCAGGAGATTAAAATATTGCTAACATTTTATTATGGCAACTTAGATCAGTCAACTTGAGACTGAATTGAGTGGAAACTTGATTATGGTAAGAGAAAGGATAAATAAGTATACATAATCCAGAACCAGCCCTGTGCTTTTGATGATGGAAAAATACAGAGAGCATTTGACTATAATGGATTATTATTGTAACACAAGAAATAAATTACTTTCCAAGAAGAAAAAAGCATGCTGGAAGGAGAATCAAGAGCTCTACCACTAATAAGCAAGGTAGTTAAGATTAGATTATCTCTGGTACTCTTCAACTCAAAATTTTGATAGCACTATGGTTTTATCACCCTGCTCCTTGCACTCTGATTTTAATCTTTAAGCCAGTGTGATACTGCACATTTTAGAGATGGAGTACAAAGCCCTGCCCCCAGGGCCACACCATGTAACCCCCCCACCAGAGACCTAGTGCTTACCCCAGACAGAGGAGGAAGGAAACATTCCCACTAGCTACTGAGCAGAAAGGTGGGAGATGTGAGAAATATCCTCAGGCACGAGGGAGAGGGAATCAGCTCTGACCGGAGTCCCTCTGGCTCTATAGTAACAAACTATGGCAGGTGACTGCAGGCATGCCCACAGAGAGAACTATGTGCCATAGGTTCACCATCACAGCTCTAAGCCATGTTACAAATCTGTTATTTTTCAACTCATATCATAAACTAAAAGGATCTAGTTGTTTTTTGTTAAGTATGTTGGTAAGACAGTGGAAGGATCACTCATAGGAGTCTATCCTAAGACAGCCAGTGAAGGTAAAAACTAAACAGTGAGAAACTTTCCAAAAATAGAGGAATTTAGTGGAAGCCCAAAAAATGTCAAATTTGTTATATGGTTTCAGTTTGATCAAAAGACACTGTGTCAAAACAATTCCTCCATGTAGACAGAGAAATTTTGCAGAGAATTTTCTTAAAGCCCTAAGACAATATATTTATCCATTCTATATGAAAATGAAATCTATAGTTAGTTGCTACTAAAAGGGGCATATGCTTTCCCCAGTAATGACAATGTTTCATCTTGAATAATATACATTTTAACTGAGAGGCCTCTACTAGAACAGCATATATCCAAAGAAATTTTTTTCCAACATTTCTCTATGATATGGTTAAAAAAAAAAGAAAAAAGGAATTAGTTAAATAGCTACAGGATATTATTTGCTAGACCATGCTAATAAAAATGATAAACTACTAAAGTTAATATACAATTTAATTTTATACTAAACTATCAAAGGAATCCTTTATAGAACTTAACCAAAAAAATCATCTGAAAAAACAAAAGGACTAACATATAAAGGAAATAATGGGAGGGGAGAACTTTCAGACCTCAATCTAATACAAGTCATCAAAACCATTTAATAATGCTAAAATATAAAGAAATGGACAAGACTAGACAAGAACCAATCATAAAGGAGTTGTGAGAAAAAAACTTGTACATTTTTGATAAAGCTATAAATTACTATACTACTTCAGAATCCTGTAAATAAAGTGTCTAAAATATCCATACTCTTTATTCACAAAAATGCACTATTAGATTTATAACCCAAGATCACTGATAAGAAGCCCCAATATGATCAAAATATTCACAGCAGAAATTTTTGTAGTAACAAAAGAACTGAAATGGCTAAACAAATTGTGGTATATGAATATAATGGAAGTATTACTGTGCTTTAAGGAATGGCAAGTATGATGAATATAGAGGAGCATAGGAAGATTTATCAACCATCCATTATAGGTGTTAGGGTGCAAAATGAGACATATATATTTTTGTATACAATCATTAAAGGAATTTGTTTTCCTTTACTATGCATATCAGTTTAAAATGTTTTATTTTTTTTCCACAATGGGGTAGGAAAGAAACAGAATTTTGTTCATTTAAAAAAATAAAGGAGAGGAGGTGCTACAAATGTATAATATTGCATGAACTTTCAGATAAGGTCACTACTGAGAGCTAGGAGCTAAGATGGCAGAGTAAAGGATGTTCTGCTTGCCCAAACCATCCAAACACACAAAAATAGAAAATAAATAGCCTCAAAACATAAGAAAGCAGACAGGACACTTCTCATTGGGGTAAGAAAGTAGTTAATCAAGTGCAATATCGGGGAACTTTCTGAATGCTGACTAGCCCAACTCACTGCCAAGTAACATAGGCAACAAAAGGGTGGAACAAGGAAGCAGCTTGGGAAAAGAAAGGGCAGAGTGAAAAGCAGAGGGGAAAGCAACCCAGTGTGCTTCCATATGGTCTAAGGCAACAAACCAGCAGAGAAAGGAAACAGCCCATCCCAGAAGGCAACAAGGAAACCAGTGGCAGAGGAACAGAATCCATCTGGACAAAAAACCCACAAGCCTCTCCTCAAGAAGCTAGTTGGCCAACCCCTAGAAGTGCATAATAAGGGACCAAAATACAGCCAGGCCTACCCCAAGACCAGAGGAGGTTTGACTATAAGCTTGGCAGTGCTCTCTCTACCCCAGAAGCAGAGTAAAACCTCAACAGAAAAACAAATTAATGATGGTAGAAAAAATAACAACTATAGAAAAAATGAGCAAAAGGCAAAAAAACAAAAACAAAAAAAACCCCTAACTTTGGAAAGTGACTTTAGTGACAGAATATCAAAATACAAATACAGTCATTATTGTTAGTTTTATTCAATTTTTTTAACTGTCACTAAAGTAAGAGTAATCTATAAATATTGTAAGGGAAAATGAAGCACATCAGTAATTTCTTTTTTAAAAGAAAAAAGTTTAAAGGATATGATGAAAAATGAAGTAGAGCCAAGAAAGAAATACACATACTCATTATAAGAACTGTAAGTGAATGCTGTAAATTACAAAGAAGACCCTCAGTGCCATTCCTCTGTAGTGATGGGAGACACATAATTTCAGACTTTTTCTCTTCTCCCCTTAAAAAAAGTGGATGGCATGACTCTCTGACAGAGAAGGGATACTGAGAGAAATTATAATGATATAAAAATCAAAGTATATTAGTAAAAGTTTATTTTTTAAAAGAAAAAAGTTAGCTGTATCCAACAAAGTAACTTAAATTGCAGCATCAAGTGACCTAAATAATCTATATAATTAAATTTTGTATGATGCATTCTTAAATGTTGCATTTCTTCAATACTTAAAAATTCCATTAAGATAAAAATCTTATATATATAGTGAAATAAACATTTCCCAATAATCAAATTAAACTAACCTACCGTTCAATAGCTCGCAGCTTGACTTTATCCATATCCTTTAGAACATCCATCATGCTGGGAACAACTTTAGTTCTCTGGTTTTCTGCATATTTTTCGGTGTTGTTCTTATTTGCAATATGGACCTCTTTTATAAGTCTATCTGTTGAACTGTCTGAATCACAGATATTAGATCCCGGTGAAGATGGTGGAGGAGGTGGAAGAGGTGGAAGAGGTGGAGGAGGTGGAGGAGGTGGAGGAGGTAGAGGGTGGACCACTGAATTTGAAGAACAATCTGGTACAGGAGAGGGTGAAGAAGTCACAGATGGTAGTGGTCCCAAGTTACCAGGTATATCATATGATTTCAAGGACTCTAGAAGCAAAAATTATTTATTTAAGAAGCATCTCTTAAAAATCACATGTAAATTAGTTATTATAATTTCTGTGCAAATTAGGAACTATTCCTGAAATGCTAATAAAATAGAGATATGCCTCCTTAGGCAAAAGCAAATTTCCTTGCAAAGGAGTTCCAATAAAGCAAACCCAACAGAAAGCCTATTCTATATCCCAAATTAGAATTCCAAATGATATGTGATTTCAAAGATAAAATAAAAGTATTATCATAATATGATACATAGAATCTTAATTATACTTCACAACAGAAAATTTGAAACATTTGCAAAAATCTTAAGTATAATGTAAACCAGAATAACTTGCAAATCCAAGTATAAACCTCATGTATCTATTATGAGGTAGTATTTTACCCAACTCTGTCAATGTAAAAGAAATCACTCTTAAGTAAGACCAAATGCAATATTCCTACACATAATTTAAATTTACACAAATATTTCCTACAAAAACTAAATACAAATGACATGGGAAAAGTTAGTTATATTCCCTAGGAGAAGTAAGACATGCTTTTTCAGTTATCTACAGTAGGTTTTGGGATATATTCTCTATAGAAATGAGGGCCCTACCATTTATGTTTTACATAAAAGCTACCAACTTTGTTTTAAATTTAGAATTATAATACTAATAAAAATAGTAGTTCACAACCAGGGACTCATTTTCCTTATAATGAAGGCAGTAATACAAATAAAATTATCCTTATTTCAAAGATGAAAGCTCTGCAGAAAAGAAATTTATCTTGCTCTTCTAGTTACATAACTGATCAAAGGTGGTCCTAGATCTTGAACTCAGTTCTTCTGACACCATGTCCATGAGCCTATCTAGTATATCCCAACTCTTCTGAATACAAAAATAGATATTATAGGTTGAAGCTGGGTGGCTCAGTGGATTGAGAGCCAAGCCTAGAGATGGGAGGTCCTACATTCAAATCTGGCCTCAGACACTTCCTCGATGTGTGACCCTGGGCAAATCACTTAACCCCCATTCCAATACATAGTATTGATTCTAAGATAGAAAGTAAAGATATAAAAAAAAAAATAGGCCTCTCATAGTCTTTACTTAGTTCATAAAACAAAAGCATCAAAACACTTTTCAAAGTACTAATCCAATACTTCTTCATGACATAGCAACAACCATGAAACCCTTTAGCTTATGGTGTAGCAAAGTCCTGTAGCTGGAGAGGGTCTGCACCAAAAGGTTGACAAGTGAGTGACTGAATATTTTTTAAAACATTTTACAAACACCACTTGGTAAGTTGTAAAATTATAACAAGTACATTAATAAAATCATGGGTCCCCAAAGTACTAAAAGTACTGATGGGGGGCAGGTGGGTAGCTCAGTGGATGGAGAGCCAGGCCTAGAAATGGGAGGTCCTAGGTTCAAATCTGGCCTCAGCCACTTCCCAGCTATGTGACCCTGGGCAAGTCACTTAACCTCCATTGCCTAGCCCTTACCACTCTTCTGCCTTGGAGCCAATACACAGTATTGACTTCAAGATGAAAGGTAAGAGTTTAAAAAAAAATAAAGTACTGATGCAATTTCTGGATTCTAAGGGAGACAATTATGGAAAAAGAAAAAAAAGAAAAATATATAAGCCAGAAAAGAATCAGAAAATAAATTACATAGGTGACTTGGAAGGTTTGGAACTATTAAAGTCTAATTTGGACTAGTAAGTCAAGTTGCATTTGGTGAGAAGAAATTTGACAAAATGAAGAAATTGAGGAAATTTAGATAATAATCTTGATGGCTAAAAAAATCAACTACTTTGTACACATTGAGGTAGAATTAGGAACAAGGACCAACTTTTAAAGAGATAAAAATTTAAGGATAAAGTAAAGCAGGAACAAGTAACAGTACAATAAACCCCCAAAGTCCAATTACAAAGAGAAGGAATCATTTAGCAAAAACTGCTAGGAAATCTGGAGAGAATATATGAAAGGGAGAGGAAAAATTTATGACCAGATAAACAAATCTAAGGTCACAATAATTAAAAGGAAAACAAGCAAAAGAGGAAAAAAATCTTTACAATAGGTTTCTCTGGTCTCTCATCTAAGGGTCTCATTTCCAAAAGAGTAACTAATCCAAATTTATAAGACTAAGATCCATAACCTAATCAATAAGTATTGAAAGGATATTAACAGGGAGCTTTCAAAGAAAAAAATCCAAACTATCAACAATCATATAACAATGCTCTTAAAATTACTAACAATCAGAAATGAGAAGTAAAGCAATTTTAAAGTTCAGCCTCATACTCATAGAATTGGCAATAATAACAAAAGAAAAAACCCAAATATTGGTGGGGGTGGAAGGAAACAGTTCTACTGTTGGTCAAATTATGAAGTGATCAATTCCTTTTTCCTAAAGTTACTAAACTGTGCATGCACTTTGTGGACACCCAATATAATGCTATAACCAAAAGAAATAAAAGTAAAGGCCCCATACATACAAAAATATAGCCATTCTTTTCTTAACCAAAAATTAAAAACTAAATTAGTAACCTCCCATTGGGAAAAGGTTAAAAACACTGTTTTATGATTATAATGGAATATTATTGTGCCATAAGAAATGACAAAATAGTTTCAGAGTAAATTGGAAGCCCTCTTGGAGAGTGATGCAGAGTGAAATAAGCAGAACTAAAACTATACAAAGATAACATGGAGAAATAACTTTATAAAGATTTTAGAACTCATAAAAATAATGATAAATAATTAAATAAAATTTTTCAATTAAAAAAAACAATGATTATAAAGCAGGAGCCCAAAAAAGTAAAGATGAAAAACATTAGGCTCACATTCTGTCAGAAAGATATAATAAATTTAAAATGCAGAAGTATACATTTTGTAACTGAGGGGTTCAGTCTTTCAGTATAGAGAAAGAGTGGAAACCTCCTTTCTCAAAGCAGGGATCAGGGTAGACAGCTGATGTTTAAGGTTGGCTCAGAGAGAGGAAAGGGGGTTTGAAGATTTTCCCCCTTCAGCCTTCCCTCCTTAGTTAAGGCTGCTCTCCCAGATTCTTCTGCCCGATCGTCCCTGCTCCACTACTGGAGACCAAAGGGTCTCCCCTTGATCTTTTCACTCACACTAGATTCGCAGCTTGAGGAAAAGATAGCCATTTTAATGTGAACTCAATCAGGATAATACAAAGGAATAACTAGCAGGGAAAGAATGGGAGAGGAAAGTGGGGAAGGGGGGAGTCCCTGTCTCTATGGAAACCCTTTCCCTTCTCTCCTTAAGTTTGGGGGGAACTCAGGCTTGGCAGCCTGAGCCCTCTGAGAGAAAGTCAGTTCAACACACCCTGGGTTTGGCCCCTTGGCCACAGTTCAGACTCAGGGCAACAGGAGCTGAAGTAAAGTCGGACAGAGACACAAAATGCCTTTTCTCAGGTTTCTCTTCTCTGGATCCTTTCAATTAGGAAGTGTTGGGGGTAAAGATTTCCAGTCACAAGCAGGAAAAAGTGGGTAACCCTCAGGAGAGTCTTTTTTAACCTTCTCTCTTCAGCTTCTCCCAATTGAGAGACCAACTCCTCTTCCAGCCATAATCTCCATTTTCCAAACTCCTGGGGCCCCTTTGAGGACACCGTTGAGGTCATCAGTTTCACACACGCTTCAGCCTGGCACTATTTCTTTAGTGCCAGCCTCTGTCACAAATTTTTGACATGAACAATGTGGAAATTTGTTTCACTAGTCTATTGCATGTATGTATTTAGAGTTTGTTTTTTTGTTGTTGCTGTTTTTATTTAAAGAAAAAAATTCTAAACCCTTAGCTTCCATCTTAGAATCAATACTAAGTACTGGTTCTAAGCCAGAAAAGCAGAAGGTCTAGGCAATGGGGGTTAAGTGACTTGCCCAGGGTCACAGGGCTAGAAAGTGTCTGATCCAGATTTGAACCCAGGATCTCCTATCTCTAGGTCTGGTTCTCAATCCACTAGCTGCCCTAATTTTTTTTTCTTTTTTTACTTCACTCCAAGAGGGATAGGAAGTAGGAAAGACAGATTAATAAAATTTTGAAAAATACAGAAATTCAGAATTTCAGAAGCACATAAGACAACTTTGAAAGTAACATGTTCAACTTCTTATATCCTTTTTTTTTAAACCCTTACCTTCTGTCTTGGGAGTCAATACTATGTATTGGCTCCAAGGCAGAAGAGTGGTAATGGCTAGGCAATGGGGGTCAAGTGACTTGCTCTGGGTCACACAGGTAGGAAGTGTCCAAGGACAGATTTGAACCTAAGTCCTCCCATCTCTCAGCCTGGCTCTCAATCCACATCCTTTTTTAAAAGAACAAGCTATAAGCAATAGACTTGGCTGTTCTATATACAATTCTTTTTTTTTATCCTATTTAATATCTGAACAAAAACCTAGAGCCTACAAGCATTCAGCTGTTTCTTTTGAGAATCTGATTGTAGATTTGACACTGGGAGAAATTATATACACATTTTGCTACTTTTCAATGTCTCATAGATGGCATATGATTTTTAAAATAAAGTTGATTTAGGAATAATAATGTTGCCGAATCAATCCACATTGATCAAAAAAGTGCTAGGGGAAGAAAAACAAGTATGCTAGCAGTCCATATATTCTTATTTTTTCCAAGATATGTCTGTGGATAGAATTTTTAATTTCTTTAAAAACAGATCTCCTATATAGCAACTAGACATAGTTTCCCCAATGGTTGTGAGAAAGAACCTTAACACCTAGTATTTTCTTCCATTGAACAATCTTGTTGCACCAAAAGATTGATTACTCTGAAATTAAGTCTGTGGACCTCTTCTCTTAGATCCTTACTGGCCTCCTTTCCCTTCTCTACCCTATCTCTTGGGCTATCCTCATCCTAATTCTTGTTTTACTTGTTCCCTTTCTCCTCTTTAAGTATCCTCAGTTTATATTCTGCCTTTGGAACCAAGGTTCAGTAGCACAAAGAACTCACTTAATGCCCTCCCTTGGTCAGCAACTTGTCTTGACCAAAAAGGGGGGAATGGTGAATGCAGTCATCACAAAGGGATATCTGGCTTTGACTCCAGTGACTCCCATGGTTAGAGCAGGTATGAACTAGTTGGAGCCAATCTTGTGATCTCTGAAAACTTCCCCATTGCTATATCTAGAACACCCCCCCCCCCCCGTTCTAATTGGATGTCACTACTTCCTAGCCTTCTTTATAGATTTTTGGTTATTTATATAAAATGAAAACAACTTCAGGGTGCAAAAAAGGGGGGTGGGTGGGGTAGAAGTTCCTGTGCCTTCCATGAGACTCATTTTCTATTAAAAATGTATTTAAAACCTATCCCCTCTGCCCCTAAAGGGTGCTACTGTATCTTTGGTACTATGAAATATCCTGAAGTTGCAATTTCCCTTGCCTTGATTAAAGGAAGACCCTTAATGTTTCTACTTTGGTAGTCCTCTTTATTTCAGGTTGACAAGCCTTTCTCTAAAAGTCTTAAAGCAGAGGTTGGCCACTGAGTATGTTATAATGGGAATCCCTTCATGAATGGATTAATAAGGTTGATTCAAATGCAAGTTAAGAAATATCCAGGGAAAACCGAAACAAATAAACTTACCGAGAGTAAACTTGTTTTCTGCCTCTTGCAACGCAACAATTGCAGCAATCTGGGAACGAAGAATGGTTAGCTCATCTTGAAGGGCAGCTATTTTTTTAATTGCTGCTTTAGTAACAGGAAGACCATTGATTATTTGCATTCTTTGACTTGAAACAGGTGACAAAGGAATTAAAGGTGGAGGCATTGGGTTGAAAAACTGGGTTTTGTCCTCATACTTTTCCCATATACAATTTCTGTAAAGAAGAAGAAACTGAAATATTTCTAGGGAAGAGAAAATTACTTTCTCATACAAAGAAAATAGGGTATCCATAAAACAAAGACAATGTTTTAAAGAAAACAAAGAGAAAGATAATCAGGAGGACAAATTAATACAACAAAAATCTGAAACTTTATTCCACATTCTATGCTCATGAACCTTCAACCTCTGCAAAGAAATGAGGAAGATGGCTAGCAGGAAAAATTTTTAAATTCAAAAAATTATGTAGGGATAGTTTGTTTGTTTGTTTACCTTAAAATAACCACCAGTGTTTATTATTGGAATTTTATGAATAACAATAATGATTTTTTTATGAGAATGCCAATACATTCCTTAGTTTTATTAGAGATAATATTATACCTGGTAATATTTGCTAATATCCTCTTTATACTTAGTAGAGATTATATTGTATGTTATTAAGGCTAAAGAATTCACCTAATATGACAAAGATTGTGGTGATGAGCCTCTTTTAACTTGGTTTTACTAGTCCAGAGCTAAGCAGTGTCTGATTTATAGTAAGAGCTTGATAAATGCCAGTTGAATAAATACAGTTTCAAGAATGACTTATGTGTGTCCATCTCCAGGGAAAGAATGGATATATATTAATAAGCAAAACATCATTTTATATGCTGGAAAACTTGTTTTATGACACTCTAAAATTGATCTTCCTTCCTAATAACCTGTCTTCAAGAAACTCCCAGACTGACCTCTGTCCCAGACTAAACAATAAATTCTCAAGGAGCCCTAGATTGCCTTAGATGCAATTAGCAGATATAATCAGATATTAAGTACTCTTTTTGCCTTAGTTTCTCCCTTTGTATCTAGTCTACTCTCAAGTAACATAACTCTGGCTTTTGTATCTAGACCTCTCCCAGGCTGGTTGACTGTAGTTAGTGCATCATTCAGAAGTGAGTGGCAGGGTCTATGCTCATGTTGGAAAACCTATGCTGTTCTCCTCCCCCTCACCACCCACCATTTTTCATATCATCTGCCCCTCTGCTCAGCAGCCCAATGGGAGTACTTTTTCTCTCTCCTGTCAGGGATAAGGGGGTGGCTCACATGCACATGAACGACACAGTTTGAGTACTCAGTCTCTAAAAGGTTCACCATCACTAACCTATTCTCTCCTTGCTATCAAATTTTATATAGGAAATTCCATGTTGTAGCTTAGTAGAAGTCCCAGGAGAAAGGTTATATGGGTCTTCCTAGATCAATCTTCCTACCTTAATTAAAGACCCTTATTATAACTACTTTAGTAGATCTGTGTTTTTCAGGTTGATTATACAACACTGAGAGAGTGGGATTGTCTCTGTACATCGACTTTTCCACTTAAATCTCCTACATGCACAAGTGTCTTAGTGCACACTCATCTATATACCATAGATGAAAACTCACAAAGACAATCATTATCCTCAGTTACCGAGAGACTACTACTACTACTATATAAGTCAAATGATACCTTCTCCAAAGGGGAAAGAGAGGAGAAGGGAGGAATTACCTAAGTAGTTTAATGTAACAAATTAACAAGTTTTTAAAAAATAAAAGCTAATTGATTGATGGCAAAAAAAAAAGAAATAGGGTATACTCACTCCCCAACACCTAATACTAGTTACCTTATTTTACCAAAAACATAAAACTTTCCTATAGGTGTGAAATTAAACTTTATTATATTAGGTTAAACAGTTAAAGGATGTGAACAATTCTCAAAAGGATTACAAATTTTTAGATATGGTAAAATTCAACAAAAAATCTTTGAATAAATACATTCCATGAGATAATAACACAAATTTAATGTATTAACTATAGACTATGCATGAAAATTCATGAACTATAGTATAACATACTATGCACTATCTAGCCAATTTTATCTGGACTTCTACATTAGTAGTATAACATTTGTATCCTAAAAAATACAAACAAATTTTCTATCCCTCCTAGAAAAAAGCACTATACCTACAGATGCAAATTAAGTTTAATTCCTTACTGTCAACAAGACAAATAAATTAAAATTTTGAAATTAGTATGCATCTAATAAGAAAAAAATATATTTTAATAAAAATGGACAAGATAATTCTGGTCAATACCAATCTTTCCTATACCTATTATTCATGACAGCCCAATTCTTTATTGGAAAAACAATTACCTATATACACTGGATTCAACAAATATTTATCAACATGGGTAGATTGACAAAACCAGAAAGGACATTTGAAAAAGTTTCAAATTTTAAAATATTCAATTGAACTCAAACATTTATAAAGTACCCAGAATCTGAAAATTTTCAGATTATCTGCTATAATACTTTTCAAGTTCAGAGGAAAATACTGAGCTTACCTAAATCTGTCCTGTCTGGCTTCGTCATTTGCCACACATAGGATATCAGCAAATGATGGAACTATGGGGTTCAGAGCAGATCCATGTTGATCACAGTCTAAAGACTTCATGTATTGGAACAGCTAAATGAAAAAGAGGGAAAAGGTCAAGTCTCTAGAGATAAATATATTCTAAGAAAAAAATACAATCCATGGAAAAAAAGAGATTTTTTAAAAGTTTGTGTGTTAAAAGGTATTAAAAGAAAAACATACTAATATTCCTAAGCATAATCAAGTTATTCTTTTTACCTAAAGTTAAATAAGTAGTACATTCTGTTCATTTTCTCCAGGAAATTTTTCCTAATTAATCTTACCAATCACATATAAAAAAATAATTAGCTATAGAAATCTGCTCAGTAGATACCGTCATACTTTGTGGCTCCCAATCATCAACAGGAAAATGCAGAATAATAATTACTGATATCTATGGCAAATAAAATCTTGCAAAGAAAGTACTTTACATTCATTATCTCATCAAAAGTTTTGTGTGGGAAGCAGTACAAATATTATTGTTTCCATTTTACAGACAAGGAATTGGGGCTCAGAGAATATTAACTTGAATTCAAGACATTCTAGCTGAACAATCAATAGTTTGTAAAAACCAATCAATAAGCATTTATTAATTGCTCACTTGGGTCAATAAGTCAACAAACTTTTATTAAGTATTTTCTACATATATGCTAGGCTCTGTGTGAAGTGCTGATACAAAGAAAAAGCATTAAATCCTCTTCAAGGATTCTTGAAGATATTGAAAAGGTATAGAATAGCTGCTTTGATGAGTAAGAGAATGAACTGATTAAAGAGCTATAAAAAAGATTCCATTGATGTAATGAAGGCTCCATTGAGAGTTATGTTACATAAATTTATAGTGGTCCCAGTCTAATTTGGTTCTATGATTCTTCCAGCTCTGTTCAATAGTACAAGAATACAGTTTAAGAAAACAGAGCAGACTCAAGTTTGGATCTGGTAAGGCACTGTCAGTGATGGAGCACACAAAGGGAAAGGGAAGGGGAATATGCATTTACTAAATGCAAGGGACTATGCTACAAACTTTAGAAATCCCTTTTGATTCTACAACAGCCCTGTGAGGTAGGTATTATTATCCCCATTTTACTGTTGAAGAAGCAGGCAGAGAGGTTAAGTGACTCAGGCCTTCCTTACTCCAGAACAGCATGCTACCCACTGCACTACCTACAGAGGAAAGGGTGGAGTAACACAAGTTTCTGATCTGATAAAGGAATTTCAGTGTTCCAGGTAAAATGCACTAGAGATATAAGAATAAAGAGAACAATCCTAAAAAGGAGTTTACACCCTACTAGGACAGATAATGAACATAAAGTGAATAAATACAAAATAATTTGGAAGGGACCACTTGGAAGGATTGGAAAGACTTCAAAAAATAGATGGTGCTTGAACCAAGCTGTTTACTTTTTAATATCCTTACCACTTTCCATCTTAGAATCAAAACTGCTTAGTTCCTAGGCAATGAGAGTACTAAGGCACTAGGCAGTGGGAGTTAAGTGACATGTCTAGGGTCACACAGCTAGAGGGTTTCTGAGGACAGAGTATTTATGCACTTGCAAATCTGTTACTGGTAGGGATATACATCAAAAATGATTAGAGACCACCAGTGTAGAAAATACAAGAACCAAAAAAACCATCACTTTTAGACAGCAAAATTCTCTCCTCTAATATCTCCTCCTAAAAGGTTTTTCTTATGTATATTCAAGATTCTTTTAAAGATATACTTTTATATTTTCTGGTTCTGAGATCTGTGTGGGTACTTCCTTCAAAGATACACAAAACAGCTCACCCATGACCTTCCATCCTGAGTGGACTCTTTTGCATTTATTGAGGCTACCCAGCATATTCATGACTTTATTCTAGTGTCACTGACATTGTGTGGTGTCTAATGAAGCACATGGGTTCTCTTTTATTCTTGCCACATTATGGGTCCACCTTATTTTCTAGTCATGAATCTCTCTGATGACAATTCTTTGTCACTTCCCCTGGAGAGACTTGGCTGACACCCACTATGTATCTCTCCATTGCTTTCTAAGTGACACATAATTTTTTAAAAACATTTACCTTACATCTGTAATGATTACTTGTGAAATAGACACTGATGTTTCTTTGGGGATGGTGTTTGATAGACTAAAGGAGCTATTTGGGGAGGAGGTGAGGTGTTGAGTGGTAGAAGCCTAGATAAAGTGGCTTATACTCTTTCCTCCTGGGATGTGCTATCAAGTTGTGCTACTCAGGAAATTGGGGTCCCCGTTATGAGTGAGTGACTAGGAGAAGAAGGAAGGTCTGCACTAACAGGTGATATAAGGAGTACCCCCAAATTCCCTTACACGAAACAGTCAGTGGAATAAGCCTCCTCTGAGTCTTCTGGGAGGGATCTTGATCTGCACTCTGTTATGGCTGATCTGTATTCTCAACAAGTTGTTTTCCCCCTAGCTCCTTGAATAAGCCACTTGAAAATATGACTGCAAGTAAGATGATTTAATGGGCAATGAATATAAGGAATGATAGAGAGCTGGAATAAGGAAATCAGAGTGTCTGATTTCTAACCCCAGGTCCTTGGTTCTGGCAGCTGTAAAGCAAAATCCAGAATTTCACCTCTCTTTGCCCCTATGTCTCACTCCTAATGTAATACTTATAGGGTCAAGGAATAAATAGGGCAGGTGCAAAAGGCTAAGGGAAGACCTGGACCCCTCTGGCTGGGAGTCCTAGATTCTTTCAGGCCCAAAGAGACTTGACTCTCAAGTTAGATATTGTCTGAAGTATTATGATGGTGAAATACTCTTCAGGAGAAATCCTGGAGTTGGACACATGAAAATCTTTGATCAAGCTCTTAGCAAATCTCTGATGAGACACTTTCATCCACCTTGAGATCTCCACACCCAAAAGCCCCAAGTTCCTCTTGGAGCTCCCCCAGGTTAACCTTCTTCTCCCATGATACTGTTACCAACGGTCTCTGGCTGTTAATCATCTCTTCTTTCAAAGTTCCATCTTTTCGTCTGCAACCTGCCCTTACACATCTTAGAACAAATACTGTGTATTGGTTCCAAGGCAGTAGAGTGCTAAGGACTAGGCAGTGAAGGTTAAGTGACTTGCCCAGGGTCACAAAGCTAGGAAGTGTCTAAGGCCCAATTTGGACTGAGGACCAAGGTCTCCAGGCCTGGCTCTCAATCCGCTAACTATCCAGCTTGAGCGGAGTCTTTTTCCTTCTTAAAGATAATTTTTCCAATTACATCTAATAAAATTTTCCATATGTTTTCTGAAGTTATAAGATCCAAATTGTATCCCTCTCTTTCCTCCCCACTCCTAGAGATAACAAGCAATTAGCATGCAAAACATATTTCCATATTTTGAACTGAGTCTTGAAGCTGTACAGCAGACACAGGGAGGGAGGGCATGGCAGACATGAGGATCTGCTAGTACTAAGACTTAAAATGGGGGCTGAGTGTCATGGGTAAGGAATAGAGAGAATGGCAGTACCACGAAGTAGCCAAAGTGGAGAGAAAATAATATCCAATAGAGATGGAAATATAGGAGGGAGCCAGGCCTTTAAAGCTAAACAGAATTTATATTTTATGCCGGAACTAATAAGAAACCTCTAGAAGGAAGGAGATTAGCTGGAGCAGAGGAAGATCATTAGCAATAGTGACACCAAAAATAGGGCTAATGAAACATTTTTTTTTAATATACAGAAGAGGAAAGAAAGTTCAGAACAAAGCACAAAGACCATTTTGAAAATAATAGATAAAAGGGTAATCCAAGGTTTTCTATATGATCCTGATTCTGTCTCTCATTGTAGCATCCCAAGCATATTCACATCTATGAAATATAGATGACTGTATGATTACTGTGTCTCCAAGCATAAGGTTATACCAATGAGGCTTGTGAATGTAACCTTGAACTGGCCATGTGGCCCTTGGCTAAGACAAACTCATTAGCATGCTCCGAGTCAATTCCCCGGGAAAGCGCTGTTTGCAATGTACACGCCCAAAGGTGTTCCCTCTACCTTGCCACCCAATCTTAATTGTCTATACTTTGTGATGTGGTTACTACGTCCTTGGGAGTACCGCCCAAGCAGGACATGAATAAATTCAGAGGCAATCCCATGAACTTCCTCTTGGCCTTTCTCCCTTCCATGGAGCTCCACTGGGCTCCTTAATGACTATGTCTCTCTCTTCTTGACCTTCTCCTTCCCCGAGGCTGTAACCATCTCGGCCTGCATTCTCTATCTTAATCTCCTCAACCACCTTGTATTCCATTATCCTCATTTTCCGCCTTAAGGAAAATCATAGGGGTTGCCTGCCCTATCCAATCACTGATTTGTCGGTGTCTTTCATTTCCACCCTGGTTCTCGGTTCCTACCTCTCCTCGGGTCCCATCACAAAGGTGAGCCCCTTTCCCTTGTGGGACCCTGCTGGTCAGGGAAGTCCATTAAGGAAAACCCCACACTCATGTGTTTAAAGTACTTTTTCTACTGGTGTCCAAGCTCAGAATAAACAGACAGAGCTGGGCAAAGGTGATAAGAGCCAGCAATAAGACAGAGCAGCAGAAAGAAGAGATCAGCTGTGAGAAAAATTCTGGCTGTAGAAAGAACATGGTGTAACTAATTTGGATATCAATAGAATGTAGGTAGAGAGAAGAATCAAGAATAATTCCAATTGAATTTGGGAGGGGGTGGGGAGTCAAGAAGGATGATAGCACATTTGACAACAATAGGAAAGTTTGGATGAGGGAAAAATTTTCAGGAAGAAAGATAATGAGGTGAGTTTTTAAGGGGCCTCCATGACCTCCTATTTGAAATGTCTGGTAGGCAATTGTTGATATGGGACTAAAACTCTAGAAGGTGGTTTTGGGTAGAAAGATAAAACGTTCACTTCAGTTAAAAAGGAAAATAACGTGTTTTCCAAATCAGACTTTAAATTCACTAAGAGCAAGGGCTATTTTTTCCATTTTTCTTCCCACCCCCTGTACTTCCTCACTCTTAGTATGGTAAAGATGGTAAACACAGTCTGGTAGAACAAATAATGCATGTTAATTTACTTACCTCAAAGTTAGGCCTTGGACAAGGTTCTAAAGGTAAAATTTTCCCAATGCTACGAACAATACTTCGAGTAGATCCATATTCCTTATTTTCCCATGATGGTAAAATCTATTTAAATGCAGAAACATTTAAAAATTTAAGTATCATCAGCATATACAAAAAGTACCTTAAAGAAAAGGAGGGGAAAAAAATATCAAGCCTTTGGAATTAGAAGAGAGCTTATGAAACCCATGAATTTTCTTCACATAAACCTTCTAGCCACATTTCTCTCTTCCTGTACTAGAACAACAAAAAAAACCCCAAACTTTTAAAATACAGTATTTTACATTTTTTCCTACTAAATTTCTTTTTTCTATGTTTGACTTCTGTATTCCAGTCTATCATCTAATGTATTAGCTTTGTGTTTTCTACAAATTTAACAATATTATCTATTTTCTTATCTAAGTCACTAATAAAAATGAGAGAAAACCCTGCTATCAGTCAGACTGATACTAATCTATTTATTAGTCAATATGCTGTAGGTATGATCTTTCAATCACTTAATCAGTCACCTTTCTTTTCTATCATCCAGCCTAGGAATCATCTTTTCCACTATCATGCAAAATTTGTCAAAAACTTTTATATCTATATAAACATATATGACAAAGTATAAATGTATTCTTTAAATTTATTTAAGAAAATCAAGTTACTCCAGTCTTCCCTTCCCCCCCAAAAAAAACATACATAAGGTGGGGAGGGAAAAATTATTTAGGCAAGAATTACAAAATAATTCATTACAAACAGGAAAACTTTATGAAAAAAAAAAGAACTGGTTTATTTGTTCTATTTCTATTAATCTCAAAAATCAAATTTCAAGTTTGACAAATAGGTTATAAAAATTTCTCCTTAATTGTTTAAATAGTAAGTAATCTATATAGTAATAATAAAATTATATATACATAGTCTGGAAGGCAGGTATATACCAATATTTTTTGCTATATAACAAAATAATATCCTAAGTAAATTAGGGCAGCATGGAAAAAAATTACCTATCAGATCTACGGATAAGGGAGAGTTCATGGCCAAACAACAGATAGAGAGGATCACAGGAGATATAACAGATTATCTTGATTACATTAAATTTAAAAGGTTTTGTACAAACAAAAATACTACAATGAAAATTAGAAGTAGGAAACTAAGATCTCCTTTATCAAATGCATAGGGAACTAAGCCAAATTTATAAAAATAAGAGGCATTCCTCAATTGATAAATGGTCAAAAGATAATAAAAAGGCAGTTTTCAGAAGAAAAAAAAAGCTATCAAGCCTTGTGAAGAAAAATGCTCTAATTCACTAATAATTATAGAAATGCATATTAAAACAACTCTAAGGTGCCACCTCACATCTATCTAACATGACAGAAAAGAGAAAATGATAAATGCTGAAAGAAATGTGGAAAAATAGGTAAACTAATGATCTATTAATGGAGCTATGAATTAGTTCAGCCATACTGGAAAACAATTTAGAATGATGGCCAAAGGACTATAAAACAGTGTATGCCCTTTGATTCAGTAACACTACTACTAGGTCTGTATTCCAAAGAGATTACTGAAAAGAAAAAAAAGATCTATTTCTAAAAAAACTATTTATAGCTACTTTTTGTGGTGGCAAAGAATTGAAACCTGACAGGATGCCCATTAATTGGGGAAGGGCTGAATAAATTGTGATATATGATAGCGATGGAGGAATACTACGAAGGAGAAGGTTTGAGAAAAAACAAGTACGACTTTTACGAAAGACCTGGCTACTCTGACCAATAGAATGATCCATGACAATTTCAAAGGATTCATGATGAAAAATGCTATCCATCCCCAGATAGTGAACTGATGAGCTCTAAGTGAAGATTGAAGTATATATATTTTTCCCTTCTTTATTTTTCTTATTTTGACCATAATATGGATATATGTTTTGCATGGCTTCTTATATAAAAAGGATAAAATATTTCTTGCATTCTCAATGGGTAGGAGAGAAGTCAAGGGAGAAAATTTAGAACAAAAAATAAAGTTTTAATAAAGTTTTTAAAAATTAAAATAAAATTACATGTAAAGGAATAAAGAGAAAACAGAATCAGAACAACAAAAAGACCTTTTGGCCACTATCCAAGAGAAAAAAGCTGATATTTACTTACAGTGGAACATATCTGGTACAAATCAGTTCTTGAAAAAAGATTTGAAGGTAAGCTTGTCACTATAACTCGAACAATACTTCGACCATTTGCATGAGCTTCCCATATTGGTGTAAACTGTTCCCAAAGCCCCATGGAAAGAATATACAACAATTATCATTTTAAAAGAAACTTTACCAAATACCCTAAATAAAGCATTATCCTATCTAGGGAAAAGAACTAAATTAACTTATGTGCCAGACACTGTGTTAAATGCTTTACAAATTTACTTTCATTTGCTCAAGACAACCCTTTAAATTAGGTGCTCTTATTATTCTTATTTCAGTTAAAAAAATTGAGGTACTCAGGAGTTAAATGACTTGCTGAAGATCACACAGTTAATAAGTTTATACGGTAGGATTTGAAGCTCTGAGTTAGTGCTTCTTTTTTTTTTTTAAACCCTTACCTTTCATCTTGAAGTCAATACTGTGTATTGGCTCCAAGGCAGAAGAGTGGTAAGGGCTAGGCAATGGGGGTCAAGTGACTTGCCCAGGGTCACACAGCTAGTAAGTGGCTGAGGCCAAATTTGAACCTAGGACCTCCCATCTCTAGGACTGGTTCTCAATCCACTGAGCTACCCAGCTGCCCCCACTACTAAGAATTCTAAGAAACAGAAATGAAGAGGAAATGCATTTTGGGCAGCTAAGTGACTTATTGAATATGACTTTTGGCTTAGGGGTCAGAAGCACTAACTCAGAGGGGGCAGCTGGGTAGCTCAGTGGATTGAGAACCAGGCCTAGAGATGGGAGGTCCTAGGTTCAAATTTGGCCTCAGCCACTTACTAGCTGTGTGACCCTGGGCAAGTCACTTGACCCCCATTGCCTAGCCCTTACCACTCTTCTGCCTTGGAGCCAATGCACAGTATTGACTCCAAGACGGAAGGTAAGGGTTTTTAAAAAAAAAAATTCTTAGTAGCTTTCAAAGTTTAGCTCAAGATCAAGAAAGTCAATAGTTTGAGAAAGTCAATAGTTTGAGAGTCAGAACAAGGAGTTCAGATATCCATCTAGTACTTATTACCTATGTGGCCTTGGCAAATCACTGAAAACTCTCTATATTTCAGTTTCTTTGTGAGTAAAATGAGGGATTTGGGATTAGATGGCTTTATGATAATACCATAAAGCTCTATAGATATGATACTATAGTTCTGTACTACCTCCTTTATGAGGCGTTTTTCTGATCTCCTCAGATGCTTATGACTTAGTCAGCAAAATTACTTTATTTTGTATATACTTGTATATAAGCATGTGACCCCAGGAAAAATGTAAGCTCATTGGGAACAGAAACAGTATCTTTTCTGTCTTTGACTGGATAGAAGAGTGCCCAGCATAAAGTAGGGATTTAATAAATGTTTGCTGACTGAGTGATTAGCTTTCCCATCTTTGCTAGATTTTAAAGTCCTTGAAGATAGTGACTGTCTTACAAGTTTCTAAATCACTTGCTTACTTACAACTGAGTAAATACTCAATAAATCATTATTTACTGACATTTAAATACCTTTGGCCTATGTTTTACAATCTTAATCTCTCCCCTTCAAAGAACTTCTCAGGGGCATCTGGGTAGTTCAGTGGATTGAGAGCCAAGCCTAGAGATGTGAGGTCCTAGGTTCAAATCTGGCCTCAGCCACTTCCTAGCTGTGTGACCCTGGGCAAGTCACTTGACCCCCATTGCCTAGCCCTTACCACTCTTCTGCCTTGGAGCCAATACACAGTATTGACTCCAAGATGGAAGAGAAGGGTTTAAAAAAAAAAAGAACTTCTCTGAAATTATTCTGTTAGTATACATGATCCATACAAATCTCATACTTGCTTTCATATTATCTCATACAAAATAACTAGAGAACTGTCTTTCTAACCTTTCTATCTGAGAAAAATTCCTGAAAGGGTAGAAACTATCTCTGATATTCAATTCTTTTGAGTTATGATACTTGAGTATGATGCTTGAGTTGATACTTGTTGAATAGAAAGGCAGAAGAAATGAAAATGACAATTGTTCAATATCTTAAAAAATTACATATATACATTCTTCCTATCTAACAAGAAACTTAAATTTTGCCTGAAATCAAATATTTATATTTTAAATTTACCTAAAACAACTTGAAGACAAGTACAATGAGGCAATATGTCTGGTATAATATATTTACCTGTTCTAGTGGGAAGCCAAAATATTCCAGGAGCTGTCTGAAGAGATTCAACATGAGAGACATTGACACTGAAATAGCAGAATATAAATTGAATGAAATACTAAACTCTGAAAAGAAATTGAATAATTCAAGTTAGAAATAAAAAGAACAAATATGTATTGTATATGGAGAAAATGAAAGCTTTACAACTTAATAGGGTAAGATACTGGCATCAAAATTGCAGGTAAAAGGGAAGCAGCTGGATAGCACTATGGATAAAGTAAGTCACGACAACTTGGGCTTAAATTTGACCTTAGACTCTTCCTGGCTGTGTGACGGAATACCCTTGCACTTTTGTCTTAAAATTGTTTCTAAGACACTGAGGGAGAAAGGAAAGACTGGAAAGAGGGAAGGAGAGAAGTAAGGAAAAGATGGAGGGCATTAAAGGGCATGAAACAGGCACCCAAATACAACAAGAATTATTTCTTCTGGAAGGAAGAAAGTTGTTGGAAAAAATGTGCCAGGAAAAAGGCACACTCTTTTAGTGGTGGAGTATTCAACTTTTATTTTAGCTGGAACTTATTATATAGGCCAGAGTTCTGCAAACTCCTGGAATTCCAAAAGGTGATCACTACTACTAAATTTACAGAATCAAGGGCTTCTGAGTTGGAAGGGGCCTTAAAGACTATTCGGTCTAATTCATATGAACAAGTGTCAATTCTACACCATACCTAATAAGTAGTCATCCAGATAACTGCTAAAGGCCTTCCACAGACAACTTCATTACACTTCCCAATACTTCTGATCGTTAGGAAGTCTTAAAGATCTAGATCAAGTTTCCCCAGTGCACTAACTTTTTTTTTTTGGCTGAACCATTTCAAATTTAGATAATTTTTTCCCCTTGGGTATGAGTTATTTTCTGGCTTTCTAAGACTAGAATAATGTAATTTCTCCCTAAGTGACATAGCTGTCAAACTAATATTCCTGAAGTGCACATCTGACCATGTTACTCCCCTATTCAATTAAGATCTGGAAATTCCTCTTGCCTTCAGACTCTTTTTGTCATTTGAAGCCCTTCATTAATGGTCTGTCACCCAAAGGGTCTTTCCAGGCTGATTTCTCCCCCAGAACCTAACTGATCTCCTTGCTAAAGTGGTCTATTTGTTATGTCCCACAGCAGGACACGGACTGCCACTAACCTCTGTCTAGCTCAGGATGCATGCCTAAACTGAAATACAATCTACCTCCACTTCTAGGAATCCATTCCCAGCTTCCCTCAAAGATTAATTGAAATACCATCACCTTCAAAAAACCCTTCCTGGAAACAATCTTCATAAAAAACCTCTGACAAAGGTTTAATTTCTCAATTTTACAAAGAGCTAAATCAATTGTACAAAAAATCAAGCCATTCTCCAATTGATAAATGGGCAAGGGACATGAACAGGCAGTTCTCAGCCAAAGAAATCAAAACTATTAATAAGCACATGAAAGAGTGATCTAAATCTCTTATAATCAGAGAGATGCAAATCAAAACAACTCTGAGGTTTCACCTCACACCTAGCAGATTGGCTAACATGACAGCAAAGGAAAGTAATGAATGCTGGAGGGGATGTGGCAAAGTGGGGACATTAATTCATTGCTGGTGGAGTTGTGAATTGATCCAACCATTCTGGAGGGCAATTTGGAACTATGCCCAAAGGGCGATAAAAGAATGTCTACCCTTTGTTCCAGCCATAGCACTGCTGGGTCTGTACCCCAAAGAGATAATGGACAAAAAGACTTGTACAAGAATATTCATAGCTGCGCTCTTTGTGGTGGCCAAAAATTGGAAAATGAGGGGTTACCCTTCAATTGGGGAATGGCTGAACAAATTGTGTTACATGTTGGTGATGGAATACTATTGTGCCCAAAAAAATAATAAAGTGGAGGAATTCCATGGAGACTGGAACAACCTCCAGGAAGTGATGCAGAGCGAAAGGAACAGAACCAGGAAAACACTGTACACAGAGACTGATACACTGTGGTACAATCGAACATAATGGTCTTCTCCATTAGTGTCAATGCAATGTCCCTGAACAATCTGCAGGGATCTAGGAGAAAAAACACTATCCATAAGCAGAGGACAAACTGTGGGAGTAAAAACACCTAGGAAAAGCAACTGCTTGACTACAGGGGTTGAGGGGATATGATTGAGGAGAGACTCTAAATGAACACCCTAATGCAAATACCAACAACATGGAAATGGGTTGGGATCAAGGACACATGTGATACCCAGTGGAATCGAGCATTGGCTATGGGAGGGGTGGGGGAGGGGGGAGGAAAAGAAAATGATCTTTGTTTCCAATGAATAATGTTTGAAAATGACCAAATAAAATAATGTTTAAAAGGGAAAAAAACAACCCTTCCCAATTCCCACAGTTGTTAGTATTTTGTTCTCTATAAAAAAATTACTGCATGTAAATGTACAAAGTAATCTGGTTCTTTTCGTAATGTTTACAAACAAATCCAGGTCTGATACTTGAAAAACTCTTACTTGATCCTACCTTTTCCTCCATTAATCATGTCTCCTCCTTATCATAGCCAACCTCTGAGAAAAAGCAAACTACTTTCCTTACCTACATTTCTTTCTCTGCCCTTTGAGGTTTCCAACTTCAACAATCCACTAAAATTACACACCAAAATTACCAGTGATCTCTTAATAAACCTGATGGTCTTTTCTTCATCTTCATCTTAGACCTTTCTGCATCATTTAACTGTTAATCATCCTATTCACTGGAATGGATACTTTCTTCAGCTTGGGTTTTCATGAAATTAGTCTCTGTTGGTCTTCTTCCTGTCTAACCAATCCTTTTCAGTCTCTTTTGCTAGATTATCATCCACATCACAACCATTGTGGATACATAAAAAAGATTCAATGTAACCCTCTATACTCATTCATTCTAGCCTTGACTTCATCAGTTCAGATAAATTTATCTATCATCTCTCTGTGTCGAAATCCTAAATCTACAAAGGGCGAAATCCTAAATCTACAAAGGGTGTCCCAAACCTTAGCATAGTTTTTAAACTATTAAATGTCAGTGTCACTCCTGACTTTCAGCTCTGCATCATCAATTGCCTATTGAATATTGCCAATTGAATGTTCCATTAGGTATTCCAAACAACATAATAAAAACAGAACTCATTATTTTCCCTCACAAACTCTCCCCTTTTCTTTAATTTCCCCATTTCTTCTGAGGGTTCCATCACCTTTCCATTTACCCAGTTTGAAATCTGTCATTTTTACTCCTCACTCTTCACTCCCACATAGCCAATTACTTGCCAAATTTTGTCAATTATTCCACAGCTGCAACTTGTGTCCACTGCTGTGGACATCTCCCAAATTCAAGCCCTTATCACCTCATCTACAAAAAAAGAGACCTAATTGGTTTCAGTGTTTCCCTTTCCAATCCATACTCCACTAAGTTGCCAAACAAAATGATTTTCTTCACCACATCCCAAACATTCTAATTCCAAGAGCTCTTTATTGCTTCTAGAGTCAAATATAAACTTCTGGCCTTAAAAGTCCTATAAGTCTGGCACCAACCTGTCTTAAGAGAAAAAAAAAAAAACCTTTACCTCCTTATTGTCAACTCTAGGAGCAGCAAGGGCTAGGTACTTGGGGTTAAGTAACTCACGTGGGGCCAGGGTCACATAACTAGGAAGTGTCTGAGACCAGATTTGAACCCAGGTCCTCCTGACTCCAGACTTGGCATGGCACTCTATACACTGTGCTACCTAGTTGTCCCACCAACCACTTATTATACCATCCCCAAAAATGGTCTTCTTCCAATTCTTCACATATTACACTACCTTTCATTTGATAGGGCTATACTCCAAACCCAGAGTTCACTTCTTCCTAGCCATTACTGCTTTGATGTTCTTTGGTTGTTTCAATGTGTCTATCCCCTTTTGGAGATTTTCTTGGCAAAGATACTGGAGTGGTTTAGCATTTCCTTTTCCAGCTTATTTTACAGAAGAGGAAACTAAGACAGAGTTGCCATTGGTCAAATAGATAATATCTAAGACTGGGTTTCAACTCAGGTCTTCCTAACTCCAGGAGGGGTGCTCTATCTATAGAGTCACCTACCACCCTCTAGTTTCCTTCAAATCTTAGCTGAAAAGCCACCTCCAAAGTAGCCTTACTGGACACCAAGAATTGCTACAATTGCGCCTAGTCCCAACCTAATATTTATTTTCTCTATGTCAATGTCAACCTGTTGTCCCAGCAGGTTAGAAGTCAATTCCTGGAGAGTGGAGCCTGGTTAAAAGTTGTCTTTGTGAAACCAGAGAGCTTGGGTTTTTTTTAATTAATTTAATCTAAGTAAACCAATTAATTAAAGTTCTTAATAAACTTATTAATTAAGCAGATGAGAAGAGTTACCCTATTCAGCTTTCTACATTTTCCAGTCACCAAAACAAAAAGTGGTACATACAGTAAATAAACTCAAGTGTCTATTCTAGTTAGTATTTAAACTACAGATTGCAAACTCCTTGAGGGCAGGGAGGAACAGGGAGGAACCCTTTTACTAATTATATCCCCAGGCTTAGTATACACTAGATAAATGTGGTTGGGTTTGGCTTACAAAACTCTTTAAAAATCGTGATCTCATACCTCACCATCGACCCAGAGAAGCAGGAGCTATAGTTATCCCCACCTTTTTCCAGCTGGGTAGCCCCAGGGAAGCCAAAATGACCCAGCTAGGGTCAGAGGCTGGACTTGACCTGGTCTTCCAGCCTCAAACCTAATAAGTGCAAGGTTCTGAGCAAGGCAGGGTGGGAGAATTAAAAATAAAAGCCATAAGCTTTGGGGAGATTACATTACAGAAAGTTTGGACAGACTATATACGTATAAAGTAATTAAGTGGAAAGGGGGTCTGGGTAAGAAACGGCCTAGCCGTAGCCGGAGGATCAGACTGCGACAGTAAGCATTTATTAAGGGCACACTCTGCCAGGCACAAGGGAATTGAATAAAAAGCATAACCCGGGGAGGGGGGGGGGGGGACGGAGAGGGGAGAAGAGAGGAGGCCTTTCAATGCCAAGCAGAAGATTGTGCATTTTGTTTCGGAGCTACTAAAGATTCGAGAGTAAAGGAATAACATGAATAGTTAAATCAAGGTCATTCTACCGAAGACGAAAGCAATACCAGGTTAGTGGACCAGACCGGAGCACCGCTGCTTCAGGTATGGAGGTCCTGGCTTTCTTCTCCTCCACTTCCCATATTTTCCCACCCCCGCGCCGCGCCTCGGTTCAGCCTCCGAGGTCCGGAACGCCTCGGGGAGGGATGCGGCAGAAAGCATCCCGTATCCCAACCCCCTCAAGGCATAGCCTCACTCACCTTTCGCTCTGCTCGGCCTCTCGAGAGGCTGCCAGGCACCGGGGAAGCGCACTCGCGTCAACCGTCTAGGCACGAGTCGGTCCGCCGCTAGGACCTCCGCAGCTCACGCCCCTTCCTCCCCGCGGCGGCCGTCGCCAACGTGTGAGCCTACTCAAACCCCGCGCGCCGCGTACTAAAGCCCTTCTCATTGGACTAAAATGAGGCCTCCTGCCCACCATTGGTCCGTCTTGCCTGCCAATCAAAAATCCAGGAGGGGGTAGAGGGGCGGGTCTTCAACATAATGGCCAATAAAAATTCCAGCAGATGAAACGAAGACAGTAAGCAGTCCTGGAGCGCTGGATCAGCGTGATGAACCGATTTAGTACTTTTTGATCACTATAGCCGATTTTTGAGTTAACAATGATGATGCTTGCTTGCACTTTGTACATCCTCGGGGCTACCGCGAGCGCAGAGCGATCTTCAGAATTTGGCCCGTCTACCTCCAAAGGGCCTTCAGCTGACGCCGGCTGGCCCCGCCCCCCAGCGTTTAAAGTTGGTGCGGGCAGCACCACCCACCCTGTCTCCCGCGGGGCGTTATCTGGGGGCCCTTCTGCTCCAAGGTCTTGGGCCGCTCGATATCTCCCTGCAGGTTTAGTGTCTTACGTTTCGGATGTTGTCCACTCTTGGGATGCATCCCTAGTCCCCTCTAAACCACCCACAGCAAACAATGTGTGACTAAAGGATTTGAGGGAGATCGTTCTATAAAAAATTTTGCTGAGTGGAAAGATTAGTAGTATCGCTTGAATTTCCTAATTTATTGTGCCTCCCACTGGCTGTGTGATGGTCCTTCCAGAATACTTAAACCGACCATTTCTGGCTAACAAATCTTTTAAAATATTTTAGTAGCACACATTTTAGACCACACCGTCCGAATAAAACAAATATGAGAGTCGGGTAGCTAGGAATAAGCACTCCGATCTGAAATCGGCGATAATACAAAAAAGAATTCATCGAGGTTTCGCCCTTAGGTCAAGACAGAAAACATTTCTTAGGCCTTTAAGCCCAGAAGGTTAAAAAAGGGGGGGGGGGGGGGAGGGTAAAGGCAGTGGCAGTCTAATGGGAGGTGGGGATAGGAGACAATTACCCGTAAAAAAATGTACAGGATGAATTTGAGACATTCAATAGTGGAAGACACTATTAAGAGGCTCAGGAAAGGCTTCTTGTAGAAAATGAGATTTTAGCTAGGACTTAGAAAACCAGAAGACAGAAATGAGAAAGGAGGGCATTCCAGGCTAGGAAGGCAGGAAAAGAAAATGCCCCAGCTCAGGAATGGGGTATATTCGGTACGGAACAAGCAATCAAATCCGTGTCAACAGATCAGAGGATGGAGATGGGAAAAGGAAGTTGTAAAAGGACTGGTAAGGTAAAGTAGGGCGCCAGGTCGTGAAAGGCTTTGAACAGATTTCCAGTTTGATCCTGGAAGTGATGGGTAGCTACTAGTTAACAGGATTGAAAGGGGCGGATATTTATGCGTTAGAAAGAATAATTTCACGCTGAGTGGAGGACAGACTTGGAAAGCCTTGTGACACATCGAATTGTTCTAAACTATTCCTACAGCTATGTGGCAAAGTGGCTAGAACACTGCCTGGAAGCGGGAGGACTCACAACACTTCCTAGCTTTGTGCCCCTTAACAAATCACAACCCTATTTGCCTAAATTTCTTCATCTGTAAAATAAACTGGAGAAGTTAATGGTAAACTACTCCAATGTCTATTCAAAAAAGAAAGAAAAGAAAAAAATGTGGTCGTGAAGAGTAGGTCACTACTGAATAGCAACACAGTGCAAGAACCTGGCAAGTATTTGCCAGGTGTCAGCATGGAGAAACTGCTTTCTCATCCATCAAACTAAGGAAATCTAATTCTTAGTGGTTGTAGCAGTTTCTATGCCACTTTTTAAAAATTCAGTACAGTAGTTTCTAGCAATTTTTTTTCTTATTCTACACCAAGGCAGGGAGGCAATGGCCACCTCTGAAAAGCATTAAAAATCAGAGAGCAAAATTTCTATGTAATAATGATCATAGATTTAGAGAAGAGAGAAGAGGCTCATCAACAATCTAAAAGAAACTCATTTTTAAAAATGAAAAGGATAAGGCCCAGATTTAAGAGATTTTGTAAGAGGTCAGGCAATGTTAAGTAGTAGAACAAGGGTTGGAAATCAGGTCCTCTGTCTAAAAAGTTATTTTCATACCTTTGCTCTCTACAAATAGTTGAAATTACAGCTTTTGTTGAATTTTATCCCTTGAAGTTACTACCTTCCTTATACTGTATTTTACATATATCTGTTTGTTTACATATTTTATTCCCCCACTAACTTCTTGATGATAGACTGTTTCTGTGGTGTTGCCTTTCAGTAAGTACGTGATAAATGCTTCTTGATTGAATTGATCAATTTAAAAATTCAGTCAAAAACTTAAGCATATTGAATTTTTAAAATTCTTTTCCACTGAGTAGGCTCCTTCAATTAATCCAGTGTTCCATGTAGACAACTTTTAATAGTACAAATGGTCAGGCAGGAATTTAGAATAACAGTGTCAATCAATACACATTTATCAACAATCTAATTTATTTCAGGCACTGCACTGACTAAGAAAAGCCAAGTGAATACCAACACAAAATTGAGTGGTTAGTAATTGGCAAAAGCGGCAAACTGCTTATGGATTCAGTGGGAAGTGATCAGATTCAGTGGGAAGTCATCAGATTCTGCAATCTAAGAGATTCCTAACACTTTGGAAAAAGTTTTGGATGAGTGATGAGATTGAAAAAGGCATAAAGTAGAGAGTAGTTAACTTTTTTCCCAGGAATTGCTGTATAAAATGGAGGATATATAGGATGATAGTTGCGAGGGAAGGGGAGAAGGGGCAGGGAGGAATAGGGTCAAGTGGAAGTTTCTTAAGCATGGGAGAGATCTAGGATTGTTTGCAGGCAAGAGCAATCAATCATCTAGAGCAGCAATGGAAAACCTATGGCACAGATGTTGCCCCCCCCCCCCCCCCATCCCCAGAGTTCATTACTAGAAAGGCAGAGGTACTTGGGCAGGGCTGCTCCTTTCCTCCCTCTCTACTTTGCCTGACATTTTTTTCAGATGCTACACCCCTCTGCCCAGCAGCCCAATGGGAGTGCACAGGGAGTAAGGTGGGTGGTTTACAGGTGACTGAGCTGTAGGGGAGCAGAGCGCTAGACCCACTCCCATCCTCCTCTCTACATTCGCTGAGGACATTCTTCACCTCACCCACTCTTCCCTTCTCCACCCAGCAGCCCAAAGGAAGTACTTCCTCCCTCCATATGGGATAAGAGGGTAGATGGGTAGCCAGACACTGGGATGGGGAAAAGGAAGGCAGGACCTAGAACTCCATCTCTAAAAGGTTCGCCATCACTGATCTAGAGTGAAAAGGGTGAGATGAGGTATGGGAGCAATTGGCTGGGGAAGACTAGATAGAATGTGTGTTACAGGGGTTGGTCTGTCCAAGAGAAAGACTCAACTCTTCAGAAGATACTGGATTAAAGGCAGTGACCAGGGCATGATTTAAGGAATTTTTTAAAGGGGTGAAGAGGGAATTCAATTGTTTAATGGAAAAGCTAGGGGTGAAGAGGGAATTCAATTGTTTAATGGAAAAGCTGAATGCCATAGTGAATATATTACTAGACCTAGAATCTGGAAGACCAGAGTGCAAATTTAATCTCAAACTCTTACTAGATGTATTAATTTAGATATATCAAAACTGTCTCAATTTCATCTGAAAAATGATATACCTTCCTCCTAGGGTTCTAGTGAGAATCAAATGAAATGTTTGTAATGTGCTTTGGACAGCTTGAAGCACTATGTAAATGCTATCTATTATTTTTCTCAGTAAAATGTGACCCTGGAGCCCTTAGTTGAAAGGCTAGCAGGAGGAATGGTATGGGAACCTGGAGGAAAGAAACTTGGTATTCTTGCCGTAGAGTGCAATAGAGAATCAGGGAGTACATGTACAACTTTAGAACTCAACTCCTGTTATAGCCAATTATTTATACTAACTAGTTACTCTAAGTTAGCTTCAACTTGATCTTAATAGCTGTCCACATAGCTAGCTTGTGGCAAAGCTAAGACTGCATTAATAACAAGAACAGCTAATACAGAAAGCACCTGAAGCCCAATGCTTAATCTCATTAAATCTTCACAATAACCCTGCAAGACAGGTACTATTTTCTTCCCTATTTTACATATAAGGAAAGTGAGAGGTTAAAGATCCAGAGTAAAACAACTAGTGTCTGAAGGGCTCAAACTCAGATCTTCCCAACTCCAAGCCCAACTCTGGATGTGCTTTTTGTTCCCTAACTACAGTCATACAGAAATCCTTTTAATTACACTAAACTGCCCATATCTCCACTGTCAAGCCCTCAAGCTACTGTGCTTGAACTCAACAAACATCAAGAACCTCCCAGCACAGGCAGCTAGGCAGTGCAGTAAATAGTGCTCGGAAAATGCTTCTCCCACACTTCTAATCCAACCTTAGACACTTTTTAGATCTATGAATTTGGACAAATCACTTAAACTCTGGTCTTTATCTAAAATGAGTTAGAGAAGGAAATGGCAAACCACTCCAGGATCTTTAACAAGACTTCAAATGAGATCACCCAGAGTCACACAACTGAAAAAATGACTTGCATAAAAAGTCAAAACTGAACATTCCAGCTTTCAAGGACCATTCTACTGAGCCTCTACTTGTTCCAGTGAGAATTCCAAATGAAATAAAAGTTCCTCCTCAAAAAGAAGTTGGGAAGGTAAAGCAATTATCAGCACAGCAGTTCAGGAGGTCAGAGTTAGGATTCTAGACTCTAATCACAACCTAATTGCTAACTTTAGTCAAGTCACTTAAACACTCTTACCTATAATAAATAAAGTAAAATAAATAAAAATAGCAGCTGTTAAAATGTTTTAAACTAAATTCTTCTGAAAATTGTTTCTAATTATGAAAATGTTTTATCTATTTCCATTATTAATAGAGCAACCAACTAAATAATGAAGCTGAGTTGCAGTCTCCATTTCATTATGAGGAGGTACTCCTATAGAAATTTACATTAAATGGAAAATCTAATCAAATTTAAATATTTTACATTTTTTATTGATTTTATGTCACTTAAATTTGCTCACATCTTTACCCTTTCTCCTTTACCTTCTTGGGGGAATCAGCAATATTTAACATTAATGACATGCATGTAAGACTTTATTTAAATACTGATTTTAATGGACACATTTCATTATTGTGGACACTCCCAGAAATTAGATTGCAAACCATTCTTGGCTTTCCATCCTGTGATTTTTGTTTCATGTAATTTTGTCTTCGTGTCATTAAATCTTCCAATGGCAATCAACCAATCTGCTTGAAGCCTTACTTTAAATCTTGTAGTTTTTCATACCTGTCAATGACACACTTGGGAGTATATACCAATTATCATTGGGTTATTATTACACCATCAGCCTCCATTCTTCATTTTTACAGCACTTCTTGTACATTGATAATAGGGCTGCATCTCACTTATACTCAATTCACACATCTATCCATTGACCTTGAAGTCACTCGTGTTTTTCATTCTTCTCAGAATGTAATGTTCCATAAATCACCAATATATAGCATCACCAAAAAGATGATAATGAAAAAATATGGGCTATAAAGAGTAGAATCAAGAAAAAAATATGCATGACAACGTAAATGTAAACACTAAAATGATGCTCAAAGATCATAGTGATCAATATGAATCCCAGAAAGAAAAAATGCATACCTTCCTTTCAAAAGTGGGAGACAGTTTCTGTAGTCTTTGTATAATGAAAATAATTTTTAAAAAAATAAGACACACAAAAGTATGGAGTGAAGTCTTTATTGTGAGACACAATAACGTTGTTAGGTTTTGTCCAAATATTTATGAAAATGAGGTTTAGTGAGACAGGCAAGTGGGATAGAAGTATAAGTTTAAATTATTAATTTAAAGGGAGGAAAAATTGATGGATTTATATCAGGGAGCTTCTTGGGATTATTTAAAACACTGTGAAATTATCCAAAGTCTTATAATTTAGCCTTTTATCTTCCTCTTTATCAATTTGGGAACTAACTCATCTTCCATTTGAAATGCTTATTCAAGACTAAGGTACTGAAAGACTAATTCGATAGGCTACCCACCTAACATGTCAACATGATCTAAACAATATGCATTTTTATTTATTTGATTTTTGCTGTGTGGATTATTAAACTTTTGAATGGTCAAAAACCTCCTCTGCGAGGTCACGTTGTTATACCTAGGTTTATAGGAAGGAGTAAGTAGAAACTATTTAAAGACTTGTTAAAAGTAAATACAAAAGACAATCTAAGGATTAAATTCCAGATACCCAATTAATAACAAAACAGCTTTTAAACAAAAGAACTCAAGATGAAGTATAAATTACATGGCATTTGTCTCCACTTCCACATTTTCAGATACATTTACAATTACAAGCACAGATGCCCAATTGTATGTTGGTTAGATTTAGTTTCATATCCACAGAACAGAAACAACAAAAATAGTGTTATTCCATTTTTATGTTTCTGAATCATTTTGAAGTTATTCATTCATCTCTCCAGGTGAGGAATTTTCATTTATTCCTTCAGTGAAAATTAAAATTGTAATGATCTTAATCATCTAAACATTAAAAAGAGAATAGTATAAAAAGAATTCTTGTAAAAAACCTAAAAGCTTATTTTGATGTATTTTTTCATTGTACAGTTAACAGGTCAATTCTTTTCCCTTCCTCCATATTTTGCTTATGCATACTTATTTTTACCATTATAGAAAGTATTTCTTTTATTCATTATTTGCCTCTAATATCATGTGTTCTTATGACTACTTATCTAAATACCTTAAGAAATTCTTTTAAAAGTGTTGCCTTTTAGGCAATTAGGAAAATTTGAGAGAAATTATTTAAACATAAATGAGTTTTATTCATATAAAATAATGAATGCAATACCTCAGTATCTTTCAACTAATGGAAGTTAGTAATGCCTAAGAACTTAATGAAGACCTTCAATCACTGCTTCTGTGCATTATAAAATCTTAAGTTACAGCAATTTACTATTCCCTAAAAGTCTGAATGAGTGTTCTTAAATTAGTACTGTGAAATGTCTCACTTACATTATGACAATTAAAACAGTTAACACATGCAACAGAGAAGAGGGCAAAAGATGCTCAGTAACTTCCAAGGGGAGTGTAAAGACAGATGTAAACACTCTTGTAATGTGCATTCAATAGTACAACATCTTTGCCTTTCATAATTATTGACTAAGCAAATCAGTGAGTGTGTACTTATTAAGTACAGAAATCAATGATAGCCTATGGAACACATGGATAAATTTTTAATTAGGTATTTACTTTGTCAGCACATATACTAGATTTGCAATTAAGACTCTACACTCAAGCAATTCACCATTTAGTTGGAAAAGACTAATATCTAAATTAACAATTTAAAACAGCCATTAACTAAATTGTATGGTTCAGACTATAGGAGCTGAAAAAAGAGAAATCAATGAGAATTAGGAAATAGTTAAGAACAGAAAGTCTTAATATCACAAGTGGGTTGAGATCTTACCTATGCTTTTTACTTAACTGGATAATCTTGGATAAATCATTTAAGTTCTCCAGGCCACCTCAGTTTTGTCATAAAATTAAGGCATTGGATTAGATTTTTAGTATCTTAATCCTGTAATCCTAAATAGGAAGGCATTGTAGAAGAGATAAAATCTTATTTAACTAGACTTTGAAAGAATAAAATTTAGAAAGAGAAAAGGTTCACAATAAAAACAAAGGAAACAGAGCTGGGAAAGAGCATATTTTGTTGCTTTGGTATCAGGGAGCTGTCCAAACTAGGGCAGAAAGCTCAGATGTCAGACTAGTAGAAGCATCAGTCCAGATTATAGTGGAATTTGAACATGTAAGGCAGAATTTAAGTTTGGAGGCAGGGAAATGACATAATGCAGAAAACTCCAACCCACCCATCTCAGCTCCCACCTTAAAAAGATGCTAGATGATACAGCAGATAGAGCACTGGGCCTAGAATCAGGAAGGCCTGAGTCAAGTCCAGCTTGGGATACTTACTAGCTGTGTGACCCTGGGCAAGTCACTTAACCTGTTTGCCTCAGTTTCCTTATCTGTAAAGTGTGGACATTATCTACGTCCCAGGATTGGTATGAAGATCAATTGAGAACTGTAAAAACTTTAAACATTAACAAACATTAGCTATTATAAGTATTCCTTAAGAGTAGAACTGTTTTGCTTGTTGGTAGCATAGTACATGGCAGCACACAGCAGGCATTTAATAAATGGTTTATTCTTATTATATCATATTTTCCCTCTCTCCCACCCCACTAGGACTCATTATAGAACATACAGATCAAAATAACCATCATCCCTCATAGGGTGTAGGCTTTACAAAATCTATATACATAATTCTAAGATGCCAATTTAACTCCTTTTGTGGGCTTGCCTGTAATGCCTACATACTCGATGTTTCTGGACCTGTTTCCTAATCTATGAAGAGGGGAGTGTAGTTTGGTGCTAAATTCTATAATCCTGCTCACCCTGGTGGTATTTTTGACCTTTAAGAGTAGATTTCAATTTTAGAAATGCCTCTACCATGAAAGAATACCAAGATGGGAGCAGTGGGAGTAGAAAGCAGATTAGAAATTACAAATGAACATTCGGATAAAGAAGTAGTGTAGGACCCAGCTAGGTGGCTCAGTGGATTGATAGCAAGCCCTAGAGATAGGAAGTCTTGGTTTCAAATCTGACCTCAAGATGCTTCCTAGCTCTGTGACCCTGGGCAAGTCACTTAACTTCCATTGCTTAACCCTAACTGCTCTTCTGCCTTGGAACTGATACTTAGTATTGATTCTAAAGTGTAAAATAATTTTTTTAACAGTAGTTTAGTTACTGGAATTTTAAGCCAGTGTGATAAGAAAAAAATTGAGGCTCCTTTAAAAAAAGAATAAGGAAGCTAAAAGTAGAACAGGTTTGGGGGGGGGGGGTAAAAAATGATGAATCCAGGTCATAGAAAGAGTCTGAAAGCTGGGCACACATGCTAGTTGTAAATGTGAGTCTGGAGCTTGAGTAGGTCCATTTTGGGAAGTTCCTCACAGAGTTCTAACTGAAACTATGGAAATTCCTTCACTGAGGATGTGTAGAGAAGAAGATAACCAAATACAAACCTTTGGGGAATTCCCTGACTTTGAAGAACATGAGGGAAAAGGGGAGCTTTAAAAGACAAAAACCCTAAATGCTGTTACACAGAAGCAAACTGAGAACAGTATCTAGAAAAAAGGAATAGCCAGCATTGTAACATTGCAGAGTTCAAAGGGTTTGAAAGTTAAGTAACCTCTGAAAGCAGCTTCAGTGCAATACTAAAGTCCAAACTATAAGGAACTAAAAATAATGAGGTGATAGAATTGAGCATCAAGTCTTGGTAGTGAAGCCAGACCCTTCATTTGGGCCCAGGGTAGAGAGGTTTTGAACACATAGGAAGTGTTATCTCTTTGCAGACCTTTGAAATGGCTATAGACTAGATTAAGAATCCAAGACAGGGATGAAATATGGATGTGGGAAAACTGAGTTAAGTACCAGCATTGGCTGCCTCAGATGGTTGAGGTCATTAGCTAAGTAGGAGAACAATAGTAAAATCAAACACTTCAGTAAAATCAGGAGAGCATCAACACTTTCAGAGTAGGGGCCACTTTATTTTTTGTCTACTTCACCATCCTCAGCAAAGTACTACCAAAATAAGGGCATTATTATTTGTTGTAGTTGACTCTCATGTACAAAGCCACGGTTCAGAGTGCAGTTTATAGGACCGTGATACAACAGAGAAGGTCCAGGTCAATACTGAATTTCAAGTGGACCAGAAAGCTGGGGGAGAGGGGGCGGGAAGCAGGGAGCAGGGTGTCCTTAAAATGCCAGAAGCATAATTTATTCATTTCTTGTAATATCCTTATTATTCCTATTTAATATCCTTAGTTAATAAGAAACATCACATAGGGGCACAATGATAAAGTATTGAATAATCAAGTGCTTCAATTCCTAAATCATATACTTTTTGTGTAACCAATTGTGTGATTATATACAAAGTCATTTAATCATCTTAAGCTTCAGTGTTCTCAAATGTAAAAAGAGAATGATAGCACCTACTTCAGAGGATTTTTGTTAAGAACCAAATGAGATCAGGTGTGTAAAACACCTTACAAACTTTAAAGTGCTAATACCAAAACCAACACTTTTTTTCTTAATCTCTCCTCAGCTTAAACATTCATGCCACTTACACTCCATCCCTGAGAATCCAAGAGATTTTACTATAGCTCATTTTAAAATCAAGGAACTTTGTAAAATCACTTATACTTACAATTCTGTGGGATTATATAAATATAAGTATTTATTTCAAAAGGAAGAATTTGAATGTTTCAGTTTATCCTCTTCCTTGAAGCCACACTCATTTAGGAATGATTTTGTTCGTAGGAAGAGGAATATTAGTGTTACATCATTTAATCTGACAGGATAAAATACTCTTTTTCTTACCATGTTGTTGTTTTTGATTTGAATTCTCCCACATCTGGCATTTTTCATCAGCTACACTTTCTTATTTTTTATGCCATCAAATGTTGAAAAATGAAATAATATTCTCTGCCCTCTCCCCCAAAAGGGGAAACACTCAAAGGATCTAGGAAATCTGTTATTTTAAATTGAATTAACAATGTATATAAAGTACTTCTAAAGTATTAATATATTTGAATATACTCAAATTTTACCTTAGATTTGGAATCAGATTTTTCATTTTTAACTTACCACCAGAAAAGTGACCTTTCCTTATATAAAAGGGTACTTACTGCCCAGTCTTTTCCATTGTGTGGGCACACAATTATCTTTCAGAATTCCATTCTAATTGACATAATGCAAGGAAAGTTTGGCAGTGAGAGCTAGGCAACTTAGATCACATAGCTAGGAAGTGCCTGAGGGCACATTTGAACCCAGAACCTCTCATCTCTAGGTATGGCTCTCTATCCACCTAGCTTCCCCCTTTACTGCCCTTTTAAAATAAGTGTTAGTACTAGAATTGCCATCATTATACCATGAGATCAGCCTATTTAGATTTCTGGCCATTAATAACATAGTAACATTTTATACCAAGTCTTTATCAATATTTATTTATATCCACTATGCATCTTTTAAACTTTTTAAGAATTCACAAAAATGTAGCAACACCATAATATTAGTGTAAGAGATGGACATGTGACAATAAACAGTTTGCTATTATAAGTCCTGTGCTATTTCCTAATTACATTCCATGCTCATCTCCAACTTTGATTCATTTCTGAGCTCGTTATATTAAAATTCTTTTATGACATACATGTCAAGATAGTGTGATATGGTGAACTGAACAATAATTTGAAGTCAAGAAGACCTGGATTTGATAAGACACTAGGCTATGTAGATTTGGTTATAACTTTACTTATAAAACAGGGATAATTACAGTAACCTATCTAATAGTGTTGTTGTGAAAAGCAAGTGAGCTTATTATTTAACTATTTAGCATGAGGGGTTATGGGCACTTTTTTCATTCACTTTAATTCTCCAATGTAGATAGCTCAACTTTCACCATTCCTGGAAAGGTTTTGTAATATTCTAGATTTGATATAATCATTGTCATCTGTGAAAAGGAATTTTTGGAGAACTTCACCATTAACACAAAATTCTTTGATTTTGACCTATGTGGGACAGCTTTCATGAAACTGTGGAGCATGTATTAAAAATCCTGCTTTACAGCTGACTTTGTCATTAATAACTGATACTCAATTAGCATACTAAGCTTTCAGTATACGTTGGGTCATATCTATCATGGATCCCTTATTAAAGTTTTTCTACACTCAAAAATTATCTAAAAGCCATTCATGCTTGCATTTTGCTATACTAAACTCAGACATCAGCTACCTTAGGAGAATCTTATATGTTAGCTGCCTTACTATAAAGATGTAGTACACTGTTCAAAAAAAAAAAAGCATGCAAAAGGTGCCATAGTGGATTTGGAGTCAAGGTAATACCAGTATTTGATTCCTACCTCATTGTGTTGACCCTGAGCAAAACCACTTTTAACGTTTGTTTGCATCAATTTCCTTATCTGTAAAATGGGGGTAATAATAGCACCTATTCCCCCAAAGTTGCTATGAGGATCAAATGAGAATATTTATAAAGCACTTTCCAAACTTAAAGTACAATATAAATGCAAGCTTTACTGTTATCATCTATTATTATTATTTCTTTGTAGTCTTATTATGTATCACTAACTTTTATTCTAAATATCTTTATTCCATATTAAATTATAAAATTTGTTCTTCATTGCTAACTCAGTAAATTTCAGAGGTGACAAGGGAAACCAGATAATCATGCTCACAATACTTGATTAAATCAAGAACCTCCTATGAGAGCTGTTTCTATGTTTCTTATATAGCAAATGTAAAAATCCAGATTTACATAAAAATACTAGAAACTAATTGATGGAAATGAGTTTTTAGAATTCAAAATGATCTATTAAATCTCTTCCAACTCTACTGATTTTTCTAGTGAGACCTAAACTATACCGGTATACAAATTACTTTTTTCTCTACTAGCTCGATAAACACACCTTTATACCTCACATTATCAAAGGTTTCCAATAAGAACCTCAAAAGATCATCAAACTTTATCACCTGCCACTGCTAATTCCTCACCACTTTTCTTAGTTGGCTGAGGTTTCTAATAGGGAGAAGAATGTTGCCTCTTCACTCATTGAAGGATTTTAAAATCAAGTGAAAATATCCATGCTGAAGTTTTTTAACTTTTCTGTCACCACCCTTACCAGGAACTTATTGACTCTGTACATGTATATATAACCTTCAGGAATATGGTTTCAGAAAAATGAAATGTAATTTTGAAGTTGAATATTCAACTTAAAAAAAAGAGTTTTATGGGTGTGTTTTAGTGTCTTTAGAGAAAACAACTCATCTGCTCAGTTTTTCATTGATCCTTCAGCAAAGGCTAAAGAGAGTGAATGTAAAAATGCTGAAGGCCCCAACTTTGTATTCAAGTTGAATTGATTCCAGTAATGTTACTAATTCATTCTTTTACTCTATAGGAATTTGTTAATTGCCTGCTCTTTGCCAGGAATAATACTAGACAAAAATGAAAGATCAACAAGATTACATTCTGTTGAAAAAGGGAGAGGTAATTTGTACATAAAACATAGCATAATATACATCATGAGAAGAAGCATGACATAAGGGATACAGAACTGATCTCTGAGTCATTCTGATCATGTTGGCTTATTTGACACTGATATTCTAAATTTGCAAAGGTTTACATAGGTAAATAAAGTTTACTCACTAGAAATTGACTTTATTCTTTAGTAAGAAACATACAAAATGGGGGGGGGGGGGGGGGGCTTGTCTTCAGTGAACATTCAGGGCCAGTGAAACAGAAAAGGGATGTCAACAGCATAAAGTACATAGTCCAATATGGCTTGAATCATCTTGGAAAAGTAGAGGCTGAAGCCAAGCTCTGAAGAAACTTTAGTGCCAAACATAGTTGTATTTTATCCTTTCTAAACAAGGCAAATGAGCAGGGACTTTCTTTTTATCATGTTCTGATAAGATTTTTACTGCTCCTTTCCTTTTTCACTGGGAAAATACTTTTCATGCAGGTAAATATACTATGGGGTACAGTCTAGAGCTAAAATTTCAGTCATGGACTCAAGATATCTCTTTATCACAGTCTATAGCTATTTTTCTTCCTATTTAATATTAGGTCTGTATGTAAAATGGAATTGAGACCCAAATTTTAATCTCACATCTACTATCTACATCTCAAAATTAACCATAGGGACATGAAAGTGTTTTGAAAAAAAGTAATGTGTACATAATTCAAATTACTACTAACCTTGACAGTTACAACTTAGGTTATAATATTTTCTTTCATTAAACAATAGGCATTTCCTAGTTTTTTAATGGAGAAACACAGAGGAAGGAACAGACACTGTGACAGTAACTGGTTCCTTATGCAATTTCTTTTACATAAAAAAAGTGAATTAAATTTTGTCACTCAAGGACTGCCAGGACAATCCATTTAGATAATCATAATCACTAAGGTTAAAAAAACCCAAAACCTTCAAAAAGCATATATCCTTTTTTCTTTATGCAGAAATGATACTGGTGATTATATTCAGCTTCTTACCAAAAAACTACAAAATGCAACAAATGTTTCCTTTACAAGTACTCGAGAATTGCTAAACAGGTTTAAAACAAATTCTTTCCTTACTAATTCAAATAAAACAGCAAAGACTATTACCCTTCAAATCCAAGGACTAGATAATGAGGTGAGTACTCTGAGTTGTTTTTCCAGGAGTGGTGATGGATTTGTGCTGTTCTCATATTCTCCTTTTCAACCAGTAGGATATGTTTACAAATCTGGATGGCCAGGGATGGGCTGTAGTCTGTGGCTATAACAAGGTAAAGGCCATTAGTTGCTGGGGCCTAAATTAAAAGTTTTCTTCCTTCAGGGAGATAATTAAGAATTGGCAAGTAGGCCAGCAGCCAATATTGTATAAAATGCATTATTAACTTGTTATAACTACATCATCTGTTCATTGTGTAGGCTAATGAAAGTCACATGGTAGAAGGCAAAATGCTCATTTTTATGACAAACCTCCTGCTAAGGAAGAAAGGTCTCCATTTTAGTTTCTTCTTAATAAGACTTATGGTGAGAGTAGACAAAGAATCACACAGAATAAGAAGGCAAAGATGAGTGGCAGTTTATACTGATAAATTGCCTACAACAATGAGATCAAGGAACCAATGAAATTATTATTTGTATTATTCCAATTTATTCTCCATTTTCCTTAAATCATAAGACATCTATTTTGTGAAGAAGCTTTGTTGAAAAATCAAAGTGGTCATCAACTTTACATTTCAAACAGTTTTTGGGAGATAAACTATAAAAATTAAATCAGGTCTTACCACAAAGGTAAAAAGTAAATTCCTTCCCCACCCCTACTTTTTTTGGCAAAGTATAAGACAAAATGGAATTTTAGTATTTAAACCATAAATGACCAGCTCTCTTTAAAAAGCAGAGCCGGTCTTATTTCATTTGGTTTCCCTAACATCTACACAGTTCCTTCAATGACTATTTTAAAGTTAAATAAAAATAGATGCATTTCCAACCTAAGTTAAGTATATACTTTCTCAATTATAGTGACACAAATGGCTAAACATTTGGTTTAGGTTCTTTTATTGATGCCACAGGCTAACTAATAAGTCCTTTCTCAAAGGCTCAAAGGAAATTAAGTCTAGAAAGATATATATGAAGTTTGAGAAAGTAAAGCACTTCCAATATTCTTGGAGCAGAATAATTATAGTTTTTAGAAGATACTAAGTAAAAGAGGCCATAGAAACTACTCTGATAGGAGGCAAATAAATTCTTACTTATTGTAATCAAACAATAACACATTACCACTTATGACATTTTATTGGCATATGACAATTTACAAGGGTCCCTATTCCATTATACATCACACTGAATGGAGTCATCTAACCATCTATATAGCCATCCTTACTGGGGAAGACTTTTCTCAAATTAATGCCCAACACTGATTTAAACTGTGACAAAAAGGAATGACTCCTTAAAGCAGTCTGATATTGTAAAAAATATATTTTGCATTTAATAGTAAAACTCCTAGGATGTTGGAAGGTATACACACCTAAGAACTGAGTCATGGCCTTCTTGTGATTAAGCAGCTTTCTTAATCCTTCCTGGAAACATCCTTTGGTTCATTTTGTTTCCCTTCTCTGGGCAAAAGGAAGTCTGTCAATGCAGGTACCAAAGGGTTAATATTTCCTGCTACTGTAAACATTAGACAATATCTTAACAAGAGCAATTTAGCTTTGGTGTACATGTCAGTAAGTATGAAGCTAAATTGTGGACTGAAAAAAAAAGTTGCACACCATGCTTTACCCTGGGCTCTGAAAAGACATGCAGTTTTATTCCATCTAGGATTCTTCCCTCTTAATTATTAGGGAAATAACTTCACAAAAATTTGTTGTACATATAAGTTAAAGCAGTGTTATTGTATCTGCTTTTAAAACCTCGATATTCTCTCAGGATAGCCTTTAATTACCAGTTCCTATCTAGTTTCCTACTACAGAAAAGCACTCATTTTCTTCAGTGAAAGACAAAAACATACAGCAATGAATGGTGAGTTTCTCTTCTAAAGTAGCAAATGTGTTCAAATAAATTATCTACCTAGCTGAATGCTAAGCATCCAAGAATATGTGTTATTTGCTTGGTAATGGATCAACTCAGTTGATAAGATGGTCCCCCAGTATTGAATTACACTTCCTAAGTAATGGTAATGATATGCATTTTTGCTTTGACATGTATTTGTTTTAATAAGCAATTTCAGGGTGTCAAATTAGTACAGGGAAGACATGCGAAACTGAAGTTTTCTTTTGCTTTTCTAATTGTGTTTGCCTTTTCTTCACCTACCCCAAACCCAATTTTTAAAAAAATAAGCTTTTAGCAAATGCTATTGCTGCAACCACCAAGGTGCCAGAAACTCATAAAATGATCATAAATAAGGACTGAATAAAAATAAGGATTTCACTTAAAAATGTTTAGAGCCCCAACAGAAATAGCAAGCACTTGTACTTATGCCTGTGCATAGCTATTTTGTCTTATTTTCAAATCAGAAAGGGAGGAATTTCTTTCAATTATGATAAAGGGTTTTAATTAAATAATTACTTCAGATTATTTATTCCTTTTAAAGCTGAAAATACTAATGTAGAAAATAATTCACAGACTGTCTGCCTGAAGAAAAACCCCAGAAATAAAATAACACCATTTTACAAACTGGAACTAAAACAGAAACAAATGCAAGCTGGGTCAATGCTACAAACTTCCTGACAAAAACTTTTTATTGGTGACATTTGAAAAACAAATTTTTAAAAACACTTCTGGTGAATAGTTTGTCCTTGTTGCCTAACGTATATGTAGCTGATCTTATGTAACCTAAAACATTCCACTTTTTCAAATTGTGTAAAATGCAAATATTTTCTATTTTAGACTTCAGCTTTCCAAGTATCTGCATTAAAAATTTTCTGTAGGGTCTTCCCCACCCTAGCCATCATCCATGTCACAAGAGCTTAAAGAGTTTTTTAACAGTACAAATTAGGTAGAGTTTTTTCGATAATGCTTTTAATTAGAGACCAATTTTGTTCCTCAAAGAATAGTTGATTGTCCAAGACAATGAATCAATCCTCCAAGAGTATCAACAGTGAATTTTGAAGCAAAAGAGGAATGACTAAAGCTTTCCTATATCTGTACTTAATGTTTGCTCTTAGTAGAAAAACCATTTCATCAAACTATCTAATCTGATTTTTATATTCTGTATGTAATTTGAAATGCTTACCTTTTCTATTTCTCAACTGTTAGGCTGAGCAAAAATGGCATTTTTCCCCTTTTAGAATATTCACTGTAGTGCTGAACTTGCTTATTATTAGTTCACCATAGCAACACAACTTGTTCTGTGGTATAGGTCAAACATTGGTCACCCTACAGTGTATGTGTTCTACTTAAGGAAGATGCTAACAACAGCTGTGTACTGTTAAAATAATTAACGGCTTGTATAAACAATTTCTGTTCAGGGATTTGTATATAGCGCTAAAGTTTACTTCGGAATAAAACACTGACAAACAGGGGGAGGGAAAAACCAGAACTTTCACAGAGTTGTACTTGACCATATCTTATAGACAAAGCAGAATTACAATGCATATAACAAAAACAGTAAAAGGTTTTTTTAAGCTGATAGTTACAAATATGGTACGTAGCAAATTTCTACTTTGCTTTAGTACAATCCTCAACATACACTCTACTATTATTGAGATATTTAAGGACTTAAACAAAAATTCTACAGACTACTTGCAAACAGTAAAATTTAAGGAAAATGCTTACATTCGTTTTTGAAAACAAAAAAATCACGTAAAAAAATGGTGGGTGCAAGTTCTGCTCTCAGTTGCAATCTTACTTCAGATTTACTATTCCTATAATAAAAAACACAGAAAATGAAGATTAACAGAGCCAGGGGGGGAACTACATACAATTTATAAACCATAGCAAGCTCTGTTTATAAAATTAGATTTACTAGTTTTAGCAAATCGTCACCCTCCTAGCCCATACTGAAGGAAATCTGCTCTTCAATTCACTGACAAGTTGGAATTTTCTACCTTTTCTTCTTTGCGTCTGTCCTTCTTTTCTTCATTATTTTCCATCGTCTCTTCTTCATCTTCAACAATCCCATCCCCTTGGTATTTGTCATGTGTCCATTTTGGACTGCTACCTGATTTTTTGAAGTTAAACCGCCCTCTGCCACGTTGGAAAGTGCCACGGCCTCTTCCTCTTTTGGCCCAATAATCCACACCATCATCCCTGTCGTCATGCTAAAGGAAGGTTAAAAATAGTCAATGAGATGTTTTTGAGCACTTTACCTCAGTTTAAAGCATGTTGAAAATCAGCTAAGTGTTTGATTCAAAACTTTATGTTTCAGGTAGGAATTCAGAAAGTATGATGTGATAATATTTGTTTAAAATGTAAATTTGTCATCTAGACCTGCTGAAATTGAGTAGACTTTATAGCCATAACTAAATGTTACCTTTCCCAACTTATAATGATCCCTTCCTTTGGAGTCAACCACCAATAACTGGTAGATTGTCATATATCAACATACAGAATTTCCTATCAAACATTTCCAATACTTGGACATATAGTATGAATCATGAATATTGACAATTGTTTTTATATACTTCATTTTTGAAGCACTGTATAAACGAATGAGGTTTTTTAATTGAATCAAGACTATGTACAGGTCTATATTTATAAAATTACATTGGACCACTAATAAATAAGTCATTTATAACTGATGAATGATGCCTGGAGGGGAGGGGTGGGGGAGAGGGTAGATGTGAGGGGAGAGGAACCAATTCCAGATAAATGAAATCCTGAAATGGTTCCAGAAATCTGGATGATTATAGCCATTTTTAGCCTACTGAAATTCATAAAATTAAAAGATTCCTTCAGTGATTATTCAGGTGCTAATACTTTCATATGAAAATCTTAAAGATATAATATTTGATACCTAATTAACACTGCCATATCCCACTGTATTCTAATAAATTTGCCAATTAAAGATCAACTCCTTTGCTAATATGTTTCAGTGTATGTATGCATAACGAATTTTATTTAGCAAAGTAAAAATGCAGTAGTTTTAAAGAAATATGTTCTAGGATATCAGAAAAAGGAATTATGGTACAAAATAGTTTGACAAATTGAATCTGGACTAATAAATATAATGGAAGTCCCAGTCTAATCTAAGATCCAAATTAAATTGCCTTAAACCAAAAGAGGGTTAAGTTTAAATTCCATTGCATGACACTCTTTTTTAAAATGTTTTTAGCAAAAGGAGTTGGGGGAGGGGAGATTAAAGAAAAAAGAAATGGCAACCAATTATGAGATAATTGAGAAAATAGTTATTATTGGCCTGTTGTTGAAGAGATATTAACTAGTTGATACTTGTGAGAAAGTGTCTGGAAGGACAAGGCAAGAGAAGTCTGGGCATGCTATCCCCTAAACTTTAGCTCCCTCTCAAAGCTTCCATCTTTGAAAGATGTCTTTGAGATTCACAGAGCAGGTGTACTCCTCTCATTAATTCCGTAAGCAATAGAAATGGAACTGATTTTCAGGAGTCTGCAAATAAGGAAAGATCACTGTTGATAAAAGGACAATATCCTCTCCTAAAAGTAGATTAAATGCATGTTTTCAAGGAAGAAAGAGGAAAACATACTTTTGGAAGAAGTATGATAACCTCTGGCAATGTCTCTCCTCCTCCAGGTAAGAGGCAAGTCCCAAACAAACTTTTGACCCTCAAATTTACACACTGGCTATGCATGTCCAAGAACCAGGAACCATACCTTAAGCTAAACCATAGCTCAAGGATCATGAACACAGTGAGGTTCTTTACCTGAGGTACACGAACTTTTGTTTTTAAATATTTTTGACAATTCAATTTCATTATGACTATTTTCCTTTATGATCTTATGTATTTTTATACATTTATAAATATTGAGTGAGGAGGTTCATAGGTAATTATAAATATTGAGTGAGGAGGTTCATAGGTTTTACCAGACTAGTGAAGGGGTCCATGCCACAAAAATACTAACAACATCTGATCTAGTCCATTAAAATGATGTGCTCAAAGAGTAAAAACGTAATTAGGGGAATAACAAAGACTAACACCCAGGCATGCCAATTCTGTCCTTTTGTTCTAACACAGAACACTACTACTCTTTTTTTTCTTTTTAAAAACTCTTACTTTCTATCTTAGAATCAATACTGGGTATTGGTTCCAAGGCAAAAGAGTGAAAAGACTAGGCCATGGGGGTTAAGAGGCTTGCCCAAAGTCACACAGGAAGTGTCTGAGGCCACATTTGAATGCAGAAGCCCATCTCTAGGCCTGATCTCAATCCACTGAGCTCCCCTTGAATCTCTTTTTAAAGAAGGGTAAAACATATCAAATTCAAGTATTTATAGCACCACATGGCTATGAGACTTGTACTGTCACCACTGACCTAGCAGTAGCATGATAGCAACAGCTTCTCTCTTCAGTATTCTGTGCTCCTTAATATCTGTAACCCTTTTCATTATAAATTTCAATCCTAAACTATCTGTAATCCAAGAGATCATAGGTATCCCCATCCATTAAGTGTTAGGGTAAATTTCAGAAAATAATGTTGTGACCAGGAATAGAGATTACAAGAACAAGTTTGGTGATTGTCCTCAGTCACACACCAAGATACTCCTGACTCTGAGGCATATATTTTATATATACACACACACATACACATACACATACACATACACACACACACACACACACTTTTTTTTTTTTAATTACCCTTACCTTCCATCTTAGAATCTGTGTATTGATTCTAAGGCAGAAAATTGGTACGGTCTAGGTAAAAGTGACTTGCCCAGGGTCACACAGCTAAAAAGTGTCTGGGATCTAACTTGAACCCAGGACCTCTCATCTCTGGGTCTGGCTCTCAATCCACTGAGCCACCCAGCTGCCCTGTCTGAAACTTGTTTCCTTATCTGCTACGCCTTGATAATGTCAATATCAACTAAATTTGACACTACAGATCAAATATCTAGTTTTAAATATTTAATTTTCTAAATGCCCTAATAAATGCTCAATAGGATAGGAAATATTTTACTATTTTATTTTCCTATAAATCTTTTTCTTTAAATAATTTACCAGGCTGCCAACTTTCTTGCACCCTCCCAAAAGGTCATCCACTTATGGCTCTACTCTAAAAGCAAACTGTATAAAGCATTGAATCCTGCTCAAATGAGTTAGCTGAGTTTAATCTCCTAATATGGAGAGAATATGAATGTGTATAGTATGTATGTGTGTAAAAGTAAAATCAAAACAACTTATTAATGGAAATCAGGGGAAAAGTGTGGTCAACTTTGAAAACTGATCAGTTAAGTAGAAAGAGATCATAAATTGACTTTTTTTCTGTTTAAAATTAGGACGTAACAGACTCTTAGCTGCTTTTTATACAAACTTAATGATACAAAGGATATATATATATATATGTATGTGGGTGTATATATATATTTTTTCTGCTATTTACAAGCAGCTTAATTCTTGAAATAGTTCTTTTTTGTCCTTTGAAATGTGTAAAGTTATTCAAGAACTATAAGCTAAACCAACAAAAATACAAGCTAAACCAATAAATATGTACTAAAACATATTAAAAGCCACTACACTTAATAAAGGAATACCAAAGTGGAAGACTTAATATTAATCCTGAAAAAATTATGTTGTCAGAACAAGACAAAAGCATCTGATCCTAACTCTCAAATTCTTGATCATGCAATTTATTTATGAAAATCATACCTAAAAATAGATAAGGAACTGATGCAATTATGCTTTATACCAACCTGCCTCCTTCTGGAGGTAGGAACAGCAATAAGCCTGTACCAGTGCTGCCTGGAAGTGATATGGAAGGAAAAGTTATCTGGCTTAATTTGAATATTTTATACACCACCAGTGCCAAACTATTAATGTCAGTTCTTTCTAAATGTGATGTGGTATTATCTTCTTCACACTTTATAATAGATAATATATTGAGTAAAGGAGTTACCTTAATTTTTATTTAGATACTAGGTAGAAGAGTGACTAATTCCAAACTCACGAACATAATGTTTATTATGTTTAACTCAGTTCAGGTTTGTTGGTGGTTAAACTAGAGAAATAAATATGAACATTCTGTGAAATGTTTTACCACTACCACCCACCCCTCTCCCCAAAAAAGAAGCAACTTAATTAAAAGGAACATTGCTGCAGTACCTACTAGCAAAATTACCTACATGTCAGGGAAACTGGGTAATGCAAATGTCCCTTAAGGACTACTAAGGGAAGTCCTTAAAAAGCTATAATAAAACAAAATTTTATAAACAGAATACTATTTTTCCCATTATGATCACTTCACTTTTACATATTCAAAAGAAATATTTCCTGAAATCATGTTTTTCAGAAGCTAGGGAAGGGGATTGTTTAAAAATATCCTAAGAAAATTAATCAAGTTATAAATATGCTACTTTCCAAAGCTTGATTGGCTCACTTGAAAAAATACATCCTCTCCACCCCCCAAATAACATCTATCATACCAAAGGTATTTCAACTCACCTAGGTCTTGACATCTACCCCAAATCATAACCTTTCCCCTTGGTTCTATCCATTTTGTGGAAAGGTGTTTCCTTAATAAGAAATTCTCATCTAATACCAATGAAATACCTAGGTCAGTCTGCCAGAATCTACCTAGGATAAACTCTTTGTTCAATAAAAAATTCCCCATTCAACTACTTGAATGTACTAAGAAAAGATAAAAGTCTCTCCATGATTTTAAAAATACACTCTAGGTTGTCTTTGGGTCTAAGTTACTTGAAAAAAAAATGCTGCCATAGGTCAAAAAACCTTTCATAGGATCAATTTTTGCACCAAGACAGTGCACTCAAATAAATACATAAACCACAGAAGAGTTATAATATTCCATTCTAATTATGGCTGCCACTCCACTTGTAGCTTTCCTGACATTGCATCACACAAGGGGTGGAACCAAGTTATAAGGAGGTGGAGTAAAAGCACTTGAAAACTATCTACACTCCAAATCACCTAAAAATGTGTAACACATTTATTCTTTTGTGTTATAAACATTATGGTGAAATTTTTTTAGAAATTTTATTAGCATGAAGGATATCTGTACTAAAATTAATTCACCCAGTATGTTTTAAAAAATAAATGCAAACCAAACACACAGATTTCTAACACCCACCAAGAAGTACTTCTTGCTCTTTGGGGTATATTCTGGATCCCATTCCTCTTCCTTCGGTCTCTTTTGAAAAGTAGTATTTGAGTTGTTTGGACCAGTATTTGTCCCAGCAAAAACTCCTCTGGCTCTTCCTCTGCCTCTAATTCGAAACTGATTAACATTGACAAAATTGTTTAGTTATGCAGTCAAAAGCTGTTTAGTTACATGCAAACCATCATTTCACTGCATTATTTGTCCTGCCTCTTTCAAGCCCATGAGGAGTGAAAATATAAAGTTTATACGATCAGGAAAAATTCTGCCCACTGGAAGTTGGTGGAAATATACGAAGTTAAAATTTTTTAAAAGGGGGAAATGGAGGGCACATAACACAACTTCCAAGGACTAAACTCAAAGTATAGAAAAACTGAGTTGTTTCTGCTTTCTCACAATCAACAAAATGCTCTACTTTCTTTAGAGATTGCTATAGAGTCATCAAATGAATGAATCCTCTGACCTACTACAAGCCAAGGACTTTGTGCTACTTCAACCTTTGGTATTCATGCACCCTTCTCATTTACACCAGGGAGCTTCTGACATGGAATAGGAATCAAAATTAGATGTGGCAGGAATATCATATTTTATACAAAGGAAAATAACTGCCCCCTGCTTTAAAATATAAACTTTTTCTTTGGAAATGCGCTCAATAGTTATAATCACTTCCAGAGCCAGGGAAAGAAACTGTCTGGTTTGTATACATCATTAAATCAAGGTCCTATCACTCCCTCCACAGAAACAAATAGCAACAAGTCTAACTTACAGCCTTTAGAATTGCCTAAGGCTCAGAGGAGTTAAGTGACTTGCCTACACAGTTATGTGTCAGAGATGGGCTTTCACCCAGTTCTCCCTGACTCCAAGTCCAGCATTCTCTCCACTCTGCATCTAAATTGCTACAATTATTTGTCATTTACTGAAGACATAATACTAACAGCAACATCTCCAACACCAGGTTTTCTACTATAAATGCAATTAACTAATAATAAACAATCACATCTACTGTCATAGATCTGATCCATTACTTTCCTGAAGATTATCACTATATATGTAATACAATTCCCTGAAAGCACCAGGGAATTTCAGAACTTACAAAAGTTCCTCTGGGCCGGCTGACTCCTGTAAAGCCTGAATATTCTTTTGGTTCATGATGGGTTTTAAACTCTTCTTCTCTTTCCTTCTTACTGTCCTTTTCTTCTCGAGAACTGGCTGAGGAAGATGATGATGAAGAGGATGAAGATCGAGAACGGTCCTGCTCTCTGCTTTTATGTTTACTGCAAAAATAAAAATAAAAAATACTCTGTGCTATTTTTAAAAGGATGGACAATCTGTAGAATCTTAAAACTATAGGAGATCTTTGGGTTTTGTTTTGTATTTTTAAAGCACTGGCCTATTAAACATAACGCAAAAGTGAAGTAATTGTGAGTTAAACTTGGATACATTTTCAGTTTCCATTCTCCTTCCACATTCTGATTTTATTTTGTTAGTGGGGGGAGGGGGGAACCATACTGTAGCCAGCCAGTCAGAAGCCAGCAAACTATAAGAATAAATTTTGTTCTTTAAAATTTCAAATATTAGCTTGCTTCTTTTAATTTGCTTTTGTGGGGGGTGGGGGTGGGGGGGAATCAAGAGATGGACAAGGGAAGAATGCCTCATAGGCAAAGTTTCATCAACATAATTGAAATAGCTACATATTCATGACCAAACAGTTGGTATGGTAAGGTCCCTATGTAGCACCATATAGAAGAACAAATTGTATAATACTACAGAGACCAGTTACAGAGGCACAACTAAAATCCACATTCATCCAATGAATAGCAATTAAAAACCTAAATACTTAAAATTCACTAGTTTACTAGCTAGTTAACATATAAATATATACATATATACATCTATACATATGTGTATAGATGTATATATGTAATCTAATTACACAATACATATATATGTATATGTGTGTACATATATAACATTTGCCACTGTGATTAGATTTACATGATCCTAACAAAACACCCAAAAGGTTCATACCTGCAGTAACTCTTTCCACTGCTACACAGTATCCATGGAAATATTACTAAAAAGACTATTACAAATTGATACTTCTTAAAAATTAGTACTTCCTCCCCCCCATCTCACCCATGTTAAAAACCTCTGGCCATCATTTAAAAATTTTTGTACTCTGGGTGTTATGAGTTGAAAAAGTGCGGAATCAAGCATAACGAACCAAAGTTCTTACACAAACTGTTTCTAGAAATGCACTGCATTGAAGTCCAACCTCCTGATGTAGCCTGGATAATAGGACACATTAATTTGTCATTTTTTTTTTCAGTGTTAGCTTGCTATTCCAAAGTTTTTGTCCTCATCCACCATAAGCCGTGTAAAAGACAAATACATTTTTGCTGTAAAACAAATAATTTTAATTGTTTAAATTTAAACATTCGATTACACAGTGAAAATTGAAAGCAATTAAGCTGACAATTACAAATGGCTAATTAGAAGCTAAAACCTACTTAGACCATTTTAACAATTACCTGTCATCTTTGTAAGATTTGTATTCTTTGTAATCTTTAGTTTTTTCTTGCTTTCTGGATCCACTGGATTCCCTGGAGCCCTTGGAATCTCCCCGTTCTTTACTTCTTTCTTTTCTGCGACGATCAATGTCATGTCGAAGATCAGCAGAATCACACCTTAATTTTTTATCTCCCTATAAAAGGAATAAATGAGAAATAAAGCATTTTTAAAAATAATTAAAAGTGAAAAATAAAGCTAATCTATCTACCCATATCTAATCTGGAATTTTTAATGGCATAAAGAATGTTACATACTTTAGTAAAATTTTTATAACAATATATATGCTGAGGAAGATAATTTACTTAAAAATTTAAGGGAAAATATACTATAAATTAATTTGAGTAAATTTTATAAGTTTTTAAAAAATAAAATGTATTGTACTTTACACAGTATGCAACTGGCAGCCAAGAAATGTGTGGATTTATTTTGATTATTATTTTTTAATAAAATCCTTACCTTCTGTCTTGGAATCCATCCAAGACAGAAGAGCAGTAAGGGCTACACAATGGGGGGTCAAGTGATTTGCCCAGGGTCACACAGCTACGAAGTGTATGAGGCCAGATTTGAAACCAGACCTGACTCTCATCCACTGAGCCACCTAGCTGCCCCTTGGAATTATTTTTAATTGTAACAAGGTATATTTGTGTACCCTATATAATTCAGAGCCAGTTGTTCTAATCACACATTTTTGAGTAGCTAGTATTAAAAATAGAATTTGTGGCCATGGAACAGCTTCTTAACTTGTAAATACCAGAATTCTCATGATCTTGGGCTCAATAACACTAAACACTAACTGGACCAACCCTCCTAACAATGACAAAGAGTCATTTTCAGTAATATTCAAATGCACATGGTTTAATTAAGTTGACTACAGTACAGAGGAGACAGAGTCAGAAATGTTAATTAATTCCCAATTCTGAACTCAGTTACCTAGGCTATCTTCTAACTTCTTTCCATTTAGATACTGCATTAGGTACTAATTTTAAAAAGTTCCAATTCAATGTACTAAATTCTATTAGTTTTATTTTGGGGGAGAGGAGGGTTAACTGCTAGACATTTGAGAATGTGAAGGAATGCATCTGAGGGGGGAAAATTATATAACCAATAAGATGCTAAACAATATGGATATGGATTGAATAAAAACTATTTACTAAGATGTATATACATTTGCTCCTAGGATAACAGAATAAAAAAGAGCAGTAAGACTCTTACTTTTGCTCTTTCCATCCCCATACATAAGAGCCCAAACTAGAATTAAAACCCCACTGTGAAAGAAAGGAAAGAGGGGTGGTAAGGAGAAGTGCTAAAACAATGTCCTTCTACTACTTGTTATGGCCTGCTACAACATGGTTTTTAGTCTTTGAAACAGTGGTACTCACAGTTACATGACTCTGGTGTCATTTTTGCCTTTACCATTAAACAAAAGTAATAAAGCTATTGTACATCCAATTAAGAGTTTGTATAAAATAATACTCTGACTACAGAAAAAATAGGTTGTACCTGACTGAAAGAGCTAAATGAAGCTTGAGTATCACAGTCTCAATATCACTGCTTTTAAGTTTCCAGCATAGGATCTTAAATGACCCTTTCATTCAGTCAACAAATATTTACTGACTGCCTACTATGTTCAAGACACTGTGCTAGGTGCTGTGGAAGATATAAAAAAGAATTAGACACAGTCCTTGACTTCACAATACTGTTACCCCCAAACTTTTTCAGTTCATGATATCCCTAACAAGTTCAAAACACAAAGAACAGAATGAGGGAAATGACTCTACTTTAGAGAAATGGATTTTTATTTATATCCTCACCCTCCCACATAACATATGTATAAATATATTGATATACATATGCCATTAGTCTGTTAAGTCATACGCACACGTGTGCTGCTCAAAATTCATCATGGTTACCACTAACTTCCAACATCTACAACAAAAACTACCAAAGGAAAATGAGTTACCCCAAAATGTCAAATACAGAAAAGACTCATTAAAACATTGTATCACAGATACCCAGCCCACACACAAAAATGTTCAATTTCAGTAACTTCTCAACCTAATAAGACACTATTTTAGGTACTCAAAATCTGTTAATGTTTTCAATATATTAAAGGATTAATGATTTCTTCAGTATGGGTCTCCCCTGTTGGAAAGACAAACTACAACTCCTATGCAAACTGGTGGAGATTTTAGGCATTTTTTCTTTTAGCCAAAATATTGCCACTTCATGGCCAAACAAGTGAACAAACTTATGAAGCTAATCCTCAAATGATGGCATCATTAGGCCCAAATTAGGACTTTTTTCAGCTTAGTATTTATTGCCTATCAGAAATATCATTGTTGGTAAAGACTTCCAAAAATGCAAGGTATCTTATAAAGCATAAGGTAGTGTAGATCTATAGTGGAGATTAATATCATGCCTAATTAAACAATTTACATCCTGGTAGATTCTTAGAAAAGAAACAAATGCATTTCAGGTTAGCTCTACCCTTTGCCACACTTCTACCACTGCTCTTCAAAGCCACAACTGGCTCTGAAACAACATGAAAATAGCTTTCTATAACCAGAAAAGGTAAAAGTTATCTTTTACTTTTCCCCTTGATTTCATGCTTACTCTGTTCAATTGGCGTATCACAAATTTACACATAGGCCTTATTTTCTAACATGCAGATTTCCTGTTGCAAATCTCAAAAAGCCTTATGTTTTGAAGAGTTCATTTGTAATGTCAGATGCTTAGAACAAATTCTCATATGATAATATTTTAAATAAAGGTTAAGTTCTTGGACAATCCATCAAAGGCTATTACCAGCCACTCAGTAAACAAGGAATATGCTTTTTGATCTTCTTGGTTGGTCATCTTTAAACATAAGACAAAACTAAATCTGTTGCTTGAAAAATCAAGGCACAATTCTATTGCCTCTATGTTTCATGAGGTTTGTTCAGTCTCATATTGCACAGAGACTAGTTTATGCATCTCTTAAGAAATCCAGTAACCTCTCGGTACCCTTGCAACTCTCAAATTATAAATTGCAGGTCAGTGGCCAATCTCTTTTAATAAGGGAGTTTCCTCATTGAGACCTAATCTGTATTAATTAAAACATGGATCCATTTAGATGAAATTTAAATGTAATATTATCAGTCACTGAAATTAATATAAAATAGAAATAGTTATCAAGTCCATACCTTTTGATTTTCTTCTTTAAAAACTCTCTCTTCTCCTGATAAGCGGGTATGCTTCCTCAGGGCACTCGGAGAGATGTCAATTCTCCTTAATATAAATTGGGTTTAAGTGTAATTGTTATTATTGTATTAAAAAATACAGTATATATTGTCTAAATTGGTAATTAACATAATGTCGGATGTCTTTAAACCAGTAAAATGACTTAGCACAGTAATACAATTAGCAGTTGTAACAAATCAAAGTATTAGAAGACTCATCTGCCACCACTGAGGAATGAAGCATTCCACAAGAGCAAACTTTCTAGACAAATGAAGCCTATTTCTCTAAGCACACAACATTCTTTAAAAATGTAATGGAAAGCTTAAAAAGAAAACTGCATACAGCCTTGATCCATAAACAAAATACTTGGTATAACTTAAGACCTTAAAAATTTTGTTAGTATTATAAACATCAATTGTTGTTATAATAATGATTTGGAAACTAGAGAAATGTCCAGCCATTTACCTCTTTGCCCCCACAATACTGTTCCTTATCTTTTTAGAACACTTCTATGTCTATTACCTTGCCATAAAGCTATCAATTGTCATTTTCAGTGCCTCGTAAGTAACAACTTCCTGCCCCTCTCATTTATAATGAGCTGTTTCTGAAGTAAGTGCTGGATGGAAAATCAAAAAGACAAGTTTTTAAAGATCTTATTCACAAATATTTCTAAGTCAACAAAGTTCTTTAGATAAGAACTCATGGGTATTTCCAGCCTTAGCTACAGAACAAAATGAACAAAGTTCTACAAAAGCTATCTTGTGGGATCAGTCTTAATAACACAATTTCTATGTGTAACAGATTTTTTTCTATCTTATTTCATAATGCCTTTTAAGAACACAGTATTTATTAAATTATTTCATTTCTTTAAATTATTTAATTATTTAGACAGTTTTCATCAAAAGCTTCAAAAGTACCTCCCCAAAATACACCGTCCAGCAATTTCTACAAAATGAGATGCTATTACAGAAAGGAGTAATAGATTAGAATGATAGGTTCTAATCTCAGTCAAAACCAATGTATTAGAACAAGAAGTTCTCGCAAATTTTACATGCTAACCTAAAAATTTTTTTTTAAACCCTTACCTTCCATCTTGGAGTCAATACTGTGTATTGGCTCCAAGGCAGAAGAGTGGGAAGGGCTAGGCAATGGGGGGTCAAGTGACTTGCCCAGGGTCACACAGCTAGGAAGTGTCTGAGGCCAGATTTGAACCTAGGACCTCCAGGCTCTAGGCCTAGTTCTCAATCCACTGAGCTACCCAGCTGTCCCCCCTAAATTTTTATAAGGTAAAATGGAAATAAATATCTTTTACATATCTTATACCAAAGCTATAGAAACTTGAAAGGATAGGAATGGCTACAAAACCAGTACACATGAATCATAATTTTCTGAACTCACAAACTCCAAATAAAGTCATTATCTTTATGTAACAATTATACAATGCTACATACCTGTGTATCTCTGGGCTTTTTTGCCGGGTGCTATGTTCTTCAGTGGCCTTCTGATATGAGGTGAATCTTTCATTTAGGGTCATTGCAGCTGATTTGAAGTATTGCTCTGTTGATTAGGAGAAATACTATTTGGTTAGTTATTTCTACTTTCACAAACATTTCCATTCCTGACAGAAGGGGATGTAGCAGGTGAAAAGTAAATAACATACTCAAGAAACCTAGCAGGAGAGAGACAAGTATTACAAAGAATTCCCACCCCATTCCCTTAATTCTTGTACCTCAATTTGGAGTGATAGTAGCAGAGCACAACCACTGCAAGCTACCTCACAGATATACCCTATCAATAATACCCCCTATAATCCAAACACAATAATTGTAGGATTAAGTCATGAATCTCTTTTCCCATTTCATTGATGTACTCTTTCCTTAAATAGAAGAAAAAAAAAGAACAGTAGTCTATGGGCTTCTATACCTTACCCATATGTAGTTTCAAGTCATTATTTGGAAGAACAAAGAGATTATTCTGAATTAGTGCAATAATGAAATGACTATAAATCTGTTTTGATAAAAGCTATAATTTCTGCATTAAGAAATTATTACAAATTATGTGTAGAAAATGTCTTTACACTGCCAGTTCTAATAAAAAAAAAAGTACCCCTACTGTTAATATTTATTTTTTTTAAAAACATCTGGCATCTTGGCAAACCTGACAGCATATTTGGTAATGGATTTTTCTCTTGCTTTTCTTTAAACAATGTTTTAAAATCAGTAACATTAACTTTCTTTTTTGTTTTTAAAGACCAGCTCAACAAATGTGTTTTAAATGTAAACTAGAAAGACGCATAAAGTCATGAACTATGAAATGTTACATATGAAGCAAGCTATCTGCTTAACAGGTCAACATACATCTGTGTCAACTTACCGCCCAATATCCAGCACATGTCTCATAACCAATCATTAAAACTTGAAACGGCCACTACAAGGGTAGTGCCTCAATCATAATTCCATGAAACCCAGGAATTTGAGCTAGCAACTCAGTTTTTATGCCATTTTTGCCAGGAAGACAGAAGATTCAACTTTGCCTGTTTTTGCATCTGTATCTTTCAACAGCTATTTTACTTTGAAACATGGATTTTGCCATTTCAAAACATATTCCAGGACCTAGTTACAATGAAAAAGAAAACATCACTGGGCATTTTCAGCTCTATATGAAGAAAGAGCTGTTCAGATCGGTTGCACAATACCAATAATGAAACATAACTACAGTTAAAAAAAAAATAAAATGAAAAAGGAGAAAATTTACTAAAATCTGATCTCAAAATTCAGTATCATTCGTGAAATGTTGCAAAAGGCCAAAAAAGGGGGAAAAAAGGAAGGGAGGAAAAGAAACCAATAATTCTAATGTTTCATGTACATCAATAATTTGGCCACAAATTGGTTCTCAAACCTAGTTACTTGCCAAGGGCCTTTGGTTATTACACTAACACAACTACATTTTAGGAGAAATTCAGCAGGCTATCCACCAGTCAAAATTTGGATATTGGTGCATAATAAATCACAAATGGCAAATTTAGGCTAGGAGAGTTAGCATCAAAACATTCTTTAAAAAAAGAAAAAAGAGGTTTGGTTTCAAAACCAACCAGCCAGGAAATATTCTGGGGAAAAAAACCATTTCAGTTAAGCTGCCTTCAACTGATGCAGCTGCCCAAAAAGTAATGCCCTATAACTTCTGAACAGCTTTAAAACCTTCAAAATTAACATTACATACTGGTAAAACTATTAAGAATACCAAAATATTTCGAATTTTATTTTTCTTATATAGAAAAACTTACAACTATTAATTGCCTAATCTTTTAAATTATATCTTTTTACATGGAAGAGTTCCCCCTTTTGAAGTACTATGACAATATATGTATGATTTCTTTATGACTTATTCACTATTTCATAAAAGCTATCACCATAAAAATTAAGCAGCATAAAAACAAGAGACGAAGTATTTATAATCCAGCATTTTAGTTAGGTTCAAATATGCTACTTGCGATTTAGATATTGAATTTATTAAAATTTACTCAATTACAATATTGTCTGCTTGGTACATAAAGGAGGGTAAATCAACAAATCACATTTACTTAGAACTTTTAAATTACTTTTATGTCATAAATATGAAGAAATGATGCCAAATTTATATCATAAAATCTTGAGTACTACATAATCAAATGTAGTAAAGGTACACAGGAATGTACACATATATCATAGGTAAGTAATGAGGATAAAGAATGAAAATTCATTCTAATTAGCTTGAAACCAACAGTACCACCATAACAAAGAGATGAGTGATCTCCAAAAAATATACTAAATGGAGAAAATTTTATAATATGAAATTTTTTAATTTCAAAATGCCAAATTGGGCAGAGTTCAAATATCTTATAAAGTTTCACATTAATAAATCATTTTTTCTCATTTTCTCATAAAATGGATTTCTAGGGATAAGTTTTCTTTGCTAATTTATTTAGAATTTAAATTACATTTTTATTAAATACTTCAGGGGATTGACATAGTAAGTACTCTAAGATTACAAAAAATTTTCCCCAAAGACTTAATGTTCAATTAAGTTAGCTTTAGTTAATTCAGATTATGCTACTGTTCATTTCTCCTAAAGTAATTTTTTACTTTTATGTTAATAAAAGTTTAGGTAACCTAAACTTACCTTTAACATGATGAACCAAGGACACAATGTGCTGAATAAATGACTCTGAAGTGCTTTTGCTGGCCTGTGGCAACTTAATGTGGTCAAAGATGGACCGGAATTCTTGTTCCTTCTTGACAGAATGGACAAGTGTACTAGCAAGCAGCCTGTCTTTAGTCAAGGAAGCAGGTCTAGAGTATGTCAATAACAAAAACACACACACAAAAGAAAAAATACCATTGGTTTGAATATCATGGAGATAAGCATTATAAGGGAAAAAAATAAGATTAACAACAGTTCAATACTGATTCAATGTCCACAAGGTTTAATAAGCACCTCTGTGAGATCATTTACCTGTTGGAATCATCAAGAGGTACGGGTGCCATTTTGAGTTTGACTTCAGGGCGATGAGAATCACTGGCTATCATTTTGATCCTAAGTGGACTCTCCTCTCTGAAGGTAGACTTTTCTCTCGCCTCCAGATTCTTGTGTAGAGGGGGACTGTAATCAAAGAGTTCTTTGAGCTTTTCAGACTTTACCTGCTCAGGTGACTGAGTTTCTTTCTTCACCATTATTCTCTCAGAACTTTTGTCGTCTTCCTTGTGCTTATCTTTTGTAGTGCTAGGCCTTTCCACTACATATCCAGTCTCTTTAAGTTTATAATTTTTATCTTCTCTAAATCCATCACTTTCTCTATTGCCCTTCAGTGAAACTTTAGATTTGTACTTGGCTCCTTCCTCCTCAGCATTCCGATGAGATGCAGTAGCAAAATTTTTACCCTGATCTGCCAGGACAGACTTCCTGAACTGTCTATAATCCTCAGTCTCCTCTGTGTCATCCCCTTCTGAATCATTAAACTTTCGTTTTCCAGCCTCTTTATCACTGAAATAATCTAAAGTTTCCTGATCCTCCCATTCTCCCTCTGCCCTCCCTTTTTCTGTTCCTTTCTCCTTCTGGGCCTCTTTCTCCCTGGTATTACCCCTATCAAGCAGGTATACTCTAGACTCTTCATCTGTGTACCTGTAAATAGCAAAGAAGAGGATGGTAACTCTGGATTGCATTCATTTTCATTTTCTTTTATACTTAATGTGTTGCCCAACATCACAGGATCAGCAACAAAAGGAATAAATCCCACAATGAAAAATGTCTCAATTTGATATTCTGCTTTTGCAAAACATTAAACATATATAGGTGTCATTTTGTGAGACTATGTTAAAAAAAAGCTATTTGAATTACATAATATTCTCTTCTAGAATTTAAAGGGGGAAAAAATCTCCTCAAAAGCCCATCCAAGTTAACAACACAGTCCACAATTCCAGACCACCAAATTCTTATACTTCTACAAAGCTTCAGAAAAATATTTCTATAACTTAAAAAGCTAGCTTATCAATTGCAGGGTAAGAACCATTCCTTTGATATAAATACCAATACCAATAACATGGATATGAAGTCTGTATAAACTTATTTTTTTATGTTTAAAACCATCTCCCAAAAGATTTGGACAATTTCCCTTAGTCATTGGCATACTACTTTCTAAGTAAGCCACACACCAATATTTTTTATTAAAGTACAATAGCAAAAGTACTTATTACTTATCATAGCCTTCATTTCAATCACAAAATGCTTCCAATTTACTAATATAATTTGCTCTATGTTAAAAGACTAGGTATATTCATGAATAGAAAATGTATCAGTTGAATAAACAAAACTGTGGTAACAGCATAAATGATATGCTTACTACACGTCCCAATATAACAAAATCAAAATCACTTCAATAAATATACATATTGAATAAGCTCCTTAGGCAAGTGTCTAAAACGTGAATTAAAACAGTAAATTAAGCTATGTAACAAAACACATACTTCTTGAATTCTGTATTAAAATATTATGATTATGAATCAACTAGGAAAATGAAACTTCTTGCAAACTTCTTTACAAAATTCTTACAATGTAGACAGAATATATTGATAAGACTTATTCATAAGAAATTATATAATTAAACATTAATTATTTAGGAACAAAATGCTCCAAACTTACATAATTAATTTCTATTGCCAAAAATAAAATTCTGCAGAAGTTAAATAAATAGTTCTACTTCCTAATCTTTTTTAGTTCTTTACATAACTATGCTAGGAAGGTCTGAAAAGTAACAGAATCAAAAAGATTCTGCTCTCATTCTCCACTACTCCAAAAAAAATGTAAATAATTAGGAGTGTGTTATAACAAAAAGTATAAAGACTTTAGCATGAGAAGGCTAGACTTAAAATATGTTTAACACTGATTCCCAAATTTCCACAGCCAAAAAGAATTTTGGAAATGAAATGAGCATTATGAATGAAATGAATGATACTGTTTTTAACAAGGATTATCCAAAACATAATTCTTACCTTTTTAAAAACTTTCCAGTCTTTGCAGTTTCCTGATCTCCACCATCAGGATAAAATGAACGAATTCTAGTTTCTTCTCTTGGAACATTCTGTGGTGGGATTGTCTTTGCAGGGCTTCTTCGTGAAGGTATGTGATGGATTGGGCTATTCTGAGAGGGACTGTAGCGACTCGAACCATTTCCAAGGGAACCAGATCCAGACCTCTCGGGACTATGTTGAATGGAATGTGAATGCTGAGAAGGAGTATTTTTTGCAGAGTGGGCTGTGCTGAGCATGGGAGCATCAGAACAAGATGAACTCTGACTAGGTGGTGTAGCAACAGGAGAAGGGCTGTGAGGTGATCTTGGACTATTATCATATGCTGAAAGACCAGGCCAAATGTCACCAGATGCCGCTGATGATTTATTAAAATCATCAATGGGTTCAGAGGGGTCATGTTCAAATGTATCTTTCTGTTCATCCTGTGATTTGTTTTTCAAAGGGCTGTCTTCTGGGGGAGCCCCTTCAGGTTTTTTGGTCTGCTTTTCAAGAGACCCTCGCCTTTTTGAGGAGACTGGTGACTTGCTATATGGGGATGATGAGCGAGATGAAGATGACCTTGGAGACCTGGAAGATCTGTAAGACCGGCGAGATCGGCTTCTAGATCTCTGAGAAGACACAGATCTTCGTTTTGGACTCCTGGAACGTGAACGACCCCGTCTAGGGCTCCGTGAGTGTCTTCTATTCCAGACAGGTCTATAGCCACCTCGATGATATCTACCACCACCTCCTTGATAATACCCTCTACCCCTTCCTCTGTACCCATAAGGCCTTCTCATTCCTCTATTATTTCTGTAATCTCGTCGATAATCTCTAGAATAAACACGATCTCTACTCCGAGATCGTGAATACGTCCTGGAACGAGACCTAGAACTAAAATTGGGAAAAAAAAAAAGAAAACCAGAATTAATGGAATGAGAATGGAAAATATATAATTTTAGCATTATGGATATTTCTTTAAAAAGTGTAACTAATATTGAATTAAATATATTAATATTTTTTAAAAAACAAAAATTAGAAACATCTGCTTGATGTTCTTATTATTGTCAAAACAAAATCAATAAAAAATTATTTTTAAAAAGCTAAACCTGCCCAAAAACTTATTACCAGCAAATAGGAATATTTTATTTCTACATGGTCAGTGTTGCGAAAGGAAACTAAGAAGGTTAAGAAGAAATAAAAGTGTAATGAATGAGACATAAAAAATAGCAAAAAGGAAGAACAATAAAGTGCAATATGCAGAAAACTATTGATTTATCCCAAAGTACATATGACTATGAACTGATAAAATCTAAAAGCATTGAATTTTGAAGACAATAAAGAGAGAACTAAAAAGGTACAAATTGATGAATTCACCTGTATCTCTTCTTTCTAGAATGTGATCTGGACCTTGACCTGGAACTAGACTGTGATCTGGACTTCGATCTTGAAGAATGTGATCTAGAGTTGGAACGACCCATTTCTTCCAGTGGATTATTCCTACTGAAATGAAATTGTAAAATTAGCAATATGTAATCTATTTAACTTCACAATATTGTCTGTAAAGTATTCTATAATAGATAAAAATAAAATGAGCCAAAAAAGTAACTCTGTATCTCAAAATGATTCAAAAATTTATCTTTTCAAATAATTTGAGTAAATTCAGAAGACAATAACCTCAGATAAAATCCAATTTTTCTATAGAATAACAAACACTATGCATGGGAAAAAACACATTTCTAAGTTCTCATCCCATCTATATATGTCTCAACCCAAAAAAAGCAATGGCTACAGAAGCCAGAAATGGCAATTATATTCTACTGTAGCAAATATTACATGTTATTCCATGACTGATACAAATCCCCAAAATTCTCCTGTAAAAGATAAACGATGACATAGTATTACAGATAAGGAACTTAAAAAAAGAATATGCAAATAACATGATGCCAGAGACCAAAAGTATTAATCCACCAGGCAGGCTACCAATTTTCATCTGGCAAATTAGCTAAACTGGCTATTCCATGGACAATAATGACTGGCATGGAGCTAGACAATATTCTAGAAGAGTAATGTGATAAAAAGTTCCTTGATCAGCTACAGCACAATGCTCTACAATGCCTAATTTGACACTAAAGGCTTCTGGATGATATGATGCAGGTGAGAACAAAAATTGAGAAGGAATAGAGATGTAGCCATTTGCTAGGTCAATTCAAAAAAGGTAAGAATAGATACATAAAAAGAAACCTTAGATAGCAAACTTAATTTTTTCCCAAATGCTGCACAGCACAGAATTAAAATTTAGAATATGGGATTCTATGCTATTGAACAGTTCAATAGGCATGAAGAGTTTATTTGGGGACAGCTGGAGAGCAAGCAGTAGATTGAGAGTCACCCCTAGAGACGAGTCAAATCTAGCCTCAGATACTTCCTAGCTGTGTGACTGTGCAAGTAACTTAACCTCCATTGCCTAACCCTTGCTGCTCTTCTGCCTTAGAGCCAACACACAGTATTGACTCTAAGAAGATAAGGATTTAAAACTTTTTTTAATATTAAAAAACAAAAAGAATAAAAGGAGCAATCCTTGTGGAGGAGGCCTGCCAACTCTAAAAATACCAGCACTAAACTTTGACCAATTGTGATCAATGGTAAGCCACTCTCACAAATGGCAATGCTCTCCCTGACTACTGGCTTTTCCTTAAGCCCAGCCATCCAAAACCATCATCTAAATGAGCAAATGCTGAGGAGATAGGAACTGGGCAATGGTTTCTGAGGGCTACAGCCCTTTGCAAATTCCAAAGACATTGTAAATGAACACTAAGAAATAAAAGTTCCTGCTATAAAAGGTCCTTGGCACCATCAAATGATTGAACATCAGAAATGGATATGGTTTTTAATGACTGGTAATAACATTAAAAATATGAATTATCACTTGATTTGTCTTGCAATTCGCTATTATATACCAAGGACAAGAAGGCAGCTATTTAATTTGATGAAATTAAAATCTCTTATACATGGGGGAGCTAGATGGCTCAGTGGATGGAGGGAACCACAACTAGAGATGTGAGGTCCTGTGTTCAAATTTGATCTCAGACACTTAATAGTTGTGTGATCCTGGGGAATAATCACTTAACCCCCAATGCCTAGACTTTACCTCTCCTCTGCCTTGGAACTAATACACAGCATCTATTCTAAGACCAAAGGTAAGTGTCATAAAAAAAATCTCTTAAACACATTTCCCCCACTAAAATGTATTTATGTTCCTTAAAAACAGAAATGTTTTTTTCTTCTTTTCCCAACACTTAGCACTATTTTCTTTTATTCCCACTTAGCATGATGTTTTGTTCAAGTTAGGGCTTAGTAAATGTGGTTTTATTCAAAATATCTTTTTAAATGTACATGTTCAATCTATACTTTGGGAGTGATAACAGAGGCATACCTAGGAAATCATGGATATCTGCATGTTTTCTCCCATAAATATCATAGATGGCTTAAACTTTTAAAACTATTTTTAAAAAAATACGGCACTTTAATCCCTAACAAAAGTAGCCAAGATTTTATTCCATGTATCTCCTCAACCCTAAATGTGAAAAAAGCCAATGAAAAGTCACCAAAGTTCAAAGTTTGGAAATATGGGACAAGACTTAAAATGATTTCTGGTTCAAATGGCAATGGGAAATGTAATAAAATAGACCAATTCTCCTTCAACAATAAGCAAAGAGAACCAAAGCAAATGATCAGATAAAAATCCAAAGAGAAACTTTGTTGGGCTGCTTCAATCAGCTCAAGTCAGAAAAAAATTAAAGAAAAACCGAAAGAAGTTTCTCACCTAGAAAGTCAGCACAAGTTTTAGGGGAATAGGCCAGAAGTCTGCAACAGAACCACAACCAAGGACAATGAACCAATTACTAAGCAAAGACATACATGGAAGAGATGAAACAAATCCAGCTCAGGAATATAAGAGGGCCTGACCATCCTAACTTAAGAGTATGGAAGCCAGAACTATAAGTAAAAAGATGAAAACATCAAAAAGTATCAAAAAAAACATTGTGGGACAAGAGACCTCCAAGAGGTAAATCCAGGAAAACACACACACACACACACACACACACACACACACACACACACACACACACACACACACACACACACACACACACACATTAATTAAATCCACAGCATCAAAGGAAAAAACATAGTTTGGCCATCAGAACTTCCAAAGTACTAAGAAGTAATAAAACAAGATTTTAATAAAAAATTTTTAAGTGAAATGGCTTTGGAAGAATATATTAGAAAAGAAAGTGGAAAAAAGAAGCAGGAAGGTGGTTCAGTAGATAAGAGAGATAGGCCTGGAGACAAGAGGTCCTGGGTTCAAATTTGACCCTTGATACTTCCTAGGTGTGTGATTCTGAGCAAGTCACTTACCCCCAACTGCCTAGCCCCTTTATTCTCTCTGCCTTGGAACCCATATTAAGTATTGACAGAAGAGTTATTAAAAAGAAAAGAAAAACAAAAAAAGAAAATCTTACCCAAGTCATGGACAACCTAAAAATTAGAACAAATAAAACTTGATGACACTCCAAGAAACATTAGTTCGATATTAAAACACTGAAAAACTAAAAAAAATCTAAGGTATCTACTATCAAGAACAACTAATAGGGAATTCAAGTGAAAGAAAAACAACCTAAAAATATTGCAAGTCTCTAAGAACACATACACTGTGCACCCCGACAAAAGCCTGAATATATTTCAGGAAACCAAAAATAAAAACTGCCAAGATTTACTAGAAATGGCAAAATAAAATCAGAAACAATAAACTGTGGAATAAAACAGCTAACATTTAAAATTTCCAGGTCGTAAAAAATTAAAATTAAAATACTTCATGCAAGCAGTCAAAGTAAGAACTAAAATCACACAAGACTTGTCAGCAACAACAAAAATGTGATCCTACCAAATGTCTTCTATGATACTAATATAGGAATGCTATCTAATCAGGAGGAGAGAGCAAAATGCTCCAGACCAGTTTTCCTAATAACTATGACTAATATTCAGTAAAATATTAGCAAAAAATGTATGATAATAAAGTTTATAGACTATGACCAGGTTGGATTTACACAAGGGTTGGTTCAATATTAGTAAACACAGCACTACTCAGAAAAGACTCAACAATGCAACCAAAATTAGAAGGGAAGCAACAAATTGGGAAAAAATTTCTATAACAAAATTCATAGTCAAATGTACAAGAAATCAAGCCATTCCCCAATTGACAAATAGTCAAAGGATATGAATAGGCAGTTTTCAGGTGAAGAAATCAAAGCTATCAATAACCACATGAAAAAGTGTTCTAAATCCCTCCTAATTAGAGAAATGTAAATCAAAACAACTCTGAAGTACCACCTCACACCTAGCAGATTGTTGGAGGGGATGTGGCAAAATTGGAACACTAATACACTGTTGGTGGAATTGTGAATTGATCCAACCGTTCTGGAAGGCAATTTGGAATTATGCCCAAAGACCTTTAAAAGAATGCATGCCCTTTCATTCAGCAATAGCACTACTAGATTTGTACTCCAAAGAGATAATAATGAAAAATATTTGTACAAAAACATTCATAACCATGCTCTTTGTGGTGGCAAAAAATTGAAAAATGAGGGGGTGTCCCTCAATTTGGAAATGGCTGAATAAAATATGGTATATGATGGTGATGGAATACTATTGTGCAATAAGGAATGATAAATTGCTTGATTTCCATATTAGCTAGAAAGACCTCCATGGACTGATACAGAGAGAAATGAGCAGAACCAGGAGAACATTGTACATAAAGACCAAAACACTGTGGAACAATCAAATGTTAATAGACTTTGCTACTTAAAAGCAAGGCAATGATCCAAGACAATCCTGAGGGACTTATGAGAAGAAATGCTATATACATTGAGAGAAGGAGCTGTGGAAATAGATACACAGAAGGAAAACATTTGATTTTTCACTTGTTTATATAGGTATTGGATGTGAGGTTTTTGCTTTTTTAAAAGATTATTACAAAAATGATTAATATGAAATAGTTATTGAGTGTTAATACATGTATAACCCAATGGAATTGATTGAGGGGAGGGGGAAAAGGAGAGATGCCCTCTAGTCCACAGGGAAGGCTAGGGGAGCTCTCTCAATTTCTCTAGCTTTTTACTTTCCCTTTGCTTCAAGTTAAATTTAATATTATTAAATATAATATTTGGAGTATTAAATGTTAATTTTAATAGTTACAGAAAGAACATAAATCATGGAACCTTGGGAAAATACTTAAATAAAAAATGTTTTAAAAAGAAAAAAGAAAAGTTTTGATGACACTTTCTAGCTATGTGACCCTGGGCAAGTCATTTAACAATCATTATCTAGCCCTTACCACCCTTCTACCTTGGAATCAATACTGATTCCAAGGGTATTGATTCAAAGGCAAAAGGAAAGGGTAAAAAAAAAAAGACTTGACAAAATCCATACATTTCTGTTAACAAATAAAAAGCACAGTAACAAATAGATCTTTTCCTTAATTTCCTTAATAGTAAGTATTTTAAACCAAGAGCTAGCAGCATATATAATGGGGAATCCCTAATGGACTATCTAATAAGAATAGAGTAAAAATAGAGTAAGAATATTCACTCTAGAAATGATAGTTATAAGGAGAAAAAGTGAATAAGCAATGACAAAGATGACACAAAATTATTGTTTTTTTGTAAAGGTGAAGGGCTATTTAGAGAGCTTTGACGAGTCAACTAAAATTTTAAACAAATAATAATTTCATCAAAGTTAGCAGGATATAAAATAGCCACATATACACACAAAATTAGCCTTTCTCTAACTCAGCAGGAAACTAAATTCCATTCAACATTATAAAATATAAAAAATATTTGGGGATCTACTTACCTGGACCCTCTCAGGAATTATATGAATACAAATACAAAACATATTTTACAAAATAACTGGATATATCTAATATATATTAGTTGCTTGGTTGGTCCATGTCATAAAAATGACAATACTACTACCTAAAATACTTTGCTTATTCAGTACCACAAACTAAATGGTTGCTTGATAGCACACTTTTACAGCACACACTCAAGTGCTCATTATAAAGCTAGAAAAAAGTAACAAAATTTATCTGAAGGAACAAAAAGGTCCAGAATGTTAAGTGAATTCATGAAAAAAAGTGGGAAGAGGACCTAACAATATCAGATGTAAAATAATACTACAAAGCAGCAATCAAAACAATTTATTAATTTTTTTAAATAGAAAAGTTGATCAATGAACACATTAGAACAAAAGATTTCAGAAGGAAAAACAGTTTAGTAGTATTCAATGAACACATAAACTCCATCTATGTTATTATGCAACTACAATGACTAAAACAACTAGAGAACAGTCTGGAAGAAATTAAGTTTAGACAAATATCTTATATCAGTGTTATCAAATTCAAATAGAAATATATTCCTATTGATGCATATTGACTTAGAAAATCACAAATTAATATTATATTGTACTGAGACTTGTCTCTGTAAGTATGATACCTCTGTCTTACACCATATCCCATAATAGGCTCCAAACATGATCAAGATTTTTAAAGAGATCATAAAAAACAAATCCAAGGTGGAGAGAAGCAAATACCTTTCCAATCTATGGATAAGGGAAGAGTTCTTGACTAAACAAAGAGATAAGGAGGATCACAGGAGAAGAAATTGATCATTTTGACTACTTAAAATTCAAAATATTTTGCACAAATGGAATCAACGGAACTAAGTTTTGTACAGAAACTATTAACTAGGGAAAAAAATCTTTGTAGTAAGTTTCTCCAGTGAAGAATATCCAATAATATTTAGAGAAATTATTCCAATGCAAAAAAAAAATGTCATTCCCAAGTGAAAAAAGATACATACAAAGCAGTTCTCAAAAGAAAAACAAGTTATCAATAACAATATAAAAATATGCTACAAATCACTAATAAAAAAAAAACTATTTTGAGGACCCACTTTACACCAATCAAATTGACAAAGATGACAAAAAGGAAAATGATTATTCTTAGAAGGGATATAGAACAGGCACTTTTGACAAGAGTTGTAAATTGATCTACCTATTCTGGAAAAAAAAACTGGAACTAGATCCAAAAGTAATTGTGCATTCCATTTGACCAGATAATATCACTAAATTGAAAAATAAAAAAGCTAGGATTTTTGTGCTCTTTAAGATTAACAAAGCATTTTACATATCACCTCATCTGATCCTAACAATATTCCTGATAGATATTATCTTACCCCCGTCTTACAGATGAGGAAACTGAGGCTGAAAATAGTTAAGTGATTTGTCTAACTCTTGCCTGTCTGAATTAAGATTAAAAATTGAGGTCTTCCTGACTATTGAGACCCTTAAGCCAAATATCAAATGAAATGTCTGTCAAAGGTTTAGGGCAAGCCTGGCACATGAGTGTTTAATAATTGTTTGTTTCTACTCCCTTATTTTCACTATATATCTCAAAGTCTATAAAAAAGAGAGGAAAGAATTCATATGTACTAAAGATGCAGAAGCACTTTTCTATTGTAGCAAATAACTGGAAACTAAGAGAGTATCTAAAGAAATAGATGAAACAATTGTGGATATATGGCATATGAATGTAATAAAATTTTGCAATATCAATGGGAGAAGGGGATTCGGAGCACTGTTATGGAGAATGGAGAATAGAACACAGAAATTTATATTACTACAATATTGTGAAGAAAAATAGCTTTGAAAGACTTAAGAAATTTGTTCAATGTAATGACCAGTCACGTCACCAGAGAACCAGTGACGAAGTATGCTTATCACATCATCATAACAGAGAAGTAATGAATTAGAGATGCAGAATTGGAAGGAATTTTTTGGGAGGGTGTGGGGTAGGGTGGGAAGTAGTAATGACTTAAGAAAAAAGTATCAATGAAGCACTAAAATAAAAGAGAAGAGGGCAACAGGGTGCCTCAGTGAATTCAGAGCCAGACCTAGAGACTCTGACATTTCCCAGCTGTGTGACCCTGGGCAAGTCACTTAATCCCATAGTCTAGTCCTTTACCACTCTTCTGCCCTAGAACCAACACAGTGTTAATTCTAAGATGGAAGGTAAGAGGTTTTTTTTTTTTATTTAAAAATACAAAAAAAATTTGAATGAAGTAAAACAATAGAAGCAAAAAAGCTTTGGAAATAAGGTGTTGAACTCAGTGTATATAAATATGTGCATATTTTTTTAAATAAACTATAGGTAATAATTTCTATTTGTCAAGTTTAGGAGGACAAAAAAATTTTAATGACAGGATGAAGAATTGTAACAATCTGAATTGAATTTAGGAATTCAGTAGTCAAGAAGTTAAAATGAGTGGAATCTCATTATAATAAAATCAATAAGGCTACCAAATGGCAATTAAAGTTGATAATAAGCCATGGTGCCAAAAAGTATACTCCTAACCAGTAATTCAGCCTTTTTTTATTTGTGAAATCTATCATTATTTTACTTGGAATTACCACACATTCCTTGGCCCTCTTCTTTTGATATGTTATGACATTTGGCCAAAAAAATAAGACAAGAGATGAAATAAAGGCATAGTGTTTACATTTATTTTTATTGTCTTCTTGCTAAAGTTGTCTATATTCCTTTCTCTCTGCATAACTATAAATAATTTAATCCCCAAACTGGAGGCAAGGGGGAAAATGAGACAAAGAGAATTCACACAAAATCCCAGATGGTGTCAGGAGTTTTGCTTTAGAAAAGAGGATCAAGTGTGTATTTGTTTAACTTTTAAGATATGTGCTTTTTTAGGTTACAGGAGAAGTTATACAACTATATAAAGATGGAAATGGAGGCAAAGACTTTTCACCTTAGGTGATATTCATGTAGAATACAAATACTAGGTTAAAACAAGGATAAACAAGCATTTTCTTAAAACTCTACCTTTAAAGGGGAATGTAATATGGTATATGCATTCCCAGAAAAGTTTAAAAGCTCATAACCTTTTAAAATCAAACTTTTTAAAAATGGACCTGCCACACAAATTCCTGAACTATGACAAATATGAAAATATGACACTTACCTTAGGTTCTGATAAATGGCAAGTAGCCAAGTGATGTCTTTGAAACACTGTAAAACTCTTCCTGGGATAACGTTCTCAGAAATTTAAATTCTAAATCCCAATTCCTAACAATGACAAAAAAAAATTGTTAACTTTAAGGAATATAGAATATATACTAATATCTGTTCATTACATCATAAGATGAAGATGAGAGAAAAATGCAAATTTTAACACTGAAGAATTTTAAAGATATACATAAAATCCCTCAAAGGCTAAAGAACCACTAGAATAAATTGAGTAATGCCCAATAAAGTTGAAATACTACTAATTTTTTCAACTGCATCAATATTTGCTTAATGTATATGCTGGAAACAGAGCATCAGAAATATTTACTATCCCACTAAGGAAAGACAGTTGATTATCTTTCCAAATAATAATTTCAAAGTAATATTATGTAAGCATCAACATATATCACCTAATCTGTACTTAGTGCCAATGGCAATATAGATAATAAATTCTTATCTAAGATTTCAAACTATTCTGAGATTTCAAGATTTCATTATATGAAATTTTATGAACTGCTACTTAACTTTTATTGGCATATAATTTGGTATAAATATCCTTTTCTATGATAGAACTAGATATAAATTATTTTAAGCGAAAAAAGTTTTGGCAAGAACGATTTCAACATGTTTATACTTACTAAATACAAGTAACATGAAATATCTTCAATAATTATTCAAATAAAAATGCTAAATTTCTCCTAGTGTATTGGTATGAAATCTTTGATTCTTATACTATATGTCTCAAAATCAATCAATAAGCATTTATTAAGTGCCTACTATATGCCAGCCATTGTGCTAGATGCTGGGAATACAAAGAAAAAGAGAATAAAAACATTCTTGCTCTCAAGGAACTTACATTTTATTGAGGAGACAACATGTGGATAGACACACAAATTAGCTGTCTAGTCTTATATATGGTAGTTAGGAAGGGATAGCACTAATAGTTTGCAGTGTAGAGGAGAGATCAGGAATGGTTTCAGGTAGAATGCAACTATTGAAGTGAGAGACTCGATGAAACAAATGAAAAGAGAATGCACTGCAGGTATAGATGATTCAAAATGCAAAGGCATCAAGACAGAGAAGGAATACCATGAGTGAAGAACAGAGAAAAGGCCAGGTTAGCAGAACTGTCAGGTGGAGAGAAAGAAAATAAAATATAATGAGATTGGGAAAATTGGTCAGGACCAGATCTTTATAAATGAAGACATTTATATTTTATCCTAGAAGAAATACGCCACTAGAATTTACTGAAAAAGTAAATATGGTCAAATCTTTTCTTAAAGAAAATCACCTTGGCAGAATGGTTTGGAAAGGGGTAAAAACTTGAGGCAGGGAGAACATCTAAGAAGGCAAAGTGATAGTCCAGACAAGAGGTGATAAAGCTGTAAACTATGGTTGTGGCCATGTAAATAATAGAACTGACACAAAAAATGTTATGTTAGTAGAAATAGCAAGATTTGGTAAATAACTGGTTATATATCCTTCACAGAAATGGGGAAATTTGGTAGAGAGAAAAGGTTTGGGGGGGAAAAAATAACAAATTCAGTTTGGGACATGTTGATTTCCAGATATTTGAGGTTGGCTGATGACACATGGTTAGTGCTCAAGTGACAGAACTGAGCTAGATATTTAGATCTGGAAGTCCTCTTAGGAAAGGATGAGGTCACCAATAGAGTATGGAAAAAAAGCTGAAGAGAGTTCAAAACAAAGCCTTAAAGTATACTAAAAGTGTATATAACAGCAAAGATGAGTGGATGAATGTTTAGACAGGTAGAAATATGAACTGAGAGTGTTCAGACCACAAGAATGTAGTGTCACAAAAACCCAAGCAAGAGACTATCCAAGAGGAGAGAAGTGGTCAACAATGTCAAATGTTAGGTGAAGTCTAAAAAGAATGAAAACCAAGAAAAGACCAGTGGATTTGATAATTAAGAGATTGCTGTTGTTAACTTGTGAAAAAATGTTTCAGTTGAGTAATGAAGATGGAAATTATAATGCAAAAGGGTTGTCAAGTGTAGGTACAGGAGAGAAATTGCTTTTTCTAAGTGTCAGCTAAGTAGGTAAGTATAAACTAAGAAGGAAAACTAACAGCCTGAAGGGATGAGACAATACTTGTAGAAGGTCTGATAAACTTTAAAATATGTGAAAGTTGATTATTGTTTTGGCTCTTTAGCTTAAACACTTAAAATTTTAAGTATTCAATAAAGTAGACATTTCCCCAGTCAATTTTTCAGTATTAATAAGATTTGAAATCTTTTTCTACTGTCTTATCTTCTCTACCTTTAGATTCTTTGTGATTCAGTCACTCAACACTTTCACTACTGTGTAGCCTCCAACATAATATAGACATCTTCAAGATACAATTGGCTTAATCCTGCTCCTTTTCCCACCCTTGTTCTCTTAAAGCCTGAGATGTTACATTCTAAATGAGGCAGCTCTACTGAAGTAGCCCTCAAAGCATTTGTTATAAACATCTGTGCAGATCTTTTCTATTTTTTCTATTGTCCTTCCATTTCCATATCCTTATATCTCTAACACATCCTTTATTTATAATACTTCAAGTCTTTAAAATTATTCAAAAATCATCTCCTTTCTAATCCAGCCTCCACTCATTTGTCTGAAAAAAAAAATCTTCCTAAACACATTTCTGATGTCATTCCCCTACAAGAATCTTCAATGGCTTCTCATTGCTTGAAAGATAAAACACAAGGAAGATAATACCTTTTACTTGGCATTTAAAACCCTTCAAAATCTATGTACCATGTAGACAATGGTTTGAAAGCAGCATGCTTCCATAGTGAAAAAAGAACTGCCAAGACCAGGCTTCAAGTATCATCTCTTTAGTACCTGGGTGACCTTAAGCAATTAACCTCTCAATACCAAATCTATAACAATTATAAGACTGGTCTAGATAGATTTTGTAATGGCTTCTAGCTCTATAGATCCATGATCCTATGGTATCACACTATAAAGGTAACTAGATATAAATCAGTGATGGCAAAGCATGCATGCCAAAAAGGGCATGCCCACCTGCAGTTAGTTTTTTGGGTTTTTGTTTGTTTTTTTACTAAAAAGCCAAAGGGACTGGGGTGGAGCACTTCCCTCTCCCTCTCCATGTGCCTCAGGACATTCCTCATTTCCCCACCTCTCTGCCCAGCAGTCAATGGAAGCTCTTCCTCCCTTGGTGAAGATGGGGCAGGAGGGGATCATATGCTGAGTGAGGATACTACACAGACAGCAGCGCTGGTGAAGGTGATTCCTGTGGTGGGGTTGGAGAGGAGCTAGGTTTGAGGGGAGTGTGGCTTACAGCATGGCATAGCTGGAGGGGAGCAGAACACTGGGGCTACTCTCCTCTCCCTCGACACATGCCCCTCTCATCATCCACTCCCTTGCCCAGCAGCCTAATGGAGCTATTCCTCTCTCCCCAGTCTGGGATAAGGGGAGGGGGGAGGAGAGAGTGTGGCAGGTAGGCACAACACTCAGTTGGGGGGGGGAGGGGCAGAGCCCAGCATTCCCATCTGGAAAAGGTTCACCATCACTGGTATAGACCAATAAGTTATACCATTTACCAATATTAATATGTGACCTGGACATAAAAAGATTTCATAAGCAAATTGAAAAAAAAAAAGGAACATATGTACTAACTATCAATTTATGGTGAGGAGAGAATTTATGAATAAACAAAACATAAAATTGTGAGATATAAAATGGATAGTTTTGATTAAATTAAATTTAAATGGTTTTCTATAAATAAAATCAATGTAACCAAGATTAGAAGGAAAGCAGAAAATTGGGGCAAAAATTTTATAGACATCTCTTGGTTAAAGGTCTCATATCTCAACTATATAAGAACATTATCAAATTTATAAGAATATGGGCCATTCCTCAATTGGTCAAAATATATAACATACTTTTTGGATGTAGAAATCAAAGACATATATAATTATATGAAAAAATACTACAAATCATTACTGATTGGAGAAATGCAAATCAAAACAATTCTGAGATCATTCTACAACCTATCAGATTGGCTGAAACAATAAAAAGGCAAAAATGACAAATGTTGAAAAGGAATGTGGAAAAATGGAAATATCAATGCAGTTAGTGTGTGAACTGATCCAATCATTTGGATACAATCTGAAATTATGCCCAGAGGTATAAGATTGCATATACCCTGTGGTGACCAAAAACTGGAAAACGAGGGGATGCCCTTCAATTGGGGAATGGCTGAGCAAATTGTGGTATATGTTGGTGATGGAATAATATTGTGCTAAAAGGAATAATAAAGTGGAGGAGTTCCATGGAGACTGGAACAACCTCCAGGAATTGATGCAGAGCGAGAGGAGCAGAACCAGGAGAACATTGTACACAGAGACTAATACACTGTGGTATAATTGAACGTAATGGACTTCTCCATTAGTGGCGGTGTAATGTCCCTGAACAATTTGCAGGGATCTAGGTGAAAAAAACACCATTCATAAGCAGAGGATAAACTGGGAGTAGAAACACCGAGGAAAAGCAACTGCCTGAATACAGCGGTTGAGGGGACATGACAGAGGAGAGACTCTAAATGAACACTCTAATGCAAATATTATCAACATAGCAATGGGTTCAAATAAAGAAAACATGTAATGCCCAGTGGATTTACGCGTCGGCTATGGGGGGTGGGGAGGAGGAAAAGAAAATGATCTATGTCTTTAATGAATAATGCTTGGAAATGATCAAATAAAATATTTTTTAAATATTTTTTAAAAATAAAAATATTTTTTTAAAAAAAGTTGCATATACCCTTTACACTCAGCAATATGACTATTGAGTCTATTTCTCAAGGAGATCAGAAGAAAAGGAAGAGAATCTTTATGTTCTGAAATATTTATAGCAGCTCTTTTTGAAGTTGCAAAGAACCTGAAATTAATGGAATGTCCCCTCCCAAAAAAGACAGTGTCTTTTCATTTTTGGAACTCATTTGGAACACAACATTCACCAAACATTTGCGAACAGCTATTATGTACCCAGCCCAGAAAGCTTAGCGTGGAAAGAATAGACAGGAGTCAGGAAATGTAGATTCCAGTTCCAGCTTTGTTATTTACTAGTTATATATCTTTCAGCAAATCACTTTTCTCCAAACCTCTTATGTAACAAATGGAAAAAATGCTTTATTCACTTCACAAAAAAATATTATGAATGAAGTATTTTGCAAAACTGTTCCTCAAAATAAGAAATATTATAAAGGAATGAGAGTTTTTTCCTTCTTCAAGATAGCCTTAATGATGAAACATGCTATCCACCTCTAGATAGAGCTAGACTCAAAAGTACAGAGTGAAATATATATTTTCTTTTTTTTGAGGGGGGGGTTGGCAGGGAGAAATATGATTAATGAAAGGTTTTGCATGACTATACAAATTTATAATGAACTTGTTTTTTTCTTACCTTCCTATGGGGGAGAGGAGTGAATTTGAAAGTGAAAATAAAATTGAATTAAACAATTGGGGCCCCAAGTTGTCATAAAAATAAACTACATTTCATAAGGAGATAAAAATGTATATATGTTTTAAGTTATATCCTCCAGTAGACTATAAACTCATTGAGGACAGTAATTCTTTATCCTTTGTCTTGAAATTCCAAGCACTAACAAAGTGCCTTACACATAACAAGACAACAAATGCTTACTTAAGACACAAAATGAATGAAAACTGCTGTCACAAATGACCAAAACATTATTTATAAAGTCAACATGTCTAGCTCCTTTCTATTAGAGCTGCATCAGTTTAGAAGTTACTAAATATGATCCTCCAAATGAACAACAACAGCAATCTAGGCACTGTCTCATGTTCTATTTCCAGAGAAAAACATGGGTTTGTAATGGTTAGAAATACTAAATAGAGCACAGATGGAGCCCCCCCCCCCTTAAAATAAAGTTTTCCATATATCTAGACCAATCTCCTTCACATTTAAAACTAAAAATGGTGTAAAGTAGAACAGGAAAGTGAAAATAGATGTGCAGAATTGATACAAATCACATTGAAACCATACTCTGAAGGCCTAGGATGGTGAACAAATGGCTCACTAGACTGGGGAATAAAATAAGATTATTGGGCAGCAACATAGCACAGAAGATAGAGTGCCAGATCTGAAGTTAGGAGGATCTGGGTTCAAATTTGGCCTCAAATACTGCATAACTGTGGGACCTTGGGCGAGTCAATTCGACTGTCTTGCCCTTGTTGCTTTTCTTAAAATTGATACTAAGAAAGAAGGGAAGGGTTTAAAAACAACACAATTACTTAAACACTGGACATTTTTTTCTGATTACACTCATATACTCCTCTTAAATGTTCATGCCAAGAATTCCAGGAAATATATATGTATATATAGTCATATATATGACCAGATTTGACATACAATGACCAACCTAAAGTTTAACAAAAAGACCTAGGTAATGTTCAATTAATAAGTACAAAATGCCAAAATATTTCCATTTACCAAATCACAACTATTACCAATAAATTGCATTTTGTTCAGTTTCAAGTTTACTTAAAAAAAAAAAACCTATGTTAGATAATATGGCTAATGCAAGCAATTCTTCTCCCCCTTAAAGTCAATGGCTGGAGGAGGGAGAGTAAAAAGTAAATAGAATTAAAGATTTAGAACTGGAGAAGATCTAAGAGGTGGCCTTATCCAACCTCATTTTACAGGTGAAAAAAATAGCTATAGAAAGGTTCAGTAACTAGCCCTAAGGTCACATATGATGGAGGAGCTAAGATTTGAATCCTGTTCAAATCCAGGGTTCTTTCCATTGTACAAGGAAATATTTCAACACTCGGGCAAAAGGTTCTCACATGAAAAGCTCTTAAACACAAATCTTTATTGAATTATTACTTTAACAGGAATTTCTATCTTTTATTCCCATGGCATATCTTATATCTTCTAAGATAACATGAATTAAGCAAAAGACATTAGTAATGTGTAAAAACAAAACCAAAAAAAATCCTTTTTAAGCAAGAATAGGCAGGGAAATCCTCCTAAATTGATCAGTTAGGATCATCTAATTTAATATTAATATGCTCATTTCAACAAATAGTAATTGTTTTCTTTTCTGTTAATTCTGTACAAAAGCATACCTTGTTTCAAAAAGAAATTATAAAATTTGGGAATTCAATGGGAGAATGGAACAGAACGAGAATGAGGCATTTATTTATGTGTCCTAATCAAAATACGGGAAATTTGAATGGTCTACACACCAAAAACTTTAAGCTTTCACTTAATTGATACACTAACACTTTGCTTAGAAATATCCATATTCCATAAAGAACACAATATTCTAACTTTAAAAATGAGCATAGAAATAACTGTCACTCCATCATACTTTGCCATACAGTGCTCATAGCAGCTCCCTAATTCTAGTCCAATTCCTTCATCTTAAAAGAAAAAACAGGCCTAGAGATAGGTTACTTGCCAAATTTATGTATCTAGCTAGCAGTCTAGCTATGTTACCTTAGCTATGCACATATGTAGGTACATACAGAATAAAAGCATTCATGGCTCCTGCCAACACTGGAAGGCCCTGTTAAGAATCATGCCACCTTTAATATCAAAAACTACTCAATGGGGGGAAGCTGGGTGGTTCAGTGGATTGAGTCAGGCCCAGAGATGGGAGACCCTGGGTTTAAATCTGACCTTATACTTCCTAGCTGTGAGACCCTGGGCAAGTCCCTTAACCCCCATTGCCTAGCCCTTACCACTCTTCTGCCTTAGAACCAATACCCTATATTGATGTCTAAAGATGAAAGAGTAAGGGTCTTTTTTTTCCTTTTTTTTTTAACCCTAACCTTCCATCTTGGCTCCAAGGCAGAATAGTGGTAAGACCCCCTAGGCAATGGGGGTCAAGTGACTTGCCCAGGGTCACACAGCTGGGAAGTGTCTGAGGCCAGATTTAAACCTAGGACCTGTCTCTAGACCTGGCTCTCAATCCACTGAGCCACCCAGCTGCCCACAAGGGTAAGGGTCTTAAAAATAAAAAAATAAACAAACAAATTAAATAAACTACAATACATTTTTATTCAAAATGAACCATTTTTTCTAATTCTTCTTTGCAAAGTGGACCCCACCCCACAATATGGAATAGCCTTAGTTATACTTTGATATATAAGTTTAATCACAATTCTTTAGCTCCTATGGTGTCTGATATCACTTATTCAAAGGATAAAAAATTCGAAGTAGGAATCAAGAATTCTAATGTGGGCTCTACCTTCAACTAGTTTTCTGACCTTAAACAAGTTCAAGCCCCTCTGGGTTCCATTTCATCTATGAAATGAGAAGACTGGTTGTTTATTCCATGATCCTGTGGAGCTGTACTGAAGTTGTATTTGTCTGTCTCAATCTACTGTATGTCTTAAAAATATTTATATACAACAATATATTTATACAAAAAATCTACAGCAGTGAATTTAAACAGTAAGTTAATTGAACCTGAACAAGAAAGAAATAAGTATATTTATCTTAACTAGCCTGGCTTAGATAGGCATCTAGTATTAAGTCAGAGTATTTACATCAAATCTTAAAACATGTAATCGTCATTGAACACAGTAATTGTACCACAATCTACCCTAAGTAAACTTTTGTCTTCCCAATCAATTATGTTCGTGTTTTTCTATAACTGTAACTTTAAAATAATCTGCAGCACTACTAAGCAAAAGCAACTGCAGAGATCCACTTAGGGGTGGAGAAAAGAGAATAATGGTTTGAGGGGAAAAGGCTTCCAACCACTTGAGGCTTTTCAGGAAATGATTCAAAAGGCCCTTTTAGTCACTGTCTGACCCTAATCTGAAATTAGCAACATGTTTCCTTTTCTTGAAAGTTGAAAAATTCAGCAGCCTACTAAACCTAAATCAACTCTATTGAGTACACAGTTAAGTGACAGTCATTTTGCTTATGCAACGACATGCCCTACAATTAGGAAGGGCAGTTTCAGACCTCCAGTGTTTGTTTCTCATTACTTCCTTAGTTACTAAAACTGCAGTAACAAGGTAGAACAATGGCATGAATTATTTCCAATGGAGAAAAATCTGATGGTCAAATTTCAGTTAACCTATTTTTACCCCAAAGTATACTGTATTATACTTTTTTTAAAATGCTTTCATCCCTCTAACAGAGGCTTTGAATATTCCAATAGTAAGGTTTTCACAAGAGCCACCTACATTAATCTGTTCTCCCTTTGTGAACAGTAAGAATTTTTCTAATGAGATTGGAGGAGGGAAAAAAAGATGGAAACAATACAGCATGCTGAAAATTAAGGAAGCCATGATCTCATGCCATAGTTTAATTAAAAAACTGTAACTACTTTGTGTGTTAATACTTGGCAAAAGTCCAAAAAAGAATAAAACAACATAGAAAACTGCATAAGATACATTGAAGCAGCAACAGAAATAACACTCAAGTCTATACTTGGGGGCAATTAGGTGGCCCAGTGGATAGAGTGCCAAGTCTGGAGTCTAGAAAACCTAAATTCAAAAAAACCGATAGTAGTTGTGTGACTCTGAGCAAGTCACTTGTCAAGTCACTTCACCCTACCTTTCCAGTCTTCTTATACCTTACTTATAAAGATGTATTCTGTGATCTGAATTACTAGACAGTTATATTAAATGTTCTACCTGTTCTTTTCTATTTTTAGACCCATTTGTTTCCATCTTTACTAATCTCCTCCCCCACAATTAATTTATCTTAGACACCAACTGAAGCCCTATTCTAATGTTTCATTCCAGTTTTATCCCAGAGATAACACTAGCTATGAAAATGGACCAGAAGGAAGCAGTTGGGTGTCTAGTGAACTGAGAGCCAGGCCTGAAGATGAGAGGTCATGGGTTCAAATATGATCTCAGATGTCTTTAGCTTCATGACCCTGAGAAAGTCACTTAATCCCCATTGCCTAGTCTCTACCACCCAACATTGATTCCAAGACAAAGGTAAGGGTTTTATAAAAGAAAGGGGAAAAAATGGGCCTTAAGTTCTGATGGATCTCAACAAGCTTAAGTTTTTGGGCTACTATCCCCAGGACCAGCTCAATTCAGGGAGACATTCATTCAACTCCTTTTAAGCAACTAAAAGGCAAAATACCACTACAGGACGGTGAAGGGTAAGGGAGAAGAAACAAAGAATAGATAATGCTGTTTACAATCTAAATTTGACCTAAAGGACGATTCCTTAAATTAGCTACAAAGACAGTCAGTTGTTTCAAAGTCAACTTTAGAACTGAAATCATTAAAGGATTCTGAACCAACAATTCAGTATCTAACCCAAGAATTAAACTAAAAAAATAGGATTTAACACATGCTTAATTTTGATTGGGCAAATCTGGGGCTATGAAGGACTAAATAGCTGTTACATGCCTTTGTCATTTTAAACTTGAGACTCAATTTCCTTGACTGTCTCTTCTATTTCAGTGAGGCTCCAACTCTAAATCTACAAGCCGTTAGTCTCAAGATTTGTAATGAAGTCAGTTTTCACACCATCAAATCTATAAGAACTTGACAAGTTAATTTAATACAGTGACATAAACCCAAAAGTCACTAATCACAATTTACCAAACCTCCACCCACCACGCCTCATTCCAAAAGAAAAAGGCCACCACTAGGTCTACCACAGTTGAAATATCTGAGGGGGATGCCTTCTCGCCTGAACAAGCCATAAGTAGCTCCGCAAACACTAAAGAACGCATCTCTTCATGCCCAGATATGACACATTAAATGAAGACCTCGGCTCAGATACAAGAAACCCCAATCCGAGCCTACCTCCCAGGGGCCATAGCCAGGGACGAAAAGGAATCCAGATCTAATGAACTCCTCCTTGTCAACGGGATTGCAAGGACGAGAATTCCTACCTCTAAGCTGAGCCAGGCTACAGCAAGGTGGCTGGGCCTCACTTACCAGTACCAGATTATAGTCACAGCACAGCAGCAGTTAACAGAGAAAAGACTGCCCAGGCCCAGAGTGGGAAAAGGGCAAGAGAAAAGAAATTGGGTTTACATTCACTACGTTCACCACCTCTCCTCGGCTACCTGAACAACAGCGGGTAGAACAGCTCCCCGCGGGTGCTGGGAAGGGAGGGCCGCGGGGAGAATCTTGGCCAATAAGAGCCCGACACAAGTAGCCAGACCGGCGTCAGCGGGAGCCGTAGGCGGAGGAAGAAAGACAAGGGGGGCGCGTGCGCGAGCCGAAGCTGGGAAGCAAAAAAGAGGGGGGAGTAAGAGGCGGCAGGGAGCGCGCGGGGGAGGGGGGGCAGGGAGCGCGCGGGGGAGGGGGGGCGGGGAGCTGGGGCCTGTGGAGCCCCACAGGCGGGAGACGAAAGCGGACATGCGCGCGGAACAGTGGCAGGGTTTCGAAGCAAATCCACGGACGCGCGCTCCCGTCTCCTCCCTTTCTCGCCACCCCACCCCTCACGGCCGCGGCCTCTTAGGGGCCCAGCAGCGCCTCGAGGGCCTGTGACTCGGGCCCTAAAACGCACAAATAACGGCACGACGTTACCCCGATATTCCTTACATCGTCATCCCGACTATTCCTCCCAAGACCACCTGATCCCTTGGGTCTCTATACATCTACTCCATCCTCTCATGCTCACATCAATCCTCACCTGACCGGCCAAACGCGGATTTCAGCACTTATCTCCGCAGTAGCTGCACAGCGGCCATTTCCCCCTCTCACAAACAGGAGAAGAACCATAGAGGTATTCTCGACGCGCTAGATCGATGGCGTCACTTCCGCTTGGTGGGCGGGGCGTTGGGTCGCCATCACACATTTGGGCAAATTCATGCAGATAATTCTCAACACCTTGCCTTCTACAAAGATGGTGGCAATAGGCTTTCCGGCCCGTCACGGGAGTGGCTTTGTGATTGGGTTACGGGGCTGAATTCCCGCCCTTGTTCTGGCTTGGGAATCAAGGAAAGCCGATGGGTAGTGGCGTCGCTCTGTGGTGAGGCTGTTACTCACTTCAACCCGTGTATTGTGGCGGATCTTACCTTTGCGCAATAAAACAACAACAAAAATAACGAAATTTGCCATCTACTTAAACTATTGTTTTTGACATCTTACTGACCACGCCCTTGACCCTATTAATTATGTTGATGCCTCTAGAACAATTCCACACGAATATGCGCGCACACAACACGCAGGCGCGATAAGAGCTAGAAAGATTGCTGTGTCATTGCCATTCGTTCTGTTAGCCCATAGGAAAGCAATATCTGATGCCATTTGTACAGCCGTCTAATGATGTTCCTTTCCCTGGCACCCTTAAACTGAGCTGACTCAAAGAAAAAATTGGCAGAAAAATTCAGAATTGGAGCCTAGACACTTTATATCTTATTTGTATATAATAATTTGAATGCTGTTTGCCCTTTTAGAATGTAATCTCATCAATGAATTGGGCATGGAAATTAAAAAACCAGAAAGAGAACAAATTTAAAATCCCCAGGTAAAAACCAAATTAGAAATCCTAAAAATTAAAGGAGAAATTAATAAAATCGAAAATGAAAGAACTATTGAATTAATAAATAAGACTGGAAGCTAGTTCTTTGAGAAAAAAAAACATACAGTACTGGTTAATCTAATTTAAAAAAGGAAAGAAGAAAACCAAATTAAAAGTATCAAAGATGAAAAGGGTGACCTCACCTCCAATGAAGAGGAAATTATGGCAATCATTAAAAACTAATTTGCCCAATCATATAGCAATAAATATGGCAATCTAGGTGATAGAGTTGATTATTTACAAAAATATAAATTGCCTAGATTAAAAGAAGAATTCTTAAATAACCCCATATCAGAAAAAAGAAATTGAACAAGCCATCTAGAACTCTCTAAGAAAAAATCCCCACCAGATGGACCAACAAGTGAATTCTCCCAAACATTTAAAGAACAACTAATCCCAATATTATACAAACTATTCAACAAAATAAGCAAAGAAAGAGTTCTACCAAATTCCTTTTATGACACAAATATGGTACTGATTCCAAAACCAGGCAGGTCAAAAACAGAGAAAGAAAACTATAGACCAATCTCCTTAATGAAAAAAGATGCAAAAAAATTAAACAGAATACTAGCAAAAAGACTCCAGCAAGTGATCACAAGGATTATTCAATATGATCAGGTGAGATTTATACCAGGAATGCAAGGATGGTTCAATATTAGGAAAACCACCCACATAACTGATCACAGCAACAACCAAACCAATGGAAATCACATGATTATCTCAATAGATTCAAAAAAGCTTTTGACAAAATATAAAGCCCATTCCTATTGAAAACACTAGAAAGTATAGGAATAGAAGGGCCTTTCCTAAAAATAATGAATATATATTTAAAACCATTAGCAAACATCATCTGCAATGGATAAATTAGAAGCCTTCCCAAAAAGATCAGGAGTGAAACAAGGCCGCCTATTATCTCCTCTATTATTTAATATTGTACTAGAAACACTAGCAATAGCAATCAGAGAAGAAAAAGAAATTGAAGGTATTAAAATAGGCAAGGAGACTAAACTATCACTCTTTGCAGATGATAAATTGGTCTACTTAATCCTAGAGAATCAACTAAAAAGCTAGTGGAAATAATCAAAATTTAAGAAAATTTGTAGGATACAAATAAATCCAAATAAATCATCAGCATTTCTATATATTTCCAACACATCTCAGCAGCAAGAGTTAGAAAGAGAAATTCCATTTAAAATCACTCTAGATAATATAAAATATTTAGGAATCTATTTGCCAAGATAAACATAGGAACTATATAAATACAACTACAAAACACTCTCCACACAATTAAAACTAGATCTAAACAATTGGAAAAACAGTAGTTGCTAATGGGTAGGACAAGCTAACATAATAAAAGTGACCATCTTACCCAAATTAATTTACTTATTGTGAAGATTCGATTTAGCTGTTTCTTGATTTTAACAATGAAGATACTTAGTCCAACAAAATCAGGGGGATGGTGAACCTTAAATTACTCCACCCTACTTAGATCATACTTTAGGGGAAGATAAAGTTGTAATCTCCTGATTGAACAACGAAGGTACTTAACTCTTACCTTATAGTAAAGCTAGAACATTAAGTTCAGTCTGTTTTAAGATCTTAATACAAAAAGATGTTAAGTAACTATAAAGGTTAAATTAATCATAAAAAGGTCAAGTAACTAACAAAAGGTGAACTTAACAAAGAAGTGTTAAGTAACTCTAAAGATATAATCTAATCAAAGGAGATGAGAACTAAAGAGGATTTAGAGGAGGGGACACAAGAGTGAAAGGTCTATATATTGGCTCATTACCATAAATTCCCAGACTGACTTAGGTATTTTATTTGGTATTTTGCCCAGCAACCAATTAAATCTAGATTTTAAGTCACAACCCTAAAATTATCATGACGTTATTTAGTGACATACCTATCAAACTACCAAGAAATTTTTTTACTGAATTAGAAAAAATTTTAGCAAAGTTCATTTGTAAGAACAAAAAGATCAAGAGTATCAAGGGAAATACTGGGGGGGAAATGTGATGAATGGGGGCCTAGTAGTTCAAGATTTTAATCTGTACTATAAAGTAGTGGTCATCAAAACAATATGGTACTGGCTAAGAGACAGAAGGGGGGGAACAGTGGAATAGACTTGGGGGAAGTGACTTCAGCAAGAAAGTCTATGATAAGCCCAAAGATCCCAGCTTTGGGAACAAAAACCTACTATTTGACAAACACTGCAGGGAAAACTGGAAAACAGTATGGGAGAGATTAGTTTTAGATCAACATCTCACACTCTACACCAAGATAAATTCAGGATGGGTGAATGACTTGAACATAAAGAAGGAAACTATAAGTAAATTAGGTGAACATAGAATAGTTTACCTGTCAGATCTATGGGAAAAAGAAAGATTTTTAAGACCAAGGAAGAGATAGAGAATATTACAAAATATAAAATGAATAATTTTAATTACATTAAATTAAAAAGGTTTTATACAAACAAAACCAATACAACCAAAATTAGAAGGAAAGCAACAAATTGGGAAAAAATCTTTATAATAAAAACCTCTGACAGAGGTCTAATTACTCAGATTTATAAGGAGCTAAATCAATTATACAAAAAAATCAAGCCACTCCCCAATTGATAGATGGGCAAGGGACATGAATAGGCAATTTTCAGATAAAGAAATCAAAACTATCAATAAGCACATAAAAAGGTGTTCTAAATCTCTTATAATCAGAGAAATTCAAATCAAAACAACTCTGAGGTACCACCTCACACCTAGCAGATTGGCTAATATGACAGCAAAGGAAAGTAATGAATGTTAGAGGGGATGTGGCAAAATTGGGACATTAATACACTGCTGATGGAGTTGTGAATTGATCCAACCATTTTGGAGGGCAATTTGGAACTATGCGCAAAGAGCACTAAAAGACTGCCTGCCCTTTGATCCAGCCATACCACTGCTGGGCTTGTACCCCAAAGAGATCCTAATGAAAAAGACTTGTACAAGAATATTTATAGCCACGATCTTTGTGGTGGCAAAAAAAATTTGGAAAATGAGGGGATGCCCTTCCATTGAAGAATGGCTGAATAAATTGTGTTATCTGTTGGTAATGGAATAATATTATGCTAAAAGGAATCATGAACTGGAGGAATTCCATGTGAACTGGAACTAACTCCAGGAATTGATGCAGAGAGAAAGGAGCAGAACCAGGAGAACAATGTACACAGAGGCTGATACACTGTGAAACAATCAAATATAATAGACTTCTCTACTAGTCGCAATACAGTGATCCAGAACAATTCTGAGGGACTTATGAGAAAGAACACTATCCACATTCAGAGGAAAAACTGTGGGAATAGAAACACAGCTGAAAAACATTTGCTTGATCACATGAGTCAATGGGGATATGATTGGGGATATAGACTCTAAATGATCACCCTAGTGCAAATAACAATAATATGGAAATAGGTCTTGATCAATGACATATATAAAACCCAGTGGAATTGCATGTCGGCTACAGGTAGGGGGTGAGAGGAGGGGAGGGAAAGAACATGATTCATGTAACAATGGGAAAATATTCCAAATTAAATAAATAAATAAATAAACTTAAATTCTTTAAAAAAAAAAAAGAATGTGATCTCATACACACACACACCTCTTTTTGGTTTGAGTTGTTCTTAACTGGTGATTTCACAGGTGAAGAGAACTGAAAAGTGAAAAGGAAATTCCCTCAAAAGATGAAGATCTGCAACTATTTCGTGTACCATTCCAGCTTTGATGATGAGTCTGATATTTGGATTCCATCTGACTACACCTAAACTCAATCTTAGTTTCAGTAATAGCTGAATACACTTTCTTCTCTGTAAAGACTAATCATTTTCCCTCTCTTATACCTTATTTACCTCCACTGTAAAATTGAAGAGTTAAATCTATCAGGCAACAACAAATATTTATTGATGGCTTTTGTATCTAGTACTGGGCAAAGTACTTAGGATTCAAAGTGGAAAAAAATAAAATGACCTGCCCCTCTAGGAGCTTACATTCTAAAGCAAGTATATAATTAGTATATAGAAGTATATTATTAGACATCTATGGAATACACAAAGGATAGATAAAAGGCAATCTTGGCATTTGAGTTGAATCTTGAAGGAAACAAGGGATTTTAAGAGGTGGAGGTAAGAATGAGAATTGCTGTCTAGATGAATGGTCTCCAAACATACCCCAATAAGAGACAGAAAACCCATATTTGCTGATTTGTAAATTAAATATGTGTAGTACTAGTAAATATATATATAATATATATTCCCAAAATTACATCGAAAAGAAATTTAAAAGGAATTTTTTCCTTTTAAAGGAAAAAGGAAAAAGATAAAATAGTGCTTGATCTAGAATCATAGGAGCCACTAGAATTTTACTGATCAGATTTACACCTTAGGAAAATCACTTTTGGCCAGTGGAATATGGGTTGGAATGAGGAGACACTTGAGATTGTAGGAGCCTTTTTTTTTTTAAACCCTTACCTTCCACCTTAGAATCAATACTATGTATTAGTTCCAAGGCAGAAGAGTGGTAAGGGCTAGGCAATGGGGGTCAAGTGACTTGCCCAGGGTCACACAGCTGGGAAGTGTCTGAGGCCACATTTGAACCAGTCTCTAGGTCTGGCTCTCAATCCACTGAGCTACCCAGCTGTCCCCTGTAGAAGCCTATTTAAAAAAACCTGGTGAAAAAGTGATTTGGGTATAAACTAGGGTCATGGCTATAGGAGCAGAGAAGAGTAAAGATTGGAGAGATGTTGTGGAAAAAAAAAACAACTACCTTTAGGAGCAGTTACATGTCCCAGTTGATAGCCAGACCTGCAATTGGGAGGACTTGGGTTCCACTGTCACCTCTGACATTTCCTAGCTGTGTGACTTTCGCCGAGTCACTTAACCCCATTTGCCTAGCCCTTGCCCTTCTGCCATAGAGAATTACTACAGAAAGAAAAGTTTAAAAGAAAAAAAAATGGATTTGACAACTGATTTGGAGATTTGGTGAGGGGAGTGAGAAGTCAAAGATAACAGCAAAACCTGAGTGACTAGAGAGATAATGGTGTGCCTGAGCGATTCAGGAACATTTGGAAGAGAAGTGGATTTGCAGGGAAAGATAATATAAAATCTGTAATACATACTGAAATCTGTATATACCTGTTCATCCTTTATGACTCACTCTTATCTAACACAAAATGGGGAGGAGCTCTTGCTGACCACCACAATGACCTCAAGGGGTACACCTTCCAGAAGATGGTCTGGGAGGCAGAACACAGGGATGGAGAAGGGCATTACTTGGCAATTGTTGCAGGTTAAGTTATAACTAATCAGTTATGAGATCTATACCGAGCATAGCTCTTAAAGACTGATCATGGGAGGATGGCCAAGTGGAAGATTATTAGTAAAAATAAGTGAAGGGAGTGGTAGTGTAAATGATTGAAGAAAAGCCCCAAACTGTCTCTTGCAAAAAAGGCAAAAAAATTTTGTCATTTTAATCACACACCCCTTGAGGTCAAGTCATGACCTCAGTGGTGTTGCATGTCTCATATTTAAGAAAATTATTTAAATCTCTTAAAATTGAAAACAAAGTTTAGATGGTCTCTAGGGCACTTTCCACCTCCAATAAGATACTCTGAGGGCTTGGCAAAGATTAGTTTCAAAGCAGTTCATTCTTTCCCCTCAGGTTTTCCCTCTGGTTTTTCCCCAGGACTGGAATGTTCTCCCTCCTCTGATCCAACTTCTGGGTACTGACTTCCTTTAAATTTCAACTATAATCCCACCAATAGAAAGTCTTTCCCAGTCCCTCATAATTCAAGTTCTTCCATTTCTGAGTAATTTCCCATTTATCCTGTATATAGCTTGCTTAATTTGTTGACATGATGTCTCCTCCTTTAGAGAGTACACTCCTTTCAGGCAAGGTCATGTTAGCCAATTTGATAGGTATGAGGTGATATCTCAGTCCTCTTTTGGAATCCCCAGGCATTAGGCATGATGCATAATAAATGAAGATTGATTGATTGGTTAAGCTTTTAGCCACCTCTACCCTCAACATCTGTTTGTTGTAATGATTACTACCCTACCTCCACCCCCATTAATCAGATTCCTGGAATACCAACACCTGACAGTAGTTAGTTATTAATAATAATTCAATCAAATAGGAAATTATCAATAGCCCAAGTCCCCTGCTTATCTTGCTTTAATTCTGCAAGTTCAAAATTCCTTTTCAAAAGTAATATGAAGAAATCATACCATTTCCACCTTATTTCCTTAGTGAATTTTTTCTTGTATGTGTGATATATGCCTTCTTTCATGTCATAAGGAATATGGAAATTTTAATTGCACAGAAACCTGGTTTCAAGCTGCTTATCATCTGGGGAGGGGGAAAGGAAGGAGAGAATTTGGATTGCTAATATAATATGAAAAGAATAATATAGTAAGTTAAAATTTAGAAGAGTACAATTTTTTCCCTTTCTTTAAAAAAAATCTTTTTTTTTTTTTGGTTACAGGTGGAAGCAATTTTTTTGATTCATTCTTTTTTATTTTAATTTTTAATTTCAAACATTGTTCCTTGGTTACAAAAATCATTTTATTTCCCTCCCTCCCCTCCCACACCTCTCCGATAGCCAGCATGCAGTTTGACTGTGTTGTTGATGTGTTTTTGATAAGAACAAGAACATGTGTTCTTGATCAGAAACTCTTTCCATGTTGTTGGTATTTGCAATAGGATGTTCATTTGGAGTGTATTTCCCCATTCATATCCCCTTCGACCCATGTCATTAAGCAGTAGTTTTTCTTTAGTGTTTTTACTCCCACAGATTTTCCTCTGAATGTGGATAGTATTTTTTCTCCTGTACCCCTCTGGGTTGTTCAGGGTCGATGCATTACCACCAATGGAGGAGTCCATTACCTTCTATTGTACCACAGTGCATCAGTCTCTGTGTACAATGTTCTCTTGGTTCTGCTCCTTTTGCTCTGCATCACTTCCTGGAGGTTGTTCCAGTCTCCATGGAATTCCTCCACTTTATTATTCTTTTGAGCACAATATTATTCCATCACCAACATATACCACAATTTGTTCAGCCCCATTGGAAGGACATCCCCTCATTTTCCAATTTTTTGCCACCACAAAGAGTGCAGCTATAAATATTTTTGTACATGTCTTTTTCTTTATTATCTCTTTGGGGTACAAACCCAGGATCAAAGGGCAGACAGCCTTTTTTCACAACTCCACCAGCAATGAATTAATGTCCCAATTTTGCCACACACCCTCCAGCATTCATTACTTTCCATAGCTGTCATGTTAGACAATCTGCTAGATGTGAGGTGATACCTCAGAGTTATTTTGATTTGCATCTCTCTGATTATAAGAGATTTAGAACATGTGATTGGTTTTGATTTCTTTGACTGAAAATTGCCTATTCATGTCCCTTGCCCATTTATCAATTGGAGAATGGCATGATTTTTTGTACAATTGATTTAGCTCTTTATAAATTAGAGTAATTAGACCTTTGTCAGAGTTTTTTGTTATGAAGATTGTTTCCCAGTTTATTTCCCTTCTGATTTTGGTTACATTGGTTTTGCTTGTACGGAAATTTTTTAATTTGATGTAGTCAAAATTATTTATTTCACATTTTGTGACTCTTTCTAAGTCTTGCTTGGTTTTAAAATTATTCCCTTGCCAAAGGTCTGACACATATACTATTCTGTGTTCACCTAATTTACTTATAGTTTCCTTCTTTATGTTCAGGTCATTCACCCATTCTGAGTTTATCTTGGTGTAGGATGTGAAGTGTTGATCTAAGCCTAATCTCTCCCACATTATCTTCTAATTTTCCCAGCAATTTTTATCAAATAGTGGATTTTTGTCCCAAAAACTATGGTCTTTAGATTTGTCATAGACTGTTTTGCTGAGGTCCCTTACCCCAAGTGTATACCATTGATCCTCCTTTCTGTCTCTTAGCCAGTACCAAATTGTTTTGATGACCACTGCTTTATAGTATAGTTTGAGATCTGGGATTGCAAGGCCTCCTTCCTTCGTATTTTTTTTCCATTATTTCCCTGGATATCCTTGATCTTTTGTTCTTCCAAATGAACTTTGCGATGTTTTTTTCTAATTCCGTAAAGAAGTTTTTTGGAAGTTCAATGGGTATGGCACTAAATAAATAGATAAGTTTGGGTAGGATGGTGATTTTTATTATGTTAGCTCATCCCACTCATGAGCAGTTAATGTTTTTCCAATTGCTCAGATCTAGTTTTTGTTGTGTGGAGAGTGTTTTGTAGTTGTGTTCATATAGTTCCTGTGTTTGTCTTGGCAGATAGATTCCTAAGTATTTTATATTGTCTAAGGTGATTTTGAATAGGACTTCTCTTTCTAATTCCTGCTGCTGAGATGTGTTGGAGATATATAGAAAAGCTGATGATTTATGTGGGTTTATTTTGTATCCTGCAACTTTGCTAAAGTTGTTGATTATTTCCACTAGCTTTTTAGTTGATTCTCTAGGATTTTTTAAGTAAACCATCATATCATCCAAAAAAGTGATAACTTGGTCTCCTAATTGCCAATTTTAATACCTTCAATTTCTTTTTCTTCTCTAATTGCTACTGCTAGTGTTTCTAGTACAATATTAAATAATAGAGGTGATAATGGGCATCCTTGTTTCACTCCTGATCTTATTGGGAATGCATCTAGTTTATCCCCATTGCAGATGATGTTTGCTGATGGTCTTAGCTATATACTGTTTATTATTTTTAGGAAAGACCCTTCTATTCCTATGCTTTCTAGTGTTTTTAATAGGAATGGGTGTTGTATTTTGTCAAAGGGCTTTTTCTATGTCTATTGAGATAATCATGTGATTTTTGTTGGTTTGCATGTTGATATGGTCAATTATGTGGATGGTTTTCCTAATATTGAACCATCCTTGCATTCCTGGTATAAATCCTACTTGATCATAGTGAATAACCCTCCTGATCACTTGCTGGAGTGTTTTTGCTAGTATCCTGTTTAAGATTTTTGCATCTATGTTAATTAGGGAGATTGGTCTGTAGTTTTCTTTCTTTTTTTTTGACCTGCCTGGCTTTGGAATCAGTACCATATTTGTATCATAAAAGGAATTTGGTAGAACTCTCTCTTTGCTTATTATGTCAAATAGTTTGTGTAGTATTGGGATTAGCTGTTCTTTGAATGTTTGATAGAATTCACTTGTGAATCCATCAGGCCCTGGGGATTTTTTTCTTAGGCAGTTCTTTGATGGCCTGTTGGATTTCTTTTTCTGATATAGGATTATTTAAGAATTCTATTTCTTCTTCTGTTAGTCTAGGCAATTTATATTTTTGTAAATATCCGTCCATATCACCTAGATTGGCATATTTATTGCCATATAATTGGGCAAAGTAGTTTTTAATGATTGCTTTAATTTCCTCTTCATTGGAGGTGAGGTCCCCCTTTTCATCTATAGTACTATTAATTTGCTTTTCTTCTTTCCTTTCTTTAATTAGATTGACCAGTACTTTGTCTATTTTGTTTGTTTTTTCAAGTACCAGCTTCTAGTCTTATTTATTATTTCAATAGTTCGATCACTTTTGATTTTATTAATTTCTTCCTTAATTTTTAGGATCTCTAATTTGGTTTTTTTCTGGGGGGTTTTAATTTGTTCGCTTTCAAGTTTTTTGATTTGCATGTCCAATTCATTGATCTCTGACCTCTCTAATTTGTTAATATATTCACTCAAGGATATGAATTTTCCTCTGAGTACTGCTTTGGCTGCATCCCATAAGGTTTGAAAGGATGTTTCACCATTGTCATTTTCTTTAATGAAATTATTAATTGTTTCTATGATTTGTTCTCTAACTAACCGATTTTGGAGTATCATATTACTTAATTTCTAATTGATTTTTAATTTGGCTCTCCATGTACCCTTACTGATCATTATTTTTATTGCCTTATGAACTGAAAAGCAATCTGGAAGCAATTTTTGACAATTGTTTTCTGACCTTTTAGGCTTCAGATTAGCTCTCTTCTTTGTTTTTCTCCAGCTCCCCAAGGTGATAAATAGTCTGATATAGGTATACCAGTATTTTCATTGCAATATATATTTCCATCTTGCACTTTCCATGATGGAAGACACATATCATAAATAAAATAAAAAACTTCATAAAGAAAATCAAGTAAAAGATGGCATGCTTTGATCTGCAATTGGACTCCAACAGTACCTTTTTTGACTATGCATACAATTTTTCATCATGAGTTCCTTGTGGTTATCTTGGAAGCTTTCTTTGCTGATAATGGTTTCATTCTTCACAGTTGATCATTGTATAATGTTTCTGTTACTGTATACAATGTTCCCCTGGTTCTGTTCACTTTACTTTGCATCAGTTCATATAAATCTTTCCAGGTTTTTCTGAATTCATCCTGTTCATCATTTCTCATAGCACACATACCACAATATGTTCAGCCATCGCCCAAGAGATGGACAGACAACTCCTCAGTTTTTAATTCTTTTCCACTACAAAAAGAGCTGCTATAAATATTTTGGTATAGATAGTGTTGTGGGAGAGTGAGTTTTGTAGTGGAAGAGTGAATGCTGGTTCTTGCCCAAAGAATATTATCTCAGGTTCATTCATTTTAAGGAATGAAAGTGTTTATTCAAGGTTGTTATAGATAGAGGAACCATGGTGATGGAAAAGTCAGAGCAATAGGCAAAAGCCAGAATGGAATGGTACCCCCTTCAGGGATTGGGGTTGCTAGATTTCATATTATGGGTCTGGGTATTGGCCTCCTTTCATCCTGAGAATTCTCCACCCTCTCTCAGATTATTCTTGGCATTCCAGGGGCAATCCAGGAGAAGGGGCAGGGAAGTAACTCAAAGACCCCTAATACACTTGGGTGATGTTCCCTCCCTTGTCCTATTTTTCAGACATTAAAGGTTGTTTGGGGTGCTTGAGTGTCCTTTCTCAGTCTCGAGCTCCATTGTTCCCCACCTCACTTTGGGCTTGGAATATCAAACAAATACCTCATCCACTGGGAGGAAGGGCACAGGAAAAACATAGTTTGTCTAATTTCTGCAAACAATAAGCATAAGATCTAAAAACACCATTAAAGAAAAAGGATTTCAAAGCATTTCTAAGTTTTAAAGCACCATTTTCTACTGCTAACCTACATCAGAAGGCCATTTCCCCTTATCTCTGGTCTCTTTGGGATACAGACCCAATAGTGGTATTTCTGGATCAAAGGGTATACATTGTTTTATGGTCCTTCAAGTGTGATTACATATTGCTCTCCAGAATTGTTTTATCGATTCACAGTTCCATTAACAGTGTATTAGTATCCCAATTTTCCCACATTCCCTCCAACATTTATCATTTTCCTTTTTGGTCATGTTAGCCAATTTGATAGGTATGAAGTAGTATCTCAGAGTTGTTTTAATTTGCATTTCTCTAATCAAGTGATTTGGAGCATTTTTTTCATATTATATAGATGGTTTTAATTTCTTCCTCTGAGAACTGCTTGTTCATATCCTTTGACCATTTTTCAATTGGGAATGCTTTGTATTCTTATGAATTTGACTCAGTTCTCTAAATATTTGAGAAACAAGGCCTTTGTATGAGATACTTGCTATTAAATATTTCCCGAAATTTGTTGTTTCCCCTATAATTTAGTCAAATTGGTTTCATTTGTACAAAAACTTAATTTAATATAATCAAAATTATCCATTTCATTTTTTATAATGTTCTTTATATCTTGTTTGGTCATAAATTCTTCCCTTATCCTTAAGTCTGATAGGTAAACTTTTCCATGTTCCCCTAATTTGTTTATAATGTCATCCTTTATTTCTAGACCAGGTATCCATTTTGAATTTATCCTAGTGTATGGAATAAGATATTGGTTTATGTCTAGTTTATGCCATATTGTTTTTGAGTTTTCCCAGCAGTTTTTGTCAAATAGTAAGTTCTTTCCCCCAAAACTTGGTTCTCTGAGTTTATTGAATGCTAAATTGTTATGGACATTAACTACCATGTGTTGATTACTTAATCTATTCCTTTAATTCTATTTCTTAGCCAATGCCAGATTATGTTGATGATTACCTCTTTATAGTATAGTTTGAAATATGATAGGATTCGGCCTTCTTCCTTCATTTTTTTCACTGATTCCCTTGATATTCTCGGTCTGTTGTTCTTCCATATGAATTTTGTTGTTATTTTTTTCTAGTTCTATGAAATAATTTTGGGGTAGTTTGATTGGCACAGAACTGAATAGGTAAATTAATTTAGGTAGGATTATCATTTTTATTATGTTGGCTCAGCCTATCCACAAACAATTAATGTTTTTTCCAATTGTTTAGATCTGATTTTATTTGCATGATGTGTGTTTTATAATTGAGTTCATATAGTTTCTGAGCTTGTTTTGATGAGGAGTGTAATTTTTAACAATTCTTATTACTTTCTTCTAGTCTTCATTTATTGTGCTGCTCAGTAGTGGAACTTTGCATTTTGCCTAGTGAGGTGGAAGAAGTTGAAAGATTTAAAAGTTAAGAACTTAAAAAAAAACTCAATTGGAGAATGAATGATCTTAAACAAACATTTACTGGGGCAGGTAGGTAGCTCAGTGGCTAAAGAGCCAGGTCTGGAGACTGGCGGACCTGGATTCAAATGTAACCTCAGACATGTCCTAGCTGTGTGACCCCGTACAAATTACCTAACTCCATTTATCTAGCCCTTACTACTCTTCTGACTTAAAGGAAATACTTAGTATTGATTCTAGGACAAAAGGTAAGGTTTAAAAAAAAAATAGTCCTCATCTAGTATAACATGAAAGGTTGAACTAGAAGACCTTTAAGATATCTTTCTGTTCCATCTATGATTCTAAGCCCTGTTCAGAATCATTAACAGAATATGCTTATATCTAGACGGAACCTTAGAGGTCCCCTAAACTAGCCCTTTCATGTTGCAAAGAGAAAAGTAAGTCCAGGAAAGGTTAAATAACTGACTCAGATCTCACAGATTATAAACTCATTGAGGACAAGGACTCTCTTGCCTTTTTTTATTTTAAATAATCCAACACTTAGCACAATGCCTAGCAATATTCAGTAAATGTTTTTTGACTGACACAGATGACTATAAGAACATTTTAATAATAGAACCAAAATTTGAACCCAAGTCCTCTAAATCCAAAAAATGCTTTTCATTAGATCATCCTATGGATTCCTTCCCCAGTCTACTCATAATTGAGAAATTATACTACAGCCTAAGACTGGGGAGTTATCTTTGTCCAAGTACTTATCTTTTAGACCACAGGAGCAAGGATTCCCAGTTCCAGGGTGTCAACCTGAAAAAGCACAAAACTACCAAAGGAGTTATAATAAGGGTCTTTAATAGAGGTAGGCAGATGAATCTGGAAAGGATTACAGAACCTCAGTCTGTAAACTTTCAATGAACTTGTAAGATTTAAATTAATATCAATAACTCCAAGTATTATATTTTATAAGATGTATTAGTAATCACTTTGTGTAATTAATTTCTGTACCCTTGAACTATGATTCCCAGCACCCCACTTTCCTGCCCATGTTACATGCTGACATAGGGAGGATATAAGTTTGGTATAGCCCCACCACTCTCTTTCTCTCTTCTTCTGGATCACAAGCTGCTGGAGGAGGCTTTTAAACAGGCAAGGAAAGCTTGGTCATATAGTCTCGTTTTGTTGGATAATTAGCTTTTTACTCCTTTACTTCTAGTTGATTATTAATAAACTATAAAACATAACATTTAGAATATTGGACATTAATTTAAATCCTACATTTATGGTGACCAGAAGTGGGGTTTAGAACCCTTAATTCTCTCTGAGTAAATTAGTCTGAAAAGAAACCCTGTTTCTCCCCTTCTTGCCCCCTCCCCCTCTCCAGGGAACTCTCTTCAGAGTTTTCTCAGTGCTGCTGACACTCCTGCTGCTAATTGCCTGGGTGGTCTTTGCAGAGCTACTGCTGCTGCTGCTGCCACCTGTAGCTGCTGTGAGCCTGCCACTCGTCTAGCTTGGAGTTCTTGTGAGCCACTTTCTGTGGGGCTGGTAAAGTGTAAACCCCTGTTTCTCTTACATTGCAAATAGCTGAGTGATTTAGAAGCCAGTTATTTCTTTTAGGCAACAATCAGCCTCTTAAAGGTTTTTTCCTGAGAGGATGCTTTTACCTTCTTAACTCCCCCCACCCCACATGGGTCTCAAGCCTGTCTTGGACCTGAAAGGCTTTCTAGACTAGTAACTGCCTACCCCCATTTTCCTCCCAGATCGATTTTAAACTAACCCAGGGGGGTTTCCATGCTCCTCATTGTGGGGGTGGAGACTGAGCAGTCATGTGGACCCTGGCATTTTTACCCCTGAGGGAGAGGAAGGAAGGTTACTTTTCCAAACAGGAAGTAGATTTTCAATTAATTTAATGAGTAGAATTGCAAGCATGGCCCAGTTTCCTGCCTATCTCAAACAACTCCCATTCTGGGAGAACATTACAGAGCTAGCACAGCTAAAAGTTTTGGAGTATCTTTTCTTACTACCATTCCTGGGTGCACTTGTCCTTGAAATTAGCTTCAGTAATCCTGAGATTCAGGGGGGGGAGATTCATCTCCCTATACCCCCTTGCCATTTTGGCCTATCCTGTCTCTGCAACACATCCAATATGGGATTCACCCACACTATATCCAGTGCAGGTATGGGGAACCCCAGATGTGTGACCAAAGGAATCTAGATGGATGATGATACTTGGGAGGAGAAGAAACCTTAAAGAATCTAGAGGTGATTTTTTAAGTCTTTCCATACTCCATTGTTAACTCATTCAGTTTTGTTCCCCTCCAAATAGTGAAGAAGTCTGTAATGCAGCTATTGGAGTTGAAGAAAAGAACTCTTGAATTCAATGCCTGTATCCTGTCACATATATTGTATTTGCTGAATTTTTGCTTTATGATTTAATTTTTTTAAGTTCACATATTGATCTAATCTAATATACTCTATTACACTGAATCATTTTCAGATACTGTGTTTTGGTCATTTAACTATATATTCTGTTACATTGTCTTTATTTGTGCCCTCTCCCTACACCTGAACTGAAGATAATACCATTGTAAAAGCCCATAGTCAAGTTGGGCAAACCTTTTCCATTACAAAATACAAGCCCTTATGGATACTGGATTTATCACCAGATTCATCAAGGTCACATGTTGCCTAAACGGCCTTTTGTGCCTTTTTGCCTTTGTTAATTGACACATAGATGATGAATGTTCTCCATCAAACTGATTACAACCTGTATCAATAACTTTTGCAAAAGTTATGAGCCCTTGTGATTTTAGAGATTTTGGTATTTCTTTGAATGTGCATTAACTGCTATACTACAGTTTTGCAAAGCCATTACTTGGTGAAAAATCATTTCCACTCACACTGTGAACCATGGCCAAGTTAAGAAGAAAATGGATGGTATTTTTGAGTGAGAAACCTTTATATTCTGCCTCTCCATGGCAAGCACAGTGTGTTGCTAAACACGAACTATGTATTTTTTATTCTTTCTTAAAATTTTTTTATTGTTCTTCCTTGTAAGTTCAATAGGGTATTTGAGTTTTCTTTCTTCTCTCATTTTTTTGCACTTGAACCACATTACCAATATTAATGGGTTTTTGATTTTGCACTAACATAATATAAGTTTATAATATCCATTATCCCTAATAGTAATACATACCCAAAAGCTTTAGACTATGGAAACCTGCCATTGATTGTTAAATATTATTAGACTTTGGTTAATGATTATGTCTGATTCCAGGAGAAGAGACCACAAAAGAGCCTTTATAGAATGCCAAGAAGCACAAGGTCAAAGGAGACCAACCAATCCTATTGGTATTAATGAGAATCTGTGCCAAGACCGAGAACTTGTTTGGTTGCAGTTGTTTGACATACATCAGAAGCAGGTCTTCCCCATGCCACATTCTGACAAGCACCTAAATTTGGCTATCATCTTGGCTCCCATATCCCTGAGAACAAAGGTAAAATAAGACAAGGGAATGCTATTTAGTATTTACTGCTAAAATGTGGTCCCTTTTCTATCTTTTATAAGTGTGTCAATTTTCTGTAGTCCTGGCTAATGATTGGGTAAGTGCATATTGCTGCAGTGGTCCTATAGGCTCATGAGACATAAATCACATTATTAGACCCTAATTCTAGGACATGTTATAGCCTTATTCTTGCTTACTAGGAATTTTTTTCCCTTTTTTTCTATTTGGTTTTCATTATTTTTTTACTTCCTTTTTTTACAATTGATTCATATAACTCAAAACTCAGCCATGAATCTCAGGGTGATCGATGTGTTTGTGAACACCCTTCTCAGGGGAGATCATATAACTGTCATAAAACTCTGGTTTTATAATTTTTTTTTCTTGTTCAAGAGTAATTTTAGGCTAAGAAACTTGCTACCTCCCTGAATCCAGAAAGTTTAGAGAAGGTGCCATGGAGATGCCTGCAGAAACTTCACACTGCACCAAAAGATCCAGAATGAACTTTGGGATGTAGTGAAATTTAACTGTGGGAGATTGAAACATATTTATTTTGAATGTTTAGATTAATAACTCATACCCTATACCAAGATGTGGTCAAAATGGGTAGATGATTTAAATGGAAAGTGTGATATTATAAGTAAATTTGGGAAACACAGAATAGTTTACCTGTCAGATCTATGGAGAAGGGAAGAATTTATGATGAAACAAGATACAGAGAACATTAAAAGATGGAAAATGAATAATTTTGATTATATTAAATTTAAAAGGTTTTATGCAAACAAAACAAATGCATCCAACATTAGATGGGAAACAACAAACTGGGGGGAAATTTTTATAAAAAAATTTCTCTAATAAAAATCTCATTTTTCAAATATATAAAGAACTAAGTCAAATTTATCAGAATGCAAATTTATCAGTCATTCCTTAGTTGACAAATGGTCAAAGATATAAATAGGCAGTTTTCATATAAAGAAATCAAAGCTATCAATAGTTATATGAAAAAAATGTTCTAAATGTCTTTTGATTAAAGAAATGCAAATTAAAACAATTCTGAAGTACCACACCTATCTGCTTGGCCAATATGACAGGAAAATGGTAAATGTTGTAGGGGGTATGGCAAAATTGGTACACTAATGCATTGCTAGTAGAGTTGTAAACTGATCCAACCATTCTGGAGGGTGATTTGGAATTATGCTCAAAGGACTATAAAACAATGTATGCCCTTTGGTCTAGTAATATCACTACTAGGTCTATATCCCAAAGAGATAAAAAAAAGGGGGGGAGGGGAAAGGACCTGCTTGTACAAAAATTTTTATAGTTTCTGCTTTTGTGGTGGCAAAAAATTAGAAACTAAAAGATGGCTCTCAATTGCATAATGCCTGGGCATATTGTAGTATATGATAGTGATGGAATACTATCATGCCGTAAGAAATAATGGACAGGTGATTTCAGTAAAAACTAGAAAGACCTACATGAACTGATGTAGAGTGAAATAAGCAGAACATGGAAAACATTGTACACAGTAACAGCAATATTATGGAAAAATCAAATGTGATAGATTTAGCTACTATCAGCAATACAATGATCCAGAACAATTCTGATGGAATTATGAAAAAGAATGCTATCCATTTCCAGAGAGAGAACTGTTGGAATAGGAATGCCTATGAAAGCATATGATTTTTCACTTTCTTATCTGGGTATATGTTTGGGGATTTTTGTTTTATAAAATTATTCTCTTACAAAAATGAATACTATGGAAATATGTTTTGTGTGATAATACATATATAACCCAGATTGAATTGTTTGCCAGCTCCTGGAGGGGGAGGAGAAGGGGGGAGGAAGGAAGGGAGACAATTTGGATGATATAACCTTGGAAAACTTATTACATGTAATTGGTAAATAAATTAATTAATTTAAAAATAAATCATAAAATGTGTTTGTCAGTGAATTGAGAGCAACAGAGGGAAAAAATGGAAAATAAATTAGAACTATGGAAGAAAGAATTTGAAAGAGAATCAGTGTCTTGGCATAAGGATTATAATACCCTACCCAAACAACAAACTCTCTGAAAATAAGAATGTACCAAATAAAAGCCAATGACTCTATGAGATAATAAAAAATATTGACACAAAATCAAAAGACTGAAAAATTAGAAGAAATAAGGTATCTCTTTGTAAACACAACTGACCTGGAAAATAGATCTAGCAGAATGCTACTTAAGAAGTATTGATCTGAACATCCTAAGCAAAAAAACAAAACAAAACAAAACAAAATAAAACAAAACCTCAGACATCATATTCAAGAACCCCAAAGAAAACTACCCAAAGTCTCAGAACCAGAAGGCAAAGTAGAAATAGAAAGAATCTTCTGGGCACTTTCTGAAACTCCTAAAATTAAAACTCATAGTCAAAATTCAGAGCTTCCACTACTCTGATTAGGACAAAAATTCTAGAGAATTTCAAAGGACTCATGATGGAAAATGCTATCTACCTCAGAGGGTGAACTGATGAACTCATAGTATATATAGATTGATTGAAGCGTACTTTCAATTTTTTCTTTATTTTTATTTTTTTTATATTTGTGTTTTCTCTTACAACATGGCTAATGTGGAAATATGAAAAAAAATCCAAAGCTTTCAAATAAAAGAAAAAAGAAAAAAGTACCCAAAACAGCCAGAAATAAAGAATTTATGTGCTGAGGAACCACAGTCAGAATTACATATAATTTAGCAGGTACTACTATAAAGGAGCAGAGAACTTGGAATATTATATTCCACAAAGCAAAAGATGTGTATTTACAGCCAAGAATAACTTGCCCAGCAAAACTTATTATATTGCTACAGGGAGGAAAAAGGATCTTTGATGAAATAGAGGGACAACCAATCATTCCTAATAAAAAGGCCAACTGAATAGAAACTTTGAAGTGTACCCAAGAGAGCTAAGACAAATATAAAAAAATAAATACAACTGAATCATGATAAAGGACCAAAAAAAAAAATCAACTGCTTTTATTCTAATCTAGAGAGATTATACATGTGTCCCTCAGAACTGTGAATCTTAAAATTTCTCAGACTTGTGAATGTTAAAGATTCTCAGACTCTACTTAGAACATTTGGTTAAGACCATTCCCCATTTTAAACAATGAAGGTACTTGATCAGGAATGTGAGAACTCTAACCTTACTCCACCCATACTTAAGCATACTTTAGGGGAAGATAAAGTTGTAAACTCCTTATTGAACAATGAAAAAGTACTTAACTCATACTTATAGTGAGGCAAAAGCCCTTAAGCTAAGTCTATTTTTAGATCTAATACAAAAAGGTGCTAAGTACCTATAAAAGGTCAAATTAATCACTAAAAGGTCAGGCAACTTGCAAACTTGCAAGGGACAAGCTTAACAAAAGATGGTGAGAAGTTTTGGTCTACCCAGAGAAGTTGAGAACTAAAGAAGGAGTGAATTAAGAATGGTCACTCCTGTGAAAACATCTACTGTGATTGGTAGGTGTGAATTAAGAATGGTCACTCCTGTGAAAACGTCTACTGTGATTGGTAGATGTGAAAACTTAGGGGAGGTGACATAGGAGAAAATTCTCTTTAAAAGGAGGCCAGAAGGCCTCTGAAGGGATTCAGCCTTGGAAGCTGAAGTGGAGCTTCCTGAGCTAAACTGGAGGGTCTCTCTGAACACTAGAGTTTTGCTTGGAATGATCTTGTGTTGAGTGATTAAAGACTGACTGGTCTCTCTTAAGGCTTAAAGCCTAGGCTGGCCTAGGCTTTTTCCTACTATTCCCTCTTACTCTGTGTATCTCCCTTTTCATTAATTTATTAATTTGTATTAATTAAAATCTCCAGAAAACCCAGCTGACTTGAATATTTCATATTTGGGAATTTTTCCCATGGCGACCACTTTATTTTTAATATAAATCAAGACACAAAAAATTATCTTTACAGTTTTGGAAATTCAAAGTCTTGAAACCATATTTTTTCGGTCACAGTTTATGCCAACCAACCACTCTTTTAACTGTAACAGAACCCTATCATCATAGATGAAGTCCATAGAGGGAATCTAATTAGAAGAAGGTCTAAGAGTGATTATGATATGTCTTAAGGATCTTATAAAAACAAAAGGGAAGTGTAGATGAATATCATGGGGTGGGCAATAGAAGGGAAAGGCAGATTAAGGGAAATTATCTCAAGTAATCATGGTATACAAGTACATATTTTTGCAAGCAAGGAGAAGGGTTATTTGGGGAATGGGTGACACTTAAACCTCATTCTCATCTGATCTGTTCAAAAGAGGGAAGAATAGACACATAGAGTTGGGTACAGAAATATATTTCATTGAACAGGGAATTAAGAGGGAAAGAAACAAAAAGGGGCGGGGGGGGGGGATTGGAGAGAAGGTAGATTAAGAGAGCAATTAGTCCTGAGCAAAACAAATTCTGAGAATGTACAAAAATATTTATAGCTTCTTTTTAAGGTTGCTAAAAGTGGGAAAGGAGGGGAAACCCCATAAATTGGGGAATAGCTGAACAAATTATGATATATAGATGATGGAATATCATTGTTCCATAAGAAATTATAAAAGGGATTGCTCCAGAGAAATCTAGAAAGATTTGTATGAACTGATACAGAGTGAAGTGGATAGAACCAGATGAACAATTGATATAATGACCATAATATAGTAAAGACAAACAACTTTGAAAGAATAAGGAACTTAATCAATATAATGACCAACCATGATTCCAGAGAACTAATGATGCAATATACTATGTACCTCCTAATAGACAGATTATAGAATGATGTGTATATTTATTTGGACACGGCCAATAAGGAAATTTGTTTTGCTAATCTAAAGATATTTGTAAATGGGCATTTGTTTTTCTGTTGTTTTTCATTGGTAGGGGTTGGAGGTTGGGAAGATAGATTTTTTTTGCTGACTGAAAAAAATTTTTTTTTCAAAAAATAGAAAAACTCACCATTTAATGCTACAAAATCATTCATGCTGTTTTTATTTAAAGTTTTTTTCAAGTCAAGGAAACAAGCATTTTTTTTTTTTGAAAAAAAAAATTTTAGTCAATTTAGAACATTATTCCTTGGTTACAAGAATCATATTCTTTCCCTCTCCCTTTCCCCTCCCCTCCCCCTTCCTGAAGCAGACACACAATTCCACTGGGTTTTACATGTGTCCTTGATCAGAACCTATTTCCATGTTGTTGGTGTTTGCACTAGGATGATCGTTTTAGAGTCTATATCCCCAATCATATCCCCCTTGACCCATGTAGTCAAGCAGTTGTTTTTCTTCTGTATTTCTGCTCCCACAGTTTTTCCTCTGAATGTGGATAGTGTTCTTTCTCATAAATCCCTCAGAGTTGTTCTTGATCACTGTATTGCCACTAATGGAGAAGTCCATTACATTTGTTTGTACCACAGTGTATCAGTCTCTGTGTACAATGTTCTCCTGGTTCTGCTCCTTTCACTCTGCATCAATTCCTAGAAGTTGTTCTAGTTCACATGGAATTCCTCCAGTTCACTATTTCTTTGAGCACAATAGTATTCCATCACCAACATATACCACAATTTATTCAGCCATTCCCCAATTGAAGGGCATCCCCTCATTTTCCAATTTTTTTGCCACCACAAAGAACTGAGCCTTGAATATTCTTGCACAGGTCTTTTCCCTTGTTATCTCTTTGGGGTATAAACTCAGCAGAGCTATTGCTGGATCAAAGGACAGAAAGTCTTTTAGCGCCCTTTGGGCATAGTTCCAAATTGCCCTCCAGAATGGTTGGATCAATTCACAACTCCACCAGCAATGCATGAATGTCCCAACTTTGCCACATCCCCTCCAACATTCATTACTTTCCTTTGCTGTCATGTTAGCCAGTCTGCTAGGTATGAGGTGATGCTTCAGAGTTGAAACAAGCATTTATTGCTAATTTATGTGCCAAACCTTGTTCTAAGCATGATTGATATAAACAAAAGCAAAAAAACAATGCCTAAGTCATTACGGACTCATAGTTTTGTCAACATGGAAATCTAGAGATCTGCAGTTTATTTAATTTGAGTGTAGAAACCCCAGGTTTTGACCTTGTCACAAGAGAGGTTTCCCCCTGAGGGAAGGTCCCTCTTCACCAGACAGTGAACTTCCTGGTAGTTTGGGGGGGGGAACAGCTAATCCCATCCAATATTGAGTATCCCTTTTGTCCCAATGGTTTCTCCCCCTAGGCTAAGGTCCATGACCAATGATACCCAGCCCTAGGCTGAGTCTTTCCCTTTTGTGTCCATTGTAGGGCCCCAGCCCCTCACTATTATTCCTGTCTGGAACTCTTCATTTTCCTTTCTTACCATTGTAAAGTCAATCAACTGTCCCTCTAATCCTAAACCCCCCAGGTCATCTAGAGTGGTATATAGGTTCCCCAAGTTCTTTTGTTCCTTGGAGTCCATCCTGAGTTGGTGGCACTCCCAGGGGCTGGTGACCAGGGTGTCTTGACTCTGTGCTGTCTTGGAAAGCAGCTCTGTTGTCGTATTATTAGCACTAACCCCTTTTCCCTTGATTAAAGAGTGATTTTTGACTATTTAATAGTTCTGTGTTTTTTCTAGTTGACAGTTTCATGGGAGAGAAAATATGCAAATAACCTTAAACAAAAAAAAAGGAAAGAAATCTACTGGATAAATTGGAGATATTCTGTAGCATTAAGGAGGGAAGGGGGCAGTCATGAAAGGTGAGATTTTAGCTGAAACTTAAAGGAAGACAGGGAACCTCTGAAGAGGGAGAGCATTTTAGCCAATGAAAATTCATGGAAAGAGATAAGAGTATTGTGTTTCAAAAACAAGGCCAGAGTCATTGAATTGCAAAGTCCTTGAAGGGGAATAGGGTGTAAGGAAACTGGAAAAGCAGGAAGAGACCTGGTTATGGAGGACTTTAAAAGCTACACTGGGTTTTATAGTTTACCTTGGAAGGAATAGGCCACACCTGGAGTTTTTAGAATGGTGGGTGTGGAGAAAAGTGTTGTCAGATATTTGCTTTAGAGAGGTCAGTTTGAAAACTGAGTGGAGGATGGGTAAGAGTTTACATTTGGATGGACATTTCAGAATAGAATATCTCAATTCCTTCTTGACCACTCCCCTCAAGAACTAAAAAGATTGATAGAAACAGTTAGGTAGTACAGTGGACAGAGTCCTGGGTTTAGAGTCAGGAAGATCTGAATTTTAATCTACCCTCTAATATTTACTAGCTAAGTGACCCTAATCATTTTGCTTAACCTCCATTTCTTCAACTGTAAAAAATAGGGATAAAAATTGTACCTACCTCCTAGAGTTGTGGTGAGAATCAACTGAGATGTTGTAAAGCTTTTTGCACAGTGCTTGGCACAAAGTAGGCATTTAAGAAATGTTTGTTTTCTTTCTGTGACCAATAATTTGTGTGTCATGGGACCAATCACATGGAAATGGGACAATGAGGAGGCTATGACTTTATCTGGGTTAGAGATAAATTAAGATGACTTTTGTCTTTGACCTAACCTACCTCTCTCAGTTGGGGATGCAGAGCACCTGAAAAGGGACTTTTAGACCACAATAATATTGTTTCTTAACATATCCAGGGAAGTTGAAAAGGAGGTTATTGATATGTTTTACACATCCAGAACTGTGAAACTCTCTTGTTTCTTTTCTTCAACATTCTCTCTGATCAGAAACCCCTATCCTTTTATCTCTCCCTTTGCCTTATTCCTAAATCTATATTAGTCATTTTTACTGGTCTCTATCCCTCTACCTCTCCTTCTCCTCCTATTCCTCTTCCTTCACCTTCTTCTTCCCCTTACCTTCTGTCTTAGTATCAATTCTAAGAGAGAACAATGGCAAAGGCTAGGTAATTGGGAACAAGTGACTTGCCCAGGGTCACAGAGCTAACAAGTGTCTGAGGTCAGATTTGAACTGAGGTCCTCCTTACTCCTTACTAGATGGTTCCATTCCCTGTGCCACCTAGCTGCCATTCTTCCCTGTTCTTCTAGTCCACCCCTGCTTTGACCTTGCTTTCCTCCATTCAAGGTCTTGATCCAGAGTTAATCAGTTCAACCATACCCTGTCCTCTGTCCATAAACCCCTGGTTTCTTTGCCCTGTAGCCACTTTAGCCTTGGGTGTACTACAAAGAACACTAGATTTAGAATGAAAAGACCTAGGTTTGAATCTGCTCTGTTTGGGAAAGTCACTTAACGTCTTTGGCCTCAGTTTCCTTCTCTATAAAATGATAATGGTTGGACTAGATGTACTTTAAGACCATTTTCAGCTTTAAATATATGGTCCATTTAATCCTATGAACCCTATGTTACCCCCACAAACCATCTTCTTTGGAAGTCTTTCCACACTGATGAACATGACTAAAGAAAATCAGTTGTGCCATCTTAACTCACTAAAGATGAGCATTATTGGATCTCATCTGGGGCCTCCTAGATACATATAAATCCTCTTAATTTTCTTTTATCAACTAAATATTGTACTCCCACTGGAGCAATTCTAAACCTTCTTTCTCCTCAAGCCCTCTTCCTACTCAATCTCTACTAAGGATCCTCTCTCCTACTTTACTAAGAAAAAAGGTAATGCCTTTCATCTTGATCTCCCTCTTCTTCCCTTCTCTATACCTCACCATTTTTGTTCCACCACCCTCTCCTCTTTTGTTCCAATCTCTGAAGTAGTGACCTTTCTCTTTGCCGAAACTGTATTTTTAGAAAACAGCAATTTAATTAGTGGCCCATGGGTTGACTCCAATCTACCTTTCCAAATATTTTACAGTACTTCAGGATCATAATGAAACATGGCAGTCCTACTCCATAGCCTACTTTTATGTCTTCCTGATCTGATATTCTCTATTTTTGCTGATCAATCCCACCATATGCTAGCTACCTTTGGCCCTCCCCCCTCTCAGCAGACTTCCCATCCATCTTCAGAGTCCTTGCCTTCTGATGTAGCTGCCATGACCCAATTATACATTTTCCAGGAATATGGAGTCCTGAAAAATTTCTCCCAGTAACTGATGCTCCTTGAGTTTCAATCATTATGGAAACAACCCAAATTCATTAGAAAACAATAATACAATATGTCTGAAATATATTTATATTTACTCCTGAGTACATGTTGCCCCTTTCCTGACTCACCTCCCTCAGTGATTTTTGAGAATAGGGACTATTTTTTTTTTACTTTGTATCTGACAATCTACCTCAGTGCTTTGCTTATAGTAGACATTTGATCAATATTTGTAGAATTCATTGCTTTTGCAGTGCTTTGCCTTTGGTATGCACTTAGAAATGGGTTGTTAAAAGAATGAAGGGAAGACATTCATTATTGGTCTTGCCAAAAGTCCAGATTCTACAAAATAAGCAAAATGCTAATTACACAACTTAGGATATGCCTCATTCACAAAAGTTAAAAGAAAATGATTCTGTTTTGTAGAGCTGGTGGTGATTTAAAGAAGATGAAGAAAAAAGCAGAAATAAGAGAAAAATTGACAAGTTGGTACTGGATGGAATATCCTAGAAAGGAAGAAAGGGTAGGAAGAATGGAAGGAAATAAGCTTTTATTAATCTTCCATCTAGATGCCAGATACAGCTCTAAGTGCTTTACAAATACTGTATTATCTCAGTTGGTACTCAGAACATATTCCCTTGACATATTCCCATTAGTATTATTATTCCCATTTATAGTTGAGGAAACCAAGACAGTGACTTGTCCAGAATCACACAGCTATGAAATGTCTGAGACTGGATTTAAACTCAGGCCTTCCAGACTCCATGGTCAGCACTCTATTCATTGAACCACCTAGTTGTGTCATATATAGGTATTTCTAGCTATAGTTATCTCTTAGATACTAATATGACATTATATATTATATAAATATATATACATCTACGTATGTGCTTTCAGTGGTTTAAGGCAATTTCTATTCTTTGGTAATGGTGGTATTCCTGACCTAAATACTTTCTGTGACTTCCAGAAAATAATTCAGCCTCTCTGAGGCTCACTTTCCTCATCTCCTCATGGTCACTCATCTATTAAGTATGGTAGTTGGGATGCAAACCCAATTCTCCCCTAACTCCAAATCTAATATTCTTTCCATTATGGGATGCTGCCTCTTACATTTGGATCACAAAATACAACTTGCAGTTTAGGTAAATCACAGATGTATAGTTTCATTAACTCTCTCTAACTTGACAGAATATAATACACTAAATTAATGCATTATAACAGTCCCGTTTCTTATTTTACTTTTCTTTATCTTCCTAAATGAATCTAGAACTATTTCAGCTCCTTTGTTACTTGAGGAAATAAGGTCCTCCTAGAGCTGTTGAAATTCCAAAAATTCCAGGAGGAAAATTTTCTACTTGTTGTCCTCTAAACTCTGGTTTGGCACTTTCTCAGGTGCTTCCCAGAAACAGAAATATTCCTAAATCTTGCTTTCTGTTTCCTGGAATATAGCCCAGAATAAATAAAAGAAAATTTTCTGCCTTCTCTTACCTAGTCTCTTTTTCTTTCCTTAGATTTTTTATACTTTATCTTTAAAAAAAAAGTTTATTCTTCACATCTTTGCTTTTTATCCTTTTCTTTTCCCAGTTCCTAAAAGATTCTTTTGAAAAGTCTCTATATCTGGATCTTCCAATTCCCCATCCTTGGTTATCATACCCTGATTGAGCATCCTGATGACCCATAGTCTTCTAGTGTAAAGATTAGCACAAAGATTATACTTACATAGACATTAAGCAATGAACATAAATTGAAGTTGCTTAATTAAATTATTCTTTACATTATACAATCTTGAGTAAATCATTAATCTTCTTTCAGTACCCCAGGCAACTTTAAGACTTTTTTTTTTTTACAGAGCAGTTATTAATCTATATTTGTAGATGGAGTTTCTTCATTTGGAGCTCCTTTTATCTAGAAAATCACATATCTATTCCAAAAATGTTATTGATAGCTTTCATGTTTATATCACATTTATTTCTAAATATACCTCCCCCCTATGCTCTACCCAGCAAGCCATTCCTTATAACAAAGGTCTTAAAAGAAAAAGGAAAAACAAAGCAAGGTATCAAAACAAAATCCCAAAGTCTAACAATATAAGCTATATTCCAGTTTTCAAAATTAGATAAGTGATTTTCTTTTTTTTATTTTTCAATATGAATGAATAAGGCAGTTATTAAATGCTTAAGATGTGCAAAGTGCTAGGCATTGATTGTGAGAATTTATTTTTCATAAACTGTATTAATTCTTATATCCAGGCCTTGTATATCCCAGTGGAATTGCTTGTCAGCTCCAGGAGGGGAGACAGAAGGGGGGAGAGGATCATAAAGCATGTAACCATGGAAAAAAAATTCTAAAAATAAATAAATAAATAAATAAATAAATATCCAGGCCTTAGAGTAGAAAAGTCAAATTCCTGTATATTGGAGAGAATTACTGTGTATTCATGTCTAGGGTTTGTGTCAGAGATTCTACCCAGCCTGCTGCTTTTTTTTATTTCCTTTATTCTTGAGAATCCTCAGGAATGTGTCCCTTTCACCAATTCTGACTAACAGGAAGGTTTTACAATTAATTCTGGTGTATGTGACAATCACTTGTCCACCTGAAGGGATGGGGAAGGGTAGATATATTTGAATCCAGGACCTCCTGTTTCTAGGCCTGATTCTCAATCCACTGAGCCACCTAACTACTATTTATGCACCAGAACTTTCTGTGCTATTCTGGCAAATGCAGTTCTCTTGCCTAAATGGTGTAGTGACTGGAGAGCTATCTTCAGAGTCAGAAAGACCTAGTACCAGGTCCTCCCTCTGCCATACCCTCTCTGAAGGATCCTGGGAAAATTGCTTAACCAATCAGTGCTCTCAGGAAACTTTTGAAGACTATTTGAAGAAGTTTGGGTACCGACTACTTGTAGGAACAAAAAGTATGTTCAGGATTGTTTTGATACCAGTATTTATAAAAAAGGAGGGAGGGAGATAGATTTCTGTTTTAAAGCAGTTCATGTATGTTACATGTAACAGACATGATAAATATTTGTTTATAGTCTGTTCTGATAAACCATGAATTTAAGTGAAAAAACAACAAAGGAAATAGGTATATTTGAGATTCTGAGATTAAAGTTAGTCTTAAAATGTTAATAAAATATGTGAAGTATCCTCAAAAAGAGAAGTGTTATTGTGCCTTGAAGCGTAGAGGAAGACCTTGAATTCCCTATTCTGGATGACAATAACCATAACTATTTACCTAGGTGTTACCATCTGAATCAGATCTGGCCTCTTTTTAGTGTAATAGTAAAAGAGATTTAGACCTGGAAGGGAATCTAGAACAGCATGTTAATTTTTTGGATGAGGCCACATAAGTATAACAATTATATACAAGTACACAACCATAATTCAAACCCCACTCCTCTGATTTCCAAACCTTGTATGTGGCAGGACAGTTGTTGATCTGCTTTGGTAGAGGGAGTTTCTTCACAGAGATCCCCCTACACTGATGAAATAAATCCCAGGTGGACCAAAAAAAAGGAAAATTACTTACTCAGAAAAAAATGGAAACAAGTCTCCCTGAACTGTAAGAAAATGCTTCTTAAAGCCCTAGTTTAGTAATTTGAACATTCATTTAATTATATCCAAGTTTAATAATAATTTTTTTAAACAAATGTTGGGGGTTAACAATTTTTTCATGGTTTTTGTGATGTTTATAATTGCTTTGGAACTTCAGGATCTATCTGAGAAAGTAGTGACCAATTCTTAGAAATATCTTTGCAGTGTTTCTGACCACAAGAAAAGGTCAGCATGCCCAGTACAAGTGCCTCCACCTTCCCATTATCTTATCTGAGTCCCATCAGTTGTATGCCCAGAGAAACAATTTGTTTCCAGTAGCAAGTAAATTCAAAAACTACTTTAATTTAAAACTTATAAAGTTTTCACTTTCTTCCTTATTTTCTTTTGGTGTATATTTTCTAGTGGTTACTGTAGTTAACAGAGATTTGGGCAAGGTTATGCCTGTCTTTCCAATGTGGTGTAGCTTTCTACTATAGACAGTATTTTCTGTAATCCTGGAGCTTCTTGCTCACTTTTCACATTTCACTCCATTAAATTTTCATGGAACAAAGGCAGATGCTATGTTTCTAATTTTCTTGATTTGTTTTATCTTGAACTAAAAGGGTAAAAAAATTATTTTTATATTTATCAACCAACTTCTTTAAAAAAAACAACCCTTAACTTCTGTCTTGGCATCAATACTGTGTATTGGTTCCAAGGAAGAAGAGTGGTAAGGGCTAGGCGATGGGGGTCAAGTGACTTGCCCAGGGTCACACAGCTAGGAAGTGTCTGAGGCCCCATTTGATCCTAGGTCCTCCCATCTCTAGGCTTGGCTCTCAATTCACTGAGCCACCCAGCTGCCCCCTTATCATCCAACTTCTGAATAGCTCTTGGAAGAGAATACAAGTTGTGGTTAATACTTGTTGAAGTTTGGTCCTTTCAATTATGTCTTTATGAACCCATTTGGGATTTTCTTGGCAAAGATACTGGAATACTGTGCCATTTCCTTCTCCAGATCATTTTATAGATGAAGAAACTAAGACAAACAAGGTTAAGGTCCTTGCCAACTGTCACACAGCTAGTAAGTATATGAGGCCAGATTTGAAATCAAGATGAGTCATCCTGACTCAAGGCCCAGCACTTTATCCATTGCACTACCTACTCACTACAGATAAGTGGTTAATATCTCTGGTTAATATATCAATATTAAAGCTGAATTTTATTTAAACTCAAAGCTTCTTAGGTAAGAGAGTAAAAATATTTTCTATTTTTATCTTTTGGGGGAAAAAGCTGAGTAAATTGAATTCTTGGGCAATCAGAAAATGAAATGAGGGAAAATGTTTTTTTTTCTCTTCCCTTTTCTTTTCTCCTTTTGAGATAACCAACATGGATAAGTCAGCTCTTTGGCAAGTGTGTACCGGTCAGATTGAGGTATATCTTATTTTAACTTTCAAGGAAGATGCTCTTAAAGCTTTTGTAAAATCTCAAGGGATCCTTTTCTTTAATCCAGGAAACCTTAACTTTGGGCCTGTTAACTAGTTTAAAAATTCTTTTGATAACTTTACTTCACACTAATTGATTTCCATTGTAAGCTCTTGTATTTAATTTTATTCACATAAAAACATTATTCTGAGAAGCAGCCTATAGATGTCAAAAGGGTTCATGACACAAAAAAGGTTAAGAACTGTTCTAGTCAGTAACTTGTCAGTGCTTGTTAGATCAATAACATGGAACCTAAACAAATCTATTCTATCAGGAACAAGAAAAGAGATATACAAGAGTTGTTTTTACATATTGAATCATTATGAATGAGAAGAATGATTTTTGTGTCTAATAATTATTTTCATGCCTCAAAGCAACATGGTAAAATATTTTCATACCTTATTCTATCCTTCTTTATTGTAACTCAAGATCAATTCACATAATTCCTTACTGTAAAAAATAGACTCGAATACAGGACTACAATCCCCACAAGCCTTTGCTCCACTTCCCCAAAATGCTTTGTAACCTCACGGGAATTCTGAGGTGGGCCAAGATCGAGGAAGGATTTAAGCTGGTGGTGGCAAAGGTTTTTGGGTCTCTTTTGGACTTCTGTTTTGGAGCAGATGTGTCTCTTGCGTGATGTGAGGTTATTTTGTCTAGGCCTCTGGCCTAGGCACATGTTTCTTACTTGTATATTCTTTAATCTTTAACCTTTAATAAACCTCTAAAAAATATAATACTCCTTGAATAGAGAAACTAATTTCTACCTGCTTCAGTCTCCCCATATTCCTAAATTTTAATCTTTACATTACTGAACAAACAAAATGTTATAATCACAACTATGAAAGAATATCATAAAGGTTTGCTGACCTTAGGAAAGTTCTTTAATTTAAGATATTCATCTAATAATCAAAGAAAACATAGAAACAACATTCTTATGAATAATATATTTCCTATTGTTCTATCTCCTTTGTTGGGTTGTAATCTCTTTGAGTGCAAGGAATTGTCTCTTTATTTCTCAAAAAGCATAACACCGCATTTGTTTTATCTATATTAAATTTGCTAAAATCCAATGAAATCCAGAGCTGGTTTGACATAGATTAGGTCTTTGAATGTGGAGGTATTTATAATGTTTTTAATTTAACAAGTCTTACTCTTTTATCCCCACCCCAAACTAAAAACTTTTAAACTTGATCACAACTGAGCTTACCCTTCATGCTAAAAATTTTTTTTTAAAACACTCAGACAAAATATAGCATTAAATCAATTCACATGTTCAAAGTTACAGTTGGTATTGAGGAATAAAAGACGTCCAGAGAGGTTCAGTCAGATCTGAAGAGAAGATTTTAAGCTAGTTTCAAGTTGCAAAGAGAAAAAAAAAAGATTGACACCATAGAATGCAGCAAGAAACAACCTGGCCTGGCTCCATGCTATGGTTATCTAGTCATAAGGACTTCCAGAGAGGTTGGGAGGAGGGGAGCAATTTAACTGATGCCATACAGGAAAGAGAAGAAAATTTTCCTGAATCTTTGAGGTTTGAGTAGAACATATTTTATAATTTTTTTGGTTGTTGGGTTAAATAAAACCTGCTTTTGTTAGCTTGAAAACTTGCAGAACTCAGGCCCCTCTTCCAGGCAAGAGTCATGAGTCACATTCTAATGTTGCCAGGCAAAATGCTGAATGGGATTAAAAGGCAATGAGATATCCCCAATAATTAACACTTATGTAACACTTTATGATTTTCCAAAACCTTTAAAAACATTTCATTTGATCTTCACAATTGTCCTATAAGTGCTTTAATATCCTTGTTTTTCAGATGGGGAACCAGTACTGTCAAAATCATACCTGGACCCATAGTTTGAGGGTCCAAGGACCAATTAAAACATAGGATATAGGTGCAGAGAGGAGGAAGATAGGATCATACAAAAAAAAAATAGGAAGAGAGCTTGGAGGTCACTGAGTCCTTCATGCAATGAGTAACTTGGGACATAACTATTGTGAGAAGAACCACCCTGTTATACTGACTTATAAAACTTATAAAGTTATAAAACTTCTGTAAAGTTTACAGAAGGGATTCATATAGCTAGGAAATTTTTGAGTTGGAGCTCAAACCCAAGTGTTTTAGATCCCAAACAATCCAGGATTGTTCTCTGCTTCTCTTTCTTTGCAAAGAAAAGCTAGAATCCAATGAACATGAAGTCTAGATTCAGCACCTCCTCTCCAAATATTTAAACTGAACATTAACCCTCATATCTCCAATACTACTTCACAAAATTATTGTTAGAATCCTAGTAATATAAATTAAGGCAATGATGATAATGATGTTGATGGTGGTGGTGGTGATGGACTAACAGAAAGAAGTCTAAGGTGATAAGAATGGGAAGGTGATTAGAAGGAGTTATCTTGGCTTCCAGTTTGTTGGAAGAAGAAATTCTCTAGGCAGCTTTTTAAAGAGATATGGGCCATTCACATTATCCCAAAAGAGCCTTCTGAATGCTAATGCAGTGGAAATGATTGTTAATAAAATGTTTAATTAATGTTTATTATGCTAGCTTACTAATTTTGGATAGCTACATTTATGATAGTTAAGTTAAATTTTTATGTGCAACATGAATACTTTATAGTACAGAAGAGACCCTTATTAGTTAATGTATATACATAAATATATGCTTATATCCATTTTATGGGATTTGTAGTATACTTTTAAGATTTTAATTGATCATAGAATCTTATAGTTATACTTTCACTTTTATGACTTTTTATAGCATATCTGGGAGTTATGTTGGTCAGTAATACAAGCCCCAATTATAATATTGTCTAGAAACTTCCCCATTTAGAGCCCATGTCTTTTTCTGCCCTAAACAAGCAGAAATAACCCTTGAAGCTGACATTTTTAGATCTCTGTTTTTAAAAAAAAAGCACAGGAAGGGGGAAAAAGACAAAAAGCTTGCTCTTTTTTCTAGTTTTGTAAGCCAGAATAAAGAGGTGGCTCTTCTTACATAGGTCAATTGTGCCAAGTAATTTATTTCATTATAGGAAGAGCCCTCATCTCTGAAGCCTTTCTTCTAGGAAAAACTAAGAGGGAGGATCCAAACCCACCAACTCATTTTAGGAATAGTCTTAGTCACTGAAATTTAATCTCAGATTTTCTTTTTCTTCTAAACAAGATGCCAATGGCCTCTGCTGCCTTTAAGCTATACCCTTTATGTATGTTAGTTTATTATTATTATTTATTATTAGTTTATTAGAGTGTGAGCTTCTTGAGAGAAAATTTGAAGAATGAGTACATTAAGTAGGAGTGGCATAGTCACTTCAAGGAACTCCCAGTTAGGCTACTCTTAAGAGGGTGTTAAGGGTCCTAATGTGAAACAAAGCCTAAAACAATAGGATGCATCCTCAATACTATGAAGGGTCTTTAAATGTCAAGCTAAGGAATTTGCTTTTTGTCCTAAATATTGTAGAGAGTAAGTAACAATTTTGTGTAGGAGAATAACAAGTCCAGACCAGTATCTTCAAATATAAAATGGGATAATTCTTTTACCATCTACCTCAGAGAGTTGTTGTAATTATAAGATGAGAGGAACCCAAAAGAATTACATGATTCAGCTATGATTATTAATTTTATACTTATTATGCAATTTTTGTAAGCCTTTACCTTTTGCCTTAGAATCAATAATGTGTATTGTTTTCAAAGAAGAAGAGCAGTAAGGGCTAAGCAATGAGGGTAAAGTGACTTGCTCAAGGTCACACAGCTAGGAAATATCCGAGACCAGATTTGAACCCAGGACCTCCTATCTCTGGGCCTGGCTCTTAATCTATTGATCCACCTAGCTCCTTATTTGCTTTTTTTTTTTTTAATTAGGATGAACCCCTAACAGTCAGGAAATGGCTGAACAAATTGTGGTACATGTTGGTAATGGAATATTACTGTGCTATAAGAAATGATAAGATGATTTCAGAAAAATCTAGAAAGATCTGTAGGAACTGATACAGAGTGACATAAGTAGAACTGGGAGAACATTGTACATAATAACGGCAATATTGGATGATGATTATCTGTGAAAACCTGCCTACTCTTGGCAATGCAATGACCTGGGGCAGTCTTGAAAGACTCATGATGGGGAACACTATCCACCTCCAGAGAAAGACTGTTGGTCTTTCATATCAGTGTATCTTTGGTTTTATTTGGGGATTTTGGTTTTGTATGAGTGTGCTCTTACAACAATGACCAATAGGGAAGTGTTTCACATGACAATGAAAAATGGAGGGGGAAAAAAAGATGAATCCTGCTCTTAGCCAAGTGTCTTTCAAAGTTTCATGACAATAGTGCAATCAATGGTAGTTCAACTAATACAGTAATGATAATGAAGCATTTAAGTGATATAGTGCTTAGAGTGCTGGACTTTAAGTCAGGAAGACCTGAATTCAAATTTGACTCTAGATCCTTACTAGACTGGGCAAGTCACTTAACCTCTGTTTGCCTCAGTTTTCTCAACGGCAAAACAGGGATGATAATAGCACCTACTTCTCAGTGTTGTTATGAAGATCAAGTAATGTAGCATGTATAAGATATTTTGTAAACCTTAAAGAACCATATAAATACCAGCTATTATTATTATTAAAAGTATTTCCAAGCTGTTTTGCCTTGTATTCAAATCTCTTACAACCTGACTCCAACTTATCCTTTCAGCTTTATCTCATGATACTCCCTTTCACATCCCTATAATGGAGTCAAACAGGATAAATAATAATTCCCCCTCATTCTAAGGCTTAAAGTACTTTCCTCAAAACAACCCTCTGAGATATGCAGTATAATTATGATTATTCTCATTTTGCAGTTGAGGTGATTGAGGCTCAGATGATCACACACCAAGTAAGTATCAAAGGCAAGGTTGAATTTTCTTGTCTTAACCCCAAATCTAGGGCTCTTACAACTGCAATGTATTCTCTACTCCTACCTCTCTGTATATACATTCATCTCCTGTGCCTTGTGCCTGTACTTTTGTTTATGACACTTTTCATTCCTCAGATACTCTTCCCAAACATCAACATCTGTTTAAATCCTGCCCAAGCAAGTTAAAAGCCACATCCTCCATGAAACCTTTCACACTCTCCCCAAAAGGAAATGATTTTTCCTAACTTTGAACTCTTGGGGCACTTTATTTGTACCTTTCATATACATCTAGCACATTTTACTTTGTATCATACTCATTTGTGTGAATGATTTAAATTGTAGCTCTTCAAAGGTAGGAAATGGTTCCTAACATAATGGAGCATTCTATTTCCCTAATATGTCAGTGTTACGTACACAATCCATGTTTACATCATGTTTGTGTTATGTTATTTTTATTGTGATTTCCTTACAAAATGTAAACCTTAAAATTTCTTAGACTTATAAATGTTGGAAATTTCACCATTGGGAAATTTCATACTTGAAAAATTTCCTACTGATAGTCTATTGGAATGTGAACCCCCTTGGCATGGGAGGGTCCTTCTCCCTACTTAAGATTACTTTAGGACAGAAACCTTTTGCTGAACAATGGAAAGAGCTTTGACCTATGCTTAAGCATAGAACAGGAAGTTCTTTGAGTCATGATTGATTTTAGAATTGATACAATAGAGATACTTGGAATGACAGAACCAGGTCTTGGAACTTACAATCTCCATCCTACTCAGTCCTAACAGGATTTAGGAAGGGCTACAGCATAGATCAAAATTTAATTATTTGAGAATATGACCTTCAACAGACATGTGCAAAGGGGCAGACCTCTGGGCGGTCCTGGGTTAAGCTAGAGCCACCATTGGCACAGGGAAGACATGGACAGTGATTGGTAGATGTGAGAACTGAGGGGAGGGAACTTGGATGGTTTCCTTAAAGATAGCGGGGTCTGAGGACTGGGGATGGTTCGAGAGGTTTTGCTCTGAGAGGTTGTGCTCTGAGAAGTTTTGCTCTGAAGGAGGCTGGAGGTGGAGGCCCCTGAGACTGTTTCTCCATTTTGGTCACGTGAGTGATAGGGACTGATCTCCTTTCTTTGCCCCAGCTATCTAAGGGCTTGGGCCTTTTGGCCCAGCCTAAACAGAGGGGGTATTTAAGCCCTATTCCCTTCTTTCCCCTTTCTCTCTCTCTCTCTCTCTCTCTCTCTCTCTCTCTCTCTCTCTCTCTCTCTCTCTCTCTCTCTCTCTCTCTCTGTCTCTCTCTCTCTCTCTCTCTCTCTCTAATACCTTTCTTCCTCCTCTTTGTAATTAAAAACTCCATAAAAGGTTGACTGCTGACTTGAGTTTTCATTTAGGAATTACATAGCTGAATTCCTTGGCGACCTTAAATTAATATATATCAGTCTTTTAAAGTGATTTCCTTGTCACAAAAGTTAGGATGCATTTGGATGTTATTAGCTCCACTAAGGATGACTGAGTTGCCAGGAGCCCCACTGATGAGTAGCCAGGAAGCAGTTGAGGAACACGACCAGACCCTGAAGCCAGGGATAGGACTGTGAGCTGAAATGTAATGCCTGGAACCAGGGAAACAGTTTCTGAGCTCTTCAAATGAACTGTATAATACTGGGGAATTTCTAATGCAAAGGCTCTAGGATAGTTGCTGGGATCTCCCCACTTACCCCCATTTATAGTTGTGGTCTAATGGAACCTAAGACCTAGAGACTTCTCAAACTCACAAAGTTGCCTCCAAGTCTGACCTCATCCATTTCAGGTTAGACATTTGTTCAGTTAAGATCATGAAAAGCCAGACACAAAATAAGCATAACCAAATGCAGGTTCAAACTTGCCCAGATAGGACATGTGCCTTAAATGCCAAGTACTCGCAGCCAGGGCTGCAAGAGGTGTTATGAGAGGAGTAGCACTTCTAGGGTGATGGCTTGACAAGCCCTTTTCAGGGCTTGGTGTTTACCTTTGGTGTTTACCTTTCACCCAACCCTCATCTGTGACTCCAAGAAGTTATAGTATGCTCAGTGGCCACATCCCAGTAAAACTCTCTGCAGAAGGGCTAAACCAAGTTGAAGGTAACTGACAGGCCTCAAAATCATTAGTGAGTTAGGGGGGATATCTACCCAAGGATGTAAAGATACCCTCTGGTGGTGTGGGCAGATAAGAACTATTTGTTCCAATAGCCCTGAAGATGGCTGAAAGCAAGTACTGTGGAGTGTTTAGAATTGGTCAGACCTTAAAGATGCCAGTCATCCACTGACTGCCCTCCAGGCCATCTCTAGCCATCTTGAAATTTTGTCTTGGTACTACTGGAAGAGAGAGTGAGGCAAATGATTTTGTGCCTCACTTAAATCCAATTTACACACAAGTCAAGACATCACCCTGTGATTTGTATCTTTGAAAAGGGAGGGCAAACAATTCACAGCCACAGAAAGGTAAAGAGAGCTATCAAGGCAAACCACCCCAAATCCTTGTAGGAAGGGGGATGTGAAGCATGATTCACTACCAAAAATGAAGAGAGGGTCCAAGGGCATGGAGGATCCCTTTACCCATCAGATGTGCTCTTCTAGCTCTGTAGCCAATAAAGGGACCATTTCACCTCAAAGTCCAAGCCTTTTTATCTTGAAATTACAAATGGTAGTGTTAAGGGGATTTGGGGAAGGAAGTAATGGACCGGAGTGGAGAACCAGAAGGTGGATGGAATGAAGGAAACCAGAAAGAACAGGGGAAAGAGCTCAGAATCCTGGGGTAGAATTCTGAACTGAGTAATGGTCATCGAGGAGAGGGGTTTGAACTCTGGAGACATAAACAGCTCCTAAATCCAGCTCTCTCCTATTATTGATCTCTCCCTACTGATCCTGTGGAAAATCCATTCAAACCATATCATGTGATTCCTGTGATTCCCTCTGCAATCCCAGACACTAAAACAACATCTCAAGAATATTCAAGAAGACCTAGAGTTGATAGTGACCTGAACTATTAAGTTATCTCAGTGGGCTATGCCAGCACTGGGGTGACTAGGTCACTGTTGACACCATCCGCTGACTCATCTATTATCTCTGGCTTTTCATCAAGGACTCAATTTTGGTGTGGGCTTAGCTTAGGTGATAAGATAGGAAGTGGAAATTCTAGGTAGTGAGGCAGTGAGTGTAGCCCCAATATTTGTTGGGAGCTAAAGAGACTTTTTGCAAGGTTAGTGGTCTGGGAAAAAGTAGATTTATTAGTACTAGGGAATTTCTGAGTTCTCAACCCATACCCAATCACACTATCTTCATCAACAAATCTGTTGCTGTGAAACAGAGTCAGAGTGCATGTATGTGGCTTTTAGACAGAGAGTAGTCATTTTTCCCCCTGAGCCTGAGAAGATCATCTCTCTCTGACTGACCCAGTCACCCATCCAAATCACCTTTAACAGTAGGAAGCAGGTGTCAAAGTTCCCACATGCTTAACAGTAACCAAAAATGGCAACTAGGAACATATTCCTTAAGATGATTCTTGTCGGCCTGTGTTGGCAAAGTCATGGCACGGGTGCTGGGGTGCTATGGAGGGTGCTGCTCCATTCCCCCTTCTCACAGCACCCAAAGACATTTTTACATGTCCTGCCCCTCTGTCCAACTGCCCTATGCAAGTACTTCTTCCTTCCACTGTTTGGGGTAACGGGGTTGGGGTGGAGGATTCACAGGCAGCTTGAAGTTGCAGTTTGGACACTCAACCTCAAAAAATTCAGCCAATGCTGCCAGTGTAGGCCAATTCAACCTTGATATCATTGACTATAATTCCCATGGAACCCCTTGAGTAGGAAAGCAGATGAGGATTCAGGTCATGAGTAAGAAAGCATTAGGGAAGCTTTATTCCATAAGGGTAGGGGCTATATCTTACTTAAACTTTATGTCTTTCCCAGTTTAATCAAAGTTTGTTTAATAGGAATTTAAATGCAATTTAAAAAACAACAGAATTAAGAAAATGCTGGAGGTAGGGGTTGGGGAAGGTCTTCATTATTTAAAAAGTATAATCCTAGAATTAAATCTTTAGACAGAAAGATCATTAGCACCAAATATTTAATAGCTGCAAACTAACAGCCTACATTTGTGGAGCTTAACAGTTTCGTAGTTCTTCTGCAATTCCTATAATTTCTTAATTGTATAATTAACTTGGGAAAAATTTTCTAAAATACATACTAGAGATATTCTAAAAAAGAAAATTACAGTATTATGAGTTATTCATATGTTAAATGGTTATAGTTCTTGGAAACAATGATTCATCAGGCATTTTAGGATCAAATAAAACTACTTTTGATTACAAAGGAAATTAGTCTTTAGAAATGTTTGCATTTTAATTTCATTTTCTAGTTTTATGACCAGCCACTTGAGAGAAGATTCAGATGCAGCTATAAGTAAGGACATGAATATTTAAAAGTAAAATTAAATTAAAATAAAGCCTTTAGTTTCCAAATTTTCATGTTTTCTTCTCTATGCAGATAATTGAAAGACTTTCCCATTACAGTGTTATTGATAATATAAACAGTGTGTTATATCAGAAAGAGCACTGAATTTGGAGACAAAATCTCTCCAGCTTCAAATCCTGCCTCTACTACTTAGTATATGATCTTGGATGAATTACCCTCTTCAGACCTCACCTTGCTCATCTGTTAAATGTGGGAGTAGATTAGATGATCTCTAAGGGCCCTTTTAATTTAAGATTCTATGATACCTTGAACCTTAGGTTTAGGTTTAAAGTCATCCATTATGTTAAGGGGGGAAATGGTAGAACATTTACAAAGCAGTAAAACTATTTTTGTTTCTTAGTTGTTTCTGACTCTTTGTGACCCTTCTTGGGATTTTCTTGGCAAAGATCCTGGAGTAGTTTGCCATTTCATTCTTCAGCTCATTTTATAGATGAGGAAACTGAGGTAAGCAGGGTTAAATGACTTGCCTACGGACATAGCTAGTTAAAATTCTGAAGTTAGTTTTGAACTCAGAAGGATGTCTTCCTGACTTCAGGCCCAGTCCACTATAACACCTAGCTGCCCTAATAAAAGTATGTGTGTACATATATGTACATAGACACATATGTGTATATATGTCTGTGTATGTGTAGCAGCTAAGTGACACTTTGGATTTGCTGTTGGGAAGGTCTGAGTTTAGATCCATCCTTAAAAACTTACTAGCTATGTGATCCTGGACAAGTTACTTAACTGCTGCCTGCCTCAGTTTTCCCATTTGTAACTTGGGAATAAGAACAGCACCCATCTCCCAGGGTTATTGTGAGGATGAAATGTGATATCCAAAAATTACTTTGCAAACTTTAAAGGATTATAGAAATGCTTGCTATTTTGATGATGATGATAGGAGCAGGGAACAACTGGCTAGTAAATCTAGTCCTTCTGAATAAGTACAGTATTGTCAGTTGATACACTTTGAAGACATTTATAGACATTTAGTAACAGTTCTACAGTTAACCATAATGGTGAAAAGGAGCTTTTTTGATTGACTGTGGAGCCAGAACTGGGGACTATTTAAAGGTTATTGACCAGCCTATGTGAATGTTTTATTTCTGTCTCTTCCCTTCTTGGCTAATTTTCAAGTATGACAAGATGCTCTGGGCCTCTGGACTGGGAAGGAGCCCAGGGCCTTTCTCAATCTACACCAAAATGAAATTTAAGGTGCCTGGTCCTGCTATTGCTTTCTGTTGCGGCTGTGTCAATTCTTTCTTGTATCTAGATGGACATGGTTGAAGGAGCCTATGTCACTGTGAGGTTCAAAAATAAGGAAAGTAAGCCATAAGAAGTCTGGGAACTGGAATCCATGCTAGGGAAGCCAGATGATGAGGAACAAGGTCCCCAGAAACTTGCTTGACTGAATTAGCTGAGCAGCATAAGATGTGAAGATTCATCCATTCATAGCTAATGTAGCTTTTCAAAGTGAACTTGGGGAGGGGATGTTATGCCAAAATTGTGTTATGTGGACCCACTCTTTTTTTTTTTTAAAGTTATAGGGAAGAACCCATGAAGGATTGAGAGGAAGGATTGTATTTCTGTTTTTGCTCTATCTTCATAGTACATATCCCTTGTAAAAGCTTACTGATGATAACCAGAGGGTGTAGCTTGTGAGCAGGGACAGTTTTCTCCAAGGCAGAAAAACAATTTATTAACAGTAACACTTAAACTGTTAGTAAAGTGGGTCGCACTGGCCATCTCGGTCAGGGACCTGAGAATGATCAATTTGTTAATTAGGCTAGCAATAACCAATAAATTGGATCAATGACCTCTTTCAATGACCAAAGACGCCCCAGTGAGGGCTGACAAGGTCTTTTAAAACCTAGGTGTGTCTTCCCTCTGATTGGCCTGATAGTATATCATTTGGATCTGCCCTGGCAAAGGTAAAACAATCAAGACTAGTAGACATTTTAATGAGGGGAAGGGTTAAGAGATACCTAAGCTTATTTCTATTACTACCTCTATCAGAAGTGCAGGGTGATCCTTAGGTGACAGGATTAAATTGTAGCTGGAGAGATTTCAGGTGTGGCTGATCATGCCTTTCTCTGGTAATTAAGAACTGCCAATTGATTTATGGGCTTCATTTGCCTCTAATAATTTTCTCCAGATAATTAGAAACATCCCAAACAGGATCCTTCCACCTTTGCCCTCCCCCTTAGAGACTGTCATCACTAATCCTAACAAGGTGACAAAGTTGTTCCTTGAGGAGAGCTTGGATTAAGATGGTTCTAGTGCTCTGTTTATCTGTATGTTGAGGTAAGGATCCCATTTAATCTATTTAAGTAGTAAGTGCTCCAGGGGACTAGAAACAATTTCATTTCTTTACCAAGTCTTGTGAGCTAAACTGAGAAATGAAGTCTGACAAAATGGGGAAAGGATAGATTACTGAGTCATATCAATTACTAAATGATATAGCATAATATTACTTTTTCTCAAGGAAATATACCAAAATGGAAGATCAAGTCCATGGCACTAAAGGAAGATATTCCCTACCCCTCATGGGTACTTTAGAACCCTGACTGGGAGATATGGTCAGCCTTTTAAGAAGAGAAAGCTCAGAATCTTGACATATAGTTACCCTGCTGGAGACCCTGTGCAAGATGGAGGGTGGGGAGCCTGGAGGAGTGCTATAGTACAGGACAACTTAGAAAGTTGTAAGTCATTATTCAGTTCAGTGCAAAGAATATGTAATCACTTTTTAGCCTATATAAACAATATATATAGTTTTATTTCTGCTGCAATCCCTAATTGTATTGAGAGTCACACAATCTGAAAAGTTGGAAGGAATATTAGAGAACATCTAGTCTAATCTCCCTCCAAATTCATAAATCCTATCAACAGCACTGCTGACTAGCAGTTATCCAAGTATTTACTCTCCTAGTGATGAGTATTTATTCCTATGCTTTCTAGTGTTTTAAATAGGAATGGGTATTTTATTTTGTCAAAGGCTTTTTCTGCATCTATTGAAATAATCATGTGATTTTGATTGGTTTGAGTATTGATACAGTTAATTATGCTGATAGTTTTCCTAATATTAAACCAGCCTTGCATTCTTGGTATAAATCCCACCTGATCATAGTGAATAATCCTTGTGATATATTGCTATAGTCTCTTTGCCCTATTTAAGATTTTTACATCAATGTTCATTAAGGAAATTGGTCCATAATTTTCTTTCTTTGTTTTTGGTCGTCTTGGCTTAGGTATCAGCACCATATTTGTGTCATAAAAAGAATTTGGTAGGACTCCTTCTTTGCTTATTTTGCCAAATAATTTCTAAATTATTGGGATTAACTGTTCTTTAAATGTTTGATAGAATTCACGTGTGATTCCATCTGACTCTGGAAATGTTTTCTTAGGGCATAATAAATAAATCATTGATGATTTATACAATTTCGTTCTGGGATAGAATTACTTAAGTATTTTATTTCCTTTTTTGTTAATCTAGGCAATTTATATTTTTGTAAATATTCATCCATTTCATCTAGACTGTCAGATTTAACATAATTGGACAAAATAACTTCTAATGATTGCCTTAATTTCTTCTTCATTAGAGGTGAAAGAACCCTTTTTCTTTTTGATAGTGGTATTTTTAAAAATCAAATTAACCAATGCCTTATATGTTTTATTTGTTTTATCATAGAATCAACTCCTAGTCTTATTTATTAGTTCAAGAATTCTTTTACTTTCAATTTTATTAATTTCTTCTTTGATTTTTAGGATTTTCAATTTAGTCTTTAATTGGAAATTTGAAATTTGTTCTCTTTCTAGTTTTTTTAGTTGCATGCCCAATTCATTGATCTGATTTTTCTCTATTTTATTGATATTAACATTCAGGAATATAAATTTTCCCCTGGGCACTGCTTTGACTGTAGCCTATGTGATAGAGACATAAAGAAAGAGAGTTTTTGCAGGACTTGTGGACCAAGATGCAGGGCTGGAGATCTAGCTCTAGATGTCTGTCAAGAGAAGATTCCAACAGAAGGAATCCACGAGGGGCAGTTGGGGGGCTTTTGTTGGCCACACTGGGAAGAGAAACTGGGCTTTTGGACTTTGTCTCTGATTCTGACCAGTAGAAGCCACTCTGAGAAAAGAAAAGGAGCTCTTGGTTTTTGATCTCTGTGTCTCTGACTGGAAGATACTCTTTTCCTTGGAGGTTTGAAGCTGGTTGAAAGACTTTTGTGAGGCTGATTTGGTTTTGGGGAGACTAGCTAGACTGAATTTGTGAAGAAGAAAGAAGATTTTGAAAGGGCTGCTGTCCTTCATCTTCCTAACTGTCTAAGAGTCACACTTGTGACTCCCCAAACCCTCAATTTATCTCATTTAGACTAGGGGAATCCTCATCCCTCTTACCTCAGTTTCCCATCCTGTTATCCCAATAAACCCCCTGACTGAGAAAGTATCTTTATAGTTCACTCAGGAGGGAGGGAAGAAGCAAAAGCTTCAAGAAGATTTGGGAGGGGAGGGAGGCAAAAGGGAGAGGTTGGTTAAGGGAGGGAGTGAGGGAGTGAGGGAGGAAGGGGGGTTAGGAAATAGATTGAAGAATCAGCCATCAGTAGGGATCAATAGGCAGAAACCCCAGAAAAAATCCCAGAACAGTGTCCCCTGTGTATCAGCATCCCTGTGTGTAGCATCCCCCAGAATTTCTCCATTCATCCCTCCATTACGAATAAGCAGCTTCAGGTTCCTATGGCAGCCCTCTCTAATCATAAGCAAGAGTCCAACAGTCATTGTGAAGAAACAGGTTCCCCTCAGTCTACCACTCTCTATTTCAACAAGTAGTAGTTTCCACTCAGTTTACATCTTTATTACACCTATAAATTTTGATATGTTATCTCCTCATTGTCATTCTTTTTAATGAAATCATTGATTGCTTCTATGATTTGTTCTTTGACCACCCATTTTGAAGAATTAGATTATTCAGTTTCAAATTAGTTTTAATTTGCCTTTCCATGAACCTTTTTGATTATAATTTTATTGCATTATTATATGAAAAAGTTACATTTATTATTTCTGCTTTTCTGCATATGATTATGAGTTTTTTATGCCCCAGTATGTGGTCAGTTTTTGTTTATGGACCATGCACTATTGAAAAAAGGGTATATTCCTTTTTATTCCTATTCAATTTTCAGTTATCTTTTAAATCTAACTTTTCTAAAATTTCATTTACTTCCTTTATTCTTTCATTTTCTAGTTATGATAGAGGGAGGTTGAGGTCCCCCACTAGGATAGTTTTACTATCTATTTCCTCCTTAAGCTCCTTCAGTTTCTCATTTAAAAATCTGGGCGCTATACTATTTGGTGCATATATATTAAGTACTGATATTACTCCATTGTCTAAACTACCTTTCATCAAGATATGATTACCTTCCTTATCTCTTTTAACTAAATCTATTTTTGCTTTAACTTTTTCTGAGATCATGATTGCTATTCCTGCTTTTTAAAATCTCAATTGAAGCCCAACTAATTCTGCTCCAAACCCTTACCTTTACTCTGGATGTGTCTACCTGCCTCAGATGTATTCCTTATAAACAACATATGGTAGGATTCTGTTTTTTTAATCCACTCTACTATCCACTTCTGTTTTATGGGTGAGTTCATCCCATTTACATTCATAGTTATGATTACCATCTGTGTATTTCCCTCCATCTTGCTTTCCTCTTTTAATCCTGCTCTTTCTCCTTTTACTCTGTCCTTCCACATCAGTGTTTTGCTTTTAATCACTCCCCCTATTCACCCTCCTTCCTTTCCTACCTCTCTTACTTCTCTATAGCATCTTTTAATCATTCCCCCTTCCCCCTTCCTTATATTACACCCCTCCCCAATACCTGTTCTCTTATTCTCTCTCTGTTTCTTCATGGGGGAAGATAGGATTCTGTACCCTAATGAATTTGACTGTTCTTCCTTCTCTGAGCTAATTCCAATGAAAGTAAGGTTTAAGTATCACCCATCACCACCCTCATCCTCCCCTTCACTGTAATAGTTCCCCCACCCCCTGTGCTTCTTTATATGATATAATTTACCCCATTTTACTTCTCTCTTCCCATTTCCCTTAATGCAACCTTATTTTTCACCACTGAATTTTTTCCATGACGTTTTGATTCTCCTTTTCCAATTGGTTCATTCTCTTTTTCATGGAAATATTTTCTTCACTGGATTTTTTTTTGCCTCCTTTTCCAGTCTGTCAATTCTGTTTTATAAGTTGTTATTTTCTTTTTGCATTACTTTTATTTCTTTTTCCCAATTTTCTTCCACCTTTCTTATTTGATTTTTGAATTCCTCTTTGAGTTCTTCTAGTACCTGAGACCAACTGCCATTTTTCTTTGAAATTTTGCATGTGGTTTCTTGGATCTTATTGTCCCCATTGACTCTGTACCTTCCTCTTTGTCTCCATAGAAATTTTCTATGGTTAGGTGTTTCTTTTGCTGTTCATTCATTTTCCCAGCTTTTTTTTTTCTTTACCTGTGTAGTGGGAGTTCTGAAAGCTGATGATTCTGTTTCCTCTGCTGATGGCTTGCAGGACTCAGCACTGTGAGTTATTTTGTCCTGGGGCTAGGTCTTCACTGCAGCACAGGCTTGAAAAGGTCAAGTGCTATGGACTTTTGGCCCTCACTACAGGCTAGTGCCAGGACCTGGTACTTTTAGGAGGTGGTTGTGGGGTGCTCTATTATTGTGTAGGCAGGGTCCCAGAATCCTGATGTTGGTCTAGGCCCAAGCTTGAAACCTGGTGCAATAGGTGGGGAGTTTTGGGCAAGCACTCCTCTGTGTACAGTTTTACTTCTGGTTCCCTCTTGTCCCATGACAATTGACTCTATCTGTCTATCTTTCATGTTGTTTTCCACACAGAAGAGTCCCCTCTCTCTATCTTGCTATTGGTTTTTTACTCTTGTCATTTTTGAGATGCTTTTTAAAGATTGGTTTGGAAGGCTTCTCAGAGTGGTTTCAGCTTTTGCTGCTACTAAGCTGCCATCTTGGTTCTGACTAATAACTGCTGGCCAGACTTGTAAGTGCTCTTCTAAGTGATAGCCCTATTTGTAGAGTCTCTCCATGTGACCTTGGGCAAATATCTTCTCTGCTTTTAGTTTCCATATTCATAAAATGGGAGCAATAGTACTTAAACTACATGATTAATACATTTGTTATAGGAAAAGTATTCTATAAACTTTGAAGTGATACAAAAAATGTGAGCTGTCAGATATTAGACTTGAGTTCATGCTTTAAATTCCTGTAGTTACAGTCTGTAGTGATTTCTAGAATAGAGGTACTTCAATGTGGTTTTATAACTCTCAGTATTTATACAAATAGCATATATTTACATGGAACTTCAAGATTTACAAAATATTTCCGATATAAAGTTAACTCCTTATTTTCCTGATTTTTGACACTGGGTACCACAAATAGACACTCATACATATACAGCTATGGAAGAATACCTTCCTGTCTTGTTCTCTGTCTTTTCTTGCTAGCTTGAAAGTTAATTATAGATTAAAGATAAAGTATTTTCTATTTATCTGCATACATCTTATATCCTTTTATTAGATGAGAACAAAGGCCATATCTCAAATACTTTTGTATGCAATGGGTATAATCAAGGAAAATAACTCCATGATTGACCCTGGCTAGAGTATATCCTCATGGAATATGCCTGGAGCTAAACCCCTTCCAGAGTCACATATTTTGATATTTGGATCCTTTTGGTGATGCATTTATCCTATGTCACAGTTCATGACACTTTCTATTTCAATGCTAAAAGAATTGGCATTTTTTAATGATGTAGACTTGGGTGGACACTTGGTCTTTTCTTACTCCATGATCTCATAAAAGGAAGAGTGGGAATGTGGGTACATCAAAGTTACATTAGAGAGGATTGACCACTGAGTCAGAAATAATTGCTCTCTCAATGAATCTCTAATGGAATGATCCCTTTCTCTGGAACTCTATCTTTTCCAGTATGTTTAGATATCATAATCTTCTTCAAGAATCTCTAAGAAAAGGTGATTCTATCCCAATAAAAATGGAGAATTTTTTTTCTCCCACATGGTAGTCAGCACATGTTCTCATAAGTGAACTATGCATTGAATTTGAAAGCCCTAACAAGCTCTTCTGCTTTGTCCTATTTCTCCAATGTAGGTCATGGAATAGTGATCTTGGTATGGACATTTCCAACCTTTGGGGAAAACTCGTATGTTAGAGATTTTGAAAATTCTTCGATTCCTCAGTTGGTGCCAACTTTAGTAAGGGATGTGTGTCCTATAGCAATCATGATGCTTTTTTGAAAGAGATGCCTAATGGAGGGAGGAAAAACTTACCTCACTGCTTGGCTTAAAATAAGGACCTTGAGAGAACCAGTACAAAGCCAAGGTGAATATAAAATACCTCTTCAGTGGTCCTGCAAAGTGCTTCCTGTTTTAATATTTTAAGTATAAAACTCCTGGGAAAATGTAAAGACAATTAAATTTGGGATAATTAAATGCTGTTGCTACTTATTTAAGTCTTTGTCAATGTACACTGCAAGTCTTCTGTGTTAAGCATTTCTTTTGTATGGAGGAAATGAGAAACGGTCCTACAATTGATTTATGCAGCACATTGAATACTTCTGTACTCATCCTTTGGGGGAGACATAGATATAAACCAAATTTAATTGTTAGGAGGGGTTCCCTGAAGTTCTAAGAAGAAGAAAATTTGAAGAAAAAGAGCCTGGTCCCTCAATTTAGGGCCCAGGCTTCTTTAGGACTAAATAAAGACCATGACCATTAACCCAGAACTGAGGGAGCTCCTTAACCACAGTGAGAGGGTAGTTCAGTGCCTCAGTATCTCTATGGCCAGTAGCAGTTATGCATTATAACAGGTATATTCCTCCAGTGTTTTCTATGGGGCACTTAAGGAAAATGTAAGCCCCTTGAGGGTGACTACTGGATCACACTCCTATTTGAATTCCCAGCACCTACCACAGTATAGACACTTAACAACTGAGGATGGATTATTAAGTTCATTGAATGAATTAATCAATAAATGAAATCTTTTGCTAGTCTTTTTTCTATTCACTCTATTCATCTTTACTTCCATATTCAAAACAGCTTCAGGTTCTTAGGAATAAAAGACAGATTCCCAGACTCTGCATCTTGGAGCAAAAAGGGACCTCAGAAATCTTCTGCTCTAATTTGTGCCCAAATTAGAATGAAAATTCTTACTTCACCCCTAACAAATTCTAACAGCTACTGGTTCTGTAGTGCTTTAGGGCTTAAGAGCACTATATAGTAGTAGTCTCTCGGTAACCCAGGATGACGATTGTCTTTGTGCGTTTTCATCTATGATAGATGAGTGTGCACAAAGACACTTGTGCATGAAGATTTAAGTGGAAAAGTCGATGCACAGAGACAGTCCCACTCTCTCTCTCTCCTTACACCTGGAGACTTCCTCAGCTGCATTGGATGGCCGTGTTGTCTTTTGTGCTCCAACACACCCTAAGCACTCCACAGTGCTTTGCTGTGTCACCATCTCAGCGGTTGAACCTTCTTATTGGTTTCTTCCGTCTGTTCAGCAGAAGCAGTCTTCACATGCTGGGTGATGTAAACCTTAAAATTTCTTAGACTTATAAATGTTGGAAATTTCACCATTGGGAAATTTCATATTTGGAAAATTTCATACTGATAGTGGGAACTCTATTGGAATGTGAACCCCATTGGCAAGGGAGGTTCCTCCTCCTCCCTTCTTAAGATTACTTTAGGACAGAAACCTTTTGCTGACAATGGAAAGGGCTGCAGCATAGATCAAATTTTAATTATTCCAATCTCCACCCTACTCAGGGTAACAGGATTTAGGAAGGGCTGCAGCATAGATCAAAATTTAATTATTCCAATCTCCACCCTACTCAGGGTAACAGGATTTAGGAATGGCTGCAGCAAAGGATCAAGATTTAATTATTTGAGAATATGACCTTCAACAGACATGTGCAAAGCCACAGACCTCTGGGCGGTCCTGGGTTAAGCTAGAGCCACCATTGGCACAGGGAAGACATGGACAGTGATTGGTAGATGTGAGAACTGAGGGGAGGGAACTTGGATGGTTTCCTTAAAGATAGCGGGGTCTGAGGACTAGAGGTGGTTGGTTGGAGAGGTTTTGCTCTGAGAGGTTGTGCTCTGAGAAGCTTGCTCTGAAGGAAGCTGGAGGTGGAGGCCCCTGAGACTGTTTCTCCATTTTGGTCACGTGAGTGATAGGGACTGATCTCTTTTCTTTGCCTCAGCTATCTAAGGGCTTGGACCTTTTGGTCCAGCCTAAACAGAAGGGGTATTTAAGCCCTATTCCCTTCTCTCCCCTCTCTCTCTCTCTCTCTCTCTCTCTTTCTCTCTCTCTCTCTCTCTCTCTAATACCTTTCTTCCTCCTCTTTGTAATTAAACTCCATAAAAGGTTGACTGCTGACTTGAGTTTTCATTTAGGAATTACATAGCTGAATTCCTTGGCGACCTTAAATTAATATATATCAGTCTTTTAAAGTGATTTCCTTGTCACAGTGAGCAAGGCCCTGGTTCACCAGGGGTCGACGACCCGATGGCTACCCTCACAAGGTTTAGCCGGCCTGTCGAAGCCATTGACCAGGGTGTGGCCGCTGCCGCATACTAGCAGCTACTGGGAGCCACAAGTGAGAGCTGGGTGTCAGGTGGGGGTCAGAGGCTGGAGAGCTGCCCTAAGAGGGCACGACAAGCCCTCCATACCAGAAATACTACCCCTCCCTGAGTACCCCATACACCCCAGAGCACTATATATATATATATATATATATATATATATATACACAAATTAGTTAGTATTGTTAGTATTATCTCTATTTACAAATAAGGAAACTGAGAGACGTTAAGTAACTTGTCCAATGGCACAGAAGTAGTGTTTAAGGTAGAATTTTAACTGGGAACTTTCTGACACTGATATCAGTGTTCCATTTCCTACATCACTTCGCTGCTATGTTCATTTGAGGAAGGCACTATCTCCAGAGGTGGCCCATTCCATTTTTGGAGAGCTATAATATTTAGCAGGTTTTTCTTATAACAAGTTGAAATTTATCTTTCTGCAACTTCTACCATTATCCCTAGTTCTGCCCTCTGGGCAAATTTCATCTCACTTCCATTTGATAATCTTTGAATACTTATGAACAGCTAATTTGTCTCTCCTAAGTCTTCTCCAAGTCACTAATATATTTGCAAGGGGACAAATGGCTGGGGGTTCTCTGTATTTTCTGGGGGGAAAAAATACCCAAGCCTCTCTTAGTGTCCTAGTGGTACTTTGCCTCCCCCTCCTGGCTCTCTAAAGAATAGCCTCAAGGTTCAGTAAGTCCTAACCTTTCTTGCAAAGGCTTGTCATTTAGTACCTACTATTTCCCCATTATCTTTTTAACAAACCAGGCCTTACCACAGACCTATGAATGAAAAGAAACTAGACTAGAAATAGATAAGTTTGGGGAAGTTTTTCTTTTGCAGTGGAGGCTTTGCTCCTGGATTTGTTTGGTTTCCTCTGAAGGGATAAATTGAACTTGCTGAGGTCCATTTCAACTGGGAGAATCTTTGATAAAAATAAAGAGAATCAGCTGGGATAAGCAGAACAACAAAGAAGGTAGAAAAGAATACCAAGTAATGGTCTCATGGTTTAAGGGAATATTAAAAGCCTCTAACTATTTCTTTTATCTTTCTGTACGTAGTCACAGAGGCTCAGAATAAAATCCCAAGATGTGATTAAAATATTTAAATATTAAGATGAGTTGTAGACATCCCTTCATAATACACTAACACCCATTGGACTGAGTCAAAAGAACTACAAAAAGGAATGGCTGAGCAAATATATTAGCCAAATCAGAGAATTTAAATATCTAGTTGCTAAAGTATTTTGAACCTTTCAAGGCCCAGAGTAATTGTCAGCTGAGAATCTCGACAACTTTAGCAACAGAGGTATGGACAACTTATCCATAACCTCAAGACTGAGGAACTGGAGGAATGGAAAAGAAATCCTCTCTTTTTTCCCCCATTCTGGTTCATCTACACATGGGCCATATAACTTTGAAAGAAACTATTGGACCAGAAGGAGACATACACAGAATAAAATATGCACTCCAAAAAAACTTAAATACAGAGACAGTCAACCAAGGGGAAAAATGCTTCAAGAAGTGGAGATTCCTCACCACCTCATCAGCAGAGAAGCAAAGCAGAAATGAAAGGAATAAACTTTGAAATCTAGCAAAGATGCCATATCCAGGATGAGTTCTGTGAGGACTCAATGAAAGAAGAAAGAAAGGACATCTGGACCCTAGTATTAGGAGTTGTGAATTGTCTTTGCCACTGTGTGAGGTGGAATGAGTGTATAATTCTCAGAGTAACATTTTGGCTTGTAACTTTAATATATTGTAAGGGGAATAGTTATTAATATGTCCAAGATCAATACCCCTAGGACTCCAGTAAAGTCTAGTAAAGTTAGTTTTTTCTATTCCCTGATGATTGCCCCACCCTCATCCTTAATACAAAGACCTCCTAATGCCCTTTGATCTGAGAAACATCCAGTGTTTCTTTTGAGTTTGTACTTTAACATGTTAATAAATCTGCCACTGTCCTCTGGGAACTTGCCTTACAGAGGCTCCAAACTGACCTTGTCTTAGACTGAACTGTAAACCCTGAAGTACCCAATGATCAAACCTTAAGTACCCTTTTGTCTTGGAGGTTTCTCCCACTGTATTAAGCCCCATGGCTGGAATCATCCTCTTGTATCCATTGTAGAACATCTGCCTCTCCCAGGCAATCCAGCCCTGAACTACTCTCTTTGTATCCACTATAAAGCTAATCAATTAACATTCCTGTTCTTTATTTCTGGATTAAAATCTCTGTCTCCAACCCTTGACCATTTTCTTAAAAATGTTGATTTGAAGGAAAGCTTGAATGTGTAAAAGAAATCTATTGTATTTTCCTATAAGTTAAGAACATCTCTGTAAATCTTTGAACACCGTCTCAGGTCTAAGATGTGAGACATTGCTCCATATTTTCTCTCTTCCAATAAAATATATTCCATTTTAAAGATGGGTTTCCTCGGTCTCTTTGAATAGTAGCTAACAAGGGTACATCTTGTTATTTCAATATCGCCTTAGACTTCCACTTCACACACCACTAAGGTATCCTAGACATTCACCTCTTTTTACTCATAGATTTTACTCTTAGATTGACCTCACTCTTTCAGTATGCTGTATTTGGAGGAAAGTATGCCCAAAGGTTATAGAGAGAATTTTTGTAGCTACTTTTGTGTTATACCAATTTAGCAAATGCCTTTGCTAAAAGCAAATTGTATCTGATGACTGACTGTTAACAAGAAGTATACTAGTAGGTCTCATGAATTAGGGTGTCAGAGTACAAATTCAAAAGCTGTCCCTAGAAACTGAGGTAGCAATAAACGTCAGGGGACCCAACTCACAAATGTGGGTAAAAGTTGGGGGAATACCCCAGAGAGGTTATTATATAAGCTTCTCTCATACTTTCCCTGTTACTACATTTTGTCTTTGAGCAGAACCAGTTTAGCTAAGAGGTCATATCATCAGAATGCAAGTAAAGCAACCAAAAGTCCCAAGGCCAAGATTGATAGGTCTTTATGTCAGCAAATCAAAGAGACTCTTTTTACCATGTTAGTTGACCCAAACCTAATAGATAGATAGAATGTCTTTATTTGCTCCAGTCTCTCCAAAGTACCTTCGGTACACATCATCATCATGATGCTCTAGAATTAAGCTTCTCACTGTGGGGAAACTGCATCAACCCAACAATCTAATGGGTTTTATGCATGTACCAGATCCCAGTTATTCTTGGAACTTACTTTTTTCCTTCCCCATTCTTATCCCCTAGCCCTAGATGTCAGAGTGCCAACTAGATTTTTTTGACACCAGAGCCAAGTAACCCAGGAAGAGAAGGGAAACATTTATTGCAAATAGTGTCATTGAGTTGAGGAGAGGAGAGAGGAGGAAGGCAAGTCTCATTCTAAGAAATTAATAGATTTCTAAATGAGGAAGCATCCTTGGGATGAGTCAGCTGCAGCAGTTGTTTCCATGGAGATGATGAAGGGAGAGGAAGAAGAGTCCCTGGAACAAGGTCATTTCTGCTCCTGTCAGAGTAGGCAGAGAAAGTGACATGGGCACTGTACCCCAGAAACCCAGGTGAACTATTATCAGGGAAACTCCCTTGTTTTGCCTCCTCCTGACTCTGAGCCTAAAAACACCCAATGACCCCTCTAGGGTCCTGAGATGACTATCTTCCTTTGATCGTCCTCTAGATGGAAAGAAAGATGCACCTTCAGGCCACACCTCGATCCTATCAGACATCTGTTTGTTCCCTAAAACTAAGGAATCTTAATGTCCGCAGGCAGACCCCAGTATGATCACCCCACCTCATGCCTGAGTGACTAACTCTGTTGTAAAAAAAAAAGTATAAGATCCCCAGAACTGATGTCGTCTGGGGGACAGCCTCTCCATCCATGGAGGAACAGCCTTTCCTTTCATGCTGTCCTCCCAGGAACTGCTCCCCATCTTGCCACCTTGCTATCCTCCTGGCCACTCTCAACATTACTTTCTAAATTAATAAATCTTTTTTTTTGTTTGTTTTTAAGCTAAGTTTTAGAGTCTTGCATGCTTGCAAAAGGCATCCTTCCCAAACCCCAAAGGATATCCTTCCTACCCATAACAAAAGAATTAACCAGCAGCAAACTGGCTTCCATTGCCACCATACCACTGCCACTATGGGGATGATTAAAGTAGTCAGGAGAAACAAAGCCCCATTCACCCCAGCCTCATTACAGCTCTGCTGTCATTGAATGGAGATCAGAGATTTCCTGTGCCCTTTACATCTCTGGTGATAAGAGTAGGTTTTCCCCAGCTCTGGTCTCACAGTGCTAGTTTTTGAATGGTGAGGGTGATGTAGCAGTGGCTCCAGGAATAGAGTAGGACTGGGAATGGCTCAAGAGGGAGTAGAGATTTCTCTGATTGGGTACTCTGTCCTTATCAACAGAGTTTGTATTTGGGAAACTTTAAAAGACATAGTAACCCACAAAGCCCAGAACTATGATTAAAACCAACAAGTACCACAGACTAAACCTGGGGCAAATAACTTGACATGGATTCCAGTTGTTTCAGGGTTTGTGGCCAGTCTGGGACCCAACATTCTGAAGGAGAGGAGGTGATAGAAAGGCTTGCACATCAAGGCAAGGCCACTTCCAAGAAGTCCACCAAATTGGCTTGGGGCAGAGGAAGAAAGTGGGGTAAGAGAGGAATTCATCCCAGTCCAATATCAGTTATTGTTCAGTCATTCAGTCATGTTCAACGCTTTGTGACCCCAGGGACCATAGCAGGACAATATCAACCATGGAGTTTTCTTGGCAAAGATACTGAAATAGTTTGTCATTTCTTTCTCCAGTGGATTAAGGTTGTCAACATGGAATTTAGGAATCCCAAACTTGCTACCTAGTGAGATCTGATGAACCCCAATTTTCAGGACTAGCTTATAGGTTGAAGACCCCAAAGTTTGTACTTGTTCCCTATTCCCATGGGAATCTACCCTGAAGGGAATCCCAGGCTAGCAGACTAGACTGAGTGGGGGACCCTCTGGGGAATGACAATCCTAGTTAGATGAGACTAAGCATATGCTAAGGATCCTTTAGAATCCACTGAAAGTAGCCCCTTCTCTTACACCCTAGCCTCCAGCTATGATTCCTTTCCCAAGTTTGGTTGTATCCTGTCAGTGTAGTTTGAACATTCCCATTTTCCTTGTAGCCATAGTAATGTCAATCATCATTCCCTGCCCCTGGATTTCCCAAATGGTATATAGGTTCCCCAAATTCTTTTGTTCCTCGGAGTCCATCCTGAGTCGGTGGCACTCCCAGGGGTCAGTGACCAGGGTGTCCAGACTCTGTGCAGTCTCGGGGAGCAGCTCTGTTGTCGTATTAGTAGCGCTAACCCCCTTTTCCCTTGATTAAAGAGTGATTTTGACTATTTAATAGTTCTGTGTTTTTTCTATTTGACAAGGTAAACAAAGGTTAAATACCTTGGCTAAGGTCACCCAGCTAGGAAGCCTCTGAGGTCATACCTAACTCAAAGCCTAGTGCTCTCTCTACTGAGCCAATCAGCCGTCTCCATCTAATATCTAGGAGTTTCCTATTTTAACCAATTTAGTAGGACTCCCCCCTTTTTTTTTCTTTTCTAAATTTAGAATATTTTTCCATGGTTACATGATTCATGATCCCCGCCCCCACACATACTCCTGGAACTGACAAAGAGTTCCACTGGGTTATACATGTATCATTGTTCAAAACCTACTTCCATGTTATTCATATTTGCAGTAGAGTAATGTATTAATGCCAAAACCCCAATCACATCCCTGTTGAACTACGTGATCAATCATATATTTTTCTTCTTCTGCATTTCTGCTCCTATAGTTATTTCTCTGGATGTGGATAGTGTTCTTTCTCCTAAGTTCCTTTTGATTGTCCTGACTTGTTGCATTGCTACTAGTAGCAAAGTCCATTACATTGGATAGTTCTACAATGTTTCACTTTCTGTGTACAATGTTCTCTTGGTTCTGCTCATTTCACTATGTATCAGTTCACTAAGATTCTCCCAGCTTACATAGAAATCCTCCAGTTCATCATTCCTTTGAGCACAATAGTATTCCATCACAAACAGATACCACAGTTTGTTCAGCCACTCCCAGGCTATGGACACCCCCTCATTTTCCAGTTTTTTGTCACAACAAAGAGCATGGCTATGAATATTTTTGTACAAATATTTTTCATTATTATCCCTTTGGGGTACAAACTCAGCAGGGGTATGACTGGATCAAAGCGCACACAGTCTTATGCCCTTTAGGCATAATTCCAAATTGCCTTCCAGAATGGTTGGACCAATTTACAACTCCACCCCCAAGGCATTAATATCCCAATTTTGCTACATCCTCTCCAGCATTCATTACTTTCCTTTGCTGCCCCAGTCTGCTAGGTGTGAGGTGATACCTCAGAATTGTTTTAATTCACATTTCTCTAATCAGGAGGGATTTAGAACACTTTTTCATGTGCTTATTGATAGTTTTTATTTCATCCTGTGAAAACTACCTATTCATGTCCCTTGAGCATTTGTCAACTGGGGAATGGTTTGACTTTTTGTAAATTTGACTTAGTTCCTTATATATTTGGGAAATTAAACCTTTGTCAGAGAGTTTTGTTATAAAAATGTTCTTCCAGTTTGTTGCTTTTGTGAAGAGAAAATTGAACTCTTAGTTTATTTTTAATGTAATCAATCAGCAAACCTTAATCAAATCAAGACCTTAAAGTACCCCTATTCAGCACCTAGTTAACCATTAAGTAAGAGAGCTCTCAAGTCACTTACTAGCTCACACCCCCAAAGGTCACAAGCATTTGTCAGTGCTAGGCAATTTGGGAGACAGCAAGTGGCTCCTGTGAAGAGGGGGAGAGACAGGAAGTGACCTGAAAAAAGGAGGATGAAAGGCCAAAGCCCAGCTGGGCTGAAGGGAGACTAGGAGGCAGTCATTTTTTCCTGGACTCATCCCAGGCTGGAGCATTCTGTGCTGGAGAGGTTTTACTGGGTAAGTGACTCAGGTGATTTCTAGCTGAAGACCCTACCAGGACTTCCATGTGGAGATCAGAACTTGAGGGAGTCCTTGCTGGGGACTGAGCAGGACTTTACCCAATCAGCACTTAGGCTAACAGGTCAGACAATTCTCTACCTCCTTCCTATACTTCCCACTTTAATATCTCTACCTTGTTGTAAATAAAAGCTTCTAACAGTTTTTTTTTTTACTTAAGGGTTAATATTTTATAAAAGGCAACCACAATCTTAATTTTATAACTCATTTAGTGGAACCTAATTTTAAATCTTATACTTCGTAGGATCCCCTGGTTGGCAGTTCTTCAGCAGTTTCAGTTATCTTCAGAAGCTCGAAGAGGGAAGGGGGAAAACTACTGGAGGTCTGCCCTACTGCTTCTCTTCAATTCTCACTTTCACTGTTTCAGGGTTTTGTTTTTTTTATGGGAAAGCCAAAGGAAAGAAATATACATATATATGAAAAAGTATATAATATGTTTCTATATAATCAGCAGGTGTTATTTTAAATCTGTGATTTCAGCCATCTGAGGAAGCTCTTGGAACCTAGTCTCTCCCCCACCAAAGACAAGGGGCCCTACTGTACATTCTTCCCAAGTGTCTGATAAGCTCTGCTGTTTAGGTTTCTCCAGAAGGACTCAAATGTTATCATTGCCTTCTGAATCCAGCACCCTGGAGCAAAGCTCCATTGCCTCCCACCCACCCCCCACCCCTTAGTTACAATTCTGATAAAGACCATCTATTTACTAAAGCATAGAAAAGTTGTACAGAAGCCTCTACAATTTAGCCAGACTTGTCAGGCAAATATTTATTAAGGTGCAAAAATTGAACTTGAGGGAGAGAGAGATTTGAACTGACCAAATTCCTTCTGCTAATGAAGAAAAGCTCACCCTTTCTCAAATAATTTCCAACTCTTGTTTTTGGTAATTATGCAAGAAAAGATGAGGAAATTCTACAGTGACACAAAAGTACACACAAAAGTAGGGTATTTTAAACAAAGAGATCACTGTTAATGTAGGCACACATCTTGGAGAGGAACTTTTGGCTTCCCCCCAGTCAAGAAAATGTTCTGTTTAGATTAAGTTAGTGGGCAAGAGACAGCTTGATTTTGATAAACTACCAGGATGTAATTGTCAATTTAGTTTAAGAGAAGACATACTCTATTTTCCTTCCCCTTCTTTGAGGAATTAAGTCCATTTCCTGTTTCAATTAAATATTTTATTCAAGGGAATTCAGAAAGCTTATAGCAGACCAACATTACTGCTATACTATATAATTTTTCCCATTAGATTGTAAGCTCTGGGATGGCAAGGACTGTCTTTTGCCTCCTTTTAAATCCCTAGCAGGTACCTGGCACATAGTAGGTACTTGCTTGTTTCCTTCCTCCTTCCTTCTACCAGATGTGTAATTCTTTGGACTCTGTCCTGTCCTTTAAAAAAGGAACATGTGGGTCTAGTTCAAGACTGGCCATACAAAGAAGGCAGAAGCTAAGCAATTAAGTTTAACTTCATAATTTTGACCTGTATTAATTCTATCACATGGTAAGATGACAACCCTAAGGGAGCTAGAAGCAAGGCCATTTTGCCTAATATAATGACATATTACAACAAACTTTCAAATAAAGGCATAATATTGACCAGATCCTTGAACAGAAGAAAGATAAAGTCAGTGATATTATAGCTGTCATGATTAATTTGTGTTGTCTGTTGGAAACTTCCTTTACTGGAGTCAAGGTGCCATGTGATAATAATATAATAATGATGATGTCTAGCAATATAATTATAACAATAGCTAGCATTTACATAGGGTTTGTAAAGTGCTTTACAAAATATTGTCTTTATTCTCACCCTAGGAGGTAAATGCTATTACCACCCCCATTTTACAGATGAGGAAACTGAGGCTGAAAGAGGTTGAGTAACTTTTAATTTGTATCTACTAATAAACATGTATTAAGTATCTACTATGTGCCAGACTGTGCTAAATACTAGGGATATCACTTTCCTACTGAGATAACCAGACAGAGATATATAGTTTATAAAGGAGGGTACCCTAATTCTCAGAGTTTTCATCCTTAATTATATTTACATTATTGTTGTAATTTCAGTTGAGAGAATTGGGTTACATGACCTGAGGTTCTTTCTAGCTCTGAACATATGATCTTACCTCTCAAACATCCCCTCCAAATCTAGTGTACTCTCTCTCTCTCTCTCTCTCTCTCTCTCTCTCTCTCTCTCTCTCTCTCTCTCTCTCTCTCTCTCTCTGTGTGTGTGTGTGTGTGTCTCCCCCACTTCTCTATTGTTATCTTTTTTTCTAATTAAGAAAATACTAAATGATAATTTTAGCCTGAGAAATGGTCCTTGATGGGTTATTTCTCTTTTAGGAAGTGCTTACATGTGTTTATGATCCCCTTTAGAATGTTCTCTAGCCAGCAATGAAGCATAAGTTTTAATAAAGGTTAATATTCTAGACATTAAAACCAAATAGCACCCTGAACACTTCCCCCACTTAATGCAGGAGGGAAGGAAGGAGGGAGAGAGAAAGAGACAGAGAGAAATATAGAAATAGAGACATAGATAGAAACAGAAAGAGACAGAGAGAGAAAAGGGCAGAGAAAGAAAGGGAAAGAGACAGAGAGACAGATGGCCAGACGGAACACTAGAGTTGGAGTCAGAGGATTTGAGTTCAAATCCTAGCTCTGCATTTTTCTATTGCTACATTGACTACCTGTCTCCCCTCCAATAGGCAGTTAAATCTCTCAGTGAATCCAGTGCTGGGAACTGGAGTCTGCAAGATCTGAGTTCATATCTAGCCCCTGACACTTTCTAGCTATATGGCCCTGGGCAAGTCACTTAACCTCTCTGTTTGCCTTAATCCACTGAAGGAGAAAATGGCAAACCATTCTAGTATCTTTGCTAAGAAAACTGGGGTCATGAAGAGTTGTACTGAACTGAAATGACTAAACAACAAAAAGGCATTGGATAACGAGTTTGGGCCTAGCATATAGAATTTTTCTCATCTTTCCCTTTTCCCAATTCTGAATACTATTTCTTAAGGGGATAAAGCCTACAAGGAAATAGCACATGCCAAAAGAACATGGACCACTGACATAGCAGAAACATTATGTTCAGAAAATGCCCAGAGTTAAGATAAAGGCTAGGAGGTATTTGCTGACTGTGATTCCTATAATCTCCTTTGTCATATCCTGCAAGAAGATTAGAACTGGTAAGTAGAAAGACTAGAGGGCTTTGGGGTTATGGAGGGGAAAAGTTATGAAGAAGGGAGGGAATTGTGAAGAGAGATAGGTAAAGGAAAGGGCAAGAGAAGAAGAGGGAAGTCAGGGAAGGGAGAGGAGAAAGTGAGAATGGGAGGGAAGAGAAAGGTTATGGACAAGGAAGAAGGGAAGAAGAGGTAAGAGCAAAGAGATGGCAGAGTGAATTAAAAAGGGAAGAGAAGAGGTTTAGAAGGAGGAGGGAGAGAAAATTGGGTGGAGAGGAAAGCAGAGGGCAGAAACAGGAGCCAGAGATAAGAGGAGGATGTGGCCATGGGAGAAAACACAAAAATATACACCAAAAATCACATGCCCACTACTTTTTTTCACAGATGAACAAAAGATCACATTGCCCTGTTATACAATCTTTTGGTCAAGAGAATTATGTAGAAAGGGTTACACCCTATGGAGCATTGCAGGCTCCATGGATCTTGGGTTGAGGATCCTTCAGCAACTTCCTCAAATACTAGGGTGATTCAGTGCCCAAGGACTTATGTTTTGAGGGTTTGACACAATCCCCTTATTGGTTACAGAGAAGGAAGAGCTCAGTGGACCTTAAAAAAAAGGAGTAATTCTCCTTTCTCTCTTTCTTCCTTCAACATGTATCAAGTATCTCTCTCTCTGGGCTTCCCTGATGATTATGGGAAGGACTACCTTGGCCCATCTTGGCAAAAACTTGGAAATGTGAGTACATAGCAGCGAAAAGACATGTCTTGCTTAGGTGAGCCTCAGCCTGGAGCCAAGACATGAATCTTTTTTTTAAACCCTGACTTTTGTTTTTTATAATTTACCTTGAAAAACATAGAATCTCTAAAGTGGTTAGAAAGAACAAGTCTTTAATCAGGATAAGAGAGTCAATGCTCAAGATCTGGCCACTACACAGTGCCAAAGCTCTGGAACTCTGGGAACGTCTCTGGGGAAAAGTCCAACCAAAGGAAATTTTCCAGTGAGCTGAACAACTTGGGGTCTTATGTACCTTTTGGGGAATACAGGAAAGGAAGGTTCAATTGATAGGCTTTACAATGGACACAGGGGAAGGAATTCAGCCAGGGGCTGGATTTACCTGGGAAAGGTCTCTGATACAAACTCTTAAGAAACTCTTAAGACAAAAAGGGTATTTAAGATTTGATTATATCTACTAATCTTTAAGGTTTATTGTCCAAGAGTAGGTAAATCTGGGACTTCCCTTAAGGCAATTTCCCCTGGGGCAGGGGCAAATTTGGGGGGTTCTGCAAACACAAAGCAGAAGAGGGATAAGGTCTAGGCAATGGGGGTTGTGATTTGCCCAGGGTCACACATCCAGGTTAGAACCTGGGACCTTCCTTCTCTAGGCCTGGTCCTCAATCCACAGAGCTGCATAACTGCACCTCAAGACCATGACTCATGACTCTACATTCCTAACTCAAATTATTATTATTTGTAGAATTCCTTAGCATAGCATACTTGGTCTCCACTGTAATAATCTAATTAAGTGCCAAAAAGAAGTAACAAGTTGTTTATGAAATCCCCAAATTTGTCTTTGTCTACGGGAACATACCTTCAAGGAACTCTCAAACTGACCTTTGAACAATAAGCCATCAAGTACCCATTAAACACCATTAAGCATCCATTAAGAACCCTGAATTATATCTAGGCTTCTCCCTGGTAGTCCAGCCCCTGGCTGGAATCATCCTCCCCTAGCCTCCTATTAAGCCAATCCGCTGTCCTTTTCCTTTATTCCTCAAAGTGTATATGACCCCAAATTCTTCATTTCAATGGGAAATCCCATGAGAAAATTCCCATGATGAACATTCCTACTCTTGGTGCATTTTCCCAGAGACATTGTTGTCAAAGTCCCAGAATTTGGCTCTGTGTGATGGCCATAAGAACTCTGCCTCCTTTGGCCTGATTAAAGACTTGTCCTTTGTAACTGCCTTAGTGGTATTGTGTTTTTCCAGGTTGACAGAAGAAAAGGATCATTTAGGTTTTGAAATTTAAATAGCAATCTGAATATAGGGAAAAATTTTTTTAAATGAAAAAGAAAATGGATTTTAGCTTGCTTCTCTGGCATTGTTGATTCTTTGATTTTGGTGACTGGGCAGCAATCCTGAGGGGGATTTTTCAAGTCTTGGAGGCAACTATATGAATATGAAGGCTACAGAAATCCTATATCTCTTTGTCTTAGCAGAATGGGAACAGGAGGAAAAATGGTTTTGCCTACCTGGAGGATTGAATTTAAAAGAGAACAAACAGGTCAATATGACAGTAAAGGAAAATAATAAATGTTGGAGGGTGTCAACTGGGTTTTTGGGAACTCCAAGTTTGCCCCTGTCCCTTGGAAATTTACCTTAAGGGGAGTCCCAGACTGACATTGTTTCAGACTCAATAGACCCTAAAGTACTTAAAAATCCCAGTTTAGGTGGAACTAGTAGATATAATCAATCTTTAAGTGTCCTTTTTGTTTTAGCAGTCCTCTCCTAGTTATCCCAGCCCTTGGCTGGATTCTTTAAAAAAAATTATCCATTGTAAAGCATCAACCTGTCCCTGATAATCCTGTCTTTGACCACTCCTGGGTTTGTATCCCAAAGAAATAATAATGAAAAATGTATACAAAAATATTTATAGCTGTGCTCCTTGTGGTGGCAAAAAATGGAAAATGAAGGGGGTGTTCATTGATTGGGGAATGGCTGAAAAATTGTGGTATCTAATGGTGATGGAATTCTATTGTGCTATAAGGAATTATGAACTGGAGGAATTCCATGTGAACTGAAAGAACCTCAATGAACTGATACACAGTGAAATGAGCAGAACCAAGACAACATTGTACACAGAAAGTGAAACATTGTAGAACTATCCAATGTAATGGACTTTACTACTAGTAGCAATGCAATAATCCAGAAAACTTCTTATAGATTAATGAGAAAGAATGTTATTGTGAAGTGTGAATCAAACTTTCTTTGTCTATCAATCAGCAACTTTTAATTTAATCAACGGAAAACTGAAAACACCCCTACTTAACCCTTATTTAATACTAAGTAAGGGAGTTCACCGTTATTTGGCGAGCTCCACCCTGTTAACCCAATCAATCAGAAACTTGTGAATCCTATAATAAGAGTTAACACCTTCAGAGGATTAGAGGTGGATGCCACAGACACTGTCCCCTGGGCAATGCTAGGCAATTTGAAAGCTGTGATTGGCCCCTGTGAAGAGGGGAAGGGACAGGAGGTGACTAAAAAGTCCTGAAAGGTTTTGGCTAGGGGTCTTCTGCCTGAATCTTGGGCTTGGATGATCTTAGACAGGGACTGGCTTGGAGCTAAAACTTGAGACTTCGATCTGGGACTCTGGTTCTTGGCTAACCTGGGTACTGGAGCAACATTTAGGGTGATAGGCTAGACATCTCTTCTCTCTTGTATTTCTTTCCACCTTTTTGTAAATAAAGCTACTGGCTTAAGGTATAATATTTTAAAATATGCAACCATAGTATTGAGTATTCTCATATATTTAGTCAAACCCTTAATTTTAATTATTTATACTATTCACATTAAGAGAAAGAATTATGGGAGAGGCATGGAGGACTCTAGGTTTTCCTTTATACTCCATACTCCACCATGTGGAAATTCCTTTCCTTGTTATTTTTGTGATACTGAGGAAAAGATGACTTTAGGCCTCAGAGACTCACAATAACCCCCTCCCCAAGAGAAATATTCTCCTTAGATTCTCTCCTAGGTTTTGAGATTGTCAACATGGAAACATAGAAACCCCCAGTTTACTTAGTTTAAAGGTATAAACCCCAGGTGTTGACCTTGTCACAGGAGAGGTTTCCCCCTGAGGAAAGGTCCCTCTTCACCAGACAATAGACATCAGTCTCCTAAGCAGAAGGTCCTGAGTTCAATCCTCAGTAAGGAGGGTGTGATATACAGGGAAAGGCTTCTGGAGACAAAAGAGCAACTTGACTTCTTTGATGGGATTTACGGATTTACCTCCCCACCTGAAGTGGATGTTTATTGTCTGGTGAAGAGGGACCTTTCCTCAGGGGGAAACCTCCTGTGACAAGGTCAAAACCTGGGGTTTATACCTTTAAACTAAGTAAACTGGGGATTTCTATATTTCCATGTTGACAAGATGGACACAGAGATATGCCTTCCAGCTATGTGTTGATACCAATTCGTTTTTTTCTAAGCCCTCATGTCTTTGGGACACAAAAACACCACTCTATCCCCCCCAGACAGGTGATCAACACCCCCAATTTATGCCCTAGCTTGTGCCATCACCATCCCCTTTCCAGACACTTAGCAAAACAGTATAAGAAGGCCAGAAAGAATCCCTTCCTATACCCCTCCACCCCCACAGTATCCCATCTATGCTGTCCTCTCAGCCACTTCAACATGAATTCTAAATGAATAAATTTTTCTTTTTATTTCTAAACTACGTTGTTGAGTCTTGCATTCTTGCAAAGGGTACCGCCTCAATCTCACCCCCTAGTAGAATGCAAAAGAGTAGAAATGCAAAAGAAAAACATGAATTATCACTTATCATTTGCATATATGGGTATATTATTTAGGGTTTGGGCTTTAAAAGATTGCTCCATAGCAACACTGAATAATAGGGAAATAGATATCAAATGATAATACATGTTTAACCCAGTGAATTGCTTGTTGGCTCTGGGAATGGGGAGGGAAGAAGGAAAGGAAAGAAAATGAATCATGTAAACATGGAAAAATGTTTAAAAAAATTTTTTTAAATTTTAAATTAAAAAATTAAAAAGGACAATCAAACCTAAAGAAAGGAAGGCCTACCCTCGTCCACTTAACCTCTGGCTCTAGTGCCTCTCCCAAACCTTTGTAAACCCCAATAATTTTGCTGTTGTTCTCTTCCAAAAGACTATTTAGTCCTCCCTTCTTGGTATCTTATTGGGGAACCTAAGTACCATGGTACTTGGTGCTGTTGGGGAATGTAGACTGAAATCTTTCTAAGATTAAAGACTCTTTATTATAACTACTTTTTGATGGAGATGGGCAGTGAGCAGTAAGGGGCAGTAATAGAAACAGGACCCTCATACTCAGAAATCTTGTATTTCTCACTATTTAGACTGGTTAAATAAACATCAACTACAAAATCTGTAGTTTCAGCACTAGTCAACCATACATTACAGAATCTGTATATGTGATCAGTTACCCATTCTGAATCATCAATTATCAGCAGTAGATCTGTAATGTTCCATACTGGACATCAGCTTTGTGCTGCTCTGTTTTATTTATTTATGTATTTATTTTTTTAGACCCTTACCTTCCATCTTGGAATCAATACTGTGTATTGGTTCCAAGGCAGAAGAGTGGTAAGGGGTAGGCAATGGGGGTCAAGTGACTTGCCCAGGGTCACACAGCTGGGAAGTGTCTCAGGCCAGATTTGAACCTAGGACCTTCCATCCCTAGACCTGGCTCTCAATCCACTGAGCTACCCAGCTGCCCCCATGTTTTATTAATTACTCATGTTATTCGTTCTTTATCTTTGTTCTAAATTGTTAGGAATTCATTTCTGCACCCACACCCCCAACCTCCATGTTCCTATTCTAGAAGGGTAGCAAGACTTCTCACATTGAAAAATGATGACAAGGTAGTGTGAGATTTAAAATGGTTGAGGTCTTAAACTGTAGTGAGTTAAAATGGTGGAAGATATAAATTGTGATAGATATAAGAGAGGGTGAGTAAATTTGACTGCAGAAATATGTTTCACTACAGTGTCTTGGTTTTTAAATCATATATAAGGTGGTCGCCAGGGAAATATTCCCAATTATTCAAATACCCAAGTCAATTGGGTTTTATAGAGATTTTAATTAACAATACAATGAGTAATCAAAGAAAGAGAGAGAGAGTAAGAAAGGAATAAGTATGAAGGGCCTCAAGCCAATATGTCCTAGACCTGAGTCTTAAGAGAGAAATCAGTTTTTTAACACTCACCACAAGGTCTAACTAAACAAGGATTCTAGTGACACCAGGCCAGCTCCATCTCAGCTGACTTCACCAGAGAGCCTTCCAGCCAGAGACTGTTCCAAAGGGCCCCTCTCCAGAGCCTCCAGAGGGACAGAGTCCCCTTAGAGGAGCTCCAGCAAGACCTCCTTAGAGATTGTCCTCCAAAAGCTTCCCTTCTCCAGAGCCTCTTTCAAGAGATTCTTCCCAAGCGATCCTCATCAGAGATCCTCCAAAAGGATATCTATATCCTCAAGAGATCCTGCTTTTTCTTATATAGGGGTTTTTCTCCCATGTCACCTCCCCTAAGTCCCTACATCTACCAATCACTGTAGACAGTTTCCAAAGGACTGCCCATCTAAATTCCTGCTAAGTCAACCAATCTCCTCAGTAAGTCTGAATCAGAAAAAATGCTGCTGTGTCCACCAAGATCCTCAGTAAGTCTGAACTAGAGAAAACACAGCTGAGTCAACTAATCTCATCAAGAGAAAACTTTTCCGACCCTTTTAGGTACCTAGCATCCCATTGTATCAATTCTAAAAACAGGCCTGGCTCAAAGAACTCCTTGCCTTATTATAAGCATGGGTCCAAGTACTTTCATTGTTTAGCAAGGAGTTTTTTTCCCCTAAAGCAGTCTTAAGTATGGGTGGAGTAGAGGTCCTCCCATTTCTGATCCTGGCGAGTTCTCACATCAAAATGGGGAATGTTTCTCAGTAGGGAATTTGTTCCAATTAAGAATTCCCTGATGGGGAAATTTTTAACATTCACAAGTCTGAGAGATTTCAAGATTTACAGTAGACAATGGAGGGCACATAGAACATTTGAACTAAGGACTCTGGCATTCCAGAAGGATCCCCCAAACCTGCACATACTCCTTATTCCCTTTCTGGTGACTTGTGCCCTAAATTTGGCCATGCCTCTTTTCAGGGTTTTTGGGAAAGATGGAGACTTCTCTGGAATAAGACAGGCTAAGCCCCCCCCCCCTATTAATTATGCAAACTCTGATCCACAGAGAGGCAGTGCAGCTACTCTATCCCTGGGGTTGCTAGTCCACACCTGGGGCTGCTACTCCATTACCTATTGGGCTATTCCATCAGCCCAGGGCTATGGAGCTGCTACTCCACACCTGGAGCTGCTTTTCCATCACCCTTTAAGTTATTCTATTGCCCCCCCCCCCAAGCTAACTCATCATCCCCAAGGTTATCCAGTTAGCTCTCAAGCTATTCCACCAACTGTTAGACCATCTCAAACCTCTTCAAGTTAAGTTCTTTTCTTACTTCTGGATTGACTAGAGTTTGAGTACCATTCTCGGGGTGAGATCTTGCTACAAACTTAGGGGTCTTTCTCCCACAACACTTTGGTAGCTGATTTTTTTAAAGGTTGACACTCCCCTGCTTAAGCAATTATTTCTGGTAACAAATGAGCTTAACCACATATTAAAATAAAGGATGAGCCAAAGAAAAAGAACAATAGATGTTCCCTTTTGTTCTCCTCACTATAACATAGAGAATGTTTTCAAAGTTTACATAAGAGAGCTTTCATTCCAATATGCCTTCAGGATGGTAGGATACATTTGTAAATTGAAATGGAGATTTCCTATTTTCAGATTCAAGAGGCATAAATAATAAATTAGTAGATCTTGTCATAGCTTGTTCCCTCAAAGAACGTTATTGGTTAAAAAGCATTTTATCATGTTTTATGGGGTGGGATGGGGAGGTGGGAATGATACTCATTCAGTTTTCCACTTTATGGACCTGCCTACACTTGAACAGGAAGGTTTTAGCAGCTAATGGGAAGCAAAGGCTAAGGAGACACTCCCTTTGCTGCCACTACCCACTAACAGCCAAGCATGCAAACTCCTGCATACAGGTGTCTACAAAAGGCACTCATTTGTTTTTATCTGGGCAAACCCATCTGGAGAGTTAGTGATGATGTCATTATCACTAGAAGACAAGTGAACAGCCTAATAGTTCAGATGATGGAGGATAACTCCTGACATTTACATTCCAGACTATGATTTTCAGGTAATTTTTGATAGAACTGCATAATGTATGTGGTCTTCCCAGTCACAACCTGACCAGTATGTGTGTGTGTGTGTGTGTGTGTGAGATGGGGGGTTGGTGGTGGTGGGGTGTCCATGTGAAGGAAATAAATGTGTCCCCTGGCATCAGCATCAGTGTGAGTGACAGTGTGGCAGAGCCAGTGAGAAATTTGATAGCCAGTTGGTGGGGGGGGTCCTTAAACCCAGTATTTTAGTTGCTCTCTCTCTTAGCTTCCATACCTGCCATTGCCAGGGGCCTAGGGGTTTTCCTTTCTGTTGTTTCTTTCTTTTTTTTTAAATTTTACTTAATTAGTCAATTTAGGACATTATTCCTTGGTTACAAGAATCATATTCTTTCCCTCCCTCTCCTCCCCCTCCCCCTTCCCGAAGCCAACAGGCAATTCCATTGGGTTTTACTTGTGTCCTTGATCAGAACCTATTTCCATGTTGTTGGTGTTTGCACTAGGATGATCGTTTTAGAGCTATATCCCCAACCATATCCCCCATGACCCATGTAATCAAGCAGTTGTTTTTCTTCTGTATTTCTGCTCCCACAGTTTTTCCTCTGAATGTGGATAGTGTTCTTTCTCATAAATCCCTCAGAGTTGTTCTTGATCACTGTATTGCCACTAATGGAGAAGTCCATTACATTTGTTTGTACCACAGTGTATCAGTCTCTGTGTACAATGTTCTCCTGGTTCTGCTCCTCTCACTCTGCATCAATTCCTGGAGGTCGTTCCAGTTCACATAGAATTCCTCAAGTTCAATGAAGTAGTCCCAATAAGAGAAGATAATAAAATTGAAGTAGATAAAGCAGATCAATCCCTTCCTACATTTTTAAGGAAACAGACCCAGCCCCCTCAGGAGGTCAAGAAGCTTATGTAGGCTGCAGACTAGACTCTAATTAGCCTAAGGATGAGAATTAGGAAGGTCAGGAAACAAAGGAACATCAGGAATATCCAAGAGGTCAGGATGGAATGCAAGGTAACATAGCTAACTGGGGATAAGTGATTGAGTACATGTGAAAGTAAACAACCCCTGAATAACCTGAGGATTGTCCACTCATCACTGACCACTCAAACCTGTGTTTGTGATAAGTTTTGTTTGATTGTCAAATAAGAACCTGTATGTTAAATGAAATAACTTTGTATCTTGTAACCTATATAAGCTATCCTGTAATGTAAGTCTGATGCAGCTTCCACTAGGGAAGTCTGTCCCAGCTAGTAGATTCTTTATTAATCAATTCATAATGGTTCCAATAATTGAATTTTTGGGTGTTTGGACTCACTTTATGAAGTGCCCCAATTCACATTATTCCTTTGAGTACACTAGTATTACATCACCAACATATACCACAATTTGTTCAGCCATTCCGCAATTGAAAGGGCATCCCCTCATTTTCCCAATTTTTTGCCACCACAAAGAGTGTGGCTATGGATATTCTTGTACAGTTCTTTTTCCCTATTATCTCTTTGGGGTATAAACCCAGCAGTGCTATGACTGGATCAAAGGGCAGATAGTCTTTTAGCGCCCTTTGAGCATAGTTCCAAATTGCCCTCTAGAATGGTTGGATCAATTCAGCAATGCATTAATGTCCCAATTTTGCCACATCCTCTTCAGCATTCATTACTTTCTTTTGTTGCCATGTTAGCCAATCTGCTAGGTATGAGGTGATACTTCAGAGTTGTTTTGATTTGCATCTCTCTGATTATAAGAGATTTAGAACACTTTTTCATGTGCTTATTAAAGTTTTGATTTCTTTATCTGAAAATTGCCTATTCATGTCCTTTGCTCATTTACCAATTGGAGGATGGCTTGATTTTTTTGTACAATTGATTTAGCTCTATAAATTTGAGTGATTAGACCTTTGTCAGAGGTTTTTGTTATGAAGATTTCCCCCCTTATTTGTTGCTTCCCTTCTAATTTTGGTTGCATTGGTTTTGTTTGTACAAACCCTTTTTAATTTAATATAATTAAAATTATTTAACATTTTGTGATTTTTCCTAACTCTTGCTTGGTCTTAAAATCTTTCCTTTCCCACAGATCTGACATATATACCATTCTGTGTTCACCTAATTTACTTATAGTTTCCTTCTTTATATTCAAGTCATTTACCCATTCTGAGTTTTATCTTGGTGTAGGGTATGAGATGTTGATCCAAACCCAATCTCTTCTATACTGTTTTCCAATTTTCCCAACAGTTTTGATCAAATAGTGGATTTTTTTTACCCAAAGCTGGGATCTTTGGGCTTATTATAGACTGTCTTGCTGAGGTCATTTATCCCAAGTCTATTCCATTGATCCTCCTTTCTGTCTCTTAGCCAGTACCATATTGTTTTGATGACCACTGCTTTTTGTATAGTTTGACATCTGGCATTGCTCTGTGTTGTTTCTTATCTGGTAAGGTATCTTTGACAAGCAAAGGTGGCCATTGTAGGGCACCAGCACAATGGAGTAACAGTTCTAGTTAGACTGAAATATATCTTCTTTCAATCAATTTCTCTCTCTTTTTATTAATAAATGCTTATAAATCTAGTGCTGAGCCTCCAGACCACCTTTTATTTGTTATACTGTGTGACCCTGGCCAAGTCACCTAACCTCCTATTACCTAGTGTAATAATTAAAATAGTTGAGGCCATAAACTGTGGCAGTTAAAATAGTGGAAAACTTAATTTGTGGCCGCTAAAAGAGTAGATGAGTAAGTTGTGACTGCAGAAAATATGTTTTCACTACAGTGTTTTGTTTTTAAATCAATATATAAGGTGGTTGCCAGGGAAAAATTCCCAATTATTCAATATGCCCAAGTCAGCTGGGTTTTATAGAGATTTTAATTAATACAATGAGGAATTAAAGAAAGTGAGAGAGAATAAGAAAGGAATAAGTATGAAGGGCCTTAGCCGAAAGGTCTAGACCTGAGTCTTAAGAGAGAAAGATCAGTCAATCCTTAATCACTCACCACAAGATCTGTCCAAGCAAGAATATAGACACCAGTTCAGCCATCCATCCTTCTCCAGAGAGGGATTCTTCTGACTGTCCTCAAGAGACTGTCCCAAGAGCCTGTTTCCAGAGCTCTCTCCCAATAGCCTCCTTAGAGACTGTATTCAAGAGACTGTTATCTCCTTATATAGGGAATTTTCTCCTATGTCACCTCCCCTAAGTTCTCCCATCTACCAATCACAGTAGATGTTTTTCAAAGGACAGACCATTCTTAGTTCACACCTAAGAAGCTGTAAATTTTTGAGTAATTCACACCAGGAAAGCTCTGAGTAAGTTTCTCACCTCTTTGTTTCTTGTAAATTCACAAGTTGCTTGACCTTTATAGGTACTTAGAACCCTTTTGTATTAGTCCTAAAATAGGCATGGCTTAAAGAACTTTTTGTCTTACTATAAGTATGGGTTTAAGTACTTTTCATTGTTCAGCAAAGAGTTTACAACTTTATCTTCTCCTAAGGCAGACTCAGTAGGGGTGGAGTAGAGGTCTCACATTCCTGATCTAAGTAGAGTTCTCACATTTCTGATCTAAGTACCTTCACTGCCCAAATGGAGAGTGGTCCCAATGGGGGATGGTCCCAATGGGGAATGGTCCCAATGGGGAATTTTTAAGATTTACAATCCTAACCCTATGAAGTAGGGTCTGAAAAATTTTAAGGTTCACACTAGCTCTTACATCTCTTCTGCCTTGGAATCAAGACATAGTATTGAATCTAAGACAGAAGGTAAGGATGAGAGAGAGACACACACAGAGAGACACAGAGAGAGACAGAGAGAGATGCTATGTTCATGATCTAACAAGACCAATGTCACTAGATTGAAGCCAGGGATAAAGGTATAAGAATACAATGTAGGGGAGTCAGGGGAGGGCAGAAAGTCATGTAGGACTTTGAAAGCCAAACAGAAATATTTGTATTTGATTCTAAAATGAGAGAGAGAGGACAATTTGGAATTATGCCCCCAAAGCTATAAATGAATATATACCCTTGAATCTAGTAATACCACTACTAGGTCTGTATCTCAAAGAGATTTTTAAAAATGGGAAAGGACCTGTTTTATAGCCATGCTCTTTTTGGTGACAAGGAATTTGAAACTAAAGGGATGTCCCTCAATTGGGGAATGGCTAAACAAATTGTGGAACATGATGATGATGGAATACCATTGTGCTGCAAGGAATGATGAACAGGATGACTTCAGAAAGAACTTGACAAACTCACATTAACTGATGTGGAGTGAAATAAGCAGAACCAGGAGAACATTATAAACAATAATTGAAATATTGTGGAATGATCAAATGTGATAGACTTTGCTTCTAACAACAATATAAGATCCAGGAAATTCTGAGGGACTTATGAAAAAGAATGTTATCTACATGGAGAGAAAGAACTACTGGAATAGAAATGCATATGAAAACACATGATGTATCGCTTATTTATTTGGATATATGTTTTGGGGTTTTGTTTTATAAGATTATTTACTTATAAAAATAAATAACATGTAAATAAGTTTTGCGTGATAATACATGTATAACCCAGATTGAATTGCTTATCAACTCCCTGAGGGGGTAGGAAAGAGGGAAAGGAGACAACATGGATCATGTAATTTTGGAAAACTTAAGTGGAAATTTGTTATTAAAATAAAATAAAGATAAAACACTAACAAAAGGGAGGGAGACCTTAGCTCCTATCTTCTCTTAGACACTTTCGAGGTTAGTGGTACTGGGCAAGTTATCCTTCCTGAACCTCAGTTTTCTCATCTGTATAATAGGAATTTCTTACATAATCTACCCCACAGTGGAGAAATTATTTTGTAAGCTTTAAAGTGCTAAAGAAATGTGAATTATTATTTTTTATAATTACTAAATATTTGTGCTTCATGCCATTTGAGGTTACAGAATGTTAGAAGTTAAAAAGTCTGTGTCCCAAAACTCCATTGTTTTATTTTACAGTTGAGGAACTTCAGGTCCAGACTAACCCAAGGTTACAAAATATTGAACTTTTTTGGGTTTGATTTGGTTTTTGTTAGGAAGTTTTCTTGTTTTGTTTCCAATATCTCACGCATACTAGCTAGGAGACTATGGACAAATCATTTGCTCTCTCAGTGTCTCAGGAAACTCTAAGACTGTTAAGTAACACACAAGTCTCAGATCTGCATCAGAGGATGGTGTTTCTGTACTGGGAGTTCCAAACAGAAGTTATCACCTCTGAAAAAGAGAGGTCTTCACCTCTTCCTCCACACTGCCCCTCCCCTCCCCCAGTTTTCCCTATTGATGCACAGAACAAGTTGTGCTATTTGCCAGGTACTCATTGGGTAAGAGGGTGGAGAGAAGAAGGATGCTGTGTTTTCACGCTATTTTGCCAAATGTTTCCACAGTCTGAACCAGGAATTAGAGCATCTGTCCTACACAGTTTCATTTTCTAGTTCCTTAACAATAATAACAACACACTACATTTATATAGCCCTTTAAGGTTTGCAAAGTGCTTTTATACATGTAATCTCAGTTGATCTTCGCACAGTCTCATGAGAGAGACACTGTCATTATCCCCATTTTAGAGAAGAGCAAACTGAGGCTTCACTTGTCCAGAGTCTCAGTAAGTTTTTGAAGCAGGATTTGAAGAACTTAGATGTTCCTAATTCCCACTCTATAGCTGCTTTTTTTTTTTAAACCCTTACCTTTCCAAGGCAGAAGAGCCATAAAGGCTAGGCAATGGGGGTTAAGTGACTTACCCAGGGTCACACAAGCTAGGAAGGGTCTAAGGCCAAATTTGAAACTAGGACCTCCTGTTCTTTAGGCTTGACTCTCAATACACTGAGTCACCCAGCTGCCCTGGGTGACTTTTACACGTTTCTATGTGCCTCTAAAAATTAAGCATTCAAAGTCTGAGCCTCTGCTGCACTGAGCCTCATTGAAAGAGACACATTCCTGACCTTTCATATTTTAGGAACAAATGCTTGATAGAATTCCATCAATCAATTCAAGCAGATTAATCTTGCTTGAGGCGTTAAATACACATGTATTTTGTGAAGTCAACATTTGATTATCTGTCACTTATATTTGGGCTTTAAAATGCATTAGGGTTTTTTTTTTTCCACTAGTAGATTAAGCTTTTGAATGATTTTGGCTTAAGCTAATACAGAAATGAGTTTGCATTTGCAGAGTACACACTGATTAGTGGGGAATAGAGGAGAGATAGGTGATAGTCATGCTGCGGGGCAGAAGGACAAGTCAGGCTAGCTGGGGATTTAAATTTTTCAAGGTATAATCCATATGCACACAGTAAAAAATTGGCTGAATTGTAATGATTCTCTAAGAATCATAATTTCATCTTGTGTTTGCTAACCCTTTATTATGGTGTGTGTTCCATCTCGGTTATGGATGAGGGGATGCTTCTTTTTCCACAGTTGTCTGAGACCCTTCCATAGCAAACTCTCAGTGGGAACATTCTATCTGCTACTGTTTCAATGACCAAAAAAAAAAATAAAGTGACTTTTTGGCACACAGTGAATGCGCTTGTCTTTTGATGAATGAGGCAATGTAGTATAATGGCTAGGGAGATGGACTGATCTTTAGAGGAATTGAGTTTAATTTCCTGTTGCTGGTACTTAGCACTCTTGTGTTTTTAGGAAAGTCACTTGATTCACTGAGGTCCTGTATCTTGAGTATTTTGGGTCCAGAATCCATACTAGTAGGGAGGGCTGATCCAAAAGCTACCTGGAATCAATAAATGACTAAGCTTGTTCAGTTGAGATGTGGGGTTCCTATAAGGTTCAAGAAAGAAGGAGTGGCCATGTTAGTTATCAGAATCTTGGTCTCTAACACGCGTCAGTGGTTTTTTAACTAAATGTGATACTTTTGTTAAGGTTTAACTTTTGGGTAGGAGTTTGACAAATGTGAGGAGAGCAGTTTGATAAAACACAAAACTCTTTGTTTATTTTAGGAAGAAGTTCAGATAGGAAATAGGAAGGAGGAAAGTGAGAATATTACTCTGATAGTTTATAACTACACCTAAAATCCCAATCCTAACTAATTTCTAAAAACTCTAAATCTAACTGTCTTTAAGGACAGGTGCCTCTGCCTGAGCCAGGTCAGGTCTAACTTATCTATACTGTCTACCTAAAATTATATTCACTACCTAATTTCTATAAGAGTTAATTAGGTAATCTGGTTAATTAAGAATAGATTTTAGTCTAATTTCAACAGAGAGAGAGAGAGAGAGAAAGAGAGAGAGAGAGAGAGAGAGAGAGAGAGAGAGAGAGAGAGAGAGAGAGAGAGAGAGAAAGAGAGAGAGAGAGAGAGAGAGAGAGAGAGAGAGAGAGAGAGAGAGAGAGAGAGAGAGAGAGAGAGAGAGAGAGAGAGAGAGAGAGAGTTATAAAGTCACCTGGGATCCTTTAAGGGAATTAAGAATTCTGAATAGGTGAGAAGTGGAGAATTCCCAGAGTCCCTTAGGAGAGGCGAAAAACTGTACACTTTCTGAGACAGACACTCATAGAGAGGTTGGTTAGTTCTTCCTATGATGATCCTTGAGGAATTTGGTGGAGATTGATTTGGGAAAACACTTTGATATATGGAGGAAATTTGGAGAGCAGATCATCTGTTGGAGAGAGTGGCTGAACTGTTCCCTGTGACACTATAAGGGAGCAGCAAGACAAGAAGGGGGAAGAAGAGAGCAGCATCTTTGAACCTGTCAATAGCTGAATCTCTGTGACTGGAGAGACATAAGGAGTTATATTAAATCTTTGAAGAAAAATTTAAGGAAAGGAATTTACTTATGTATTTAAATTAGCTTAGTCTAGTAAGACAGAAATTATTTATAGATTATTATTATTTTTTAATATCATCCTTATAATAGATAGGAAGTCAGGTTAGATTTGATTTTATCAGATAAGAAGAATTTCCTTACAGAAAAGATTGGGTTTGGGGTTTATAGAAAAGATTGGGTTTGGGGTTTATAGATAATTTAGATATAGGGTACATAGACCAATAATCAATATATTTCTTACCTTTATGTTTCCTTTTCCTTTCCTTTAATCTCTATAGTTAAATAAATAGGGTTTCTATAACTGGTCTCTAGTTAATTTCCTCAACTGTTAAAGCAGCTGAGTTCCTCAGCTGACATCAATAGAATCTCCCTATAAGTAATAGCTTATCAATAACTGTCAAAACCTACTAAGAATAGTTCAACATTCCCCATAACTACCTAAGCTAATCAATGAATATTAATCACTTACAACCTCCTTAAATTCAATTTCCTTATATCCCAACTGTCAATAGTCCAACTGTCAGTCTGAGACATATGGTCCTCCTGCTTTCTAGGAATCAAGAGAAAAAGAGCCCTCTCTCTTAACTGTATCTCTCATATACTTTCCTCATCTCTTAGGTAACAGAATCTTCACCTCTCTACTGCTCCTACTTAGAAATGTTTTTGTTTCAGCCTCTTTTCTGCCTCTTAAAGAGAGAGGGAGAGATTAAGAAACTCCCTGTTATATATCCCCCTGAGATCCTTTGGGAGATGAGTCTCCCCAATGGATCTTTCAAACAAAACTTTCTTATAATCTACATTAGAAACAGGGAGAAATGAAGAGAGAAAGAAAGACAAATCTTGCAATATGTAAGTCTAACATCATGTACAATTATAAATATTTACAGTTACAGAATAACACAATTCTGACTAAACTTTATAGACATAAGAACCTAAAGACATTAATCCAAATTCACCTTACAGTTTCTCTGTACAAAAAAATACAGTACATTATATACAGATAATATCCCCCTTGAGGCAGGTGTTAACCAACCCATGTCTTTGTAACATTATATCATTTACATATTTAGTTATTTTTCTATAATCCTAAAGAAGTATATTAATAATAACCAATTTAAAATAACATAACATCAATTATACACTTATTTATTGGGTATTATTCTATTTAAAAATCAAACCTTTTATTGAAAAGCAAAATATAAATTCAGAAGTTCATTGAAAATAGTGTCCAGTTGTCTCTGTAGACTTGTCCTTGATTCATGCAGTTATTTTCAACAGAAGATACACTTTTCATATGAGAACAATGAATCCATGATGTCTTTTCTCTTATTTTGATCTCTGTAGGGGTTGTTAAAAGTACTTGGAATGGACCTTCCCTGTCTGGCTGAGTTGCTCCCATGTGCTGGAAGTTCTTTACATACACTGTATCTCTGGGATTTAGATCATGTAGAGAAATGTCTACAGGCCCAGCTTGCACTACAGCTGATTCTTGAAATTCTTTTATCTTGATTTGTAAATCTTATATACATATGGCAATAGTAGTATCTTCTCCTAGCAACAATATATATATTGTTTAATTAATTAAACAGTTTTGCATGAATAAGTGGATGACCAAACAGTATCTCAAATGATAAATTGTGTAGATCTCCCATTGGCCTGCTTCAAAGGTAGAATAATGCTAAAGGTAAAGCATCAGGCCATTTCAAATGAGTCATAGTACATAATTTGCTAATTGTGATCTTCAGTTCTCTGTTTATTCTTTCCACTTGACCTAAGCTCTGTGGGTGTTATGTATGGTACATGAAATTTTGGTGTTATACCTAGACATAACATATTTGTGCTAAAACCAAATCTGTAAAATGTGTTCCCCTGTCTGAATCAATTCTTGCTGATAAATTAAATCAAGGTATGATTTACTTGGTTATTTCAGAATAGACTGCCAGGCAGTAAAACAGTGATAGACCCTGGACATCCTTCTATTAGTTCAGGTCATAATTCAGTAATTTTACACAAAGCAAGTGAAATATTTTCTCTTTCTTCCAGTTACTCATTAACAAAGCAGATTGAACTAATTTTAGGGGTGTGTTCAGTGGATTCAGATGTTCAGTCTGTAAGCATTTACTAAGTGCTCCCCAGGATCTAGGCGTAGGGTTAAGTGCTAGGGATACAAAGAAAACACACAAAAAAGTTCCTGACCTCAAGGTTCTTACATTTCAATGGAGACAATAAATAACAAACTATAGACAAATATATAGAATATATATGGAAGGCAATTTGAGTGGACCAGTGCAGAAAAATCTTCTGAAGAAGTTAAGAATCCAGCTAAATCTTGAAGGGAACCAGGAAAATTGAGATGAAGGGTAAAGTGGCAATGGGGGTTTTGAAATTGAGCTTGGTGATTAGAATGGAAATATTTGGAACTGACTTGATTGAATTTCTAAATGTTAGTGCCATCATTTAGTCTAGCTTCTCATGAAATCTAACCGGAAGCCTATTCTTCCATTATTCATCCCTGTGAATTTTAAAACTACTCCACCCTACTCAGACTGTACTTTAGAAGATCTGATTTAGCTATTTCCTGATTAATAACAATGGAGATACTTGGTCTAACAGAATCAAGTCTTGGGAACTCTACATTTCTCCACCCTACTTAGTTTAACAAGGTCAGGAATGTCTGCACCATACTCAAGGATTAATTATCTGAGAAAATGGCCTTCAACAGACATGTGCAGAAACAGCGGACAGACCCCTGGGATGTCCTAAGTCAAGCTAAGCTAATATTGGTACTGATGAGACACAGGAAAGTGATGTAAAGCCGTGTGTATAGGGCATGTCACTTTCTCTCTTTGGTCTCTTTTCCTGGAGAGGCATCTCTGACTGGCAGTGTGCTAAATGTTCCGACATCTTGGTGTGGTGGCAGCTATTTGTCTGGGTTTTGGAGGTGAGTTTTCCCTTGAGGTAATTCAGGTTCAGGCTGATTCCTTCCTCTTTTATTCTCTAAAACCTTACCTTCTAGAGCCTTTAATCTTCCTGCCCGGCATAAGCCAGGCATGAGAAATCCTACACCCTTTCCTTCTCCCTTCTTAAATTTCTTTCCACTATGTTAATTAAATCACCATAAATTTCCAGACTGACTTGATTAAATTTTTTTTAATTATTATTTGGGATATCCATGGTGACCAATAATTAATACAGTTTTAGATCACAATGCTAAAATTAACCTTTACAGTTTTGGCAACCACGAAGGGATGTGATGACTTGATTGAATCTTCTTAATTTTCCTAAACCTTTTCTCTACTGTGATTATCCCTAAGTTCAGCTTTTAATAGCTTATTTTGATCAGCTGTAGTGGTAAGTAATTGTGGTTGTTTTTTCCCCCCTCTTGCCTTAAATCAGATAGAATACAGCTGTTTTTCCTTTTTTTTTTTTAAATCCAAAGAGGCAGGACTGGGAAAGCTGTTTAGCTATGAATTCCCTTTCCCCCAGGAAACATCTGCCTAGATTACTCTTAATTAGGAGTTAAGGGGACCTAAAGAGAGTTTTGGCCTTGTCTTGCTCCCCACGTGTTTTGTGAAGCCTGTTAGAAAAATAATCACAATATATATATATATATATATATATATATAAATTAATACTACATTCTTCAACATTTATATGGTGGTTGAAGAATTAGGGACATTGAAGAATTCAGCATACCTCCAATTTTTTATATTATTAGGTAATGTCATTTTTGTACTCCTCAGTACTGTGTTTAAAGATGCTAACATAAAAAAATTATTTGAAGCTGAAATTCAGAAAAACATGCAAAATTCTGAAGCTAAAACACAAGAAATTGTGCAAGAATCTGAAGCTAAAATACAGAAAATTATGCAAAAATCTGAAGATAATACACAGGAAAACATAAAAAATATGCAATATAAAACACAGGAAAGTATTAAAAAATTTGAGGCCGAAATGCAGGAGAACATACAAGTCCAATTGGATAATCTAAAATGTTTCTTACAGGATCAAATGGCAAACATCCACCCCACTGGAAAGAGGTCTAGACATGACAGACCTGTTTCTGAACTTCTAAATGAGGAAATTTCCTTCTCCAAAATAGAGATGGAAAACAACTTCCTATAGCTCAGTTGTTTTCCTATAGCTCAGTTAACAGATTTGTTCTCTCATGGTCTGCAAATCTTGGCTGAACTTAATCCCCAAGACCCTTCCCCTGCAATCCCAATTTCTCATGTTCCTCCTCCTACACAAAACCAAATTCCAGCTTAAAGGAAATCTCATCCTTCTAAAGAAACTCATCTTAGTCAAACTGACCCACAGGTACCAAATTCAATTAGAGGCCTGTTTCCTCTAAGAGAAGTACCTGAAATAGGATGGAACGGGGATGTGGTGACTTTAAGGCACAATCTACCATTTACTCCTCAAGAAATAAATGAATTTACATGAAATATCCCTATATATGAACAAGATCCCTTTCTAGTAACAAAAAAGATGACAGACATTTTTTCAGTATAATCCATCTTACAAGGTTGTTGAAAACTTGCTACAGGCTTTTTAAACTGAACATGAGAAAAATAAAATAATTGCTCATGACAACAAAACCCAGGGGCGCAATGCGCACATTGGCCAAAATAAAATAATTTTATTATTTGGCATATCCATGGTGACCAATAATTAATATAGTTTTAGGTCATAACGTTAAAATTATCCTTTACATCCCTTTGGTGCTATGACAGTTCAATGTTATCACAATATTCACACAATGTATGATATCAGAGTTTGGATCCAGGGCAAAGATAGATTTAAGTGTACCTTGTAATTTATTCATCATTCATAAAGTCTTCATCCCTACACACCATTGTCACCTGTTTGAAAATGTCAGGACTCATGACCACCACTTAGTTGAGATTTCTCTTTTTCTCTGTTCAAAATGGCCTTTCTTTTGAGGTGGGGATTTCAGAAACTCCAGTTCTAGCTTCATTGGAACAGCTCTTCAGCTCAAAAGCTACTTAAAAAAGGAATTATTTTCTATAACCCCAACTAGAAAATGTTCCAGTACTGGAAATCACCATATAGATCTTTATACTGAATAAGAAAACCCTTGAGGATAAATACTTAATCTATTGATTCCTTTTGTTTGAGTTGTATCTTATGGTCGTCAAGGAGTACAACAGGTTAGGGAGCTCCTTATACATTCTACTCACATGGAAAGTGAGATAGCAGCAAGATATCCCTGTGCTATTTGTTGTTCTCCCTGCCCCTTCCCTCCAGTTGATTTTTAGCTCTCATAGTCCCTCAAGATGATAGAATTCCAGAATTGGAAAATTAGCTTTGTTATAAATTTTATTTGCTTACAACACCAAATTTAATTAGTGTGGGCTCAATTTCCCCAGTTTGTTGCTCATACAGCATTGTGATTCATGCACAATTAAAAAAAATACAGAGAAAAATCCAGAACTAATTCTAAATTGTGTAGTGAAGATGGAGAACCTGGATTCAGATTCTGACTCCAATTCTACTTTTGTGTCCTTAGGCAAGTCATTCATCTTCTCTGGGCCTCAGTTTCCTTAGCTACGAAATAAAGGGGTTGAACTTGATAACTTCTTAAGTGTTTGTAACTTTAGTTCTACAATTCCATGATCTAAGATAATATAGGGAAACAATAATTACATGGAAGAATCCTGGAAAGGTAGGACAGTTAGGTGCTGAAGTCCATAGAATTCTGGACCTGGAGTCAGGAAGATTCATTTTTCTGAGTTCAAGTCTGGCCTTAGACACTTACTAGCTTTGTGAGTTGGGGAAGTCACTTAACCCTTTTGGCCTCAGTTTCCTCATCTGTAAAATGAGCTGGATTTGGAAATAACCAACTACTTCAGTGTCTTTGCCAAAAAAACTCCAAATGGGGCCATGAAGAGCTAGACTCTATTGAACAATTGAACAATAAAACTGTCTCAGTCAGTCAATCATCAGGAGTTCCCAATGTACTCTCAACAAGGTGCTACCATCATGATCTTTGGGGTGATGCCCTTCACAACCTAGACAAAAGCCTACACCAAGTAATCTTCTCCAGGTAATTAGGGAACCTCTTCCTAACCTTACATAGGTATTTTTGGAATCAGTGGGTAAAGAAATTCCTTCAAGTACCCTTTTACACAGAAGTAAAACAATAACAGTTTTTTGTAGAATCCCCTGTATTGCTGAACTGGCCCAGTTGTATGTTTAAGTGGGATACATTGGCAACTACCTCAAATGAGTTAATCTCTGCAAACTTTCAAGTGCTATATAAATGTCAACTATGATGATCCTCAGACATCACAGTTTACCTATTTATAAATTTACGCCCAACATAAGGCTAGTGTTGAATGAAGATTAACAAGAACTGTGGACCATAAGGGAGGAAAAAAATCCCCAAATTAGAGACAGTAAAGATAACTGACTGTGGTTATAATGGGAGGTGAGTTTGGTTTTCTTCCATGTAAGTAATGAGGTTTGAGTTTGAGGTTTGAGTTTTTGGAACTGATCTGATATTTAATTGGAACAGGGAACTCCCATGAGAAAATGCCTTCAACTAAGAGAATTACATTAGACATTAAAGTGTCTAGCACAGTGCTTGACACCCACTAGGCACTTAATAAATGCCTGTTCCCTTGCTCCTTTACAGCAATGCAGGTCAATAACTAAGTTTAACTTACAAGTTAAAAGTCTGAGTTGTCTTGGGGGCATTGAGACATCATATTATTTGCCCAGCATTATACAAAGTCAGCATGTACAAGAAATAAGGTATGAACTTAGGTGTTCCAGCTCTCCATCCATAATAAATATTCTCTAATCTAGAAGTTGTTGGGTTTTTTTTTTTGGTAATGGATTATTTTGGCCATCCGATGACACCCAGAGACCTCTTCTCAGAATATTTTATTTTCTCTTTTCTTTTTTCTTCTATTATTTTTCTTAAAATAATATTTTATTTTTTCAGTTTTATTTGTATTATTTTTTGCAAAACACACTTCCACATTGGTCATTGTTGTAAGAACAAAGTCTTCTATAACCAAAATCCCAAAACAAAATGCTAAATACACTGATGAAAGATGACTCTACCAGTTCTTTCTCTGGAGATGGATAGCATTTCCCATCATGTCTTTCAGAATAATATTTTAAAGCATAAAATAAAATGTGTAAGGCCACAAAGGAAGCCAAATATATTATGCCTAAGGATAGATTCTCTGACTGTATGGAAACCCATGAATCCCATGTTAAAGAACCCATATTCTAGTCTTTTCCATCTCTGCACAATTTCAAGAACCTTAAATCATTTGTCAATTTGCTAACCAGCTCCTAGCTACCAACTGGGCACACGATTCACTTCAATGGGCTGGACATTTTATTTGCCTTTGTTACAGAAGGACAGCCATAGTTTCACTTTGTACTTTCTTGCTTCTTCCCACAGGGTCCACAGTTCCCAGTATGTTGGGTAGAAAGGATGAATTCAACTCAGGTGCCCGGTGACCCTGGCAAAGGCCAAAATGGCTTCATTTCTGGCTGCTTTCGTGATCCAAAGATTGCAAATAAATTTCTAATTGTTTTCCCTCAGAGGTTATCTGTCTATTTACATCTGTCCAAGTGAAATGCCAAATGTGAAATGTCTTGAATAGGATTTCATCAGTGAGTCACTAAGCAAATATTGGGTCTCTAGACTCCATAATGCTGCCAAAAATTGTTCCTGGGAAAACACTCTCTTAGGAATAATGGGGCAAGGCAACAGACTTCAGGTTTGGCCCTAAAATGCAAATGAGACTTGCTTAGGGAAAATACATACATACAGCTGTGCCTGGGGTTTTTGTGGGGAGAAGGTAGTTGAAAATAAAGGCTAGAGTGAGCATGGGAAAAAGGCTAGTGTCTGAGACCACAATGGAACCCCAGGACCTCTTATCTCTAGGCACAACTCTGAATCTTCTGAGCAGTAGGGACTAAGGGTTAAGTGACTTGCCCAGAATCACGCAGCTGGAGAAGACTTGAAAAATACATTTTCCTCTCCTTTTTGCAGAGGTAGGGGCCTATAGGTATTTAATATTTTATATACTATTATTGTAATTGATATTTTAGCTGATTTTCTGATTTGTACCCTCCCCTTTAACGTTTTTTTCTCCAAAAGTATAAGGGTAATCACTGATTGAGTCAACCAACCATCCCTTTAATCCATTTATCAGGTGAGAATTTTGATTGAACAAATTTGAGATATAAACCAGGTGTTTCAAGGTATCTGCTTGGCTTATGCCTTTAGGGGTTGGTATAAACCAGGAAACTAATGTGGAACTGAGGATTCAAGAGAATGGTGGGCTAGAAGAGAGCAGCTCTGGCTAAAGCCCTCAGAATGAGTCACTTAGGAGGGGAAAGAGAAACTGCTGTCCTAGGTCCTGCTTTGTCTTCCCCATTACAACTATCTGGAAAAGGACCAAGGCCAGAGGATTTGTATTTTTCCCATCATCATACTAGTCCTAACAACATCCCTAGAACACCTGACCACAGTGTCTGTATCAGAACTCAATGAGGATAGACTGAATTCGATGAGGAAAGGCAGATTCAGAGCTTTACAGGAAAGATGCCCAGGAGAACCATTACACTGGAGCCAAGGGGCAAAGCTTGAGGATTCTAGCAAAAGAACTTTCCAGATCTGTGTTAGACTCTTTGCTACAAGTGCCTAAGCCCGCATCAACCTTCCTGAGCTCACCTGGCATATGGGACTTCAGCAGTGTCTTGAAGGAAGTCTATAAGGAGAGGAAGGAATATTGCCCAGGCATTGGGGATAGTCACTCTAAAGGTATGGAGATAGAAGACAGTCTTGTACAAAAATAGGGGCTCAATGATACATCATCATAGGTGATATATGCTACGGTTCATTTGTTTCAGTTGTGTCTGATTCTTCATGACCTCGTTTGGGATTTTCTTGGCAAAGACACTAGATGGGTTTGCCATTTCTTTCTCCAGTTCATTTTGAAGATAAGGTAACTGAGGCAAACCGTGGTTAAGTTACTTGGCCAGGGCAATACAGACTTAACTTGAACTTGGGGAGATGGGTCTTCCTGATTCCAAGCTCCAGCACTTTATACTTTGCATGCATAGATGCCCTAATAGAAAGCATTTTAAGTTTCCAAAATGTTTGCATTCATAATTTCATTTGATCCTCATAACAATCCTATAAAGCAGGTGATATCATTAGCCCTATTTTACAAATGAGGAAACTGAGGATGAGTAAGGTTATGTGATGTGCTCAAGATCGTGCAGCCAGTGAGTGTCAGAGAAGCCACATTTGAACTCAGATCTTCTGGGTTCAGGTCTAGTTTTCTAAACATTACACCAAGCTCTCTCTTTAAGTCCTTGACCATCATAGGAGACCTTGAATCATCATAGGAAATCAAGAATCAAAATTGCTATGACTCAAAGGGCAATGGAGAGACACAACAGTATAAGTAGAACACAACATATTACCAGTGTTGATTTGCATTAAAGAAGTCATGTGAAAGGGGTAGCTAAATGACTAAGTGGTTTGAAGGCCAGGGCTGGAGATAGGAGATTCTGGGTTCAAGTCTGACCTCAGAAACTTCTTGGTTGAGTAACACTGGACAAGTCACTTAAATCCAATTGACTACCCCCTTTTTGCTTTTCTCCTTGGAACTGATACTCAGTATTGATTCTAAGACAGAAGAAAAATAAAAAGTAAAAAAAAAAGTCATGTAAAAATATAATCAGGAGAATATATGATTGGAAACTAAAATCAACTGGTCACACAGCAAGGGAGAAGAGGAAGATAACAAATGCACTCTAAATAATAAACTGGTACTTAGGAAAAGGTAGAAACCCTAGAGTACAAGTTGGTAAATTTGTTTCTTCAATTTTTAAAAATTGATACTCAATACTGTGTATTGGTTCCAAGGCAGAAGAGCAGTAAGGGCCAGGCAAGGCAGGTTAAGTGACTTATCCAGTGTCACACAGCTAAGAAGTTTCTGAGGTCACATTTGAACCCAAGATCTCCTGTCTCCAGTCCTGGTTCTCAAATCACTGAGCCACTCAAATGTCCCCTTCTTCAAATATTTTGATAACTGTTTTTCAATATAATTAATTATAATTCTTTGTATTTTATGCATCTAAAAAGCATGATTCTGAGAAGCGGTTCATAGGCTTCACCAGAATGACAGAGGTTAAGAAAACCTGTTTTAGTTAGAAAGTAGAAGAATCCAGTGGTCTGGAATCAAAGGAGGACAGTCTTGGAAGGAGGGATTAATGAACCATGTGAAACATAGGACCTGGGTTCAAATATTGCCTCAGATACAGTGGATTTTCGTGACTTCATTTCTTGTTTTCACAAACCATAAAGTAACAAAGAATGTCCTCATTTGTGTTGGTGGAAGACCTTACACCGATGAAATCCCATGCATCGATATTGACATAATACATTATGTCATAGGATTAATGTCATAGGTGATGGACCTAGTTAGAAATACCTGTATATGAGGTAGCTAGAGGGCACAGTGGACCTGGAGTTAGGAAGACACAAGCTCAAATTCAGCTTCAGACACATGCTACCTGCCTCTTAAACTCTGACTTAGTTTCAACTGTAAAAATGGGGATAATAGCACTTAATTTCCGGGATTGTTGTGAGGTTCAAATGAGATATAATTATAAAGTTCTTAGAAGCACAGTGACTGACACATAGTGTGGCTCTGTGTGTGGTCTTCTATTAGAAGAGAAGCTCCTTGAGGTAGGGACTGTCATTTCATATTTGTAACCTCATAGCTTAGCACAGTGCCCAGCACATAGTAGGTGCTTAATAAATGATAATCGACTAGAATTGCTTTTGTTATTAGGGAGGGTTCTAAGAATGGGGTAACTGGCAAGTGTTCTTAAAAAAGTTAGTAAAACATTAAAAAGAAAACCTTCATCAGGAGAATTTTGCAGTAGGTGGTATATTGAAATAACTTGCTGAAGTCAGAATATTTTACCGAGTTGTTGATTCTAATAAGGCAAGATTTCATGCCTTTTTATTTTTTAATACCTTGCTTTGCCATTCAACATTTCTAGCCCTGCATACACCGGTGTTGGTTAGACTACTGTTTATCTGAGGAATATGTGAATTAAGTTTTAAGTCATCCAACTGAAGTGCAAAAACCTTTTCCCAGACAAAACCAAGTAAGATATAAGAATAGGAAGGTATTTAAAATATATTTATTAAAATCTTATTCTTCTCAAACCTTGAATGTTAAAATGCTACACGAATTTTAAAACTTTCCTACTCCATTCATATAAACTTGTGAATTACACATTAAAGTGCCTTTTGGGCACTTTTAATAAATGTTTGCTGACTGATTAATTGAAGAAGGCTAATTTAACTTTGTGCATAATGTCTATAATATAAACTAAAGACATTTTATTTTTTGTTCATTACTAAATACTGCTCCCTAGATCTCTTTTGTCAGTTTAACCATCGCTATTTGCAAAAATGGCTACTCCCAAATGCAATTTGCTTTTAATTAGAAACGTGTGCTTTCAATGTAGTGCCTGGAATGGGAAGACCATATGGAATGTCTTTTGGGGGGTTTCAAGGTAACTTTTTTTTTTAACCCTAACCTTCTGCCTTAGTATCAATTTTATGATAGAAGAGCAGTAAGAACTAGGTAAGCATGGTTAAGTGACTTGCCCAGGGTCATAAAGCTAGGAAATGTCTGAAAATTATATTTGAATCCAGGTTCTCTTGACTCCAAGCCTAGCTGCCCTACCCACTGTGTCACTTAGTGGCCCTGTAACTTTTCTTCATTGGCTTATCCATTTTCTTTTGGTCCTCCTTCAAAAAAAGTCTCCAGTTGCATTTGTCTCTGTTACTGTATAGTAACAATTATGAACCACTTATGAAACCAAAACATTCATAATAAGATCAAGAAACAGACTGTTGAGGGACTCTAAATTAATCTGTGTTATGAGAGGCAATGCCACATGGTGGGGAAGGACAGGGCAAATACTAATACATGTAGACGGGGAGCTATGGCAAGTCATTTCAACACTCAATGTCAAAGGAAATCCTGTTAAGAATGAAAGGTATAGGACAGATAGTTGGCTCAGTGGACTGAGAGTCAGGCCTAGAGATGGGAGGTCCTGGGTTCAAATATGACCTCAGACACTTTCCAGCTGTGTGACCCTGGGCAAGCCACTTAATCCACATTGCCTAGCCCTTACTGCTCTTCTCCCTTGGAACCAATACACAGCATTGAACCTAAGACAGAGGTAAGGTTAAAAAAAAAAAGCCTGAAAGGCACAAAAATGCTGTCAATATCTACTGGTGAAGGGAGTTTCCACAAGAGGAGTTGAAATCACAGGTCTATACTAAAAAATAATGATGTAAATCATTTATATAGCATGTTGAGGTTTTAAAAGGTACTTTAGAACATATGAGAAAGTTCTAAAGCAGTCTCTGGAATAATACACAAATTAGATGGTTAAAATAAAAAAAAAATGGCCCTAATACACAGTGCTTGGGCCTCTATGCTATACCAATCTAAAGAAGTAAACTTACATAATTTGGGCAAATGTTCATTTAATATAACATGGACAATGGGGAAAAACAGGAAAAAAGAAACTTGGACTATTTTAAAAAATCTAAATCGTAAAATATTACTAAACAACATAGAAATAATTTTTTTCTTACACACTAATAGACAACATATTTCCCACATGATTTCAGTAAATTAATCTTTTTATAACAAATTCACATCCAGTAGTGGCCACCAATTTAGTAGGGGGGGAAATAAGTTTCGTTCCAAAAACTTCTTTTGAAAATAACTTGTTATAAAATGGCTTATTAATGTTTCCTGCATAATGTATCAGTCATGAAGTTATGAAAGTAAAAGGGGGAAAAAAGTGCAAATTTCCTAGTCAGGAGTAAAAACAGAGTAACCTTTGAAGAATTGGGGTAAACAGATTCAATGAGGTAGCCTGAGCTAAAACCATCTTGTAGTCATGTTAACAGAATATTGAACAACATAAACATTCTATTGGATAGCATTTGCTTTGAAACAAGCAAAACCAAATGCTCCTTTCAATTAAAGAAAAATCCATTTGATTTTGATCCCATTCTCTTCCCCTACCTCCCCCACTCTCATGATCTGATGAGGCAAGTCAAATCCATCCCTCCATCAGAATTGACAGAAATCCCAAATAACTATCATTGGTGCTCAGAGAACAAAGGCAGCTAAAAAACCAAGTTTACAACAGTCATTTGCCCCATTTTTCTAATTTATTTGATTTTTTTTTTAAACTGGACAAACTTCATAAATACATTATTTAAGAGTACAGCAGATTATTTCTCATTCATGAAAAAATAATGCTTTCCATTTTTTCACATTTTAAAATGTTTTTGTTTGTTTTCTCAAAAGAAGATTCAAGAAGAAAGTAATGATGGCTGAATTTACAGAATGTCCACATAGGAGGTGCCTTTACAAGAACCTGATATAGAAGCCTATCATTTGCCCCTACAAATAGAGCTCAATGAAAATATTTAAACAAAACAGGCTTAATTTAAACACCCCTTCCCCCCATTAACTCTATTTGGGAGAGCAAGGAGGTATTTATTTTTTCAAGTATTAGATTTACAAATTTTTTTGTTGCCAATTTCATATTATACCATTTAAAACCAAGATGTCCACCTGAAAAATCATGCCTATCATCCCAGTTAGCCCATCCCTTTCAAATCCCAGTGCATTTGGTCTTTCAAAGAATGTAGAACATATTGATTTGCTAAGAAGGAGCATGTTTGGAAAAAGCCATTTAAAAGTGCTGAGTATATGAAGCATGACTTATTTTTTTTCTATTGGCAAAAACTATTAGAAAGGCGGTCCAGTCTATTCCCCAAAGTTTCTTTAGCTGGTTTTGATAAAGTCTCTTCAAAAAGATATCCAAGAAATCTTTAGAAAACTGGAGAGAGGAAGGGAAAAAAAAACACTCCTTCATAGCATGGAAGGAATTCCATTAACTGTAGAAATGCTCATTAAACTTCACCTTTGGTTCTTCAGAAGAAATGGTCATATAACTTCTATATTAGGAGACAGGAAAAAGAAATATGTTATGAAAATCACATGAAAAACCTATTCAATGAACATAAAATAGGGTCTACCAATAGGGTTCATACTTAAAAAAAAATAACCCTTATTTTCTGATTTAGTATCAACTCTAAGACAAAAGGGTAAGGGCTAGGCAATTGGGCTTAAATCACGTGCTCAGGGTCACACAGCTAGTAAGTATGAGGATAGGTTTGAACCCAGGTCCTCCTGACTCCAGACTTCTTAGTTGCCCCTGGGTTCACACAAACTTAAATTCAAATGATCTGCAACAATCACCAGGAAGACAAGGGATCTTTAATTTGTAAAACTATGTCATTTTATTGTTTATATATAACTAAACAAACAAAAAGATATTAAAAGCCACAAAGGGGGCCCCAGTGCTAACAAGAGATGGGCATTGGATTAAGTGCCTAGAAAGGGGATTCTCAGTAGACTTGAAAGAGAGAAAACCATTTATCTGAGACGTTTCTGGAACAATGTTGCTTAAATTTAGAGATGGAACACTGGAATTCTTCCCTTTCTGATTCCATGCAAGAAGAAATTGGGAAATTGTTTATCACATAAGAAGGAATACTATTGCTCCTAATGGTTTAATAGACAATTGGAAGTTAAAGAAAGTGATTTGTTGCCCGTCTACTTAGCACACTCAATGGCTCTTTTCCAGTTTTCATCCTCCTGGACCCCTCAGAATCACTTGACATTGTCCACCATGTCCATTTTTCATTGGCTTCAAAAACACCATCTGCATTTTTTCCTTGCCTGCCTGATTGTTCCTTTTCTCTCTCTCTTCTCCCTCCTCATCCTAACCTAAAGGTCCTGTTCTTGGCTCATTTTTCTCTCTATTTTATCTTTCTTGTTAAATTCATTTACTCACTTGCCTTCAGGTTTCACCTCTTTGCAGTTCACTCCCAAATATCTCTCACTTGACCTGCTCTCTTTCCCAAGCTACACTTCATCTTTAGCTGCCTTTAGGACATTTCTATCTACTTGGATTTTTTAAGGACATATCACAGGTCCAAAGCTGAGTTCATCTTTTCTCCACATCTCTCCTCCCTTATACAATTATGTATCAATCCCTATTGATCCTCTCTGTACAATATATCTTACATCTGTCCATCTCTTCTCTTTCAGTTGTCAGCATCCTCCTAGAGGGCTGTAATAATTCCCCTAATCTTATTTTTCTCCCTCATTCTTCATACAGCTCACAGACTGGTGTTCCTTATGCAGAGATCTGATCATGTTCCTTGGTTCAAAACCCTGCTAAGTAAAACTCAACTTCTTTAGTCTGGCATTCAAGGCCCTCCCCAATCTGGTGCCACACTATTTTTCTACACTCACTTTATATACTCTATTCTCCAGCCAAACTTGGTTATGTTCTGTATCCCATGTGTGGAACTTTTGGGCTTCTGTTGTTCTTTGCTCATTCTCTCTACTCTTTCAACACAGATACACACCCAAATACTTGTCCGATTATGGCTTTCCTGCCATGACCATTCTAGCCTTTTTTTCCGCCTTTTCTTCCTCTGACCTTGTTGGGTACTTTGCCACTTATGTGTCATTTAGCTTTCTGCTTATTTGTGTTATATCCTTGGGTGACAGTATAGACTCCTTGGTCTTACAGAAACCTGGGAATACCTCTGGCGTGCTGTGGGGATGGATGTAGAACTATACATGTTTGTGTAATTTTGTTTTTCAAAGACTTCAGTTTCAAGTCCATGTCAAACTTAAAACACCAGGGCCACTAGGAAGTCTGTATTTCAGCAGGATAAACATCCCTGATTATATCTGCTTTCTTGGCAGGGGTCAAGGTTCACATATGAGATGGTACAAAGCCATCTGCCTGAGCAGAAAGGTAAACAGAAACCAAAGAAAGCTTGAAAGGAAAGGAATATAGCAATTTGTCTATTTGTTCTTTATTGGCGGGGGTAGGGGGAGTAGGGGGACTAAATCTGTGATTTCATTGGTTTAGGGAACTCTCCATGGAGAAACTTCTCCAACTAATCCATATTGACACTACCCTTGAAAATTTAGATTCTTAGTTATCTGAAGTATAGGACTGCACAGCCAGCAGGTATCAGAAGGAAGTTTTGAACCCACATCTTCCTGACTCCAAGGCTAGCTCTCTATCCACTATATTATAGCCTCTATAGCCCACATTTTTTCCCCTTTACTTTCAGTCTTAGAATCAATACTGTGCTCTGAGGAAGAAGAGTGGTAAAGGCTGGGCAGTGGGGATTAAATGACTTGTCCAGGGTCACACATCTGGGAAATGTCTGAGGCCAGATTTGAATCTAGGACTCCCTATCTCCAGACTTGTCTTATATCCACTGAGCAACCCAACTGCTCTTAATCCACTTACTCTTAAAGCCCCAATGATGGGCTTGACTATATGACTGTGACAGTCATACAACGGGCTGTGTTACCTGCTGTTCACAATAATTACTTTTGACAGGAACCACTTGGGGCTGAGCCAAGACATATGATGCACCAAATATCATGACCCTGACTTTCTAACAGCTGCTCCCTCTGCGCAAAGGCTTCTGACTATCCATGAGCCTTAGAGATTATGGCATGGATAGAGGCAGGTACTTTCAATAGCAGCTACCCTGTTTCAAATAACTTCAAATCTAGCACAAGGATTTGCAGACTGTTAAATTCAAATGATCTATATTGCATTATTTCAGAGTCCACACTATATCCACATCAAAAGGATGGGAATTTCTTTGTGACTTTTGACCTTTCAAAATGAAGGAAAAATGAGACCTCTATGGGGAATAACTGGTAAGAGGAAAGGAGGCTTAGGCAGTCCGTGATGGCTCTGAACAGCTGTCATGCTGAAGAGTGAGTGGATGTTCTCTGGCTTTAGAGGATAACACTAGAAACAGAATTTGAGACGCTGGAAGGGACCTCACCTCACAGACATCTAGTCTTTCCATCCATGAAAGGAATTCTCACTACAACGTAGACAATAAGTAGCTGTTCCGCTTCTATTGCAAGCCTTCAGAGGAGGGAGAACCCAGTACTTATCCAGGCAGTCCATTCCACTAATTTATTAGGCAGTATTTCTTGATATCAAGTCTAAATTTTGCCCCGCACTGGCAATTTTCAGTCACTGTTCATAGAACTAACCCAATCCCTCCTCCATAACCTTCCTTCAAATTCCTCAGGATAGTTATATCTCTTCTGAGTTTTCTACTCTCCAGACTTAATAGCTATAGGTAGAAGTAGCAAGAAGCAGATTTCTGGTCAGTATACAAGGAAGACAGAGTAAGCCCAAAATGAGCTTTCAAACAATGAGTTTCTCATCAGAAATATTCAGCTTAAGCAGAGACTGAATAAATGAATATAATTTAATTCAATTTAACAAACATTTATTAAGCCCTCTATGTGCCAGGTGCTGAAGATACAAAGACAAAAATAAAACAGTCCTTGCCTTCAAGAAGCTTACATTCTCTTAGGGGTATACAATAGTTTAGTCTAAAACAAGGTAGGGAGTCAAAGGAGGAAGGTAGAGATTCGGCAGAATGCTTTGAAAATTAGAGGATGGAGAGGAAATGCTAACACTAGGTTGAATCCAAGAGGGCTTCATGAAGTAGGTACCACCTGAGCTAAAATTTAAAGGAAGAGAAGGATTTCCAAAGACAGTGATGAGGAGGCAATTGTTTTCCAGGCTTGGATAAAACAGCTTGTGCAAATACATGAAGGCACAGATAGAGCAGGGATTCCTGCTTTGAACAGGAGGTTAGTCGAGACTTTAGAGGTAATTCATTCATTCTACTGGATGTTGTCCATTACAACAATTTTCAGTGGAGCCTACAAAGTCACTCTGTTTCCTCCACCAGTTTATGGAAGCTTTGAACTCCAATCTACGAGCCCCTTTGGGTGACACTCTGGGGCAGAGCGTATAGTCTCCATACCTTATATAAGGTACCAGGCAAATGATTTTTCAGTTTTCTGACAATTGCAACAACTGGTCCTAGGCAAACTTACCTGCTGTTTGCTGTGTTTGAACACTATCTACCTGAGGCAATGGCCCAAGAGTTCCCTTATCATCAAAGGCCAAAATTGGATTCAAAGGAATTTCTGGGCTTCCATCACTGTCTGTGATATCCAATCTGGATGGTTTAGATCCAATGGGTAAGTTTATAATTTCTTCAAAGGTGTCATTCTGAAGAGATACTCCATTTTCATTTGGTTGATTTTCAGTATTGAGGGTACTAGAAGACATTGAAAAGGATACAGTAAAAGGAGATTTAATGTGGAAACTAAAACAGACATTTCTTTTTTAGGACGGTCAACTACTGCTTCCTTAAAAACACATTTTTGCAACATTAATTCATTATTTTATTAATAGCATAAAAGGTAATATCTGCCAGATTTTTATTTTTCTTACAATTACATTTCTGCTTTTTGACAAAGGATCATAAATTTAGAGCTGGAAAAGACCTCAGAGTTGAGTCTAATGTTCTTATTTTCATTAAAAAAACAAAACAAACCTTACCTTCTGTCTTAGAATCAATATTAAGGGCTAGGCAATGGGGGTTAAGTGACTTGCCTAGGGTCATATAGCTAGAAAGTGTCTGGGGCCAGATTTGAACCTATGACCTCCCATATCTAAGCCTGGCTTTAAATCCACTGAGCTATCCATCTGCCCCCATAATTTTCTTATTTTCCAGATGAGGAAATTGAGAGGTAGGGAGACAAAATGCCTTTCTCTGTGTCATTGAAATCATTAAGCATCAGAGCCACAATTCAAACCTATGTCATGTCCTTCCCATTGTACCATAATGCCTCTCTTTCTGGCTCACATTTGAATGGTGATTTTCAACATGCTAAGGAACTTGCTCAAACCCAGGATCACAGCAATTATAACAGTGAACACAATTTTGTATTTTAAAAACACGTGCTTTTCAAAGCATTTCCTATGAAATAAGACATGCAACTGTTACTAGTCCCATTTTATAAAGAATTGGTCACTGTGATTTCTTGCTGGAGTCAAGACTTCAACCCAAATTTCTTGGGTTGCAACACAGTCAAATGAATGATCCTTTACTCTTGTGTCTGGTGCTATTTTCATGGCACCACACATTGGTCACTTGATGTTTTTCAAGCTATTCAAGAAAACCAGATGTTCAAAACTACGTATTTATCTCTTCATTTCTATTTAACATTCCCTTCCCCCCCCCCCCCCATTTTATTTATTTATAAAACTCTACTGGTTCTTGGTAAGGGCTAGGCAATTGGGGTTATATGACTTGACTAGGGTCTCACAGCCCACAAGTGTCCAGAAGAGACCAGATATAAGCATAGCTATGTCCTCCTGACTCCAGGCTTGGCTCTCTATCCACTGAGTTACCCCCGTCCCCTCTTTCCCTTTTAAATCTGCCTTACTATCATCTTTCCCAATACTCTGAGAAGAACATTACTCTCTGGCTATTTATTCTCAGAGCTATATTTAACCCTATTCTTTTCTATGACCCAGATTTAAGTGGTTACCAAATTCTATCACTTTTCTTTCTAAATAATCTCAGTTTCCCACATTCTTCACAATTTCCACTGGTAAAGTCCTGGTAAAGGAACTACTCAGCTATCTCATGTCATAACCCAATACCTTTCCCCTAAAAACCAGATCTTTCTGGAAAGGCATTTTGATCATGTCTTTCTCCTGCTCAGCATACTCCCCTCATTTATATCTATACACTGAGAGCAGAGTCTAGACGAGGCATTTATGTGCCCTAGTCCAGGTTTGAAAAGCTGGGTCCCCAGTAAGTTACCATTCACCAGAGCCTGAATCTTTATGGCAACTTGACATCACAAGGTAAATATCAATGTGCTATGAGAATGGAATTTTCTGATGTTAAAAATGTGCATATAAAAATGTAGTATTAGAAAGTGACCCTCAGTGCACCTGCCTGCTAGGTGTCATATATCCCCCACTCCTAGTCCCAGCCTTGCCCAAAACACAAAACAGCTGGATTTCTAATCATTCTTCCCCTTAAGATTCCCAGGTATTAGTCCATTTTCCTTGGCCTCCCATCCCCTCCTCTGTCACTGCCCCAGCCTGGCCTAGCTTGAGTTCCCTACTTATTCCTCCCAAGGGGCATCCTCTAATAGGAACAAAAGAATGTTCATTCCTGACTGGTTTCTGAGTGAGAACAAATACTGCTGTGTTTCTATTGATCATGGCATATTTTAAACTACATTACCAAGGCAACTATTTCTTCCCTTCCATCCTTCTCTCCCTATCCCAAAAGTCTATAGAGGGGACTTCAGGAACTAGCTAGTGTTACTTTCACACTTGGCAAATGGATGGGATCTTTGTTCAAGTCCTGGGCATAAAAGAGGGGCCCATATAAATATAAGATGTTTTTGGCCAATTATTAAAGATAAGTATTTCTGAGCACTTAAGCAAAAATAATATAAAATAAAACTTTGTAGAACTTTAGATTCAGTAATGCTGGATCTGTTTTCCAAGGCGATCAGGGGAAAAAAGAAAAAGAACCTATATGTTCCGAAATATTCATGGCAGCTCTTTGTGGTGGCAAAGAAAACTGAGGGGATGTCCATCAATTGGGGAATAGCTGGACAAATTGTGGTATATGATGGTGATGGAATAGTTTTGCGCCATAAGAAACAATGAGCAGGCTAATGTTTTTTAAAAATTGGAGAGATTTATATGAAGTAATGAAGAGTAAAACAAGTAGAACCAAGAGAATATTACATACAGCTACATAACTAATGTCTGAAAAATAACTTGTTCATGTTCATCTCCACTGAATAAACTGGAAAAATAGAAACACAAAAGATACAATCTATATATACATATCTGTTTGTTGGGTGTTACCTTCTGTGGTATGGAGAGAAAGGGGCTCAGATATCTGAGAATAATTGATCCTATTAAATAAAAATTTTAAAAAGTTATATACTAGAGAAAATATAATGGAATTTTGACAAGAGAAATTATATCTTACCAATCTATTCAAAGTCTTTGGAGGAGTAAATAAGCACATGAACAAGGCCTTTAACAGAGTTTCACACCAAAAGCTATTTTAAAGGAAAACAGTTGCACTGGAATTGTGTGGATCCTACTCCCTCATGATAGGCTTGGGACAGGATACAAAAGGATATATAAGAATTAATGGGCTTATTTTATTTTTAAGGGAAAATTAGTCCTAGTTTTTTGAGGGAAACTCTTCAAGAAGAAATTCTAAAAACAAAAGCAGAAGTTATTCTGAAGAGAAGGAAAAAAGGTAGTTGATTTGGATATGCAGGGAACTCACTGACCAAACTCAGAATTAAAAAAAAAACAACAACCCAACATATATAAAAGATGGAAGAGAGCCAGTAATCAAAGATAAATCCAAAAGAGTATAAAGATCTTGTAAAAACATGTGCAATTTCAAGGGGTGTTAGTTGGCTTGGACCACGATTACCTGAAAGGATCTCAGGGTCTGACTTTGCTTCATCTTAAGTTTGAAACCTGTGAGAGCAGATGTGTGGGGTGTGGTTCACTCCTGGCTTGCTCTTCACTCACTGCTATGCCTTCTGATAGCTCTGGTCCCCTCTCATCTCTCACTGCCTACCTACTTTTTGGGTTTTTCTTTTTTGAAAGTTATTTCCCTCTGTTTTTGTTGGTTCTTTCATTCCTGTATTTGTTTTGTGGTGATATTTAGCTCTTTGTCGGAAAGGATTTTCATGGTGAAAGGCATGCTTGCTGCCCTAGTTACTCCTCCATCTTGGCTCCACCCCTGAACTCCTACTTTTCATTTCTTAAAGCACAACAATATTCCATTTCAATCATATACCACAACTTGTTCAGCAGTCATCCCCCAACTGGTGGACGTCCCTTCAATTTCCAAGTCTTCGCTAACCAAAAGGAGTTACTGTAAATACTGTTGTACGCATAGGTCCTTTTCCCTTTATAAAAAAAAAAATCTCTTTGGGAGACTGACCAAGTAGTATTATTGCTAGATCAAAGAGTATGCACAATTTTAAAGCCCTCTGAACATAATTCCAAATTGCTCTCCAGAATGGTTGGATCAGATCATAAATCCACCAACAGAGCAGTAGTGTCTCAAAAGGGGGATGGTTTTTATACTGAGAAGTATACAACAAAAAGGTTAACAAGGAATATAAATATAAACTCAAATAAAGGGAAGTTTTGGTTAGATGGCATGTAATATGCCTTGCTGTGTTCAAGTCAGTAGGTCAGGACTGACTTCATTCTGGAGACCTGAAAACAACTAGGAGATGTGACTTGTTTAGCCAGAATTAATGAGTGAAATACTACAAGACTGGAGGGCATCAAATGTCTACTATTCCTGGCAAAATCCTAGAACACACTATTAGGAGGAAGGCATATAATCACTTAATGGATAGTGGCTATCACCAAAAGCCAGCATGGCTTCCACATGAAAAATTCATGTCAGACTAACTTCATTTTCTGATAGGATAGCCAGGTTGATCAGTGAATATTATAAACAAGATATAGTTAGATTTCAGCAAAGTGCATGACAAAGTCTTTCCTGCAATCTTTTCAGCTCAGGTAGAGAGATAAGGGCTAGATGGAAGGTGGATTTGTTGTTGTTCCTCCTTATTTGTTGCTTTTAAAAAAATTCTTAACTTCTGTTTTGAAATCAATACGGTGTATGGATTCCAAGGCAGAGGAGTGATTAAGGGCTAGACAACAAGGGTTAAGTGACTTGCCCAGGATCACACAGATAGAAAGTCTCTGAGGTCACATTTGAACCCAAGACCTCCCATCTCAAGCCTTGACTCTCAATCCATTGAGCCACCTCCAGGCCTGTTCATCCTTAGTTTTCAAAGAGGACCAATGGCATTCAGGGGTGATGTCTTGATTTACGAGTGAATTAGATTCAAGTGAGACAGATTAGCACAAAGTCATCAGGCTTATTCTCTCTTCCAGAGTCATTGAAGTTCAGTGGCAAGACAAAAGTCAGGATAACTGAAAATGGCTAGGATACAGGATGGAAGTGGATTTGTAAGGACCAAATGATAAAGTACATATTAATAAATAGGTTGATGTTAGCTTGAAGGAAGTCTTTTGAGTGCTCCTGGGATATGTATGCCCTTGGCTGTATGCTGGTGAAATTTTTATCAGTAATTAAAATAAAAGCATGGATAGCATGCCTAGGAAAAATAATATACATAGTTGGGTAGTATAAATAATGCATTCAAAGACAGAGTTGGGATACAACAGGAGAGCTAGAATGATGGGCCACATATAGTAATGTGAAAATTCATTAGGGGTAAATGAAAAGTTGTGAAGCAATGTGGAGAAAGAACTGGCCTCAAATTCAGGACAATGTGGTGTTCAAGATCTGTCTGATATATACAGGTAAAGGGATTCTGGGCAAGTCACTGAACTCCTCAGCATCCCTAGAAGAGGTGCTGATTTTTATTGGTAGAAGGAATATTTTCACAGGGAGTTCTTATAATAATGAAATCATTGGTCTGATATTAAAAAAAGTAAAGTTACATATTTAGGCTTCAAAATTAAGTTTAAATACATGTTTAGTGGAAGGAGTAATATTTTCTTTGAAAGAGATCCTGGGCTTTATGGATGGCAAGCATACTAACAGTCAACAGTGTAACAGGACATTCCCCAAAGTTCATTGTATTCTAGATGGTCTGAATTGAGAGAATTAGTCCTCAGAATAAGGTAATAATTCCAACATACTTTGACCTGCTTAGACTACCTCTGGAGAATTGTGTTTGATTTTGGGTACCATGTTTGAGAAATTATATTGAAAAGCTGGAGTATGTCTACAAGAGGGGAACTGGGGTGGTGAAAGAATTGGAGAACATCTCATATAAGGAACAGCTGAAGGGAAAGACTATTTATCCTGGGAAGGAAAGAGGAAGAGAAAGGAATGAGTCTATATAGTACCTCCTATGTGCCAGACAGTGAGCTAAGTGTTCTATAAATTGCATCTCATTTAATATTACAACCCTGTGAGGTTGGTGCTATAGTTATTCCCATTTTATGATGGGGAAACAGACAAACAGAAGTCACGTAACTTGTTTAGGGTTACGCCTCTGGGGCTGGATTTGAACTCTGGTCTTCCTGCCTCCAGGTCCAGTGCTCTATCTTTTTTTTTTTTTAACTCTTGCCTTCCATCTTAGAATCAACAATGCATGATGGTTCTAAGGCAGAAGAACAGTAATAACTAGGCAATGGGGACTAAGTGATTTATCCAGGGTCACTCAGCTAGGAGTGTCTGGAGCCATATTTGAACCCAGGACCTCCTGGCTCTGGGTCTGGCTCTCGATCCACTGGGCCACTTACATGTCCCTGCTATCCTCTTAACCAATGAGCTGGGGAAGAAAATACTTGGGGGGGCCAGTGGAGGGAGGATATGATAATTATTTTCAAATAAAATCTCCAACCATTCTTAATGACCTTTTTATGATGACCTTTTTGGAGGATGCCTTCCCCAACCTCTCTTACTTCTAGTGTCTTCCCTCTGTTAATTATTTCCAATTTATCTTTATATGGCTTACTTTGTATATATTTGTTTGCATGTTGTCTTCCCCACTTAGACTAAAAATTCCTTAAGGGCAGGGACTGTCTTTTGCCTCTTTTTGGGTTGCCAGTGCTAAGCCCAGTGCCTAGCACACAAATAGTAGGTGTTTACTAAATGTGTACTGATTGATTAGTGATAGGATTTTTCATCCATCTTTATTTAAAAAATTTTAGCCACATTTCAGCTTAAAAATAGTTTTTCCTGAAAATGTGGTATAAAGAGCTGAAACTAGTATTGTTTATGTAGTTTAGCTTCTTCAGAGTGTGTGTGTGTGTGTGTGGAATACCAGGCTCTCTTGTTCTAAACACCACTATACAATTCTACCAATCCAGCTGAAGGTTATAATAACTATTTTTGGCTGCTATGCTACTATGCTGGCTCATCTTAAATTTGTGATTAACTAAAATCCTTCAAACTTTTCCACATACATAACCTGCTCTCTAGCCCTGTTTCTGCTCCCCTATAATTGTGTAGCTGCTTTTTTTTTTAGCCTGGATGTGAGATCTTTCATCTATCCTGATTACATTAAAAAAAACTAAATTTGGCCTATCTTTTCAGTTTTAAGGGTTTTTTTTTTAGCATTCTGATTCTATTATCCAGTGTATTATCTATTTCTCTGAGATTAATATCATTCACAAAGTTCTTTCAATATTTGCAAATGACATAAAACATTCTAGTCCATCTAGATGTTCATCTAAATCATCAAGAAATATGTTGAACAAAACAGAGTTAGTTGATGATGGAGAGCTATATAGTAGATGCCACCTTCCAGGCTGACACTGGTCCATTGATTTCTTTTTCAAATGAATTTTATTTGATCTCTCTCTCTCCCTCTCTCTCTCTCTCTCTCTCTGCATCTCCCTTTAAAAGGAAGAATATTTCTAAATTTTTATTGATTTTTAAAAAATATATTTTCCCCCTTCCAGAGCCAACAAACAATAAAAGGAAAAACATTTTAAAGAAAAAAAGTAAAAACATCCAAAACAATACACACATATCTGAAAATCTATGTATCTATCTCAAACACTCATGGATTTTTCACCTCTGCAAATAAATTGGGGGAAATATCAGAATATTTTTATTTGAATAAAAAAGACATTTAGATAGTATTAGTTATTGTATTTAGATATTTATATACTATAATTTATATATTTATATACTATACTAGCACTGGACATGGAGTCAGTAGTATTTGATTTCAGATCCTGCCTCAGGTAATAGTTGTGCAACCCCTGAACAAGTTGTTCAACTTCTGCATGCCCTATTTTCCCCATCTGCAGAATGGAGTCTTTAGACCCTGGCCCACTGACTAATACTTTATTGACAGTAATTCAACCAGTGACACATCCACCTAATATTTCTCCATCATCTATCAAAATCCTTACTGCAACAATCTCTGGACTGCAGCCCAAAAATACCATGCCTAGTCTTTTGGTTTCATAATCTTGTTTAAAAAGAAAAGAAAAAAAAGGAACTAGATTTGGAGTGATTTATTTTTAGTAGACCTGGGTTGGTTTTCAGTGATTGAATTGAGACTCTTCTCAGTCCTCATAGACTAATAATCTGTTCCAGACTTTTACTGTGGATAGAACCAATCAATACTTTCAGGGTACAGTGATATCGCCTACAAAAAAAGAGCATCTCCTTGAGCATGACCAGAAATACAATTTGAATTAGGAACAGAGAGGTGCATAGCAAGCATATAGTGTCTTTTTTTTTTTAATGACCCTACCAAAGTACTTTTTGGCTTCAAGAAAAGTCTCAGTATTATTAATCTAATAATTATCCCAACATTACACAATTAAGCTTTAGACCTGCTTTACTCACAAAAAATCATGTAGTGAATTCTGTGATGCAAGGATAAAACCATATTAATGAAGTAAAAAGACTCGGATAATGTATGATTCAGTTCACCGATTAGGCTAATACTAGAACTACCACCATATCTGCATCTCTTCCTCTAGTAAGTATGGCATTCTTTTAACACTTCAGAATCTATGCTTTTGTTCTTCTGTGAGAACAATAAGGATTTCTTTCAAGGGTAAATCAGATGGTATGTGACAGTCATTGTACAGCAAATGTGTTGTTATATTGTAGAAATCAAGGTATGCTCTGCCCAAGAAAAAGCTTAGTGTCTACTATGTGTCAAAGGTAATTATGAGCTGGCTTTACATCATTTATTCAACACCACTGAATGTTCACTATTAATCACTCTCAGCAGAAGTAATCTTGTCAATTTTGTAGGAGTTTAACAATTCCACAGGCATACAGAAATACCAATAGTGGGATGCCATCTTCTAATTAATGCCACATACTACAGAGCAACTCATGGGCCAAGTGTGTTATTTTAATGATTACGGAAAACTATGTTTGACAGCAGAAAAATATCAACTACTATAAAATAATGTGAAGCCCTTTGGGTCTCAGCAGCTTTTAGTGATTCTAGCCCTGGCTATAGAGAATGGAAACTCTTACTATGTTGGTACAATATGATCAGATAGATTATCATAGATGTTTCAAAAATTAATTCTAAAAATCAGAAAAACACTAGACAAAACCTTGCCAGGGACCAGTTTTTGCTTAGCTATAGTCCAAAGGTTCTTTGACATTTTCAAAAGGCTTATTAAATATTTCTGTAAATTCTTTGTGGTCAGATGCAAATAAGCACAAAGTGCAATGTCACCCTTTATTCCTGAAAATGTGACTGCAAATATCATTCGATATTTATGCACAAGAGGTGATAAAAGCCATGAACTCTAAGTAACCTGGAGTATTTCCCAGATCACATGTCTATTGTTGGCAGTTAATTGCTGTTACCTGCAGTGTTTCAGCTAAAAAAAAGGTACTGCCATTAATGTATCATCAAAATCTGGGTTTCTTAACTTACTCTAATAATTGTACAAACTAATGAATCACTCTACTGTAATCTGGCATCATTAAAGATTGCCAGATCACTGAAGAGTATATGGACATGGCCCTGGTGAAGTCAGATTGCATGAAAAACACTAATCAGGTCATCTTTTGCAATTCTCTTTAGCATTCTAGTTTCCTGTTAATATATTTAAATGATATATTATACATACTATATTTATATGTTATTTTAAAATCATAAACATTTTTATTTACTAGGAATACAGCATTACTAGTATGTCTCTCTCTCTCTCTCTCTCTCTCTCTCTCTTTCTCTCTCTCTCTCTTTCTCTAATGGGATTAATAGGAAGTATAAGACAATATCTGAATCTGGGTGCTTCTACTTGTCCCACTCATTTTCTTTTGAAAACCAATGAATTCAAAACGAAATGTCAAGAAATATTCACTGCAAACTTCCCAAGAGACAAAATGTAAGAAGCAGCTGGGATGCTGGACTGAAATCAGGAAGACCCAAATTCAAATCAGACTTCAGACTCTATCTTTATGACTATGAGAAAGTCACTTAACTTTGGTTGGCCTCACTCTTCTAATTTGCATGATGAGAAATGAGGATATTATCCTCAAAAAAGAAGTAAAGTTTTATATTTAGGTTTCAAAAATAAACTTCATAAGAAATGTTAAAAAAAAGACATGGCTAGGCAACATTTCCTTTGAAAAAATTGGACTGAAAGGATATTATAAGGAATAATGATAACATTTCCCCCCCAGCACTGTTGTGAGAATCAAATGAGATATTATTTGTAAAGCACTTATTTGTTTGACTCACCTGTCTATGGTCATTGTTGGCTGATGTGGGCTAGTCACTGGTTCTCCATTTCTTGAAGAGTCTGTCACACATGGAAGTGGTGATATTCCTGGACATTTCCACAGAGATGAAGATAGTAGAATTAACAAAAAAGAAAAAAGTCAACCTCTGGTTTACATATATGTACTGTACCTATATGGGTGCGCATGTGAGTGTGCACGTGTCTACTGCCAATAGAGCCAAATGAAATAATATTATATATAAAAAATATATAATTATATATATATCAATTTTATTACCAAGCAAGAAATATATATAATGCTAAAACAAAAACACTCCTGTGATTTTTGATCAAGACCATGCCACTAACACAAAAGCATCACAGCCCTCAATGGTCTTGCACTCAATGAGTCATCCCATCACATTTAAATGCAAGTCATAAAAAAGGCATTTTTTTTAAAGCTCAAAACACATTTGTTTTGAAAATGTTCAAAATATATTTGTTTTGAATTCTTAAGATCAAGTAATACAGGGATTTTTATTCCCCTGTGTGCCATCCTGAGGCTCAGTGCTATTAGTGTGTAATTCTGAGCCAATGATATCAACCACTGAGAAATCTGATTCCACAATTTAGGGTAAGATTCAAAGGCTTGCAGCTGTTTACTCACAGCCGTGCCAAGCAGGGAGCAGAGTTTCAAGCAAATCTGCAGCCACTTTTGGTTAGAGCTGTAAATGAGGGAACAATATGGCAATTTCAGGAGGTTCATTTTGCAATCTGGCACAAATTTAAATGCCAGGTTTAAAGCAAAGCTATAAGGAGCTGCACAGACCCTGGGAGCTTGATAACACCTCTCCCCAACACACACACACATACAAATATATATATATATATATTCTATAATTATATATATATATATACAGTTATATACATATGTGTGTATTAATATCTATCTATAAAACTTTATCCTTTTAGTATAATAGGGTAGGATGGAGAGAAACCTCAAATCAAATAATAGGAGGTGAAAATCTCTAGATCTCTCAGAAAAAGATAAAGGAGATAATATCTGAGGAAGTTTTCTTAGACATTACAAGTGAGTATCTACCTGTAACATTTCCAAATACCAGGTTCTTATTCTGCTAAATCCTCTGCAAGAGGCCATGAGAGCCCCTATTTAAATTTAATGAACACTATATGCAGATTAATATACTAGGCACTGGGAGACAGACAAAATTTAGCCAGGATATGGCTAATGCCCTCATGGATATTACAGTCCAGTATTTCAGAACTGGGAGTATCCCCTCCTTTACTGACCACAGAAGCAAGGAGGTAGGAAGTCCCCAATCCTGGTGCAACAAGTATAAGAGCATTACAAGAAGGAAAAGACTATATGCAATAGAGAGGGGGAGAGACAGGAGAATTTTAGAGGCAGCGATAACAGAGGGGTATGTGTGTTAAATGCCTTTTCTCACAGAAGCTGCTATGTTTTATGCATACAATAATATAATTCAGATACATTATGGGTCAAATGGGCTTTTTCTGGCTAGACTGGGAACCTAACCACCTGACAGGGAACCCAAACAACAATATTGTTTTGATGGGAAAATGTATCCTAAAATAACATTTATATAAGTTGATTGCTTCCTCAGAATAAAACCTATTTTTAAGCTTAGCACTGTTTGAATCTGAAGAACTGCAACAGATTCTTAATTACAAAACTGTTCTAATTCCAGGAAAACAGCCAACTCAGGAATATCTTTTTGGTGATCAGTTGCAAAGCATAAAATGCCCAAATATGCAAGTTAAAAAAGCTCTTGGAGATGAAGGTAAGTTTTGATGTTCCATTACATGGAAGTAGCAAATGAAATTTAAGTTAAATAATACAAAACAAACTCTTGGTATACTCTTCCATTTATTTATTTAAAGAAAGGCAGTGACCCTGGAAGTGTTTTGTAGCTGTTAAGATTCTGTTATTAGAGTAACCTAGGTGGCTTCTAAGGACTCTTCTCATTGGAAGATTACATGGTTTCAAAGTCTTGATTTTTTAAAAAGCAACAAAGAACTTCTTGAGGACTCAAATAGTCTACAACTTCTAAATTTATCTGTCTGGTGGTACAGTAGAAAGAAAGTTGAACCCAGAACACCTAGGTTCAAATCCCAGCCCCACCACTTTCTATCTGTATGATCCCAGGCAAACCCCAGCTTCTTTGGGCCTTGGTTTCTTTATTCATAAAATGAGGAGGTTGGATTATATGGCTGTCAAGGTCTCCTCCAATTCTAAACCTGTGTACCTATGATCCCATTCCACATTTGGGGGTCTTTGAGAGAAAAGTGAAGTAAATACCTGGTCCACCTGGAGTATTTCCCTTGGCTATATCTCCATTTCTCTGGTCATTTGCTTTCTATAAAACAAAAGTGCATTATTTTATAAATGAGAGTAATAATGAAAAACAAGGGGAAAAAATAATCCTTATCTAAACCAGTTAGGAAGAAAGAATGCCATTACCTTATCTGTAGTTTCTGTTCTCCTGGTTCTTTTCATAATTTCCTCAAGGCGCTACCAGAGAAGAAATAGCAAGCAAAGGAGTTAGATCCAGAAATAGAACAAGCCTAGCACATCTGACAAATGAAGTAAATCAGTAATGTTTTCGAACCTATGTGCTATTTTTAGAGGAAACAATAGCTGCATCCCAAATGTGTGCCAGGACGATGCTCACACGATTTTATATATATATATATACACTACTGATATCTTTTGTTTTTATATCACCTTCATTTCCAAATATAACCACTCTCCTCCTCTCCCCTATCCAGGAGGCCAATCATTATAACAAAGAAAGTGGGAGGGAACAATTCAGCAAAACCACCAAACACACCCATCATTTTTGCAGAATATGCAACACTCCCCCTTCCCCCTGCTGCAAAGAAGGGAGAGAGGTCACACACAAGTTATTAAGCAGAAGGGGGTAAGCAGTGGGACTCAAAATGAGTCTTGTTCATGGGTTGCAGTATGGAGTTAAGTTAGACAGAAGAAATAACATCTTTACAGTGAGAGTTTCTAAATTTTGGAATAGATTATTATTATTTTTTAAATCCTTATCTTCTGACTTAATATCAATTTTTAAAATCCTTAACTTCCCTCTTTGACTCAATATTAAGCATTGGTTCTAGGGCAGAAGAATGGTATGGGCTGGGCAACTGGGATTAAATGACTTGCCCAGGGTCACACAGCTAGAAAGTGTCTGAAGACAGATTTGCCTAGTATCACTTTTAATACAGAAGAGTAGCAAGGGTTAGGTAATTGAGGCAAAGTGACTTTCCCACAGTGATACAGCTAGGAAGTGTCTGAGACCAGACCCAGGACCTCCCAACTCCAGTTATGGCGCACTATCCATTGTGCTACCTTGATGGGAAAAGATTATTAAGGGAAAGAGATCTTTAAAAAGAGGAAAGGTTCTTATTTTCCTAGGATGGTTGAAGAGTAGTCTTGTTTAGGGATTTGGGATAGAGAAGTAATTTCCTCTACACCCTTCCAGATCTCTAAGACCATAGCATAAGAGACGGAATGCTGTGTGCAAAATTCCTGTAAGCAGTGTATCTCATTACCTTCTTCCTTTCCAAGCGCTCCTGCTCTTCTCTTTGGAAATGCTTTTCTCGTTCTTGTCGAACCCTCTCAGCTTCCTCTCGCAAGCGGGCCTCCTCTTCTCTCTGAAGAGAAAGAGCATTCTTTGTTTCATCAACAAATGGGTGATTTTCTATCTACTTCTACTAATCTCACAAGGATAGTGGGTGTAAGGCAAGAGAAAAGATGGAACAATGGACTCTGAAACATTCAAGTATAATAGAGATTGAATATATTAATAACAATAAAAAAAACAATAATTTCCTTTTGAGATTATTATTTGAAATCTGACTCAGGATCATAGATTTAGAGCTTGAACGGAGCTTAGAGGTAATCTAGTCCAACCTCTTCTTTTTTTTTTTAATTTAATTTTTTCCCCAATTACATGCAGAAAGTTTCTAAAATTTTTGAAGCATATTGCTCTCTCTCCCTTGTTTCTCCCCTCCCACATAGAGCTAGTAAGCAATCTCATAGATTTTATATGTTCAATCCCATGAAACATTTTCCCATATTAAACCCTTTGTGAAAAGAAAGTAGAAGAGAAAAAATTAACAAAGTGAAAAAAGTTTTTTTTTAGTTTGAATTTAGTTCTTTTTGTCTAGGAAACAGAAGGCACTTTTTTTTTTTTATCATGAGTCTTTTGGGATAGTTTTGGACCACTGTATTGCTCAGAATCATTGTTCTTCATAGATGCTCACTGTAAAATATTCCTGCCACTGTACAGTTTTCTCCTGGTTCTGCTTATTCACTCTGTTTCAGTTCATGCAAGTCTTTCCAGGTTTTTCCTGAGTTCCTCCTATTTGTCATTTCTTGCAATAGTATTCCATCACAATGATCTACTCTATCATTCCCCAATTGATGGACATCCCTACTTCAGGTTCTTTGTGTGGCTGCCTTTGGAGCTAGCTCTTTGGATCTATCTGCTTTCAGTTCTTCAGGTAGTATGATCTAAGGAGAGATGTGTTTAATACTCTCCCGGCCTGTGCTCTGGTCTTTGAACAACCCCAAGCACTCTTTTCTGCTTTGGAACTGTGACCAGGGTACCCTGCTTCCCTGTGGCTGCAAACACTGGTGTGTGCCAGTGCTCCTCCTCACCTTGAGACCCTGACCTATAACCATGACCTGGATCTGCACATGAATCTTGTAGCCAGATCCAGCAGAGAACCATATCTTCTCCTTCAGAGAAGTTGTTGGACCCCAGAAACCATCTGGGGCTGAGAGTTCCAGCAGCCTATATTGTACCTTGCCTGGTGGAGCTTGCACTGGCTTCTTGCTACTTTGTACTCCACTTCCAATCTGGTACCATATGTCTTTCTGTGCTGGTCACGTAGGTTGTTTTGGGATAAAAAATTACTTCACCCCATCTTTTTGTGGACTATGTTGCTCTAGAACTCATTCTGAGGCATTATATCATCGTTTTTTGGAGGGTAATTGGATAGAAATCAGATAGATCCATGCACATGCTCTACCACCCTCAACCACCTCTTAACAGAAGAGGAAATGCAGAGGGGTTAAGTTACTTATCCAGAGGTTAAGTGGAAGCTTTCTATATATAATTGAGGGGGAGGGGGGAAATTAAATAAAAAAAACAAACAAAAGAGACAGAGGGAAGATTTGCCTTCCCATCCTCTACCTCCAAAGTCAGTATTTTTTTCCACTCTACCATGATGCCCCTTATAAAAAGTAATAATAACAACTTTTTTTTTTTTTTAACTGAGCCTGAGCAAGAAGGAAAATGGTCACTTGGGGGCTCTTAGCCTCTTTGAAAGCACACTCCCCTATCCTGGAGCCCACATACCTGTTTCTGGATCCGCTCCATTTCTTCTTTTTCTCGTCTTTCTCGCTCCTCTACTTGCCGACGTAGTTGTTCTACCTTCTCCCGGGCCTGTTCTTGCTCCCTTTCAGCCTCTAACCTTCGGGCTTCCTCCTCTCGGCGAGCTCTTTCTTCAGCTACTCTTTGAGCTAATTCCTCCTTCTTCCTCCTAGGAATGGGCAGGACAAGGAGTTGCCTTAAAGAGGCCTGGGTTGTGGTTTATCACAAAGATAATTAACTGATGCGATTGGCAGAGAAACTCCAATGTATACACTGACTAGCAATAAAAGAAAAAGTGTAAAGGTCTCAGGAAGATCTACATGGAGCCCACCTAATATCTCGTACAGGAGATTCAGAAAGGTTCAGAGATTTAACTATTTTTCAAAGTTGAGATCTAATACTATACTTCTTCAGTCACCAATTTGAAATTTTTCATTTCAAAGAAATTCAGAAAAACCAATCTATTGATGCAGGAGATGGGTCTGCATTGACTCCCTAATAAACTTAAGCATCATACAAATATATATTAATGAATATATAATCATTTGATTATATATTTAGACCCAAAAAGGACCTCAGAGATCATCTGGTTCATTCCTTTCACTTTAAAAATGAGTAGTGCTTGCTTTGGAACGAAAATTGGAACAATACAGAGAAGATTAGCATGGCCCCTTAGCAAGGGTGATGTTCAAATTCATGAAATGTTCCATATATTTTTTTAAATGAGTAAACTGAGGCCTAGAAAAGTTAAGCAATTTGCCTATGGTCACGCATGTAGGAAGTGGGAAAGCTAGGATTTGAAACTCAGGTCTTGTGGAAAAAATTGCAGGGAGTGGGACAGAAAATGGTTAAGTGTGGGAATTGAGTGAACCACACGGATTCCATCTTGTGACTCAATTTTGGAGCTTAGTTCACTTTCTATCTAGTTATGGGCTTACTCCAACTTCTGCCTTGTAAGAAAATTTTATTCAATTGTGGGAAATGGAAGAAAATCATATTGCATTGTTTAAATCTAGCCTGATATGGCTAGTACTCTTTGTACCTGCTGTTTAGAGACGCTTGACCAAGAACTTGGGTTATGCTGGCTAGAAACACAATCAGATCCTAAGATTGCTATAAGGAGTTTTCCCGTAATTCTACTTTTCAGACAATTCATATATATTATCTGAAAACTGGTTCCATACTGATCAATTGGTTTCTGTTTTCATGTTTCTTTGATTATTTACAGCTACTTGGGAAGGAATGGGCCACCTCTTTTCCTGAATCTAGAGGATTACATTTCCTCACTCTCCCCCCTCCCCACTTGGAAAGTCCCTAATCTTTCATCTAATTAGAAACCAGATTATCTAAAGTTGTATTGTTTCCTTTTAATTAATTATTGCTTAAGTGTTTTGCTACATTAAAAAAAATCTTTCTCCCCCTGCATGTGGGGTCCAGCCCTAAACTGAGGAAGGGGCATGGTCTCAATTTATTGGACAACTGGCATGAATTGCATACTAAAATGATATGCTCAGAGATCAAACCTTTGTTTCCTCAGTCATTTCTTCTTTGGCTGGTTGCAGTCTGCCAACACCAGAGCCAACATTTACTATAGTGTCACATGTTTGTGACCAAGGTCAGGCACTTGCAAAATTCTTGGCTAGAAATAGTCTTTTCTCTTTTTTGCCTTATGTTTATTTAAAAAATAAATTAATAAAGAATATATTCCCATGGTTACATATGATCCATGTTCTTTCCCTCCTCTCTTTCTGAGCTGACAAGAAATTCCACTGGGTTATACATGTATCATTGCTCAAAATCTAGATAGTCTTTTCTTATAGGATAGGGTCAAGCTAACTGAATTGTGTAAGGAATGAATTTGGTTGACTTTAACCTCATTAGCATCTTGGGGTACTATCTGAGCAAACTGTCAATGGGATGGAACATTTAAATGTTTCATATAAACCGCAGGTTTCTTTATAGGAAGACAATTTGTATTTATTATAAAACAACACTAAATGGATAGATGAATACCATTTAGTAATACTTTTGAAGTAGCTAGCTTGGACTTGGAATCAGGAAGACTTGAGTTCAAATTCTGATTCAGACACTAACTGGGAAACCCTGAATAAATCGTTCAAACTATCTCAGTCTCAGTTTCCCCATCTGTAAACTAAGTATGGGGGAATAATAATAGTATCTCCCTTCCAGGGTTTTTGTGAGGATCAATGAGATAATAAACCTTAGAACACTATGTAAATACTAGTTATCATTTTTAAAACTTCATTTATATCAATTTTTAGTTTAAGACTTAGTTCATTTATCTTACTCAGATGTGACTTATGGTAGCTTTAATCAAAAACTAATTTGCACTTTTACCTTTCAAGTTCTTCCCTCTCCTTCTTTTCTTGTTCTTCCTTCTCTCTCTGTTCTCGAGCTAACCGCCTCTTTTCAGCCAGTAGTCTTGTGGCCTCTTCTGGGTCAGTGGTCCCTGCAGAGGTCTTCCCCAAACCAGAAGAAGGTACAGTGGATGGCACTGAAGCTGGAGCAGCTGTTCAATAAGAGGAATAAACTTCAATGGAAACAAATCCCAAGAACAGAATGGACAAAAATAGCTCAGAGAATCTAAATTTATAGTTCAGTGTCCTAAAAGAAACAGCAAATGAAAATTCTGAGATTTCAAGTATCTGCTATAAAATTTCATTCCTGTCTCTGGGCAATAAATGACCAAAAAAAATTCTCTGAGTACAGAACTTTACAAAGTGAAAGATGACATTTTCCATTTGTTACATATCTTCTCTGATCTTCAAAATGATTACAAGCTGGTATCTACTAATGACTACTTTACCAGAACCCAGGTGACTCAATCCTTAGCATTCTTGCAGTGTTGACATTAGAGATGAAATCATATAAGAATGAGAGAGACAGGAAAGGATGCATTGAAGCTCTACTCTCTCCAACTCCTTACACTGTTACCAAGAAGGAGCTGGGTTTGGCCAATGAGCATATAATGTCTGCCTACAGTGTATCCCACACTTCCATCTCAATTCCTTTCACCAAGAAACAGAGAAGCAACACTTGACAATTCAAGTTTCAACATTCTTTCACCAGAGCTAAGCTAGTCAGCTGAGATGTAAAAAGAAATCCTTTGCTACTCACTATATCCTGTTACCTTCTACACAAGAGCCATGTTCCCACACAAGACAAAAAAGGAAATCAGGAATCTAATGGGCATTTACACTGTATCTTCACCAGAAGTGCCAAACACAAAGAAGCCCACAGGCTACTAGCAACACCACTGAGTGAGGGTCCAACCAGATTAAAATGTCATTGGGAAATATTTAATTAAAAATGCAACAAGATGTAGATAACATGAAACTCCGATTTTCTAAGTCAATATGCAGCTCACAAGGATCCTTGCTTGTTGTTGTCCCTGGTGATGCCTATTTCTGTTGAAGTTTGACACTGTTTCCCCCATACTCTCTATAATCAATTACCCAGCATTGTGTTATCTCTACTAACTGTCAATGTTAGTCCTGTCCTTCAATTTTACTGTGGTAGCTAGATGGTATAGTGGGTGTTGTTCAGTCATTTCAGTTGTGTCTGACTCTTTGTGATTCCATGAGATTTTCTTGGCAAAGATGCCGGAGTGGTTTGCCATTTCCTTCTGCAGCTCATTTTAAAGATGAGAAAACTGAGGCAAACATGGTAAAATGACTTGCCCAGGGTCCCACAGCTAGTGTCTGAATTCAGATTTAACTCAGGAAGATGAGTCTTTCTGATTCCAGTCCTGGCTGCCCTAAGCTTTTCTACTGATTGCATTCTATATTGTTCTTGAGAGCAGGGATCATGTCTAATCTTAGTAAAAATAAGCCTCTAATACATTTATTAACTTACAAATTGAGGGTACATTGGATTGAGAGCCAAGTCTAGAGATGGGAGTTCCTAGGTTCAAATCTGGCCTCAGACACCCTCCAGCTGTGTGACCACAGAAAAAAAATCACTTAACCCTCACTGCTTGGCTCTTATGGTTCTTCTATTCTTCTGCCTTGGAACCCATATATAGGATTTATTCTAAGATGGAAGGTAAGAGTTTAAAAATGAAAACACACACACACACACACACACACACACACACACACACACACCAACCCTAACAGATTAAGCAGTGAATAAATGTTTGTTGAACAAATGAATGTACTACAGTATCTCCCTGGGCTTTTTTCTTCTCTTGCTGTATGCCCACATAAAGAGGAATCAGACTTTTTTTCCCCCTCTGACAACATATCTTTTTATGTTACTTACTCAGCCTCTGGCTGTCAATATACCATTCATTCCTTAATCCCTCTCTAGTATCTCCTGATTCTGAGAGTGGTGAATGTTAATACCTTCATTGGGCTCTCTAAGTCCACTCTGGGAATACCCTAAGAGGGAAACAAAACTCAGGCATACAGTCTTGATTTTTCTTCAATCCCATTTCATCTCATTCTGCTGACCATGGAGAGAGCAAGCAGGGGAAACACTGTGATATTTTACATATTCACTTAAAACCAAAACCAAAACCAATAACCCTTACCTTCTGATTTTGAATCCATTCTAAATATCAGTTCTAAGGCAGAAGACCCAGTAAGGGAGCTAGGCAATGGGGGTTAAGTGACTTGCCCAGGGTCACACAGCTGGGAAGTATCTAAGGCCCCCATCTCAAGGCCTGACTCAATCCATTGAGCCACCCAGCTGCCCCCTCTAAGTATGGTTCTTAATGTGACCCTGCATTCTCAAAGGTCATCCCGGCAGAACACAATCTTTGGAAGGTCCCACCCAAGGAAGAAAGGCTTTAAGTATGGTGCCTGGCATACAGTAGGCACTTAATAAATGCTTATTTTTACTATCTGATTGGTAACAGAAAATACCTACCATTCTAGCTTAGTTCAGAGAGAGGCCCCTCACCAGTGTGCTCATGACTGCACATCTCAGCCTCAGCAACAGCAATTCACAAAGGGTATCCATGAGGTCACAGAGGGGTTGCAATCTGCCACAGTGGAGGGAGTACTCACACTGATTATTAAGTCATCAATGCTGTAAGCACTGCAAAAACTTATTGCTAAAGTTATATGCACAGAAGCTGAATAAACATAAAAAGGCATAGTGGGATAGATGGATAAGAAACAGCTCAGGAATCCTGATGGTGATTCAAAATACAGCTCCGCTTATCATTAGACTCAGATATGAAAATAAGTAAAAGAAGCAACAGGCATCTGAGAAGTCCTTCAGCAAAGGACTGAAGGAAGCATCTCCTGTTATCTCCCCTAAAGGAAGCTACTTTTTCCCTTAAAACTCCTGAATTTCCCCCCAAGGTTGATCTTCAAACCTACAAACTTTTAAACTGCAGTCCCTATATAGCAGCACCCCCCCTTTTTTTCAACATTGATTTTAACATGAATTTTAGATAAATCAAGTTCTGATTCTGGCATGCAAATCTCCATGACATCTATACAAAACGACTTTGGTAACTCACCTCTGAAAACAAGAGACTGCTGAGTCAAACAGTCTGAAGTTAATTTTAGTATCAGTTAATGCATGCTTTCAATCTCAATGGTACTGTAAGGAGCAAACAATCCATTTTTAAATAAAAGATGGAAAGTCTGGATGGAATTCTGGACCACTCAGAAAACTGGATTTTTCTCCTAACCAAGCATTCAAGCAAAGCAGAATCCTGTTAGTGTCCAGATAATAATTTTTGAAAAGTGTAGCTTTTGAGCAGTGGAGGCATTGAGCTGATAAAAAGGATTTAAGTTGAATAAACCTAGGTATATACTGGATCTGTATGTATAACTGAATAGAGTAATGGTTTGAGGAATATATCTTTTGTCAAAGACTCCTGTGAATCAGTCAGTTGCATTACAAACTTTGAGGTCTCCATTTTGCAAATGAAGAAACTGAGTCTGAGAGAGTAAACAACTTGCCCATGTACATTTCGAATTTGTATTTTCTTAACTCTAAGAAGTGTTCCATTCAAAAGACAACTTAACTACTTCTAAATATTTGTTGAATGAATGAATATACACAAACACAATCCCACTACCTTTCCAAGAGTAAAAAAGGAGTTGTAATAGTCTGCTCAGTGCTCTAGGCAACTTGCTAATAAGTTGGAGAGAAAGATTAACCTGTGTTGAGGGAGTTTCCTCACCTGGAAATTCTCTATACTAATGAAATAAAGGACCAGTCCCTATCCCAAATATATCATATAGTAGCTACCTCATCAGAATAATTTTAGAGTTACAAGTGGAACAAAGGATTGAACTGGAAAGTCAAGGGTTTCATTACCATTTCTGCCATGCACAAGCCTCAACCACTCAGGATCTCCAGCTGTGTAAGAAAAATTTAATGGTAGGTAGATGCCATTTTTACCCAAACCTGTAATCTTGTGTACATCCTTTTTACTGTGTGTAGTTAGACTCATGGTACCACTGCTCCTATCTTCAGCTCAGTCCCTAGAGCTGTCATCTGGGGAAATGGAGTAGGGGCCACCCATTGCCAAGCAATTTCCACATATACAGGGCAGATGAGCCGGTCCCCCTAAAGTAACAAAGAGTAATATGGTGTGGCATGTGTTGGGCAAGCTGAACCACCACAACCTTCACCATATCTTCTCTTAGATCCTGAGAGAAGTAGCCCAGAACCCTGATCCCTAAAGCCTTAGGAACAGCTGCACCCCCTCAAAACACCAGACCTGCTTTCAGTCCCTCCCCCCACCAGTTATAATGAAGGGAGATTCATGGTGGAGGGGGGGTATCTTCTTTATTAGCACCAGCAACTGATAACCAAGTGTCACCAAGAGGCAGATAAGCACAGGCACCCCAAGGAATGGCAGCACCCTCCTCCACCAGACTTTTGGTCCTGCTTCGAGTCCAGCCTTCATAGCCATTATCAGGGAAGTCAATTCCTATTGAGATGAGGCCAGCCATCCCAACAATTGTGATTCAAACTGTCACTCCTGAGTCAAGCAAGCCAGCCTGACTGAAGCAGCAAGGCACCCTGGGAGAGGGACAGGAGGAAGCAAGGGCTTGGACACCTGAAGCTATAAGATAACACCACCTTGAGCAGCATTTCCCCTCTATTCTACATGAAAGACTCTGAACCAAAAAGCCTTGGCAATGACAATGCTTCCAGCCTTCCATCTTTCTCTTAGGAATGTGGAAACCTGGCACCTGCTAATGCTTGTGCATAAGTAGTCATATCCATGAAGACCAAAAAAGAGTTCTTATTGTCAAAATCTTTGACACTGTTACCAGAAAGTGATGGGATTTTACTAGTGACATGAGAATGACCAGGATGGTAAAGGGTTTTGAGTCTGTATCATAGGAAGGGAGCTTGAAGGAATCACGGGTGTCTAACCTGGAGAAAAGGAGACCCCCAGGAGATAAGACAGTTGTGCATTTTGAAGGGCTATGATTTATTCTGTTTAATTGCAGAGGGTATAACCAGGAATAATGGCTAAAAACCACAAAGAAGTCAATTTAGACTTGATATTAGGGAAAAATATCCTACCAATAAAAATTGCCCAGAAGTGGAATGAGCTTCTGGAGGTGATGAGTCCCCTTCATTCTCCTTGGAGGTAGAACTAGACAATCCTTATTAAAATCAGCCCAAGTGGCTCAGAAGTAGAGGATGAATGACTACTTGTTGGACACTGGGAATTCTTTTTATTGATAGGTTAGACTAGCTGGCCCATCCAACTCTCCTATTCTTGTGGTTCTGTAATTTCCTTTCCCACCCTGATGCTTCTCCCCCGTGAATCCCCAAATGTGTTTCGGTGAATCAACCCTTCTCTCTGTTCCTACTCTAATGTCACCAAACAATTGTGGAAAAAAGTTGTCAAACTGCTTTCTCAAACATCAAACACTCTACCCTTAGCTAAACTGCATAGTACTCCTTCTCTAATACATCCTGGCTATGACCTTGGACAAATTGCTCAACTTGTCAGCGTCCTAGAAACTCTCTAAAACTATTAAGTTACGGAGAAGATGTCAATCTGCGTTGGTGAAAGGAGATCCACAAACAGATAAAAATCACAGATCCAGCCCCCCCCCCCCGCCCAAACAAAAAAAGTATATAAACAAATTCTTTCTTTTAAAGTCCCTATTTGAAAAATAAATCCAAGATCTAGAAATATGTAAGATATCTTCTTAATGAACAAGTCTTTTTTTGGCTATGTTGACAGCAATGGGAGTACAGATTAAGGTCTCTTTCTGATACATGGGAAAACCAAAGGCCAAATCTGAACTGCAATAACTTCAAAAACAAGAATACATTTTTGTATTGTTGGGGAACATAAGATGAAGCATTATACAAGAACATATATCTATATATGATATAGTAAATGCATATATCATATATGTTTATCTATGATAAATATATAAAACCAAATCCATGCATAAGGATTGGGAGGTATAGTGGGTAGTAACGTCTAACAGCTTCATGTCTGACAAAAGAACAATGAATATTTGCAAAAATCCACCTATGGGTAGAGCAGTGTGTTGGGCACTGGGACCATTGGGCACCAGGTTAAGACTTACCTGGAGCAGCCTCTGACTTGGCAAGTGAACCTTCCTCATTTGTAGGTTCTTCGGCATTCACTGAAGGAGTCTGGTCCTCTGCGGATGATGCTTCAACAACCACTTTCTCAGGTTCTTTCTCTGGGTCTTTTTTCTCTATCTCAAGCCTGACTTCTTTCTTGATAGGCCTGATGTTGCCAGGGGAGGGGGGCCGTGCCTGAGCCAAAGCAGCTTTAGGTGGACCAAGTGACAAGGAGGATGTTGGTCTGGGTGTGCCAGGCAAATGAGGAAAGGACTTGGATGGGTGCCTAGGAAACAAATAAGGAAACATGGCATAAAAGGAGATATGGCAGGATCAGCCTACGTGCCAGGGACTCCGTTCTCTCTCCAAAAGAAAAACTGTGTTGGTATTTCAAAGCAATTCTCAACATGCTGATTTCTCTCAAATTACCTTACATTTATTCTATATATTTCTTCTACCTCGTTTTATGGGTACATGTTCTCTCCCCTAATAGAATGTACTCCTTGAGATAAGAGGTAACTTTATTTTTGCCTTTCTCTTCAGTGTTTAGCACACTGGCTGGCAAATAACTGTGTTCTGATGGATTCTCAAAAAAAAAAAAAGAGTTAAGGATATCCAGTTACTTATTTAAAGATTCTTCACAGGTGGCTGAAAAGGGAAAATGGGTGATTTCTCACCCTATCCCTATTTTCTGCCAAGGAAATAAGTTAATGCCATAAAATAAGACCAACAGCCTATAGAGAGGAGCCTAGTGATAGAGGAATATGGGCAGCAATTTAAACATGGGATGATTTCCAGTCAAGATGGCCCACGTGCACTTCACTTACCAAACTGATGAGGGAGCTGATGATCTAGTTTTGGGGTTTGATGGAGACAGGGCTCTTCGGATGCCAGATGTGAGATGGAAGGGCACATTTTCTCTCTCCTTTTCTCTTTTATGTCCCTAAATTGAAAACCACATAAGAATTAGGTCCTTCTGCCAGTAGAGGCAACAAGAGTCACCCAGTCAGCATTTGGTTGGTGACAGGCATGATGAGATCAATCAGTCAGTGCTTGTTTGAGCCATTTTGGCAGGCTGTCACAATTTAAGCCAAACAAAGAGGCCTTCGGGGGTCCTACTGGCTTGAAACCAAGTATTTGACTTTAGTCAATGAGATGAGGAGCCAGTAAAGAATATGCTGACTATGTGACTCCATGGTGCAGGTTTCCCTCATTAAAAAAGGCTTGTGCTTCAGATCTGGGAAAAGGAGTTGAACCATGAGCTGAAGTCTACCTGGATGCTCCCTATACTTTAGAAATGTTTAACTGATCTTCCTCATTCAGAATTCAGTTTCCTCTTTTGTTCTCCTAAAATCCCCAAATGGATTCTTGTTTTAGAACAGTTATTGTAGTTCACATCAGGCCTTTGGTTTTCCCAGGTGTCCCAGGACTTAATCTGTGCTCCCACTGCTGTCAACATATCCAAAGAAAGACTTGTTCTTACTGGTGCACCCAAAGAAAGATCTTTTTTTTTTTCAAATTCCAAATACTATTAAAAAAAAAAGCATTTCTTTATGAAAGAAATTGAACTTAGAATGTCTTGGTGTCCTCTAATTCCTAATGGAAGTTTAGCTGCTAAGTGACGAACTTGGGGGTATTTTAAATTCTTATCAGGATTAAAATCTGAAATCTGAGGAAGGTTTTCAACATTAGTATTTCTGTAATTTCACACAGTGTGGCCAGAAGACTGATTTCTCCTCAGAGAATTTGTACTGGATTGGGCAGCCACAAAATTCAGAGGGATATTGTGATATGCAGAAATAACACTTACCCACTGGAATTAGAAAAAAGCCAAGCATAGGACAGCTGTGTGACAGTGGACTGAGTGCTATGTCTGGAGTCAGAAAAACTCATTTTCTTGAGTTTAAATCTGGCCTCCAACATTTACTGGCTATGTGATCCTGGGCAAGTCACTTAAGCCTGTTGGCCTCAGTTTCCTCATCTGTAAAATGAGCTGGAGAAGGAAATGGCAAACAAGTTTCGTTGCCAATAAAACCTCAAATGGGGTCAGGAAGAGTCAGACATGACTGAAAAAAGGTTAAACAACATATTCCAAGTACCTATAGAATCTGGCCCTTAAACATCTGGGCTAAGGCAAGGGCAATGAATTCTAAGGGCAGCTGTCAAAATACCTGAGCCAGTCCATCTTGTGCTTGAAGCCTGGTCTACATCTGATTCCTCCATTGCTTCAGCACCCAATCTCTCCTGAACCCCCATACCATCTAGCTGATACCTCTATTACGCTAAAGAAATGATTTTCTTAAAAATCACTGAGAGATAAAGACACAGTAACCAATAGTGTGAAGTGTTTTCTTAGAAAAATAAAAGTGATAAAAAGGTATTTAACACATGGCTCTCTAGTAGTTCCAAGGTGCCACTGTTTGTTTGTTTCAGGGTCTCTTTCCTTCCCTTCCCTCTGGAGCCTCTAGTTGGCATACCATTTTCTACTCTTTCTTTGTGTCTGTGGTTAAGACTATTTCTGAGAGAGTCCTGGAACAAATCAGATTGGTGTGTGATCTGCAATTATCTTTCTCTCTGTCCTGCATAATATTTTTACATAGGTGAGATCAGATGAAAATGAACCTGAAAGGCAAAAGTTTAAAAAAATAAAGAAAAGAAGAGGGGCAATTCAATGGAATTACCATTGGATTTGGAGCCAAAAGATCTTAGTTCAAATACTGGCCCTGTGATGTTTGGGCAAGTCAATTCTCCTGTCCAAGTGAGACTAAATAACTTCAAGAGTTCCTTTCTTTCCTAAGTTTCTGAATCCATGAGTTTGAAAGGTGCTTGGAGGAGGAGGGGACAAGTAAGCCTTGTCAGATAGTATGGATTTTAACAAGGGTTGGCAAAAAGAAAATCTTTATAACTCATTTTCTATTTAGTATTTTTAGGCTGAAGGAAGGGATAGGGAGTCAGTGGAATTTACTGAGAAAGCAATGTCATGGCCAAACATGTACTTAACTAATCTCTCTTTGGAAGCTATGCAGAGGATGGATTGGAAAGGGGAGAGACCAATTGAGAGTCTATTGCAATAGACTCTGTTTGTACAACTCCTTTTTAATTTGACATAATCAAAGTCATTCATTTTACATTCTGAAATATTCTCATTCTCTTGCTTGGTCTTAAATTCCTTCCTTTCACCCAGATTTGACAGGTATACTATTTTATGTTCACCTAATTTATTTATGATTTCTGCAATAGTCTCTGTGAAAAGCAGTGAGGGTCTAATCTTGCATAGCACATTCTGTGTAGGACAGATGGCCAGAGATGTTGTAGAGGGGGAATCAAAAAGACATGGCACCCAAATGGAAAAATGGAATGAGGAAATGAATAGCTGAGAATGACTGAGATTGTAAAACTGAGTGAGACTTGAATTATTAATGAAATCCATTTCCAGGGTCCCTTTTTGCACTTTTCTACTAAGATGTTGAGGTTTCGAAAGTGTCCCCCCCCCCACCCCCTACTTCTCTCCTTCCCTTAAAAATATGGCCTACTTATTTGGAATTATATAAGTTGCCTGGCCTGCTTTTGGAAGTTCAGTGACTATGGCAATAGCTTGCTGGTTGGTCTCCCTGTCTCTCAAGTCTCTTCCTCCTCTAGTCCACCTTCTACTCATGTGTCAAAAGTGATATCCCTAAAGATCAGGTTTAACTATGTAAATTTTCTCCATCCCACCCCCCATTAGTAAAATCCAGTCAACTCTGTATTACCTCTATAATCAAATATAAAACCCTCTCTTTGAAATTCAAAGCCCTCTAAACCTGCCTTATCTCTCTACCCCTAACATTTTGGTCTTTTTACCCTTTCCACTCTCCAGATCAAGTGACACTAGCTTCCTTGTTTTTCCTTGAAAAAGATGTTCCATCTCCCAATTCTGGACACTTTCACTGGCTTACCACTCTTCCTAGAATGCTTTCCCTTCTTATCTCCATCTCCCACTTTCCTTCAAGCTCCAGCTTTAGAGGGAAAGATCCGTCTTCCTGAATTTCATATGTTGATTATCTCCAATTTATCCCATATGTAGCTTGTCTGTATGACATGTCCTCCATTAGACTGTGAGCTCTTTCAGAGCAGGGGCTATCTTTTTTCCTCCCTACATAGTCATTTATTCCCATTTAAGTTATGTAACTCAGACATGATGCTTTTTTAAAAAAAATTTTTTTTCTGTTGGTTACATTGAAATTTCCAGGTATCTCTTTCCTTCCTTCCCCTCCCCAATCTAGAGAAGGCATCATTTGACCATAAAATATGTGTGTGTATTTGGGGGGGGGGGTTTGTTCTATTTATTAATTCTTTTTCTGGAGATAGGTAGGCATTCCCAAGTCATTTTTCAAAAATTAATTCTGTGGCTATACAAAATGCTCTCTTGGTTCTACTCAATTCTCTTTTTATGTTTCATATAGGACTTTCTATATTTTTTGAAAGTAACTTGCTTATCATTTCTTATGGTATGGTAGTATTCTATCACAATCATAGTCGGGACTATCTTTTACTTTTCTTTGTATTTCCAGTGCTTAGGACAGTATCTGGCACATAGTAGACACTTAAATGTTTATCATCTGACTAATTAATTGCTAACTTATAGTACTCTGGAGTTAGCTTTAGGTGAAACAGCCACACTTGCTTGTACTAGATTGTCTTTTTTGCAGGGCTGTGAGTTTGGAGGGAAAAGAAAGAAGAAACTTTATGAAATCATAGCTTTAAATCTGAAAAGGCCTCTAGAGGTCATCTATTCCATCCCTTCTCATTTTACAGATGAGGAAACTGAGTGCCAGAGAATTTGAGTGACTTGTCCAAGGTCACAAAAGTAGTAGGAGACAGATGTCTGATTTGAACCCATTTTGCATTTCAGAGAAATATATATCATATTAGTCCACTAATGTGAGAGATTCCCTGAACTAGAGACCAAACCTTTCATCTCCAGCAAGGCTTCAAAGTGCAACTTTCTCCAGAAGAAAAGATGGGCCCTTATCTCTCTCTCTCTTTTTTTTTTTTAACTTTACCATCTGTCTGTCTTAGAATTGACTGAAGAATTGATAGGTTCCAAGGCAGAAGAGTGGTAAGGGCTAGGCAAATGAAGTTAAGTGACTTTCCCAGGGTCATATAGCTAGGAAGTGTCTCAGGCCAGAATTAAACCCCAAACTTCTTATCTCTGGTCCTGTTATCTACTGAGCCACCTAGTTGCCCCAATGGTTCTTAATTTTAACTAAATTCTGCAATTCTTTTAATATCTGGCAGTATAATAGACAAAGCCCCAGATCTGGAATGATATGATCTGTTTTTGAATCTTGATTTGACTACTTTCTACCTAAGTGGTCTTGGATAAGTTACTTAAACTAATCTCTGCATTTTAGTTTTTAATACTACAGGATGAAGAGGGCTAGGGCAAATGATGTCCAGAGTCCCTTCCTTTTTAGCTCTGAACTTCTCACCCTATGCCTCAGTTCTGAAAATATTCCAGAAATGGCAGATTGGGAGTCAGGCACTGCCTAATTCTATGGTTTTAGGCAAATGACTTAAATTGTCAAGTTCCTGGAAAAAAATGGTGATAGTAGAACTTGTCTGCCCAACCTCCTGGGGTTGCTGAGAAGAATGCATGCATTGTGTAACACTTAAAGCACCATATAAATTTGACCTATTGTTATTATTTATTTTTGAGTTGAATTTGAATTCATCCTAAAATGAAAATAGTTCATCAAATCCTTTCCTGAAAGTAGGCTCTGACAGAAAAGAGAGAGGGAGAGAGTTGTCATCATAAACCTCATTTTTAGTGTCCGGAGACAAAAGAAAAAGGACAACACATTTTACTTTTGCTGAAGGTCATTTTTTTCCCCCTTTAACTATTACCTTCTATCTTAGAATGGAGATGTTCCAAGGCAGAAAAGCATTAAGGGCTAGGCAATGGGGGTTTAAGTGACTTGTCCAGGGTCACGTTGCTAGAAAGTGTCTGAGGTCATATTAAAGCCCAGGACCTCCAGTCTCTGGGCTTGTGGCTCTATGTAATGAGCCTGAAAGGTATTTTGGGTACTACTTCTTGTAAATGTGACAGTTACCTAGTAAAAATATATAAATGCATCTGTGATCTCATCAACCTAGATCTTCCTTCTAAGGATGTGGTTCACAAAGTACCCATAGCAGAAATAAAGATTTTTTCTCCCCCTTTTCTGGTAAATAGCTTAGAGGAAAAAAAAAAGGATTCAAGGACTTTTTTATCCTTTCCTCTAAAGCATTGAAGTCCTTAACCTGGGACTTAATACACGTGAATTTGTTTCTTTAAATATTTTGATAACCGTTCCAATATAATTATTTTCCTCTGTAATCCTATGAATTTTGTTTTATTCAGCTAAAGACATTGTGAAAAGGAATCCATAGGTTTTGCCAGTCAAAGGAATCCCTGATCAAAAAAAAAAAAAAGTTGAGAATTCCTGCCCTAAGGGCAAGATTTCCTCCAGGCCATCTTCATTCAGTGTGTGGAAGAAGAAATCTTCCAGCTCAGATCCAGGGCTTTGAGTCCAAAGCTAAGATCTCCCAAGTGTGCAAAGTCAATATGTGAAATTCTCACATCAAAGAGTTGCTTTCACCTTTGGCAAGTGTCTCGATCAAGAATTAAAGGTAGATTCTAAAAGGCTTCAAGGACTTTGAAAGAGAAATACTGTACTTCATAGTGTAAACATCAGGCTTGCCCAACCACACACATTATCCTCAAAGGTCTCTGAAAAATCCTTTTAAGAGCCTTTCATCTTAAATCTGAGTTGCTCTATAGAGTTAAGATTTTAAAATAATGTGTTCTAGGCTTTCATTAAACAGGTCATGCTATGATCATTGCTGGATAATTAGTGGAGTCTTTTAGTTGGTTGATGAGTCAGTTAAAGCCAGAGGGAAAACAGAAACAATGGCTATTTTTTTCCAGTAAATGTAAAATTATCATGCACTTCAAAATAAAGGGAAAACATCCTAAAATTAAGCTACCTTATTATGTGCATGATATGTTTTAGAAATGAACACAAATGCAGCAGCATTGTCACTAAGAATGCATATATTATTTTCCTTAATAATCGCTGCCTCCCCCTCCCCCAAAAGTTGAGCTCACAAGGTTTAAGAGTCAAATGGTCAGTTAATTAGATCTGGTAGAGGCCTTGTTGGCCATGTGGTTCAACTTTCTCATTTTACAGATCAGCAAACTGATGTGACTTGCCCAATCCCATATTATTTTTCAGTAGCTTTGGACATATACTGATTCTTTGAGACCTTGTTTGGAGTTTTCCTGACAAACACAGTAGAGCAGTTGGCCATTTCCTTCTCCATCTCATTTTACAGATGAGGAAACTGAGGTTAACAGAGCTGAGTGATTTCCCCAGGGTTCCAGATTTGAGGTCACATTTGAACTCAAGTCTTCCTAACACTAGGACTGGTGCTCTATCCACTGTGTTGCCTATCTGCCTTTATCCAAGCCCATTCAACTCATAAAGGTCTGAGGTGAGATTTGAATCCAGATCCTCCATGCCCACTGTCTTATTTACTGGTGATTTTGCACTAAACTTACTAAATTTCACCTAAATGCTTCTAAAAGCACCCAATGAATACTTTCAAATATAGTTATCCCTTCCACATTGTGACTTTCTTCATCATGGTTTTGATGGCATGATGGGGGGTTGGCATAAGAAATTAAATGTGTATTTTGGGAAAATTCTGTAGAAGCTGTAAATGACAGAGAAAAAGCTTGGAAACGCAGAAATGTATACTTATCCTAAACATCCTTACAGTACTATAAGGTACCCATAAAAGAAAAAGAAAAATTTCAGACTTCTTCTCTGGTACAAAGGGAAGGCCAAAATATTTTTAAGGAATTTTCCAGACAGGAGAGGCAGTGGGCGCCTAACTCCCACAATATGGAAGGGATAACTGTACATTTGAGATCAGCAAACCAACTTTTACTAACAAGGAAAAGAGAAATTATTAGGTAGGAAATGATCTCTATGCTTCTCTTTGGAGATGTTGCCTTGTTGCCACAGGCAGGCAAACACCACAATTACCCTAATATGTTTGGCATAATAATACCAGTTCATGCTCATATCACACCCCAGGCTTTATAGTTGGCTCTCCTTAAAGCAGTCCCCTCAGAGTGGTAGAGACATTAAAAAAACCATAAGGTCTCATGATTCTCATTACCCTGCTCAAAAAGTTCCAGGGACTTCCAATCTAGGATAAAATACAAATTTCTCTGTTGGGCATTTAAAGCGCTTCACAAGCTAATTCCAGCCTACCTTTCCAGGTTTATTATACACTCCTCCTCCCATGCTCTGTGGTCCATCCACATCGTCTGTCCTAATTACTATTATTTGCACATAACATTCCATCTCCCTCTCTGTGCCTTCACACAATCAGGTGAGCCCTGGTGCTCCCCTTCTCTTTAGATTTCCTAGCTCCTGTCAATTTTTATTGCTGGTGTTCAGTTATTTCAGTTATGTCCAACTCTTATGACCCCAATCAGGGGTTTTCTTGGAAAAGATATCAAAATAGCTTGCCATTTCATTCTCTGGCTCATTTTTATAGATGATGAAACTGAGGCAAACAGGATGACGTGGTTTACCCAGGGTCACAGTGTCTGAGGCTAGATTTGGTCTGGCCCCTCTAGCCACTGTCCTACCTAGCAGCAGCCCTAACCCTCCCTTCGAGAGTTAGTTGCAGAGGTTACCAAGAGTACTTATGGCTCTCTTACCTGGACCACTCCAAACATATCCAGCAGACGGACAGCTGCTGCATAGGAGTGTTTGAGGACCCAACAATGAGTAAGTATTTAGGATGTATCTACTATATATATATGTGAGGTACTCCACCAGATACTGGAGGATCTCAAGCAAAACAACCTTTGATCTCAAGGACTTTACACTATTTAAAGGGAAATCATATGTACACGTAGAAGTAAATATTAATTATACATACATGTACCCACACATATATGTACCCAGGAGTAAGCCTATAGAATTTGGATTCATTTTGTATATATGTGAATAACTGGAAAAGACTAAGGCAAATAAAAATTATTCACAGCCCATATATCTGTTAATATAGTCATAGAATACATTCATATTATATACACCCATAGATATATTATTTGTATTTATTTTTTATGTATACATGTGAATTCCCCTAAAAGAATATAAGGTCAATAAAATGATTTATCTATATCTATATCTATATATATGTACACATATACACAAATATAGGTATTATCTGTTTGTATTTATACACACCCTTTCTGCAACATATACAAATATGTTGCAGAAATGGTTATGTGTATGTACACATATATAGATATATTTCACACATATGTATATATCTGTATGTATTGCAGAAACAGTGATGATCTGTATTGACAGAGGATATCCCTCAATGGGCGTTTCTTGAATTTAGAGGTACAGTATATGTGCTATTTGGGGTGGAGTGCCATTCACTCAATAGCAGGGAAGATCAGGAAAGTCTTCGTGTAAGATGCTAGAATTTAAGCTATGCTTTGACCAGAGCAAGAAGTGGGGGTGAGGAAGTACCCCACAAGGTCACTGAGATCTCTTTGTAGCAGTAACAGTTATTTGGGCTCGTGCCCACATTAGCCCATTCCCAGCGACTACTTACCATTGTGTTGTGCAGAGTCCTCTTGCGTCCGGTACCTTCAGATGGTGTTACAAAGAGTTTGGGCCGATCAGTTGGATTTCTACAATGTGCAGCTTTGTAGGACATAATGCTGATGGGGCTGCAAGATGCTGAACGAGGACAAATGGGGATAACTGGGATGCAGTTGATTGTTTTACATTGGGAAGTGTCAGAGTTGCAGAGGAAGGAAAGCCAAAAGCCAGGTGCAGGAAAATGAACAAAGCAGAGAGAAGAAGAAAAGGAAGGAGAAGATATTATTACCTACAGGTCACCCAGAACCATCACTCACCTCTTCCCATGGCCCCATGAACTCATGATGTTTCCAAAAAGAATGAATGGGCATTCAAATGAAATGGATGGATATCTTGGGAGGGATTCAACCATATTTAGACACAGATCAAAGATCCAGATGTAGCCAATAATGAAAGGTAGCAGGCAATGGTCTTATCTGATAAATGATGGTTCTGGTTAAGTTCTACCTTAAGGATACAAGAGTGGTTTGTTTCAGACAAACACAGGACTTTAAGGATAGTTTAAAGGTTATGGAGACAGAAGTTAGATTTCTCCTAAACTAGCAGTATGATGAAACAAAGGGCAAAAAGAGAGAGAGAAAGTGAGCAAGCCAGCCAGCAAAGCCACAGCACAGTTATGCCAGGAGGAAAGTTCAGCAGGCTAAGGAGTGAGAATAATTACATTTCATCTTATTAAGAGGGTTAAGGAAAGTCTGTGATTTACATTTTAAAAAATCTGTAAAGGCTTTAGCTATAAACCCACAAACCGATGTATGAACCTGGGTTTTCCATAATCCTTATTTTTTTTGTGATTTATAAGAGACATTAAAGTGTATTTAAGCACACATTTTTGTTAATAATAATAATAATAATAATAAACATTTAGATAGAGCTTCCTACGTCTCAGAAGCACTTTACAATTATTATCTCATTTGATCCTCAACAACCCTAGGAGGTAGGTGCAATTATTATCTATTTTACAGATGAAGAAATGGCAAACAGAGGTTAAGTGATTTGCCCAGAGTCACAGCCTCTGAGACTATATTTGAACTCAGGGCTTCCTGATGCCAAATCCAGTGTTCTGTCTACTATGTTATAACCAGCACTTCCCCCCACCCCCCCAAAAAAAGATAAATTAAAAATGATCCTAAACTTTGTACATATCTAAAATCTTTAATCAATATGGCATGCATTATTTAATTCTAGTTTTTTTTAAAAGCACACTCATTAGTAATCAAGATGGAATGTTTTTGTGCTACCTTTTAAAAAACACACTCTTTAACCACTTCCTATACCCCTCCTCCAAATAAAATTGGCATTATCATGATGCAAATGATTTTATAATCAATATTAGGACTAAGGTAGTTAAAATACTGTACTCTATAGGTATCATGTTACAGAGATAAAGAATGTAGATTATAAAATTTATTTTCATCTATTTCAGCTGGCAAGGCTAGTTTTAGTAAAAATGGGAAACAAGCATGATGACTTCTTAAATAAGTACTATGTATACATTTGGATCCATTCATGATGTAACCAAGTATAATTTTCTATAAAGTTTGATTTGGGGGTTATTCATAAATGCAAGAGATCATAACTCAAACTCTGGAGTTTATAATAAGAACACAATGAACAGATTATGACAGCTCAATCTCCCATCCACTGACATTTAGATTTGCTCTACAATGGGAAATTCATTCTTAATTGTGTACTTTCCCCAGTTAAGTTATTGAGAATGCTATCAGATTCTCTTTCAGCCAGGTGCAGATTGGGTGAAAGGGTCAATAGAAGACTTTTCCAATCGCTTAAAAAGTGAGTTCAATTTCCACAGGGGAAAATCCTAACCCCTAGGTTCTGGAGATGAGGTTTCGAATATTGCCATTCTCACAAAGCAGCAACAGGAAACTTTTATATTCTGTCCCAATGGTGATGGAGGGAAGATTTTTGGACAAAAGGAAAGAAGCAAGTCACTTAGCTGTGATCTCAGCAAGGACTACTGGTGCTTCAAGTGCTATTATGTAAAATTCCTCCGGGCCAATCAACAGCATTTAAAGAATAACCACGGCTTTCCAGAGGATTATTGACCAGGAGGAGGGGTATCTAGCCCAAGGCACAGCCAGGGGCCATTAATCTCAATTGATCAATAATCCTGAGGAAAACATAAAAACAGAAACATTTAAGCTACAAGGTCATTGGTTTCACCTTCAAAATAGAATAAAGCATCCAAATACACTTTTCCATTCCATTTCCAAATACACTTCATTCCTAGTCCATTGCCAGTGTCAAGGAGAAAGTATTCCTTTTGCTTCTGAGAACTGAAACTACTTTAGACACCTATTTTATGCAAGTAGCATTGAAAATTACTATCATGTTTTCAAAACAACCATAGTTTTATGCCTACTTTTCCTCCTTTTTGCAATGATTCAGAGAGATGTAGCAAAGGAATGATCCTAAGGAATAGAGGATTGAAAGCAAAGAAGAAATAAAGATATTGACAAAGTAAAAAAATTAAAAAATTTTCATACATAAGATTTGATGGAAAGAAGATTATCTTAAAAATTTTTGCTAGTGTAAGAAATGGACAGAAAACATACTAGAAAGCAATAAACAATGATCAGCAACAATGCAATACAAGGGCTATTGTAGTAAGTAAAATAATTAACACAAAAGGAAGTTCATTGGTTCACCCTACTGGAAGAAATATGAGAGTAAATCTATTTGGAAAAAGGACAATAGGAGAAAGGAATTGTAAAGCAGACAAGAACCTGTTAGAATAGCTGATGAAAACTGCTTGGGCTAGGCAAAATTATGAAAGGAGGCAAAAAGATGGGGACTATTGGGAAAGGGAAAGAATGAAACAAAGCATAAGGAAACATTTTGAAGAATAAAGTAAGAAGCAGAAGCTCTGAGAAAAATGTCAAAGGCAGATGTAGGGAAATAGAATAATAACCAACGAAGCTGATTGGAGCTCAAACAAAATACAATGTGGGCCTTAATGAATCATGAAGCCATACAACCACCATTGTGTTGTTCTTCATTTAGATATAAATGAAGAAATTTTGTTTGATGACTATGAAAGGATCAAATCAATGGGCAAAGAACCAAAAATTTCAAAACAACGATGGCTTTTAAAATCAGAATTCCACACTTCCAGAAAATCACAGCCAGTAATGAAGGGGTCATCAAGTCTCAAATGATGAAAGGCAATATGGTCTAGTTCTTTAACTGAACACCTATTATGCCAGATGGTTGTCCAAATAACTAAGAGGAGGTGATGAGATCTGATCTGAAATCTTGTAGATGTGGTTTTCACTTCTTTCTTTGCTATAAAATCATCCTGGAATCAATCCCTTAGTCTTCCTAGCTGCTTCATTTCTACTATGGGAATAATCATACTTAGTACTATGTGTGTTTCATTGGGGTGTTGGAAGAATTATGAGGTTAGCACTAGTAAAATTCTTTTAGCACCTTAGATGAAAGATACTATAAAAGTACAAAGCAATATTATTTACCCAGGAGTAAAGAACAGGAAGAAGCTTGCAGAACCAAAATCATCATTAGGAGGAATTTTATGGAGGTTATCTGCAATCTCCTAATTGGGGAAGACAAAGGCAGGTAGACTGGTCACTTATTCCTCATATATCCAAAGACATTTAGGAATATATGAATCAATTCAAGAGGAAAGATTTCTTGGAGAAATTAAGGCACATCTTTCCAAGAGGTATAGGATCCACATTAATTTACCAATAAATTAATGAACCTGTTTCTGCACTGTGATTTGAGGTTGTTAAATAACAGTTTAAGATGATCCCTTTTTAACATTTTTTTTCCAAATTACATTACAAATTTGAAGAGCGATACTTGGGGATCACAACACCTTTCTGAGGTTGGGGGTGTATTCTTCATGGAGGATAAAACAGGGAATTTTTGTTGCCCAAAACCAAATGAAGGAAACCCTGGTTTTCTTGTGTGTGCTTATTTTATTTTGTTTTGACATCTTAACAGGCATGCCCTTCGATTTTACTCTTACCTCCAAGGTTTTAGAACCAAATCCTTTAGAAAGGCGAATGCCAAAATAACTGATCCTAATTTCTATCTCCGATCTGCTCTCCATTTATTCCAATAAAGGCATAGGATGGTGAAAAAAAGGGAGTAATTTTTCACCCACATATCTGCATGGACAGAGAGAGGGCATCTAAAGACACCTATAAACAGCAGGAGGCTCCCTTTGTCTCTCAGGGCATCTGGTGTCCAGATAAAGATGCTAAGACTTTGACGAGAAAACAATCCAGGTAGCATGAAACCAACACCAAATAAGTAAATTTCCAAAGCCATTTTCACCTGGAGAGGTGCACCTCAGAGAAAGCTGAAATTTGATTAGACCAAATGGCTGTTTAGAAGGCGCTGAAAAGATGGCTCAGCTCTCCCCAGAAAGCTCCACTTTGTTCCATTTTACCTGCATCTCCAGTCAAGGCAGCAGCGCTTTTACTTCTGGCCAGGAACGAATGTGTGGGCGTCAGGAGTCTGTTTACAATGCTGCTCTCCCAGGGGCTGAGCTGCAGGCGGCGAGCTAAATGTCACCACATAAGCAAGATGTTAGAGGGCATTCTTTCCACCAACCGACCAACGAGGGCGCAGCACCTTAAGTCTGGAAATGAAACTTGGGCACCCTGAGAGTGAAGTTTGCTGACCATCAGCATTAGGGGATTCCTGGGCCTTTGTCTTTGTATCCCTAGAATTTATGGAGGAATTGACCAGACCCATTCCATCACCTATCTTAAACGGGTGTGGTTCCTGGTTGCCACTAAACCACCAAACAACATTTTGCTAATTCCAAGCTGTTTCTGGTCCTTCCTCTGCCCCCAACAGAAAGCACATTTGACTGTGGTCTTGGCTAGTGCCATCGTTTGTCCTAGGCAGCAAGGCACCTAGGTATCAGGTGGGGGAGTACACACCACCTAAGCAGATTAGTAGATTGATCCCAGAATTGCGCAATGAGCCACAACGAAGGCTTTGCCTGAATAAGAGCAGGCTTTCCATTTGAGTTTACAAAACAAACAAACAAACAAAAAGGTTCCCATTGAAGACAGCTAGACAAACATACCTTCTTTTGCTATTATCACTTTATGGTTCAAAAAGCACTTTACAAGGATATTATCTGAGTAGATCCTCACAACAACCCTGTGAGGTAGGAGCAAATGAGGAAACTTAAGTCTCCAAGGACACTGGCTTTGCTCATGGCTGCACAGTTAAAAAGTGGGAAATTGGAACTAGAACCCAGGTCCCCTGATCCCTAGTCCAGGGTTTTTTGGTCAGTCAATGAGCATTTATCTTTACCCTGCTAGGTGCCTAAGGCACACAAAGACAAAGCTGAAACAAGCCCTTGCCCTCCAAGGAGCTTACATTCTAACAGGAGAAAACATTCATATGTAGGTTTAGGACAAGACACACACACACATACACACAGCTTTGCCTTTATCTGAACAATAAAGAAAAACAGTTTGACACAATTTTAAAATGACAGACTGCACCGAAAGCATTCTGTGATGCTTCTATTTCTCTCTATTTAGCACATCTCTGGTTATGATTTTGAGTAACAGATAGGGCTCTCTTCTTGCCTTACAAGCTAGATTGAATTTATGATGGACCATAAGGCTTACTGTTGGAGTAAGAGAAAATTAAACACAGTAGCCATAAGATAATTTGAAAAAAAATTCTGCATATGACCACTCTCATATCCAGAGTACTTGAGAGAAAAGAACATGGAAAGAAGTAACCTGAAATTACAATCAAAGCTTGGCAGTAAACATTAAGAAATATATATTGATCTTTCACAAATTCACTCAATTCTTGAAGCTCTATCACCTAGATAAGTTCAGGCTAACTATCTTTTAGGGAAGGTATAAAACTTATTTTTTCCTGAAAGACCATAAAAGAAACATGAGGGGATCCTGTGAAGATCCATCAGAAAGCAGATTTCACAATTGTATTTGGGAACATAGTCCCCAGAGGTCATCTTAAAAACCATTCTTATGAAAGTACAATAATGCTTAAGGAAGTAGGATGGACTAAATATTTCATTTGGCTTTATATCTTCAGCACCTACAACAGTGACCAGCTCATAGCAGGTGCTTAATAACCTCAGGTTGAGTGATTGAAAGTGAGTTCTGATCAGCATCAAAAGCAGTAGGTACACTTCTACCTTTAAATTTTGCTTTCAGAACCAATTTTCTTAGATGAACAATTTAAGGCCAGATTCCCAAGAGAAGGGCACTTGACTTCCATTAGGAAATTATCTGGGTCAAAGCTACAAGGAAAGCCATGATGGATGACACTAACAGCAGGAAGGAATTCCCATTTTCCTAAAGCATAATTATGTATGCATATATTTAAAGAATTCAACTCTAATTTTTTATCACATTCCTTGTGCACACTAGGGATAACACTGTTAAATTTGGGCTTTGCTGGACTGAATTCCAATAATTAAACCATTTGATAATTGTCAGAGGAATGACTACATAAAAATCCATAAAAACATTAATAAAGAATGCAATTGCAACATCTATAAATCTCTGTGATCTTCAATGAATGAACATGACTATAGAGTAGTTTCTAATGACAGTGTAAGTCTCTATCTGATCTCTATGGAAACTACTACAGTCTAAAATTAGAATACATTATACTAGAATGAAAAAGATTAATGGGAAAAAGGTGAACAGAATTAATTGATGGTTTAAAACACATGATTATATTTTAAATATAAAGGGGGGTTGGCAAGGAAATGAAGCAGAAAGAATGAGGATATAAGAAAGGTTGAAGAATCTACCCACTTTTCTTTCTACTTGTTGAAGGATAGAGCTCAAGTCTTAGCTGTAACTTAAAGATTGAAATTGTTTCTTTAGGGAAACTCTCCCATTTCCCATGAAAGACTGAAAGACTAAAATGCTGGACTAAGACTTTGCCTCTGTATCATGATATTTTTTTCTCTATAAGCCATTCATTTATTGGTACAGAGTAAAGTGCTGTCATAAATAATTAAAACTAAATTTTATCCGTAAGAATAAATGAGATTAAAATGTGATACAGCATCATAGATTTATTATTTTGTCACTCATTCTCTAATTTGCAAAATGTTTCAATTAGAATCTTGCCATGAATGGAAAGTAATTGAACACACAGTATTAAAATATGAGCCATGAAATTGCCAAAAAAAAAAAAAAAACACAACCCAAACCCTACATAGCTGTATTTTAGATTTCTAAGAATGAGCATTTATGTTAGACTTTTTCTTAAAGTGTCAATTAATATGTGCTGGTGCTAATTTTGCTGGTGGTAGCTTATTAGGAGTTTGTATACATTTTGCTAAATATCGCAGAGAACACAATGTTCATAAATTATAATGATATTCTCTACGTATAAGAACATGTTTTATGTAGCATACCACCTTTCCTCCAGTTTAAATTTCCATTTAACATACAAATTTTCTCATAAAGAACACTGAAGCAAATTTGATATTAAAAGCACATATCAACCCAAATCTTAGATGGAAAAACTGAGGCCCAGAAAGCTAGGTATTTTACCACAAATCTACAAAGTGACAAAATCCACAGGCAGAATCTAGGATAACTGTGCTCCTCATTGGGCCCAAAGCAGTCTGTGTTCCTGTCTCTTCCTTTCTTTAAAAAAACATTTTCCAAGTGTCATTATGATAGGAATATGAAATAGCTCCTTTACAATAAGTATATATTAGATTCTCCAAGAGGCTCATGGGGATCTGTAGAGGTTTCTTTGTCTTTTAACACTGCTTCAAAAGATCAGATATAAGACTCCAAGACATCATTTAATGATATATGATAATGCTGGTGTGAGATTGCTGGGTGAAAGGGGCAATTGTGCCTCTTTCCTCTTTAAAATAACCTCTAGAGGCTTTCTCTGAGCTTAAGAATTAAGAAGATGAAGTATTGCAATATATCACTCTTGTTTTTCTCCCTTTTCTTTGAATCATGAAGGTCTTTATTTTATTGTAATTTGTATTAAATTTAAGAGGTAGTAAACCTATTGTTCTAGAGCTACTTACTCTATAGATAGTATTTCCCAAGGAAAAATCTGTTCCTACCTCTATATTAAATATGCAGGGGCTTGGAGAGACAGTTGATAGTATGAATCTCAAAAAAGACATAGTTTGTGTTTTATAAGAAATTTCTGGAAGTAAGGGGCTGGATCTCTCTGAATAATTGCATATGGTTCTAGGCATGGAAGAAGTGATTAAAAGTGCTATATACTTAGGAAGGGACTGTTGCTAATTTGAAGTCCATAAACGTCTTCTTTAAAAAAAGGGTGGTTGCTTTTCTTAGAGTCCTGGACTTGAAGACAGAAAGAGCTGAATTCAAATCGTGTACCAAACACTGATTGGGTGTGTCACCTTGGATAAGTCACTTAGTCTTTCTCAGCCTCAGTTTCATCATCCATAAAATGGGAATATAGTAACACCTACAGAATTATTGTATCAAATGCAATTAAGATAATGTAAAGTACTTAGACAATCTTAAAGTTCTATCTACATGTCTTTGAATATTACTATTATTATGCTTCAACATGTCTCTCCTCTGAAAAGCTTGCTAAGCAAGAGACATCAAAGAGGATGAGAAATTAACTGAAAGCTTTTAACCTAAGGATTTCTGGTGGCTCAAATTATTTTATGGTTACAATGACAAAAAGCTTTGACAAATCACAATCCCTCTTTAAAGCTGAGTATTCTTTCACCCATTTCCTATTACAATAAAGTTTTACACTCTCTTCCAGTTCAAAGTTCAGAAGAAACATAAATTTCAGAGGTATCTTTATTCAGCAGTGTCTTTATTTGACTAAGCTAGACTATAAAGGTTATAGCTCTATAACAAGACAGATGGGTAGGTAACCTATCATTGCATCAAAGTTAGAAGGGTATTAAAAAACAATCAATATTAGTATTAAAAACTAATCAAGACAAAAAAAAAGTACCAGTCACGAGAATTCGGGAATCAGTGGATCCAGGGGTAATCATACATGAAGAAACAAAGTAGACCTAGGAAAATTTAAATTTAGCATGGGTGTAGAAGTTAACACATGATGGTGGGCAATACAAGTTTCTATATGCCACTGAAGCAAATAGAGATGAAATACTTTAATGAGTCCTTATGGTATTTCTAGTTATGTCTCTTTGGACTGGGTTGTCTAGTTCCACTTCACTGAATATCATAAAATGATAGAAGATACTGAAACATTAACAACTCCTCTCTCACATACCATAGAAAAAGAAAAATTCTTCTCTTTTTGAATTCTTTCCATTTTACAAGTGGAGTACAAATTCAGGAACCCTAATCAATCTATTAATTTAAACATGTATCTCTTGACAAGAAAATCTTAATTTCCTCAGCTCTACCATAAGGGGCATGCCTGGCTTCTTGACACTGGTCCTTTTTCCTACCACTTGAATCTTTGTTTGGGGTCCTGGAGAACCTGCATCTGTCCTTTGAATTGATCTTCCTCATAAGTCTTAATGGGTGGTCATTGCCCTCTTGAGAAGGAGGCAGAAAGGAAAGACTTCCTGAATTGGATGCCTGTTTCTAAGACCTATGCCTAGTACTTGGGGTCCTAATTTTGTTTTGTTGACTCAAATATTCATTTTAAGTTTATTGTTTTCTGATCTTAAAAGTGTAAACTCTTACTTGATATTTATTTGGCACTGAAACCCAAAACCTTCTCCATAATCCATCCTCAAATGGCAATGATTACAGTGAGGGGTAGATACTTTTTAGTATGGATTCCCATGAAATAAATTAATGGTAGCCATTTAAAATGCAGTAAGCTAGCAGAGACAAAACATGAGTTTTAGTCCCTGCTCACCTGTTACCTATTTGACTCAGTTTCCTCATTTGTAAGGCAAGCAAGTGGGGAGGTGGGGAAAAGAGGTTGTGCTAAACGACTTCGTGGCCTCAATCTAGCTTTCAGATTCTATGACTACAATCACCCCATTAGGTACTGTCTGACATTTGATTGCTTGCTGCCTCTTAAGACTGTCTCTGTCCATGATCTGATTTACTGAGATAGGCAGCTCAGCACTGTCATGAAGTAGATGTCTGCTGGAAAAGTTACCCAGCCTCTTGCTTTCTTCTCAGCTCTAGCCATGGCGCTGTGCAATAAAATACAACCAGGTTTAAGTTTGCCTTGGGCCCAGACTCATACAAGTATGCAACTGATAAGATGACAACATTTAGTTCACAGAAAGTAAAAATATATGGTTAAAAAGACAACTTTCCTAAGTTTTTTTAAGTTGGGCTAGGGGGCTTGTGTGCCCCTATAAATACTCTTTGGAAAAAGAAGTGTGAACTTGTGTTCCTTTCCACTGATGGGTGAAATCACTATCATTTAACTATGTTGTCTAGATTGTATTTCAGGGGTAATCTTTGAATATAAATTAAATTTGAATAGTCTAAAAAGAGAAATAAGTAGGGTTTGAGTTAAAAGTGGGCAAGTGGAGCACCTATTTTTTTCTCTCTAGGTTCAAACACTTAAAAGCAATATATTAACAGCAACTTTCAACATTTTTATAACATTCTAACATCAGACATATGATTTGACAATATATAATACAAAAACATAGAAATACACATACAAACAACTATAGAACACAGACATTTTATACATATAGATAAAGACTATAAACCTGAAATTTTCCAATTCATGATGAAATTCTCAAAGTAATCAGCTTATGATGTTTTTTAAGAGGATATGTTTTCATACTGCACAGTAAGTCAACTTTAGAGTAGATATTTTTATAGCTCATCTTATGAAAACTTAATAGTATATATGCCTTTAAAAAAAAGTAGGATTTTTCTTTCTATGGTATATGCATAGGCAAAATAAGGTTTTGTTTTTAAATAAACTTTAATTGCTAACATCTCATGTACTGTAAATCCCTGGAATGAAAGCAACTCAAAATCTGAATGAAATCCTGTTCACAGGAAGGCCATGACTGAAGGTTTGCGAGGGTGAAGACATTCTGGAAATTAAGGCAAATCTCATGGCTAAATGGACATTGAAAAGCAAGAACATGGAGGACAGATGAAATGCAATAAAGAATGTCTGATTCAATGAGAAATAAATTGAAAAAATAAAATCTACTAACACAAACCACTTGATGTGAGGCTTATTCAAAATCAGGCATTCCCATAGTACAGAACAGCAGCCAAATAACCACGTTGGGGCCCAAATGAACGTTCCCAGAAAAGGTCATGTGCATTTTTGTGGATAAAGAGGGCAGTTTCTGGAGCTGTAACCTCTTTTTACTAAAAACTTGACAGGGAGCACCATTTTCACCGTACGCTAAATGCAATCATCCAGCCAAGTTCTAAAATGAGAAATGTTCTTCTTGGCAAGGCAAATGTTGCTGGGCGCTTATTGCTTTTTTAGATTGAGGTTTTTTCTTCCTATTTAAGAAATATAGGGAAGGAAAGCAACTTCAGATGCTTACTGGATCTGTAAATATCCAAAAGAGCCATTAAGTAATGAAACAGAACACTTTTAAATTTTCCTTTTAACTGTACCTCTATCTGGAGAATTTAATAATGTTGCAGATGAAGAGGAGAGCCGCTTGCTAATGACCGGATCAACATGTTTCGAAAGATTCATTGTTGAAACTGACCGCCTGTCTGGATCTAAAACAAATGGAGATAATGCTAATTGACAGCCCACATGCAAGAAGGAAGCTTCCTAGCTGGCAGATGGAAGGAAAAGCTGGGTTTGGATGGATTCAGCTCTATTGCTAGATCACTTAAAATAGCACAGTTTTCTCAGTGGATGTTTGATGGGTAACTTAAAGGCCGGGCAGGAAATTCCTTTCTTTGGTAGGACAAACAAAGTCAGTCTTTTGGGAGATCAGTTTCTGTGTCAGTAAAGCAACTGGCATAGGAGTCGATTAAACTGAAAGGACCATAGAGCATAAGGAAAATATAATGTGCTTATTTCATTCTCCCTGGAAAGAGGGTTAGGATGGAGGAAAATCTCTTCATGAGGAGGATTAAAGTCATGGCCCTAGGCTGTATTTAGTACAGTCTCACTGAGAATCAGCAGCAGCAGTAGCAGCAGCAGAATTATTGTAACCACCAAAAAAACCTCAAACAAGGGGGGTGCTATTCTTCCAGGTAAAGCAGGATAACATAATGCACAAAGGAATATAAATAATCTCGTGTTGGGGGCGGGGATCCTAATAAGTAGATATGTAATTTTCCCAGGACACCAAAAGAAACTAGCAATAGTACATTTGAGTGTCCAAAAGGAGAAGCTCTTTAAAGGTGTGGAAGGGATTTGCCAACACAGCATTCAGTTTCTGAAATGAGACTGCAAAGAACCATCACCATGCCTATCACATTGCTGAGAGCAGTCTTACACAGCACAGAAGAACAAATTTGCTTGCCTCCAAATATGCCTTCCAAGAGAAACAAATGAGTGAAAGGAGATCTCTCTTGTCACTTGATTATCATAACTTATGGTTGGTACTAGGTAAACAACTATGAACCAAGACACCTTTAGATTAATTCTGAAGAGTAACAAAAGGAGATAAGTGTAATAGAAATGGCAAAATTAAGTCTATCTAGCATGGTACAAATATTAAAAAACTCAGTCATTGTTACATGAGTTCCATTATACTGAGGAACACAGCAACTTAATAACAGTTAAGTCATAGAGACCTGATAAGTTTTTGCCTTTGAGGCAAGTATCAATTTTGTTTCTCAACAATGACAATAACAAGGGTTCCAAGTTGTTCTTAATTTTTTTCAGTACTTTCTTTTTAAAAAATCATAATACCTAGGGTTGCTATTTTTTAACTGAGTTTTTTCAAAATTTTCAAAAGTTTTTTTCAAAATTTGAAAATCCCATAGGATTTAGAAAGTCTTCAAGAGAAAACTTTTAACTTGTGTGATAATACATTGGCAAGTCTCTACCTGTCCAGTTACCTTATTAGAAGGCTATTTTTCCATTAATCGATTAACTGTTTTGTATCATTTTTATTTCCAAGGTTTAAGATAGTTTGGTGTAGTGGATAGTGTTGGCCAAGAAGGCAAGATTTAGATTTTTCTTCTGATAGATATTGGCTATCTGACCCTGGGCAAATTATTCAATCTTTAATTGCTCTGGGAAACTCTAATACTTTAATTTATAGAAAATATTCATTAGTAGAACATAATTTGTTCACCTAGGAATTCCCTATACCAATGAAATCAGAAGTCCAATTGCTATCTTCAACAGGTATTATGACATAAATGTTTTCTATAAACATCAGACATGTATGCATGTCTTCTAATAGCTATTTCTATTGGGCTAAATATTTGTGATTTAAATTTTCTTATGAAAACCACTTTTACTCTTAAGAGGGCCACTTATTTTAAATATTTTCATTTAGAGCAAGTATTTTAGGGAACTAATTTTGGGAATTCTACCTTTAACCCTTAATCAGCCTTTTTGGGAAAAAAATCAGATAATATTCCAGGCTTCTCTCAAGGCAAGGTCAAAAAGAGTTGAAATTGTAACCAGAAAGATTTAGGCTAAAAATAAATCAGGTCATCTTGGTCATGAATGGTGAAATGGTAGAACATAAAAACATCTCAAAGAATCTCTGTCTTTTTTCCCCCACCTGAGAGATTTTAGAATTGCATTAGGCTATTTCTCTCTCTGGGAGAGATTTTATCTAAACCACTCCCTGGGTAGGAACTCTACCCATGTAGCTCTCAACATATAGCCTTCTTACATATCATCACCTTGATGAGGCATTAAATTAATATTTTTTGAAAATTATAGAGGATATAGGCCTGGATGAAGCCAAGATTCTGTGTCTGAATCATCTAGGAGATTCTATGATTCTTGAAAATTTAGTCAAATTCCAAATGTTTTTACTTAAAAAAAAAATAGTAGGCCCCACTCTATTCTCAAAGACTATTAACTCCCTCAATTTACTGCCCTGAAAAACAATGCAGATTTTCCCAGCAGCCGAAGGGAGCACTGCTGCTACTTCTCTTTCTTTTAGTAGCAAGCAATAGTTATAATTTATTAATGCTATGAGTGTGGAAGAAGAGAATTGGGTTTAGGCAGTCTTTTTCCCCTTCTAGCTCTAGCAATCCATAATGATGTATTTTTATAGCAGGAGAAAAAATCCAGATGAAAGAATATGTATAGGAAAAAGAAAATAACAGTGTCAATTTTCCTACATTACAGAAAACTGTTTCTGGCTACTCCAAAAAAGATATAATTACAACCCTGAACTTGAGTTAATATATACTACATCAATTACACCAACATGAGCTTAGTGGGCAGGTATAGTGATGGAGGGTCAAAAAAAAACCAAACAAACCACAACCTTTTATATTGTGCTTAACGACCTACTAAATTGCATTTATAGCCATGTGCTCTTCATGTTCTTTTAATAGACTGCTAGGTAGTTATTCAGGGTCATAGGTAGACAAACTCCTGCAGTACAAAACTTTAAAAACTAATCATTTTCTTGCATGTATTCAAGTAAAAAAATTAGCAAAGGTAATATTGATAAAAAAATTTTTAGGTAAATGGGATGCTTTTGAATCTTTGATGAATCAGTTGTTTTTTTAAACGATTTAAGTCAAAATAATACTTTAAAAAAACTGAAAGAGACAGCTAGGCAGAAAGGGTTTAAATAAAATAAAAAGAACTGAGTGCAGGAAATGCAGATATTATAAAGAATTTGAAGTTCATTGATTTATAATTGGAAAGAGTCTCACGAGGTCATCTTGTCCAGCCCCTTCATTTTACAGTTGAGAAAACTAGAAGTTAAACAATTTTCTCATAGTTAAACTGAGAGCAAATAGCTATGTCAGAATTTTAATTGATATCATCTGACTCTAAATCAAGTGATCTACTCTATGTAGGAAATATGTCCTGGGGAAATCTGTCATTCCAGGGACATAGCTAGGTCCCCTAGAGAACAGGAGGCAACATTTGCCTGTCTGTTCTTGTATCACAGGATCATAGACTGAAGGAATTATCTCCAACTCTTTAAGTCCCCAAGCAATAATGATCACACTTGAGAACAACTGTGCTATCTACCAGATCTAGAGGTAAGCAATAGGATATTAAGCATGCATTAGGTTTAAGTGATGATGGCTCAGCTAGGAATGAACTGGTCTTAGATCTGTTGTACTAGCTACAGGTCAGAGAGTTGGGAAATACAATGACGGCTGTACCAGATTTTCTAGAACCACCCAAAGGTCTGAAGTGGTGGTCCAGGCCTGCTAAATCGAGAAAGGTGAATGGTGTCTCAACAAAATCACCTAGGGACAGAATGTAAAACAATGATTTTTCAAGGTAAATTAAAAAACAAAAAACAAACAAACAAACAAAAAATACCCAGGGTCATTTTATCACACAAATGGAAAGCAAAGAAAAAATAATATTAACACACCATGTGAAATAAAGGTATGTTGAATTTACAGTACAGTGACACTCACTAAAATGACCACGTAGAGGTTTATTTCTTTCTTGATCCCTGAGACTAATTCCCACACACAATGAGAATTATTTTCAAAAACCAAGAGGAAAACACCTCCAAGAATTTACTGTGCACTATTTCTAACTTTTCAGAAGTAATTTCATTTCCTGGTCATTGTCCTTAGTGCTACTGAAATATATTCTCAAGCCAGCCCACAGAGACTCAGGGTACAAATAAAATAACTTAGAATAGAAAAAAGATTTTTTTTAAAATGCTTATTACATTTTACAGGGAAAAAAAAAGAAAACTTAAATCATTTATTGTTCCTGACTCACATGTGGCAACTGACTTACTAAGTGTTACGTTGAAAGAAATCTTTACTTTATAAACTGAGAATGGTGCACTGTAGCTAAAATAATATGAGAATCCTTGAGAACAACAGCCTCACTAATGCTTGAAAGGATGGACCCTAATCCATCTTCCTACCTTTATCATATGTCCCGATCAAATAGCAGATGCAGCCCCAAAATAAATAAATATTAGTTTCATCCAGCTCAATAGCAAGATGAAGAGATTCATTTTTGAGACTCTTAATCCTCAAGCATTTCTCATTACTTGGGGGAATTCAGCTCTCTTTGCAAAAACTAAGGTAGAGTTTCAAAAGGAGGGAGAAAACAAGAAATCAACATTTCCATCTTGGAATGGTTTCCTATCTGATGAGATCCAAGGTGTAGTCTTAGCCTCCAGAAGAAAAGGAAAAGATTTAGGAACTCTTCTCTACCCTTTTTACCTGAAGTGTGAATGCTTGTGCTGGTACTGCCATGGAGAGGTGCCCCCCAGGACCATCTGTTCTGTTTCTGTTTTGGCTTCTGGCTCCTCTCAATTGTTCGTCTAACAACAGCTTCATGGCGTTCCTTAAGCATGAAAGAGGATTCAGTGGTTAGTTTGACTAAGTCCAACTCAGATGTGTTGGGGTTTTTCCACTAGTGAACCTAGTGACTCACACAGTCAACAGACTCCAACTAAAACCATTTTAGCCCATGTTCTTAACTTGGGAGCCACAAATTGGTTTATTCAACACGATAATTGTATTTCAACACAATTGGTTTCCTTGGTAAACCTATGCATTTTATTTGATGTCTTAAAACGTTATTCTGAGAAAGGGTCCATAGGTTTCATCAAACTGCCAAAGGAATAAATGGCACAAAAGATGTTAAGAATACCTGATTTAGGTGGACAAATTCATCCTGCCTCTTGGGACCTCCTCAGTTTTTCTGCATAAATAACTCTAGATTGGAGACTTAATAACTAGAAAATTAGACTATAGGCAAAAATTTCCATGACAAGCAAGACTCCCAGTCCCAAATCAAATCCACCATATGCAAAAGAGATCATCACAGCAAAACAATTTCATTTTGCATTCCAATATTTTCCTGAAAATGCACAACTCTAATTTTGTTGCATCTGAGACCAAAATATGTAATAAACACTGGCCAGGGCCCCTCACCTTATCCTCTTCAAGTCTCTGCCTTCGTTTCTCCTCTACAGCAGCTCGTCGCCTTTCTTCTTTTAACCTTTGCTCTTCTAATTTTTTCTTGCGTTCTTCTAAGTGCTTTTCGTAATGCTGCCGAGCTCTCTCTTCTCGTTCTAACCACACAGTTTCTCTCGCAGCTTCAGAGAAAGAAGGGTGAGGGGTCAGAGAGAGGCTTTAGATAGAGAGCTTTAGAAGTGAGAACCACATGGGCTACTTGTTTTTAGAGTTGTAAATTGCACAACCATCTAGCCAGATATAAACTTCTCTTTAGCAGAGAGTAGAGCAGGTGTGATTGTACCAATGTAATGATTGTGCTTCTCAGGTCACTCACTGTCAACTCCTACCAATTACATTCTTATAATCGATATTTTTAATTATATTCCAATACTCCAGTGTGATCTGAAACCTCCTCCATTTAAGATATTCCCTTCACAGACACAGATCACAACCTACCCTCACTTTGCATCGATCTCTTGTGCATCTATTTCCACTAGGTTCTCCCATAACAAAATAATAAACATTACATATAATCAATTGCTTTTATTATTTCTTTGAACATAATGATGTTATTAGAAATGACAAAGGAAGATGGCAAGGATTGAAAACATGAGATCATTTTCATATCAGTCTCCATGCACAAATCAAGAGCTATGTGACCCCAGGCCAGTCACTTAACCTGTTTGCCTCAGTTTCCTCATCTATAAAAAGGTGATAATAGTAGCATCTTACCCCATAACATTGTTTTGAGGATCAAATGAGATAACAATTGTAAACTATGTAGCACAGTACCTGGCACGTAACAATCAGTATTATAAATGTTAGCTATTATTATTATTATTATTACCAATAATGCACAGCTAAAAACAACCATGGAATTCTATCTTAACACTACTTGAATGACTATGAATGGATATATGATTGTCATAGAATGAAGTTGTTCTGTTGCACCCTTTGCCATCCATTCCACACATCTCTATAATTGTTCAGTTGTTTTCAATGATATCTGACTCTTTATGACTCCATTTAGGGTTTTCTTGGCAAAGATACTGGAGTGGTTTGCATTTGCCTTTTTCAGTTCATTTTACAGATGAGGAAACTGAGGCAAACAAGGTGACTTTCCCAGGGTCCCACAGCTAGGAAGTGCCTGAGGCCAGATTTGAACTCAGAAAGATGAGTTTTCTTGACTTCAGGGCCAGAACTCCACCCTGTACCAACTACCTTTCCTCATCTCTTTATTATATCCACAAAAATATGTTTAATATTTGTGTCCATTTAAAAATTTATCTTGTTTTTTTTAAATATTCTATCCCCCAGATCAGAAGCTATGCCATCTTCTTTGTATTCTTCAGTAAATCCACTTAGCCTATGTAAGTATTAAAAAGGATTTGAAAGAATTTATTCACAAAAGGCAATGAATAAGAGTATTGAATGGAAAGTATTCATTGAAAAAGATGAAGAATATCTTTTCATATTAAATTCAAATATCACCTCTCCAGAGAAAATTATAATCTCCTCAAAATGCTTTCTATGAAAGACACTGTTTTCCCAATTATTAAATATGATTTTGGTCATTGAGTTTGAGGGAGAAAATCTGTTTTACTGAAAAATATCTGTATTGACATTGTTCCACTGGAAGGAAAACAAGGTCATAATAAAGACCAACCTAGGCATTCAGATCTCATTCAGATGAAATGGAACGCACTTAGTACTGGGAGAGCTGGGTTCTAATCTGAGCCCTGCTACTTCCTAGCTATAGAAAATCAGATAAATACCCTAAGTAAAGTCATCCATATAACTAACTACACAAGGATCAGAAGACAAAGGCATGGCTTGAAGCAATTCATATGAAAAAGCTCAACATGAATCAATAGCATGCTAATATGGCAGCCAAAAGAACTAAGGTGATCTTAGGCTGCATTAAAAAAGGGAGCGTGTTCAGAACAAGAAAGAGAATAGTCCTACTGTATTCTGCCCTGGTTAGACCATATCTTGAATATCATGTTAAGTTCCTAGTGTTGAATTTTACCAAGGACGTTGAGAAACTAGGATATACCCAGAGGATGGTGATTAGGGTATGGAGAGAACTAAAATATATAACTATAAGAAGATCAGATGACAGAACAGATTTTTTTTAGAGAAGATAAAATAAATAAGTATTTATTATGCAGTATGGAATCATGGGGAGGGCAGGGGTCTTGGAGTTAGAAAAGTCCAGGTTCAATCCTACTTCAGACATTTCCCAGCTGTGTGACCCTGGGCAAGTCTTCATCTATAAAATGAGGGAGTTGCATGCAATCATTTCAAAGCTCTCTTCCTGCTCTAAATCTATAATCCCAAGGAAACAAAGTGAATTACTCATTGCCCCAAAGGAGCTCATTTTTTACTGGGCGTGGGGATGGGGAGAATACAGCTGATATGCAAATAAAGAAAACTAGGTAATTTGAAAAGATGGTAAATTCGCTATAAGCTTTTCTACTTTTACGTCTCTGTTCATGTTGTCTAAAATTCCATTTACTCTCTATCAGTTTGTTTTTCAAGTTCCAATTCACTTGTCACTTATTTCATTAAGTGATAATATTTGTAAATATTATCTTGGTAAAGTATTTGACACCTAGGCACTTTATACATGTTAGCTATTAATTATTATGATTATTTCATGAGGTCTTTGCTAATCCCTTCAAGTAGATTGATTGATCCCTTTTGAAACTTGCCAAATACTTTGTACTTTTAGAGCATGCAACTATAATCTGTCTTATACTTTACTTATTTATAAACTTATATACTCCTGTATATAAGTATATAAACTTATATATAAATTCACTTCTCATCTTTGAAACCTCTTCCCCTTAGCACTATTCAAACATATTAGGCACTTAATAAATATATTGGGAGTTTTTTAACCCTTACCTTCTGTTTTAGTATCAATTTTAAGGAAGAAGAGTGACAAGAGCTAGTCAATGAGGGTTAAGTGACTTGCCCAGGGTCACACAGCTGGTAAGGATCTTAGTCCAAATTTGAACCCAGGTCCTTCTGACTGCAAGTCTAGTGGTCTATCTACTGTGCTATCTAGCTGTTCCTATATCTGTTAAGTTCTAATGACTAAATAATCCTTATTTATTCCTCTTCTGAAATCTTGTAATTCTTTATCTCAGTTTTATTCACTATAGAGGACAGGATGTATTTTCTAAAAACAGATTAAAAATAAAGGCTTTAAAAAAATTTAGTTACAACTTTGAGCCATACATTTCACCTCAATAATTATGATTCCACAAACACCAAAATAATTTAATTTTAAAAAGCCAAAGGATAAGAAAATGTTTAGAGTTTAAAATAATTAAATTATTTTTCATTTCTTTCTCCTCACTTCATTCAAAACATGACATTTCTATCCTCTAAGCATTCTTTTCTTGTAATAAAAAAACAAACAGTAAGATCAAAAATAGCTTGTTTATGTGAGGAAGGGGGTACAAAGCAGCAGAATGCTTAGCCCAGGAGGGCATCCACAGTTAAGAATGAGAGAAAGAACAGGAGACAGAAAGACAGTAAATGGGACAAATGTAGAGGTGGAAGAATAATCAGAAAACTACATTCCTGATTATCCATGAGGAAAGATATTAAAGTATCAAATGTAGTAGAGAAGCTGAGGAGGTACCTTCCTGTTTGAGGTTTAATTGTGGAGAGTATATGTGCTAAAATCAGAAACAAACAAATGAAAATCTATCTCCATTAAGAATGATAGATCTGGCTTTATGTATCAAAACAGAAAGAAAAGGTCATATTATAGAGGTTTATGGTAAATGTATTAAGGCATACCTCAGGGACTGAGCTCAGGAAAAGTTATTAATAGGAACTTTATGTTTGTAAAAGAGTACAAACATACCAGGCCATGGCAAGTAAGACAATTAGGTTTTTGTTCTATGATCTGTCTGTGCTTTCTTCTAATATTGCTTAGTCACAACCCTTTAACATCTAAACCCTGACTATTAGTTTCACTGAGAATAAAATTATTTTACTTTCTCCAGGTTTCATAAATCTCATCCCATATTGTAAATTGAGAGGTTTGAACATTAAAAAAAACCAACAGTTTTAAATTTGGTTTCATTTAATTGGTTAATAAGAGCTGTGATTTATGGCTACTGAATTGCTCCAACCCAAAATGGTAATACTCAGTGGCAATCCTTGGTGTCTGGTTCCACTGTCCTCATATCACCAAAAAAAGGGCAATTAGTCAGTTGGCCAGTTGGTCAGTTGGTCAGAGGAACCTTCAGAATTTTTTTTTCTTATCAAAATCATTGAAGGTCACCTTTATGTGTTTTGGCCTCAGCTTAAATCAGATAGGAATCTCATGTGATTTCAGATATGCTGTTCTTTTAAAAATAGTTAAAGATCTTATAAGAAGTTTTTAACTTGGGGCTTAAATTGCAGGGACAGGGTAGAGGAGGGGAGTGGCACATGAACTTAGTGGGAAAAAATTGCATCTTCATTTTGTAATCCTATATATTTAAAAACATTATTCTCAGATGTGGTTTTCTTGGTTTAAAAAGACTGCTAAGTGAATCCATGACAGGTAAAAAAAACCCTAAGAATTCCTGCTAAAAAGGATGAAGGAAGGGACTTGAGGATAAAGATCACAGTATATTTAATTAGAATAAAGAGGAGAGATGGAAGTGATGAATATTTTTTTCTCTCTTATATTCTGCAATGACCATGGAGAAATCAAGGAATGAAAATTCTCTGGAGCAATTCTATTGTTCAAAGGTATTTACTTTCTTAACATACTCTGCTAATCAAACTGATTAGTTGGCCTTTTAGTCAAGTCAACTTTTTTCAAACTGTAAACCGAATACTATCCTTGAAACACATAGAAAACAGAAAATCTGTTTTAAAAAACCGTTAACACAGTATATATGGCATAGAAAATCATTATTATGAAATGAAGAGAATCAAACAAATTAATGCTCATTTGGAATGAAATTATTAGTTTCAGTAATTCTAGAAGAGTGTAATAGCTCATTTAATTTTAAAAACTAAAAAATATGTAACATCCAATTATGAAGAAAACATGTCTTGAATTGTTCGAAGATCTGAAGAATGCTTTGGGGCTCTTAAAACTTGCTTTTTCACTTCTTCATTATGTTAGACTTCCATATGGACTTGTGATTTCATCTCACACACATTCATTCTCTCTCTCTCTCTCTCTCTCTCTCTCTCTCTCTCTCTCTCTCCCTTACACACACACACACACACACACACACACACACACACACAAATCAGCCATATTTCTTCCAAGAATCATATAATAGTATAAGACTTGGATCAGACTATTAGAAATTATGAAGGCTCTACTCCTTGGATGGTATTGAATATTAGATTGAAAATAGTTTTAGAGCCAACTCTCAATTACCTGGGTTAATGATGAGGGCCATCATAGTAACTGATCAGGACCAACAGCTCAGTCAAAACCTCTCTCCCTTCCCAAATAAATTTGGCTTTCTCTCCTCAACTCTGCCATTCAAATCTAGTTTGTTTCCCAAGCTAAATCCTGAGCTGCACTGTAGCAGCCACAGTCTTGAGTGAGACTCATAAGAGGAATGACTCCAGACTTAAGACTGGAAAGAAAAGTGGAAGGTCGTAATAGTCCCAACTAAGCAGCTTAAAACCCCCCTCAATCAGGCAAGGGAAAAACATCTCTCAGATACATGCAGGTTAATAACTATAGGAAACTCAGGCACAGAAAATCAAGATCTTACAGTTGGTTTCTCTTCTTTTAACAATTCACTGAGTTCTGTGCTTACAAAACCCTCAGGGGCAAGAGAGATGTCCACCTTTGGTCACACTGGAAATGGGATAGAAGGAGACTGTCTTAGATTGTTGCTCTCCGGTGACACAAAACAAAATATGACGAGTGTTTAAAGAAATCTGATCACCAGCCTGGTGCCACATAACACTAGGTTTTGGAAATTGAGGTTCTCATGGAAGCATAACCTTCTGAGGTCTGAGGCTATAGGTGCCATTTCTCCTTGGCTGAAACATTAACAAGAGTTAAAAGCACAATACTGTGACTTCAAGAAATGTTATAGGTCATCTTCTGGAAAGATTTTAATGACCTAAGTAAGTCTCAGCTTATAAGGCACCTAGACACCCTGGAACCACTCAGTTACACTGACCAGCCCGTTTATCTTCCCAAGGTAGATAGAGTATCTCATGTGGGAGACCTTGCATCAGTGAGCATTAAAGTAAGGCACTTTCTTTAAGGAGGAGCTGGCATTAGGAACCTTGATCACATTTTTCTGGAAGACAAAAGAATAAGGAAAAGAAAGCAAAAAGCCTCTCACTTACTCCTTCGGAGAAAAGGTGTCAAATGCATTTTTGACATTTCTTTGGACTTTCTGCCCAACTGTGTCATTCACCACTCAGGCTGGCAAATTGCAAGAGTCAGAGGGCAAAGTGCTCTCAGGGAGCTCATTCCACAGATCCTACTCCTCTGGCATTGGGGTGAACAGAGTCCCTTTCTAACATTTTTTTTTTCTTTTAAACCCCTACCTTCTGTTTTAGTATAAATTCTAAGACAGAAGGGTGGTAATGGCTAGGCAATGGGGGTTGAATGACTTACCCAAGGCAGTCACAAAGCTAAGAAGTTTCTGAGGCCAGATTTGAATCTAGGACCTCCTCTCTCCAGGACTGGCTCTCTATCCACTGAGCCATCTCACTGTCCCTGGTTGTACACATCTTACGGGGACACAATCCTTTTCCAAATAGTTTGTTATTTACAAAGACATATTACTTCAGAGTCACACAGGGCTCTGATGAAAACATGGCAAGAGGGGAAATAGTATATTTCTGTTCATAATTTGAGCCTAATATTCATGATATTTTATATAACACTTAAACAAAACAATGTTCCCATTCATAGAGGCATTTAGAGTCATTGTAAATTTGGGGAAGTCCATCTTCTCAAGGTCAGTTCTTGCTGGTACAGCATTATGTTAAGGGATGGAAAACTTGTCTCACAAGTTGAATTCTTCACTTCCTTAGAGGTTAAAAAGTATTATTAATAGTGAGTAGTATTAATACTAAGAGCTAGCATTTATGTAGCATATCAAGGTTTGCAAAACACTTCATAAATATTATCTCATTTGATCCTCACAACAGTCCTGAAATATAGCTGCTATTAGTACCTCCCTTTTTCAGATGAGAAAATTCAGGTTGAGAGGGGTTGTCACTTGTCCATGGTCATAAAACAACTCAAATTCAATGACTAAATACTGATTCTATGTTACCTAGTTGTTTTTCTCGTTCCTCTCTTCGTTCTCGTGCCAGCCGTTGTCGGTCATCAACTCTCAGTAAAGGTGGAGGGTCTGAAAGACAGGATGAATAAAAATAAAATTAGATTGGGAGAAAAAGTTTTCACTAGATAATTTAATTATATGTTTTGAAAAACATTATTACTATTATACTAAATTGCAGCATTTGTATACTCTGAACACAGCTAACACTTTCTTTTTTTTTAAATTATGTTTATTTTATTAAAACCCTTACCTTCTTCTTAGAATCAATACTGAGTATCAATCAATTCCAAGGCAGAAGAGCAATAAAGTCTAGGCAATAAGTGATTTGCCCAATATTGTGTATTGGCTCCAAGGCAGAAGAGTGGTAAGGGCTAGGCAATGGGGGTCATGTGACTTGCCCAGGGTCATACAGCTGGGACGTGTCTGAGGCCAGATTTGAACCTAGGACCTCCCATCTTTAGGCCTGGCTCTCAGTCCACTGAGCTACCCAGCTGCCCTCAAACTCAAATATTTTTGATGATTGTTTTTGATATTTTAAAATTTAGATTTTCCAATCTGATATAGGTCGTGCCCATATTTTCATGTAATGAATACTTCCATATTGTTCATGTCATGACAAAATACATATCACAATACAACAGAGATCTCATGAAGGAAAGAGAGTGGAAGATGGCATACTTTGATCTGCTCACAGATTCCAAGATGAAACTCAGTTTTTAAAAATTGAGGTAATTCGAAAAAAGAGAAAGGCAGGTTTTTAATCTTCCTTTGAAAAGCAGGTAAATCAGGGCATAAAGTAGGAAACTTATGGATCTATCAGCTTTGAATTTATCTTTAACCTTTTCTTGGCACTACTGAACTGTACACTGTTCTGTTTAGGACATATTGAGTTCCAGTTATCCACTGGCCTTTTAGTTAGAGATGTCTGAAAGGTAGTTGGAGATGTGGAATTAAAAAAGTAAAAATAAACCCATACCTTCTTAGAATTGATACTAATCTTTGGATCCAAGGCAGAAGAGCAGTAAGGGCTGGACAATTGTGGTTGTGATTTGCTAAGCTAGGAGGTATCTAAAGTCATATTTGAACTCAAGATCTCCCATCTCCAGGCCTGGCTCTCTATCTATTGAGCCACTGGAGATGTGAGACTTAAGTTCTGCAGAGACTTGAGGGCAGGAAATGTAGATTTGAGATTCATTAGCATAGAGAAATGGTAATTAAATTCATGGGAGCTGATGAGACCATCAAGTGAAAGAGTATAAAGGGAGAAGAGAAGGAGGGCCAGGACAGAAGCTGGAAGGACATCTATGGTTAGAGAGGGTTTGAGCTGGAGGAGAATCCAGAAAAGGAGTGGTCAGATAAGTAGGACAAGAACCTGGAGAGAGTACCGTGGTATCCTGAAAATCTAGAGAGAAGAGAGTGCCCAGGAGGAGAAAGTGATCAATAGTGTCAAGGAAAATGAAGATTAAGAAAAGGTCACTGAATTTGGCAGCTACAAGATCCTTGGTACCTGGAGAGAGCAGTTTTGGTGGAATGATAAAGTCAGCAGAAGTCAGATCAAAAGGGGTTGAGGATGAGAGGGAAGTGGAGACACCTCTTGTTAATAGCCTTTTTGAGGAGTTTAGATAGATAGAAGAGCTAAAGCATGATAACAGCAGAGATGGATGAATCAAGTGAGGTTTTGTTAGGGGAGATACAGGCATGTTTGTAGGTGGTACAAGAGGAAGAAATTGAGAATGAGAGAAAGGTGGGCAGCTATGTGGCTCAGTGGATTAAGAGCCAAGCCTAGAGGTCCTGGTTTCAAACCTGGCCTCAGATACTTCCTAGCTATGTGACCCTGGGGAAGTCACTTACCCCCATTTCCCAGCCCTTATTGCCTTGGAAGCAATACATAGGAATTTTTAAAACAAACAAAAATTACAAAATAAAATAAAATAAGTGAAAGAGTGGGATGACAGTGGGGCAATCTGTTGGAGGAGACAGGATGGAATGAGGCTACTTGAACAAGTAGAGGGGTTAGCCTTAATAATGAATAATGCCACTTCATCATGTGAGATGAAATGAGAAGAAAATGGTAGAAGGCTTCTGAGTGACAGGAGATGAAAAAATGGGAGTTCACAGCAAATGGCTTCAGTTTTTTTCTGTAAAATATAAGGCAAAGTTCTCAGCTGAGATGGGGGAGAAGGGAGCTGCCACAGGTCTGAGGAGAGATGAAAAGATTCGAAGAGCTGCAGTGTAGAGTAGGTGAGGGAGTTGATAAGGAAGATATGGTAGGATTGTCCAGCAGCAGTGAGGCCCCACTTGAGGTCATGTGGACCCAATAAGTACAGTTGTGTGATTTTCTCTGTCTTCATTCAGCAGCACATGTGTGATGATAGTTGGGGGAGTGATCCAAGCCCAAGTCTTGGGTAGGCATAATTAGTCTTTAGATAATGGGGTTAGGAATTGAAAAGAGGAAGCTAGTTAAAAGTTTTAAATGGGTTCACCAAGTAATGAAGATGGGGAGAAGAGGAGAGAGAAGCTATAACAGGGGAGATGGCCTGGGAGAGAACTGAAGGGGTCAAAGGATTGGAGGTCATGAAGCTGATCAACAGCAGGGCTCTATAAGCAAAGGCAAAGAGATGAAAAGCCACTTGATTATGCTGGATAAGGAGAGTTCAGATTCTTGAACATGGAGATGGTACATCTGTGGGTGATAGTAAGGTCAAGGATATGCTCATCTTTGTGTGTGGCTGAGGTGGGTGGAGGATTAGCTCATGGGAGGTGAGTAGGTTGAGGAACTGAGTGGTTAGAGTATTTGAGAAAGAACTATTAGGTATATGGTAGTCTCCCAGTATGAATGCAGGTGCTGGGGAGGAGAGAAAAATGGCAAGCCAGGTATCAAACTCATATATAAAATGACAAATTACTTAGCATCAGATAAATGCAAATGGTAAAAACTTAAATGACAGGAATTCAATAATTCTTGGTTGCTTTTAAATCAACTTCTACTTAGAGATTTAATTTTTTGTGATTTGAAAATATTTATTCCATTAATTTAGAATATTTTTCCATGGTTACATAATTCATGTTCTTTCCCACCTCTCCTCCCAACCCTGTCCTGTAGCCAGTGAGCAAATGCACAGGGTTTTACATGTCACTGATCAAGACCTATTTTCATATTATTAATACTTGCACTAGGGTGATTGTTTAGAGTCTACATCCCCAATCATATCCCCAATGACTCATGTGATCAAGCAGTTGTTTTTCTTCTGTGTTTCTTTTCCCACAGTTCTTTCTCTGGATATGGATAGCATTCTTTCTCATAAGTCCCACCAAATTGTTCTGGATCATTGCATTGCTGCTAGTAGAGAAGTCTATTACATTTGATTGTGCCACAGTGTATCAGTCTCTGTGATAATGTTCTCCTGGTTCTGCTCCTTTCACTCTATATCAATTCCTAGAGGTCTTTCCAGTTCACATGTAATTCCCCCAATTCATTATTCCTTTGAGCACAATAGTATTCCATCACCAACAGATACCACGATTTGTTCAGTCATTCTCCAATTGAAGGGCATCCCCTCATTTTCCAATTTTTTGCCACCACAAAGAACATGGCTACTTTAATTCATCTTTAATTAAGCCAGTCTAAATCTTCTCTTTTATACTCAAGGTTCCCACAATCCATCCTCCTACCCTACTCTGAGTTGAGGATCTCATCTCAATGAGACCTTTCAACATGAACTCCCATATTTCTTCCCATTGATTCATCTTAGAACATTTTTTTTAAACCTTTACCTTTCTTCTTAGAATCAATACAGTGTATCAGTTCAAAGGCAGAAGAGCAGTAAAGATTAGGTAGTGGGGGATAAGTGACTTGCCCAGGATTATACAGCTGGAAGTGTCTGAGGTCAAATTTAAACCCAGGACCTCTTATCTCTGAGCCTGGCTCTCAATCCAACTGAGCCACCTAGCTTCCCCCCAGCTCACAACTTTTTGACATCATCTCCTACTCTCTCCTCCTTTCCTCTAGTCTCTGAAAATGAGCTGGCCCTTCTTCAAAAGCCCTTGATCCCATCCCCTGACATCTCCAGCAGATTCAAAAACTCAATCATCCCCTCTTCTCAGTTTTCAGATTCTCCTTATTTACCATTTCCTTCTCTACTACATTCAAACAGGCCCAAATCTCTTCCACTAAATGAAACTTTCCTATATCTCTCTTCCCCTTATCAGGAGAAAAAAATAAAAAAAAAACAAAAACAAAACCCAAACATTTGTAAGTGCCTTTCTACACTCATTGACTCTACTCACTACTCAATCCCCTTGCAATATGGATTCTGACCTTCTATCTCAACTGAAAATACTCTAGTCAAAGTTATCAACAATCTCTAATTGCCAATACTAATGGCTTTTTCTCAGTCTTCATCCCTCCTGACATCTGCAGCTTTTGATTCTATTATCCACTTTCCTCCTGGGTTTTTATTTGACAGTTTTCTCCTCCTTCTCCTTGTCAGGTTCTTTCCCAGTCTACTTTAATAGTTTCTCATCTACTTTACATTCTTTAACTGTGGGTTTCCTGTCTCAACCCCCGCCCCCCCCCCCTTTTTTGCTTTCTAAATTCTGTCTCTTGGTGATCTCATAAACTTCCCATAGTCTAAGTATCCTCTCTATGCAGAAGATATCTAGCCCCAATCTCTTTCCTTGGGCTTCAATTCCCCATCATCAATTACCTATTATATATTTTATTATTATTGTTTTTTAAATCCTTACCTTCTGTCTCAGAATTGATACTATCAATTCCAAGGCAGAAGAGAGGTAAGGGCTATGCAATGGGGGTTAAATGACTTATCCAGAGTCACATAGCTAGGAAATGTCAGAAGCCAGATTTTATATAGTACATTTTAAAATTAGATGTCTGAGGCATCTCAAATTCAAAATGTCCAAAATAGAATTTATTATCTTTTCTTTTCAACCAAATTTTCCTTATCCAGAATCACTGGGGTTAAACTGATTATATTACTAAAGAGCACAGTGATAACTAAGATAATTAAGGTATCTATGAAGTATGATGTACTTAAGGTTCTTGAAATACTTAAGGTACTCAAAGGAATCAATGGGGCCACATTGACTATTTCATGATATGGGAAGATAATAATTAAGATACATAAGGTATCTGTGATACTTGAGCTACTTAAGGTACCTAAAATACTTAGGATTCTTAAGAACTTTATCATGATTAGAGCAGTAATAGGGGCATATATTGACAGAGTTTAGGAAGTAAGATGAATATGATGGGCTATAAAAAAACAACAATTAATTTTCCCTATGTCTGTTATAGGAACTACAATCTTTTGGGGCAGTTAAGTAGCAAAGTGAATAGAATTCAGACTCTGGAGTCAGAGAGACTTGAGTTCAACTGTGGCCTCAGATAATTCTCGGATATAGTTGTGTAAAGTCACTTAACCCTGTTTTGCTCAGTTTCTCATTTCTAAAATGAGCTGAAGGAGGAAAAGGCAAACTACTTCAATATTTTTGCCAAGAAAACTCCAAATGTAGTCACGGAGTTGGACATCACTAAAAAACAAACGAACAAACACAATCTTCCATGTCTCCTAGGCTTGTAATCTCAGTGTTATTTCTGATTTCTTACTTTCTTTCACCCCACCTATCCAATCAGTTGCCAAATCCTGACCTTTCTATCTCATCTACATCTTGGAATTTGACTACTTTTCTCTACTCACCTGGCTACCACACCTTTACCCTTTATCACCGAATGCCTAGACTACTGCAATAGCCTCTTAATTGGTTTCCCTCTTAGCTTATTTGATCATCACACATATTCATTCCATTTTATCATGTTTGGGCATATGCCAAGGGTACTCTTCTCTACTTATTTCCAACAGTTTAAATGGATTTAGCTATCACTTCCATGCAAGAAACTCTAAAATCAGTAAATAGAAGAAGGATGGATATGTAGATTTTGGAGATGTCTGAATAAAGATTATAGCTGCTTGGCATCCATATATGAATGTCTAATCAGCATTTCAAATTCATTATATCCAAAAGAGAACCCATCATTTTTTATTCCTATACCTACATCTTGATCTGACCTCTCTATTTCTGTTGAGGGCAATATCATTCTTCTAGTCACCAATGTGAACTCTTCACAGACACTATTCCTGTCCCATGAGGCTTTTGATTTTCACCTCCTCATATCTCTCACATTTGTCCCTTTCTTTCTATTTACACAACCACTCAAATCCAAGGCATCATCAGTTATCATTGCACTACTCCAATAGTCTTTTACCTAGTGTCATTGCATCTAGTCCCTCCTCTCTCTAATCTATCCTCCATAGAAATTGACCCTCCAAAGTTCAGGGCTAATCAAATCACTGCTCAAGAAACTCTAGTAGCTCTCCATGGTCCCCAAGATAAAAGCTCAACTTTTTTGGCAGTCAAGATGTTTCACAGATCTTAAACCACCTTTCCAGGCTTCTTGTGCATTAACACTCTATTTGCATACTTTACATGCTCTATTTTTCTAGCCAATTTCCAGTATGATTGCTGTTTCCCATGCATGCTTCTTTCTCCATCTTGGTAGTTTGTCATAGAGTTCCTAATGTCTGGAATGTGCTCTCTCTTCACCTTTGTCTTGTAGTGTCTCTACTTTCCTTTAAATCTCAGTTCAGGGGCCACCTGCTACAGGATGACTATCATGATTTCCCCTAATTCCTCCTGCCATCCCACTGTTTCTCTTTGGTAGAATTCTTAACATTGGTCCCACCATTCTCATTTGAGAAGAAGGTATTATCTAATTTTTGTTTTTATGTCTTAAATGTTTAGCTTTCTGAGAATAGCATGTGCTTAACAAATGAATTATGAACAATGAATTAACAAAAGAAATGAATTGATAGAATTTGACTTGCCTTTAAGTCTCTTCTTATAATATTTTCCCTCTTCTGACAAGACTATAGTTTATTAATATTTTCCTTGAAATAGAATGCCTGGCAGGGGCAATGAAGGGACTCAGTGGATTGAGAGCCAGCTCAGAAGACAAAAGGTCCAGGGTTCAAATCAGGCCCCAGACACTTCCTAGCTATATGACCCTGGCAAGTCACTTAACTCCAATTGTGTAGACCTTACTGTTTGCTCTTCTGCCTTGGTACCAATATACAGTATTGATTCTAAGATGGAGGGTATGGATTAAAAAATATATATACATATACAATACCTGGCATTAAACAAAAGGTATTGTATTTGTACCAACTCAACAAAGGAAAACTGTTGATACCTCATCTGATCCTTACAATATCCCAGTAAATTATTATGCAAGCAGCATTATCTCCATTTTACAGATGAAAAAAAATTGAGCTTTACGGAGCTGTCCTTAAAACTAGTTAGGCATTATGACTTCCAATCAGAAACTCTGTCCATTTTCTATTTGTTCTTCCAACTGGGTCAGACAAGGTTTCCCAATAAAGAATTTTCCTTTCTTTCCAGCACTGGTGATAAGAACGGTTTCAAGAGTATAAACTCTAAGTACAAGGGTAAGAAGGTCATCCTCTTGGCTACTTGTCCTCCAGTAAGCCTTCAAGTGACCACTACTCATCAAGGAGTTGGGGATCAGTAAGTAGCAGAGCTGGGAAAACCCAACATGCTCATTCCAATTTCTTTGTTCATTATGCAATCTTTTCTTCCTTCTATGTCTACCCAGGTCTTCTTCCAGCTTCTCTCTTGATTATAAGCTAATGATCAATCTCTATCAAGACCTTGCTTCTAAGAATAATAAAATATTAAAGCTTAGAACAAGTGGAGCTGTTTTCCAAGGATTGTGCAGCTGCTTTTTTTTTTCTTTCTGGTCCCAACAATTCATTGCTGATCCATAGACACAGGACACAGAAGGAAGAAATGTTTCAGAGAACATGAGCTCCATCTTCTTTTACATTCAGTCTATCATTATGCTTTTCTCAGTTTTGTTGGGTTTTTTAAATCATTTTATTATTCCACATACTCTCTCCCTGCCAAATAGAATAATTTGTGAGTACATGAGTTGAGATTATGTTTGTATTATGTGTAGTTATTTCTTTGTTTTGCACTCAGCAGCGCATATACCTAACATTCTAAATACTGTATATAAATGAAATCTTGGTGAACTTATACTATAATTATGTAGCAAAGGAGAGGAGTATAATTTTCCCTACAATTTACTAAATGTAAAAAAAAATTTATATGATTTCGGAAAAGCTTAAAGAGTTGGACATTAATGAAATATGGAGCAAAATAACAAATAGAAATGAGTTATACCCATTTCTAGACTCTGAAGAACTTCCCTCTGTCCATCAAGGGCACCATAGCTAGCCCTCTCCACCCCACCCTACCCCCACCTTTTACTTGCCCAGGGTCACACATCTAGGAAATGTCTGAGGCCAGATTGGAAGCCAAGTCCTCCCATCTCTTAGCCTAGTTCTCAATCCACTGAGCCACTTACCTGTCCCAGCACCATCATTTTCTAATCTCCTATATGTTCTTAACATTCTTGCTATCTTTGATTCTATAATTGGATAAACTATTCTTTTCCAAGTTACTAGTTGATGCCATATTTGCCAGACATGCTAGACTTTTATCAATGTTCATTTTTCTTTGTCACTCTGCAGCATTTAACACTACTGATCACCCTTTCCTCCTGGAAACTTATTCTCTTCTTTTTGTATTGATAAAAATGACTTGTCACCTGTAAAAACACTCACATTTAAAAAACCCCATGAAACAGATTTTTCAGAACTGTTTAAAAATCTTCCAAATGAGGAGTTTTAATGGTTTTTAACTTATTTATTATTATTGTTATTAACAATAATGACAGTTACATAACACCATATAACACTTTAAGATTTGCAAAGTGCTTTACAAATGCTATCTTATTTGGCCTATTTGTCCAAAAAATATGATACAGCAATCTGTCAAGAGTTTGCAAGAACAACTGATTGACATCAGAGAAAAGAAATGTATTGGTTAGATTTCAATAAAAATCTTTGCATAATTAGTGGACTAAACTGAAAATGAAGATCATCATTTAGTACATGCAATTATGCATTTCTTTTACATCTATCCATTTGTTTATTTATCTCTCTCTCTGTCTCTCTGTCCTCGAGTTATCTTCCAGCAACAATAATGATTAAAACCAAATATTGAAATAAACTGAAGCCCTAACCAAACTCTTGAACCACAACATGTGTTAAGTCAGTATATCCAAACCCATTGCTTTCAATAAAATTTCATTATTTATAATTTAAGTATATTTTAATTTTATATAATTATATATATATATAATTTTAATACACTTCATTAATTATCTTTTAGTGGGAATAAAATATAATTAGTGAATAAAATTGTTTCAAAATGTTATTTCATCTTTACCTTGGTTTTTAAAGACTATTTTAAAAAGTTTTATAATGTAAATGACTTACTTTGGTAGTACATATACACAATTTACAAATAAGCAGATGTACACATAGGGGAGTGTGCTCTTAAAAACTGTACTTATGGAATATTTTTTTTAATTTTGAAAATTTCATTTAATTAATTAATTTAGAATATTTTTCCATGGCTACTCCCTCCCCTCAGTCACCTCCCACAGCTGACACGGAATTCTATTGGGTTTTAAATGTGTCATTGATCAAGACCTATTTCCATATTATCAGTATTTGCACTAGGGTGATCATTTAGAGTCTACATTCCCTAATCATATCCTCATCGACTCATGTGATCAAGCAGTTGTTTTTCTACTTATGGAGTAATTTTAAAAGTTTGGAGAATGATGATTTAGGGGATATAATTTCACAAACTGGAAGGGATCTCACAGGTCAGTTGGTCCAACTAGTACCTGAATAAGAAATCCTTTTATAACATACCCAATAAGAAGCCAACAAGCCTACCACTGATAGTCTCTAATGAGGGGAATCCTGCTACCTCCCAGGTAGCAATTCCACTTTTGATGGCTCAAATTATATCAAATCAAGATCTACCTTTTAGCAATCCCCACCCATTAGCCCAAGTTATGTTTTAAGGTAAGGTGCAGAAAAAACTGAATTGTTCTTCCACGATCGTTATAATTCCTAAACAATAATTATGAAGTCTCCCCCCCCCAATGTTTTCTTTAGGCTAAGCACCCTATGATATTCACAAAGATAGGTGCCAAGGACTCATTATCCTCACTGCCATCATTGTATATTCTTAAGGTTAATAAATGTTCTTCCTAAAACATGGTGTCCAGAACTGGGCATGGCAGATTATAACAGAGTCTTTACCTTCTCTATTTTGAATACTACCTTTCATTTCAGTCAAAGTTTACATGCTTTTTGACTGCCATTTCATACTATTTTATTCATATGAAGCTTGTGGACTGAAATCCCTATATATTTTTTTCTTGTGAATGGTGGTCTAGCCATAGAACCCTCTCTACTTTATCCTTGGGAAGTTGACCTTTTTTAAACCCATGGGTAAGTATTTACATTTATGTCTATGGACTCACTGTGTCCCCACTCAGATTATATCTTCCTACCCAGACCCTACATTTGTGAGTTATTCTGTGGAATTTTGTTGTTGACTTTTAGATAGGCTCACCTGGTTTGTTTCCTGGTGGGTTTCGACTTGGTCCTAAAGTAGCAGTGGTGGGGCGCCCGGGTGCAGGAGCCTTCTTGTCTTGCACTTGGGAGTTTTCAGATACTACAAAGTTAGGGAGACAAAAAGGAGACATATTTAGTCCTTTACTATAGAAATTGACATTTTTGAGTTTGATTCTAGTTAATTCTCTACTATCCCAAACAATTCTGCACTGACACTGTAGATGCAGTGTGTCTTCTGAAAAGAATGTGATTTTTTTTCCTTCAGGAAAATATCTGCTTTCCCATTATGTTTCACTTAGCAAACATGTTGAATTGATGTTACCTTACATCCAGTAGGTTCTTACTTCAACAAGGTTTTAAGTACTTCCTAACTGATTCACTATTCCATTAACAACAGTAACCATTCTAAACTGTCTCTTCTTTCTCTGTCAGGGACCAAGAGGTTAACCCCCCCCCCCAAAAAAAAACCAAAAAAACGCTTTCCCCTCTTCTCCTCTGGTAAAGGTCAGAAAGAGGGCACAGTTGCAAAGAATAGCTCAACCTTGAAGATAAATATGTGGAGGGTAGGAAGAAATTCCCTCCTTGTCCCTAGATGCCAGGTTCTAGTTAAAATTATTTTTTGTTGACCATTTGATCCCTATAATGAGCTAGCTTGGTAGAGAAGATAAATATACATTACTTCTAGCTCAGAGAGAGTCAGAAGCCTGAGAGGCTGAAGCCTGATGGAGAAGAATCATGATGGAATAAATAAAGATTGTTAGCAGCCTGCTGGCACTGTGTCATCCTTTTAACCCTTCATTATCTCTCACCCCCCCCCTCAGATTTGAGACCCCTATTGGACACTCTGGCCCACATTTAATCACAATAAATTGCAATATTTCCTCTCTTCAAACCTCCCATAAATCAGTTAGTTAGCATTTAGTCTGTAAGTATTTGTTGGCTTATTGTCTTTCCCTATTAGATTTGGAGCTACTTGAGGGCAGGGACTATTTTTTGCCTCTTTTTGTACCCCTAGCATTTACTACAATGCCTGGCACATAAAATATACTTAATAAATGCTTGTTTAATGACAATGAGGTGACCTTTTCTTAGCCAAGATCAACCCCATTATATGTCTTAAACTCATCCTTTCTTGATTCTTCAGTAGACTGCCTCTCTCTTTAATCAAAGTACTGGTCCTTTTTGGCTAACTACAAACTCAAATTTCCATGGACTATCATCCCCTCAATTATAATCCTATAGCTCTACTTCATTTTTACCCATGCTTGAAGAGAGGTATCTCCAACCAAAAAAGCTACTATTACCTTCACACCTGCCACGAAAGTAGTCATGATACCTGGTAAGATGACAGTCATGGCCCCTTCCAAGAAAATGGTAGCCCAGTCAAAGCTGTCATCACACCAGACAAGAAGGAAGCTACTTCAGCAACAGTTAGCAGCCCCTTTGACCAAAGGGTCAAAAAAAATGGTAAGAATGACAAAAAAGAAGACAGTGAATATGAAGAAGACAATAAAGATGAGGAGGATGAAGAATCTGAACCACTCAAAGCAACAAAAACAAAAATGGCATCAGCTGCAGTCAAACAAGACTGAGGATGGGCAAAAGATTACCATGATGATTCCAAGGATGACAAACTCTGAAGAAGTTACAGATACCATACCTGCCAAAAGGAAGGCTCCTTCTGTGAAAACTATCCCTGGGAAAGCCAAGGAATTATAGGAGGAGGAAGATAATGATGAACAGAAGGAAGAAGAGAAAGTGTCTATCAAAGAAGAAGGGTAAACCAAAAGTCACCAAAGCTAAGAAACAGAAATTATAAGCTGAAGCACTTACAAATTTCAATCTTTTTTTTCTGGTAATTTGAACTTCAACAAAGCCACTTCCGAACTAAAAACTGGCATTATGGACTTCTTTGCAAAAAAAGAATTTTACAGTAGTGGACATGTAAATTGGTACCACCAAGAAGTTTGGTTTTATGGAATCTGAACCAGACGAAGATATGGAAAAGGTGCTGGAACTCAGTGACTAAAGTCCTTGGCACAGAAATGAAACTAGAAAAGGCAAAAGAAAAAAAGATCAAGATGTAAGGGTGCTCATCAAGAATCTGCCTTATGAAATAACTTAGGAAGTATTTGAAGATGCTATTGAGATTAGACTGCTCTGAACCAAAGAAAGGATACCCAAAAGAACTTGACCCCTTGACCCAGCAATACCACAATTGGGTCTATATCCCACAGAGTTCAGAGATCAGGGAAAAGGACCTACTTGTATAAAAATATTCTTAGCACCTCTTTTTGTAGGCAAAAAACTGGAAACTGGGGGGAGTGTATTTCATCAATTGGGGAATGGCTGAACAAGCTGTGGTATATAGTTGTAATGGAAAACTATTGCGCCATTAAAAAAATGATGAACAAAACAAATTCAGAAAAACCTGGAAAGACTTATGTAAACTGATGCAAAGTGAATTTAGCAGAACCAGAATAGTGAATACAGTAACAGAAATACTGAATAATGATCAATATTAAGGATTCAACTATTATCAACAAAGTTCTAAGATAACCCCAAAGGTCTCATGATAAAAAAAAATGCTATCCATAGGCAAAGAAGGAACTGTTGGAATTTCATAGATCTCAAAGCACCATCTTTTATTTAACTTTATTTTCTTCATGAGTTTTTTATTGCATCTGTGATGTTTCATAGGTCAGTTGGTGCCAGGATAGTTACATTCAGGGAGGCAGGGTTGTCTAAAGGATTCAGTTTTGTGGACTTCAACTGAAAAGAAGAAGCTAAAGCTGTGAAATGGGTCATAGAAGACAGGGAGTTTGATGGAAACAAAGTAACTGGGCTGAATAAAGCCCAGCAGCTTTGAAGGCCTCTGTGGTGGTCATATTGGCTTCAGTAGCTGAGAAGGCAGTAGAAGAGACCAAAGGAGCTTTAGTGGCAGAGGCTGAGGAATCCTTTGAAGGTCAGAGTGGTTTTTGAGGAGGCTGAGGAAACACCACAAACCACAAAAAAAAAAGAAAACAAAAGTTTGAATAGCTTCTACTTCATTCTTTTTTCTCTGTTATTTTAACAGATTCTGGGAGTTATCCTGTCATTTGATCATTAGCAGAGCCTTCTAAGGATATTGCAGGACAAATATGCAGTCCAGAGGTCTTCCTGGGAAAACCTGGATGATATTTCAAAGGACAGAATATGTTGGTTCTGACTGAATAGATTCCATACAGACCTTTTGTAGAGAGAAGTGATATGTAGGATTTCACCTTTTGATCCATTAGTTATCTTGAGTTTACAATATTATGTCTCATGTACATTTCCCATCTACAAATATCTCTGATGATTTTTGTTTTTGAATCTCTTTTTTTTTTGGCTGTGAAGAAAAAAGGCAACTATTTTCTCAGAGTTCTTGCTTCATCTGACTGTTTTAGGACACAATAAACAATCCTAATATCTTGGACTAGGGAAAAAATGCCAAACTGCACTATATCTGTCAAGGCATCACCATTCTTCTAGTTTCCTAAGTTTACAACCATAGTGCTCACAACCTCATCACCTCTTGCTTGGGCTATTGCAATGGCCTACCAATTAGTCCCTCTGCCTCAAGTTTCTCTCTCTGGTCTAATCCATCATCTGTATAACTGCCAAAGTAATTTTCTTTAGTCACTCTCCTATGCCATACTTTCCACAAACTCCAAAAATGCCCCCATTACCCCTACTGTGGTATACTACAAGTGCTTAATAAATGCTAACTGACATTAAACATAAACTCTTCTGTTGGCTCTTAAAGCCTTTCTCCCACTTGGTCCTAACCTACTTTTCTAGCTTCATTATACAACTCTTCCTCTTCTCATTTATGGTTTAGACATACAAGTAGCCTTCTCATTCCTGAGGCATCTACTTCCCATCTCTGTGTCTTTACCCTAGCTAACTCTCATTCCTAGAATTCAGTTCCTTCTCACCTTCACCTCAAAGAACTCCTTACTTTCTTCAAAAATCAGCTCAAATGTTATCTTCTACATGAAGTCTTCCCTGATTCTACATGCTAGTGTGCTCAACTACCATATGTTTATTTTATATATACTGACATATATATATATATCTGTGTATATATATGTTGTTTCCCCATCATTTATTTTATTTTCTTAGAATAATACAAGTATTGGTTCCAAGGCAGAAGAACAGTGAGGGCTAAGCAACTGTGATTTTCATCTTCAAGCACCTGCTTTAACATCACATATTTGTCTATTCTTTGCCATAGCTGCTCAAAATGATTGCTTTAAGTTTCATTTACTTTTAATTCCCCTGACTGAGAAACAAAGAACACATTAATAAACAAATAAATGGTCAAGAGACAAGAAAGAGGAAGAAGAATAGAAGCAAAAATCCTCCATCAATGGATTTTGTTGCCTGCCAAAATAACAGCTTGCAATTTTCTGAAGGCTAAAGGTCATCCAACACATAGTTGGGGGCAAGGTTGAGAATGATGCTAGTCAAATTAGGGAACATGCCATTTATGTGTGACACTGCACTAAAAGGGAAGCTAAAGAGTGTTGCCAACATCCAAATATATTTGAATAGTGTCATTAGTTAGCTGACAATACTGGAGCTTCCTTGCCAACAATCCTGGTCTAGATAACCCAACTATAAAGTCAACAAGTTCAACTATTCAATAACTTAAATACTGTACAGAGACCTGTGATAGGTACAGAGGGAGATGTCATCTTATGATAAGGAACTATTCTTGCCCTCATGGAGTTCACCAGTGATCCAGCAGTTCCTAATTAATTGTGAGTTGACTACATTTAGAAGTATTATCTCTATTTTGAGGTTAAGATAAAACCTTCCTCTTATTCTTCAGGTTAATCTTATAAAAAAGTCTATTACTAGAGAAAAATTCAAATTTAAAAAGGAAACAGAGGTCCTCGGCCTCTCTTCTCTGAGTTCATTGATGGAAACTGTATTCAGAATCTCAAGATGTCTATTCTCAAGAGAGATCTTTGACTCTTGGGGAAACCCCACTGTTGAAGTTGATCTCTGCACTTCAAAAGGTCTCTTCCGAGATGCTGTACCCAGTGGTGCCTCTACTGGTGTCCATGAAGCCCTGGAGCTCTGAGACAATGACAAAACCAGCTACCTGGGGAAAGGTGTCTCAGAAGCGGTTGAGCACATCAATAAATCTATTGCCCCATGCCTGATTAGCAAGAAACTGAATGTTGTGGAGCAGGAGAAGATTGACAAATTGATGCTCGAAATGGACGGCACTGATAATAATCTAAATTTGGTGCTAATGCCATCCTGGGAGTATCTCTAGCTGTTTGTAAGGCTGGAGCTGCAGAGAAGTGTGTCTCCCTGTATTGCCACATTGCTGACCTGGCAGGCAATGAAGAAGTTGTCCTGCCAGTTCCAGCCTTCAACGTGATCAACGGTGGCTCCCATGCTGGTAACAAGCTGGCCATGCAGGAGTTCATGATCCTCCCTGTTGGGGCAGCAAACTTCAAGGAGGCCATGCGCATTGGAGCTGAGGTCTACCACAACCTGAAGAATGTGATTAAGCAGAAATATGGACAGGATGCCACCAATGTAGGAATTGAGGGTGGCTTCGCTCCTAACATCCTGGTGAATAAAGAAGCTCTGGAGCTGCTAACGACTGCTATTAGTAAAGCTGGCTATACCAATAAGGTAGTCATTGGCATGGATGTTGCCGCCTCTGAATTCTACTGATCTGGGAAATCTGGGAGTTGGACTTTAAGTCCCCTGATGACCCCAGAAGGCACATCTCCTCTGAGGCTCTTGGGGACCTCTATAAGGGCTTCATCAAGGATTATCTAGTGGTGCCCTTTGAAGATCCCTTTGACCAGGATGATTGGGAAGCTTGGACAAATTTCACTGCTACTGCAGGCATCCAGGTGGTGGGGGATGACCTCACTGTGACCAATCCCAAGGGCATTGAAAAGGCTGTCAATGTCAAAGCCTGCAACTGCCTTCTGCTCAAAGTGAACCAGATTGACACCGTGACTGAATCTCTCCAGGCGTGCAAGCTGGCCCAGGCCAAAGGGTGGGGAGTCATGGTTTCCCATCATTCTGGGGGAGACTGAGGACACCTTCACTGCAGACCTAGTGATGGGTCTGTGCACTGGACAGATCAAGACTGGTGCCCCCTGCTGATCTGAGCATCTGGCCAAGTATAATCAGATTCTCAGAACTGAGGAAGAGCTGGGCGGCAAGGTGAAGTTCGCTGGAAGAAACTTCAGAACCCCTAAGGCCCAGTAGGCTGCTGTGTGCCTAAGAGGGCCCAGAGCCAGTGGGCACCAATCACCCGAGTGCTCTGAGCACCAGACCAGGGCCTGTGCTGCTTAGTGCCCCCTCCCGCCCCCTCTGATGTTGTCCCTGCTTCCTTAGAACTGTCCTGTCAGGCTGTACCTGATCACCCAGCACCACTGGAACACTTTACTTGTGACACCCCTAGCCCTGCCCCCTGCCCTTTGTGGCCACATGTGGAGCCATGTCCTTGTCACTGCAGGCCAGTTCCTTAGTGGATTTTATGTGTAGAATAAAAGTATTCAGTAACCTGGTGGGGGAAAAAAAAGGAAGCAGAGGGCAATAAAATTCAGGCAATAAATAGAAATTTAGAGAACTTCAATTACAGATGTTTTAGGATTTACAAGTTATTCATTACCTGAATAATATATAATAAAACTTTAATTTGACAGAATAATTAGAAAGTGTGGTATTCTAGCTCTTTTTTTTTTTAAGGGAGTGGGGGAATTGGGGATCATAGGATTATAGATAAAATTGGAAGAGGCAATTTTATAAATGAGGAACCAAGCCCTCTAAAACTAAAGCTATTTGTCAAAGATCACAAAGGAAGGAGGAGGCACATAAGGGTCTTACACTCAGATTCTTGGGGAGCTAGGTGGCTCAGAGGATAGAGGGATGAACCTGGAGTGAGGAAGACCTTGATTCAAATCTGACCTCAGACACTTCATAGATTTGAGAGCCTGGGCAAATCACTTAATAAACCCATTAGTCTAGCCCTTGCCCTTCTGTCTTAAGAGTTGTTACTAAGACAGAAAGTAAAAGTTTAAAAAAAAACACCCCCCCCAAATTCTAATACTCTTTCCATGGTTATGATACTTGTATTCCAATTAGAAAAAAATTTAAATTTATGAACTATATGAATTTCCTCCCTTGCCTTGGTGAAAAGTAAAATGTATTTGTAGCTAAATTTATAACCATCCCTCTTGCCATATGGGTTCAATAATGAACTTATGATCCAAGAGATCAGGAGGCTGGGAAATATCTTCCCTAACACAATGATGGCTCAGAGCAGAAATGAGAGTCTTCCATTTCTGTAATTTTTAATAACCATATTATAGCTCATATTCCTAGATCTATATGAAGTCTATGACCAGTGTCCCCCACCATGGAAGAGCTCACAGAAACTGGAGAGGGACTCATGTGTAGCCTGAATATCCTTTGTAAGCACCAGGATATAATGTATCTGTTGGGAAAGCCCTCACATAGACACAGAATATCTTCTTCTCCAGGTATCTGGTAGACAAAATATAGATTATAATACCTAACTGGTTATTTAAGTGACAACCTGCTTCTCTGTTGGTTTCAGAAAAGAGAAGAAAGAGTTCAGTAGAGCTTTGACATCACCATCAAGGGTCCTCTCCCTCTCTCCCTCTCTCTTTCTCTTTTAAACCCTTACCTTCCATCTTGGAATCAATATTGTATATTGGTTTCAAAGCAGAAGGGCAGTAAGGGCTAGGCAATGAGAGTTAACTGACTTGTCCAGGACCATACAGTTAGGAGGTTTCTGAGGTCATATTTAAATCCAAGAGCTCCCAACTCTAGGCTGGGTTCTCTATCCACTGAGCCACCTAACTGCCTCCTTTCTATATTATTTCTATGAATATCCTCCAATCTCTTTTCTTGAGGAAAAATAAAGTCACTGAACCATACGTATCCCTTGATTCTCAATACAGCTTCCAGAGTATTATCAAATCTAGGTGGCTCTCAATCCACTGAACCACCTAATTGCCACTGGAACAAAGGATTTAAAGCTTTTTCAGTCTTCCCTCACCTTCTCTCTCCTATTTTGCATAGGACAAAAGGGTGAAAAAAAATTATTTTCCTAGCCTCATACAGGAAGTAGAGTAACAGTGTCCTATTAGAAATAGGTCTGATGACTTCAAATTCAGACTTTTCCCCACTATACCATGCTAGTTTCTACTTATCAATGATAATACACAGTGTTTTTGTTTGGTTAAATTAAATAAATCCATTACTGACTTATTTTGTTGTCATTTGTTCCTTTCACTCACAAAGTATGTGCAGGGATGGGGAAATTAAATTAATTGAATATTCTAGCTAGCTGGATTCTGTCCTACTGGAATTTTGCTGTAATTGGATTTATTTGGTCAGATCACTGTGCTCATCTCAGTAGTGTCCTATAAATCATGTAGGTTAGAAGAAATGGTTTCTTTGGCTTACCAGAATACATTTCTAGGCCAGAATGCCCACTACTGATAGATGTTCATAGCAAGAAAGCTTAAAAACAAAACAAAACCCAAATCATTCTTTAAAATTTCTATGACCTGTACAACTGGCATCTTGAGTCATTCAAATAAAATAAAAACATAGCAGAAAAATCATTGGTATGCTTCTGAAGTCCACATTTAATTTACTATCAGTGGCTCCCAGACTTCCTTTTCCAAGGACTAAATTTTGTAGGATCATTTTCAATTTTTATATTAATCACCAGATTGTGTAATCAGCCTCTAGAACTTATTTTTCTTTATTCCTTACAATTTCCTGTTACTGATTCCTTCCCCTCTGGATAAACTCAATAATACCAGGGAAGTAGCAGATCTCTACCAGTAAATTTCCAGCTCCAAAGACCACTTTTTTCTGCTCTCCCTTCCCCTCATTAATTTCTGTACTCAGGGATGGTTAGCCCCAGGAAAACTGTGAAGCAGAGGAAGTTGGAATTGTGTGTCCTTTTACTCCCATGAAGGTTATTTCCATCCTAGGACATTCTCATGCTGCTCCCTGATTAGGCCAACGCCACACAAAACACATGAAATGCAATGAGGGATGGTTGCTGGTATTAACTTTTTATAAATGCATTTATCTTGAATGTCAAAAAATTTTACTCTCTGTGGGTTTTTTGTCTTTGGTTTTGGTGGGAGAATGAGTCAATTCATAAGGGTTACAGTAAAGAATCTAAAGAACTAGGCAGAATCCAATCTCCAAGTGTGTGTATGTCAGGGCACTCGATTTTCATGCTTGGTCCTGGATGTATCCAGGGCCCTTTCTGCAGTGCCCCCCCGCCCCCCCAGCCTGCTTTCTGCCCTTTCTTCTGATTGTTTATTCACTTTCTCATTCATTCAAGTATTTATTGTACTTACTCCGCTCTCTCTTTAATTTTTTTTTACCACTCTGATGTCCTCATTACTTCATGGGACTAACTTCTTAAGTTTTAACTGGAAAATTAAATCCACGTTAATAGAATAATAGAAAAACATATTGTACTGTTGCTTACATTTTCAAAAGGGCCTTGTTGCAGTAGGATTATAATCCCAAGGAATACCAAAAAAAAAATGAGACCATCAGGCACTGTACCAGACAGAAAGTGAAGGTAGCTCAGCCTGAAAACAAAACTCTTTTTTTAATCCATGTTTTTTTTTGGGGGGTCACTATGTTCTGAAGAATATATACTCGAATGATTAGCTCATTTGGCATTGTAGTTCAGTCATCATTCTGTCAAAGCTTTAAAAAATTATCTAAAGTCTTTTTAGGAAGTCTGATCTAAACTGTGGTGTTGTTATATTATGCTGTCAAAATCTTGTTAGAAATCATAATTTGTTATTTTTTGGAGAGTTTTGATGATATCATTGTCTGAGAGTCAAATAACAACAAATATTCTATTTAATTTACAAAGTTCTGCAAAGAACTTTGAGCCCCAGACTTCAATCCCCAGAAGTTCTTGGCATTTCCCAGAATTCCCTATAATCTCACCTGAGTCTCCACGTTGGTGAGATCACAATTGGTATTTACCTGGCAGTAATACCTACCTCTCTCTCTTCCATTGCATTGCAATGATGTAGAGTAAGTAAGCTAATCTTGGGGGTTCTGAATTGGCTAATCAGCCATGGGTACGTGATTTATTATTTTGTATCTTCTTTATTCCTTGATTTCTAATAATCCTTAATAAATCTCAAAATATAATATTTTTATTATGAGATATAATTTAAATTTTACATCTCTCTCTACCTCCCTCCCTTTCTTCCTCCCTCCCTCTACTCTTACCCTCACACCTTTTGTCCTAGGGTTGATACCAACTAATGGTTACAGGGCAGAACAGTAGTAAGGGCTAGGCAAATGAGGTGAATTGACTTGCCCAGGGTCATACAGCTAGGACATTACTGAGGTCATATTTGAACCCAGGACTTTCTGTCTCTAGGTCTAGTTCTCTATCCACTAAGTCACCTAGCTCCCTTCCTTTCTATATTATTTTTATGAATATCCTCCAATATCTTTTCTTGAGGGAAAATAAATTCACTGAACCATATGATTCTCAAAGCAACTACCCAAGTCCTATAAAATCTTTATTCCATCTCCTGATTAGCTCAATATTTAACTCTATTACAGTCATATCTGAGATCAGAGGGTTGAAGAAGAAAAGATGCAAACAAACAACTATGTGGTTTCCCTCTTCTTTGCCTCTCACCTTTTCGCTCTTTTTTTTTTGCTCTATTTTGCCTATGTTTCCCCATTCTTCCTGTGCAGCTCTCTTCCTATTTTGTTAATCTATGTTGATTATAGGCATCTTTCTCTTTTCTTTCACCCATTCTCTGGATCTTTGTGCATCACCTCCATTCTCAAGCTCTCCCTTATTCTCTAATTCGAGTGCTCCTACATACAAAGAAAAGAATATTGGGAATTTCCATTTAAATAAAAAAAAACACAACAATTACAAATACTCAAATCCTGTGGAAGTGAATGTGTCTTTCTAATTAAGATTACTTGGTGGTCATTGACACTCCAATTAATTGAAAGTTTGTTTTTGTCACAGTTCTCCTATAAAGAATTTTAAGAGTTCCACCATCCTTCCCTCTGTCCCTGGTCATGAAAGCTGTATTTATATCATTGGTAAAATCCCATCAAAACAATCAGTTGATTTAAAGAAAGGACTTATCAGTTCCACCAATGGATACTCCAGTAGCTCTGTGGAGGAACTGTCTTAGGTCTCAGAGGGTTTAAATCAGATGTGTCCTGATTTACTACCTTGATAAAGAATACAATGGGATCTTATGTTCAAACAGGCCACCATCAGGTACTGGGGCAGTGGCAAGGGTGTACCTTGAATTTTCCCCTCCTCTTAGGAGTAAGTTGTAGGACTGACATCATGTTCCAAATAGACTATTTAACCAGGAAAATCAGAATTGCCTTCCACTTAAACACTCTACCCCAAGCCTAGGACCAGTGATTCCAAACCCAGTGAATTTTTTTCACTCTAGCAATAAAGTTCAAACTCCTTTATGTAGCATCTCAGATCTTGTCTCTTTTTATTCCCCCATATATACCAGTATGATCCAAGCAATTAGGTTACTTGATGCTTCCTAGATATTCCTCTGATTTTTACCATGATTCTTTTTTTTATGTTAGTTTTTTGTTAGTTCATAGATTTTAAAACAACAACAACAACAACAACAAAAAACAAACCCTTGCCTTCCATCTTAGATTTCACCAGTGATGGAAATACAGCCTTTATGACCAGGGACAGAGGGAAAGATGGTTGAATTCTTGCAGTCTTTATGAATCTATGTGTATTGGTTCCAAGGTAGAAGAGTGGTAAGGACTAGGCAATGGGGGTTAAGTGACTTGTCCAGGTTAACACAGCTAGGAAGTATCTGAGGTCAGATTTGACCATCTCTAGGGTTGGCTCTCAATTCACTGAGCCACCTAGCTGCCCCTTATTTCATAGATCTTTAAGGCCTTCTTTCTTTCCCATAAGCCCATGCACAATATTTTAAAGCCCTCTCTAGAACCCCTACCTTAAGGGAAAGCTTCTCTCTTCTTCCTAATCACATGAAATATCTGTACCCACAAAGTCCCACAAAATATTTTTAGTTCCTCTTATATAGCACATATGTTCTGCTACATGTTCTAGTTAGTTGTATATATATATATATACCCTAACCTGTTAAGTTATGAGTTCCTTGAATATGTAGGTCTTGATCATTTTTGTATTTCCATGAAAACCACTCCTTGCAATAAATTTGTTGAACTGAGCCGAAATCATATTTCTTCATCTACACTACAATTATACGTCTTCAACTGCAGGCACTGATTCATATAGCTTTGGTATTCCTTCAAAGCTTAGCTCAAACCCCATCTCCTATAGGAGTCCCTTCCCACTCCTCCCCAGATGCTACAGCCTCTTTTCAACCCTTGATTGACTTTATATTTGATTTTTATATATTTTTGCATATACTTCTACATGTAAGATGTTAATCCAATTGAATATAAATTCGTTGAAGACAGGGACTATCTTTGTATCTCTAATTCCTAGCAAGTTTCCTGGCACATGGAAAGCCCTTAAATTTGCTGTTTTAATCCCACCTTCGTTGTACCTAACATATTTCATACAGAAGGTCATTCAAGTAACCTGCACATGACAGCATCCTAAAATGCAACACTGACACAAAAGTAGTACATCAATGAGTAAAGACATCCAGTGATGAATGAGATTTCTGCCTCATTTGTTGCAATGGAACTTTGAAAATGGAGTGAAACAGAGTCATATTAATACTAATATGATAGCTTGCCCATTTTATATGAAGTTCATGAACTGTATGAACTCGCCTTACAGTCAAGCTGCTATATTTTTTTTTCAAATAACACCTTATTTTTTTCTTGGAATGTTTACTTACAATCTATAGGGATGAAAATATTTGCCATCAATTTCAGCATCATTTATTCATCAGGAATGAGATGGTGTCTTTACAGAGAAATCTCCTGAATGGAAGCTATCGTATGTTACAGCAAGTCTTATATGGTCTGTTCCTTGCCTTAGGCAGAGATTCCTTTACATTTTACTAGTTAATCTCTCAAGAGAAGCACACTAGAAACCCCAAAGCCTCAGGTCTAATTCTCTGTTGCTAAGTGCAAAATCATTCTCTGCTCCAATTTATCCACTGGCAAAGGGCAAAGCACCCTGCTTGCTGGAGGCCCAGAAGAATTGCAGAATTTATCTGAATAAAATTTTACAATGAAAACTTTTCTTTTTAATAAAAGACATTTGATCTTTGGAGAGGGGGAGTTTCTAAAAGGAAAAAGATCTCCAAGAAATCAGTTTCAAAGTGGTTCCAGCAGTATAGGAATGAAAAGGCACTGGATATATTAATGGATGGACTAGCCTCTCTCTGAGCAACAACATGGAAAATAAAGTAATATAGTGTAATTCTTGGGAACATAACAAGAAGATGAAAAATTGACTGAATATGCAAGATTTACCTAATTATTCTATCTTTTGTATTAGCCAGACTATTACAAATCTGTAAGGGAAAAACTGTGGATTTATATTTTGGTGGCAGGGGTTGGATTGGGAGAAGAACAAAAACAGAATTTAAAATTACAAGTTTTCCCAAAGGCCTCATTGTTGGTCCATTTGACTTACTCTTCTGCCTTCTCCTTTGGGAGAATAAAGCATTTCTGAATATTGCATTCTACTCCTACTTTCCATGGGATAGGTGGGGACTCTAAGCAGCTACCTCAAATGATCTAAATCTTCCTATGTATCTAATTTTTAAAATTGGCCCCAAAAAGCTTTAAAGCTGGAAAGTTGGCTGATGTTCTCCCTAGTTTATCATTCCTTCCTCCAAGTCTCTCCTGCCTTGGTTTTTATGTCACTGGACACTTTTACTCTCTAAATAACATAGGAGTTCTTAAGTTTTTTTGATATTATGAACCCCTTCGGTAATTTGGTGATCCTCTTCTCAGGAAAAAATGTTTTTAAATGCATATGTTTACAAAGGAAACATTATTTTGAAATATAGTTATCAACATACTTTAAGAAACCAAATGTTCATGGACTGCAAGTTAAGAACGCCTGTTCTAACCTATATTTCTCTATTATCTTTACTGCTTGTTTTTCTTCCTCCTTTGTCTTAAAACTACAAGTATTCCCAAAGGCCTCATCACTGTCTTCCTTCTCTTGTTTTCAAAGAACTTATTTATTCTTACAGCTTTAAGCAACACCTTTATACAAATGGCTTCTAAAATGATATCCTAGACATTGACACTCTATTGTTTCAGTTGTGTTTGACTCTTCATGGCAAAGATACTGGAGTAGTTTGCCATTTCCTTCTCCAGCTTATTTTATACATCTGTTAAATGGGATAATAATTATATATATATATATATGTATATGTATATATATTAGCAATCCCACAGGTATATAGTAAGGATCAAATGAGATAATGTATGCAAACTGCTTTATAAACGTTAAAGTACTATGTAAATATCAGCTATTATTTATATTACCTGAATCATACAACAAGAAGTTCAATCTTCCTCATCAAACTGGTAACTGATTCTAGTTTCTTTACCCCCCAAGTTCCCTACATTCAAAAACTCAATTATTATGACTCTTCCTTCTCCTACTATATCCAATAAGTCACTGTCTTACCAAAACTTAATCTTTAATAACACTGGAATTCAATGATTCCTCTTCATTTTTACATTCACAACCCATAGTTCTGGATCTTTTTTACCTACTGTTTACTCAGCTACTATAGACTTCCTTGACTACTTGACTATATTGTCTTATAATGAACTTTTTTTTAACATTGCAATTCTTCTAGTATTTATAGTCTGTGTCTCTTATAGTCTATGTTGCTCTTTCTACTACTATTCCAGTGTCTTACTGTACATACACAGATGTATATACATATATGTATAAACAAACATATACCCATGTGCTATCCCTTCTATACTCTGACTGTCGCCATTGTAGTTTCAATATATTGCAGGTCAGTATAAGAAATTAAATGGGAATTTGGGGGGAGTTTTGTAGAAGTCTTAGACAACACACAAAAGCCAGCAGACGACATAGAAAAAGTTTACATATAGCTTATGACTAAATACTTAACCCAAATTTTACAATTAAGTAATGGGAACATCCCATAAAAGAAAAGAAAAAGAAAAAAAAGGATTTCTTCTCTGAAATGAAGGCAGGGCCAAAAAATTTTATGTCCATTTTCTAGATCCTGAGGGATCTGTGCTCCTAACCCCTGCAATCTGGAAGTGATACCTATACATATATACATCTCCATCTCCCTTCCCCCCCTCCTCTCTCTCCCGTGAACATGAAAGAAAAAACACAAAAAAAGAAAAAAATTAAATATAAAATGATTTGAGTGAAAAAAAAAAGCCAATTCTTTTTTCTCTGTAAAACACTGAGTATTATTTCTAGGGCAGAAGAATGGTATAAGGGCTAGGCAAATGGGGCTAAGTGACTTTCTCAGGGTTACAAAGCTAGGAAAAGTTTGTGGTCATATTTGAACCCAGGACCTCCTGTCTCCAGGCCTGGCTCTCTAATCTACCAAGTCTACCTAGTTGCCCAATACCAATTCTTTTTGCCACTTACTATAAATCACTTAAAGAACAACCAAATGCCTATTAAAATGAGAAGCAACATAGGTTAATACAAAGAAAACTTAAAGACTTTTGAAGCCAAAGGCTTAGATTTCAGAGTTTTCCTTGTTGTATAATCATATATAATTCACTTAACTTCTCTAAAACTAAGATGACTACTTATGGCTTATCTATTGAGTTAAAGGTGAGATTTTGGGGTTGATAAAGGAAGTTTCCAATATGATATGGCTTATCATTGATATAGGTAAGTATTGACATGGAAAATGACAGTTTCAGAGATAAAGTTCAGGACACAGGAGAAATTAAAAAAAAAATTCAACTTCTGATGTTTACAACCTGGGTAACTGTCCCTTAAAATCATGCGTTCTCAATTCTTCATCTGTAAAATGAGGAGGAAAGACTAGTTGGCTTCCTTCCAACTGTAAATCTCTGATATTATGATCCTATCAACTTGAATTCAAACAACTTAATGACCATAGTAAGGGAAGAAAGAATAAGGGAAAAGAACAATATGAGGCTGTCCAAAAAAAGGCCAGGTAGAATACAATCCTCAACAGATTCAATCAGTTGATGAACAAGTATTTATTTATTATACATTTACTATGTGGCAGGCACTGTACTGAGCTCTGGAGATACAAGGAAAGGTAAAATAATAAGCTCTGATCTCAAAAGTTTTAATTTTAAATCAAAATTATTTTAATATTGATACTTTTAAAGTTTTATTTTAAAATTTTCTTCTCAGTTCTAATGGAGAAGACAATCTGTATATAATTTTGTACATCAGGATATGGAGAATAGAAGGAAGGCAATCTCACGAGAAAAAGAATATATATATATTCTTATAGCTGATAATATTTGAATTGAGCCCTTTCTTTTAAACCTTTACTTTCTGACTTAGTATCAGGGGGAGGGAAGAGTGGCAAGGGCTAGGGGTCATACTGACAGCAGGTACATTTGAACCAGGTCCTCTCAACTCCAGGCCTGGCACTCTATCCCCTGTTCTACCTACCTGCCCTTGAACTGAATCTTGAAGGCAGAGGGAAGGAAAGAGAGAATTTCAGGCATGGGGAGTAACCCAGTGAAAAGTCATGGAAGGAAAATGTGAGAAACAGAGGGAAGATAGGTGCTTCTGAATCATAAAATTTGCGGAGAAGAATAAAATAGAAGAAGACTGAACACACTAAGGGGAAAAGTTTTGAAGGACTTTATGCAGGGAGGTTATATGGTTCGATCTGGGCTTTCCCAGCTGAAGATCTTAATTTTAGCAGAACATCACAGGAAAGCAGCAGTCATTATTCCAAGCTGTAGGACAAGTCCTGAACCTGAGCCATGTGAAATTAAAGTGAAGGACTACATGGAATCCTTGACAATAGCCAAAGATAGAATAATCTCAGGCATTAAATTTATCAAACCCAAATTCCCTCCCATTCAGAAAAGGTATGAGTTCTAGCTGAGTTCTCATTCATAGCAACAACCATGCCAAAATTTTTCTTTATTTAACACCTCATTACCTATCATTACTTGGTGAGAAAACAGAACTCAATACAATCATGGGAGGAAGGCACTCACAGCTTTTCCCTTAGCCTACTGAATGAAACAATTCAATTCAGATCTATGTCAGCAATGTATTTGTAGGTGCTCTGTTTAAGTGAACAGCAGAAATATATTATTTGGTGACTGTAACAGAGCAGCTTGGAGGCTAGAACGAACAAGCTGGCATTTTCAGAAAGCCTTTCTCAAGACTCAGAAAATGCATCCCTCTGCCCTACCCCCAGTCTCACTTGGAGTGCATGCTCTAAATTTTTCCAACTCATCATAATTCAGAAATAAAGAATTTATGACACTTTAATGGAGAAGAATCTTCAGCCAAGAGCTAGAGAAATGAGTTCACTCATAAAAGAATGCCAACACGGCACTAACTCTTTGATTTTAAAAATAAAACTCATAAAGTAATTTGTAGTCAAGTCAAGTCACAGGAGCCAGACTCTGCCACAGACACCACTTCCCATCTTTAGGACTCATTTAGGCATGAAAAATGGAGCAGTGCATTGCTATTGAATGTGACTAGACATGAGGTAGCAAAAAACAGATTCAAATATAATTTTTTTTAGCACAATTATTATTATTATTATTATTTGTTACCGATTTAAACAGAGGCCAGATAAATCCACACACTAAAAATTGCTCACATGAATATAGCATTTTAAGGGTAAAAAGTAACCCATTTGGGGCAGGTAGTACACTTACTACTCTCCTTATTTTATACATGAAGAAACACTCAGGTGATGTGACTAGTTCAAAGTCACACAGTTAGTAAGTTTCAGAATCAATATTTGAATTCTGAGAGAGGCAATGTGATTTAGCAGAAGGAGCACTGGCTTTGAAGTGATGGAACCTTCAAATCCTGCATCTGTGACTCCACTACCTGAATGACTGAAGGCAACTTAACCTTTATGGGTTTCGATTTTCTCATTTGCAATGTGAAGGATGGTAAGAGATGGCTTCTAAAGTTGTTTCCAGATCTAAATCTTGGAAATTTTCACGTCTACTGATATTTAGGTTGTAGTGAAAAGAAAAGGAAAAAGAAAAAATTTGTAATTGGAATATTTTCCCTCCTTGACTACCCCATAGCTGTCTTTGTTGTTTTAAACAGCTACAATACAGATACAATAAAATTGTTTGAGTTGACATAGCAATATTGGTTCAGATTGCTGAACTGAAATCAGGTTCTTGTTGCTCATCAAACAGGATGACAAAGCCCACACAAGGGACTTATGACATTAATATTCCTGTGCATGGTTGTTTTGGGGTCTTTTATTTAGGCTGTTGAAAATTAAATGCTTAAAAAGTTCTTCTAAAATGATTTTATTTAATATGAATATCAAATTTAGCCTATATGTATTTAAATTTTTCCCTTACCTTCTGTCTTAGTATGAATTCTGTGGCAAGGACTAAGACAATTGGGGTTAAGTGATTTGCTCAGGGTCACACAGCTAGGAAGCATCTTCCCAAAGAAGTTAGGCCCAGATAGGTTCCCACTCTTTCCTGCTTTATTTTTATTTATTTATTTTTTTTAAACCCCCTACCTTCTGCCTTGGAGCCAATATGTATTGGCAGAAGAGCAGTAAGGGCTAGGCAATGGGGGTTAAGTGACTTGCCCAGGGTCACACAGCTGGGAAGTGTCTGAGGTCAGATTTGAACCTAGGACCTCCCATCTCTAGGCCTGGCTCTCAATCCACTGAGCCACATAGCTGTCCCCTTTCCTGCTTTATTAAGAGAATTTGTGCTTACTTGGCAAACCAGTTTTGACAAAATAGCAAGACACCTTCAGGGAGAGCCAGGAGGAAGCGTGCAATTAATAGGAAAGTAAAACCATCACTACTAACCACACCGATTGCCATCTCCCCTCAGATCCTGACAGATACTGCCCAGGATCCTTATTCTTAGAGCCTTGGGAATAGCAGTGCCCCCCCCTCAAATTCCCAACCCTGCTTCCATATTAATCCCTAGAACACCCCCTCCCCATATACTTGCACCCTGAGGGAAAAATGGGAGTCAGCATGTATCAAACAAGACAAATCATGCTGACCACCTTGACCACCATTAACTATCAGACCTTTTTAGAGCTAGCCCAGGACCCCAAATCCATGAGCCTTTGGAATAGCAATTCTTCTAGGACAGCGCTCTCGAGTATCATTTGGGAAGCAAATTCCATGAAGAATCCACCTGGCAACTTCTCCTCCATGTGCTACAGCTACAACAAACTGGACACTCAGAAGATAAAGTTACTGCCACCAAAGACCATGGCACTGTCAAATGGTTCAACATCAGAAATGGAAAAATGTTCTCAGTAGAAATGACATTACTATCTCCATTGTCACTGCACTCTAGGAACCACAGGGCCTTTCTGTCTAAAATGTAGCTAAAACCTTCCATACGTGCTGTCTCCTCGTTGAAGGACCTTTGTGAAAGCAGGGAGCCTTATTTTTCTACTTTTAGCACAACGATGTGCACACAATACATTTTAATAAATGCTTTATTCCTTCCCTTTAATGTTTGATCTTGATGGAGATGATTTTTCAAAAATCAGCAGAATTATTTATATCCTTATCCAGTTCAGCAAACACTCTCAGAAACTTTTCATTAATAAAGGATTAGATATGCTAAGCCAAAGGTGTCAAATATGACATACTAGATATGGAAGTCAGATTGGGCAATAGGATGCGTCTTTCACCTAAGAAGCTTTGCAGAGGCCATCCCTCCCAGGCCTGGAATTCCCTCCCTCCTAACTGCTGATTTATAGTCCCAGGTTTCCTTTAGAACATCATCTTCTACAAGAAGTCTTTCTTGATCTCCTCCCCCAAGTTGTTGGTTACCTCCCCTAAATTGCCTGGTAACATTTTTGTATGTACATATGTATATTCAATCAGTTCTGCTATAAATTAACATATACATTCTCCAAAAGCATCATGCTATATGTAAAATCACAAATAAAAATCACCAAGCTTTTGGGAAAAATGAGACTTGGACAAAACACTCAAAAATTTTATCAGAAACACACACACAGAGAAAGGAACCTAATAAAAATGGTAGCACCACACCATTTTATAAATATAAAGTGGATAATAAATACATACAACAGCCTCCTTAGCCTTCACCTCAGTTCCCATGGTCCAGGCTGGCAAAGTCTCCCTTGAGTTGGGTAGGCTCAGAAATCGGGAGGTCATGGCAGAAGGTGTGAAGAAGGTAGTGGTGATAGTGATGGTAATTTAGACCACTTCTCCACCTAAGCTTCTACTTACTGTCCCAGAAGATATAGAATAAAAATGACATTCTGACTTGACAAAACCCTAAAGTTTACTTGGGGAAAGGTATAGTAGGAGGGTTTCAGCTTGGGAGTTATTGTGAAGTGGAGAAGTTTTCTGAGTTTTCTTCTTGTATCTCTTTGAAAAAATTGAGCAGAAGAAAGCTTGAAATTTGTGTTATACTCAAAATTCCCCATTATATCAATCAAGTTGGAACAAATTACATTTTCAAACATAACAAGTTATAGAAAAATTGATTGTACACACATACATGGATGCTTATATACATATATTTTTTGGAAATTTTATTTAGTCAATTTTGAACATTATTCCTTGGTTACAAGAATCATATTTTCCCCTCCCCCCACCCCTTCCTGTAGCCAACCACAATTCCACTGGGTTTTAAATGTGTCCTTGATCAGAACCTATTTCCATGCTGTTGATGTTTGCACTATAGTCTACATCCCCAATTATATATAGAAGCCACTCCGGAAATACTTATTGAACTGTAACACTGTAAAATACCTAAGATAACTTTATTTGTAATGGTCTATGTTTTCCCACTGGTGACATTTAACTAGATGCCAGAATAAAAAAATATAAGATAAGGTATTATATAAGCAACAGGACTAAAAAAAAAAAGGAAATGCTCTTGTTTTTTTTCCAAGGCTGCTTAAGTTGGCCTCCAAATTTCTAACTATCCTGAACTGGACCTATCCTTCTGCATTCCTACAAAGTCAAGAAAAAAGCTGCCTGGTGTCACTCTTTAAAAAGACTGGTCCATATAAGCCTTGCATGTGGCAGAAAAGGAATATAACATTTTATGCGGCTCTGGGAATGCTTTAAAATATTGCCCTACAGAACTTAAAATCTTTGCAGTGGCAAAGCAGGGCACTTCTGTCCAAGTGACTTGCCCAGGGTCACACAGCATATATTCTTAAAATGCAAAAGCAAAATCTACCTTAGCTGAAACAGAAGCTCTCATTCTACCAAAGTGTTAGAATTTCTGAAAGAATTACTAGGTAATCATCTTCATCTTTTTTTTTTCCTAGCCTCAGGAGAAACCCCACATTACAAGTTGCAAATTCTTCCTGACACTCAAAACTGCCAGGTGTAAGCATCAACTACTTTTAATTTAACACTACAAATTTTTCTAGGTAAAACTCAAAACATCCACTAGCATAATAGAAAGGGTTCATTCTCTCTCTGTCTCTGTCTCTGTCTGTCTGTCTCTGTCTCTGTCTCTGTCTCTGTCTCTCTCTCTCTCTCTCTCTCACACACACACACACACACACACACACACACACACACACACACACACAAACACATTAAAAGAAAAGACCTTTCCTCTCAAACTACATTTCTCAGTGTAAGTCCTGCTAAACTTGCATTCTTGGGAACTTAGCAACAGTCACAAGGTTACAATCTGCAGTGTTATTCTTGCACTTAGACACAGTATTTGAATAATATCTCCAACTCAGCTAAGCAGAGGACAAAGTACTAGATAATATTTTTTTTCAAGCTTATTTAAGCATGTTAATGTTTTCCAGAGACTCTGGAGGAGGAAGACATTACAGAGTTGATAGTTAACTCATTAAACTTCAGCAGCTGGTTCTACAACATTTGTTAAATGAAAGACAACTCATTGAACATATTCAAAAGATAATTTAAATGATTTGGAACTCAAATGTGCTTAATTTTATAAGGTACTTGGTTCAACTAATTTAGATGCATTAGCTGTGAAGAAAGAGGTTGGTTGTTACTTTTAATACAATTTAAAAAGGAATCAGATGCTTCCCATCAACAGACCAAAACATGTCAGAATTTTTTTTTTTAAAGGGGAAAGATTATTGGTGTTCTGAATGGAAGCAACACTTCAAACTAAAATCAATGGAAAATATATTGATCTGGGGGGAGGGGAAGCTCAGGATTAGCAAATAAGTCCAAGTAATCTCATATTTAAGTAACCCTTTTGGAAAGAGACTTAACTGAATATGAGTTTAAACTTACTAGAAATAATATTTTTTTTATTTTACTCATTTATTTTAATCTACAGCATTAGATCATACTATATGCTTATGAAGCACTGAATGAAAACCTGCATGCAGTCACTTTTTTTTTGAAAGTGAGAAAAAAAACCCTCTTAATGTTCAACTCTTATATACTTATACACAAAAGTTGCAAACTCAATAGGAATTTGGGCATCTAGGTAGGATAGTGAATAAAGCACCTGGAGTTGGGATGACCTGAGTTCAAATCTGATCCCATACACTTCCTAGCTATATGACCCTGAGCAAGTCACTTAACCTCAACTGTCTATCCCTTGCCACTCTTCTGGCTTAGAACTGATATTACGACAAAAGGTAAGGGTTAAAAAAAAAAAGAAATGGGAATTAGTGGTAGGTAAATACGACCTATATTATAAAGGCAAGTTTGCATCAAAGTTTAAGTTAGGTCACTTTCTTCAGTTTTTTTCAACCACAAGTACTGTACAGTGTTGGTGTAGCTAGGTCCTTTGGTCCCTTCTGGCTTTAGAATTATGATCCTGTCATTATCATACACAGTTCTTTCTATACAGTATGATTTTTTCTACCCCTAGTCCTCTTTGTATAATGTGAGAAAGGAATTCATCTCCCTTTGTTTTAATATAATCAATCAGAGACTTGGAATTCCCCACCCTTTTAATTTAACCAATTAGCTACCTGGAGGTCCTTGGAGATGTGCAGGGATACATATGTCCACAATGAAAGGAAGTTGAAACCAAAGAGACAGGAAATGAATCCCATAAGCACAGCCCCCCACCCTCAGAAGGTACCAGGCAAAATAAGGAACTATAATTTGTTCCTGAGATGGAGAAAATGGCTTATAAAGGTGAGACCAAGGGGCTGGAGCTCATTCTGATTCCGATTCAGATTCTGAAGGGAGATTTTCTCTCAGGCTCTGGTACTGGTGGTTTTTGCTGAAAGGACACTCAGATTCCCATCGGGATGGGCATTCAGATTCAGATTCCCATTCTTGTGTTGGTGCCACTCTTACTGGACGCATTCTAGCATTGGTGATAAGCTTGCTGGAGACCCTACTGTGCTGATAACTCTTGCTGAAGAGACTCTTGAGGACTTCTGACTGGAGATTGGACCTGAAGGAGCCTTTGTTGGTGATAAGCGTCATTCCATTAAAACAGCAATTAGGGTATTCAGCTAAACTACCCTCTACCTCTTTCCTACATTTCCCTCTCTTTACTATCACTACTTTGATGTAATAAATTGTTAAAGCTACTAACAGTAAAGCTACTAATTTAATTTTAATGATTACAATTTGGTGACCTTTTAACCATTACAATAAGCTATTCTCTACTTGTATATTCCTTCTCAAAAGAATTATCATCATCATAATTACATTTATATACTGCTTTAAGGTCTGCAAAATGCTTTACATATATTATTTGACTCTAATAAGAACTCTGTGAGGTAGGCACTATTATTATTATTCCCATTTTAGAAGTGGGAAAATTGAGTCACAGAGAAGTTAACTGACTTGTTTAGGACCACAGAGCTAGTAAGAGTCAGATGCAGGATTTGAACACAGCCCTTACTGAGTCTAAGTTTAGCACTCTCCTTGGTGCCACACAACCTCCTTATCCTCATTCTTCTTTCTGCCCATCCAAATCCTGCATCCATCAGGGCTCAGCTCTAATTCAACAACTCCTCCAAGTGAAGTCAACATGTATGTATTAAGCATTTATTTCATGAAAACATTCCCAATTACTCCAACCCTCACTGATCTTCCTTTTCTATTCCTATTGCTTTTAGAATCTGTACCATGCTATTCACTGAAAAAACATTCTCTTTTATTACTTTTTCAACTCTTTAAATTCACAAGTCTAGACGATAAGCTCCCTAAAAATAGAGACTATGTTTTATAGGGCACAGAAATACATTGTGCTAAAAGAGAAGTTGTTGCTATTGCTGTTTTCTTCAGCCCCGACTGACCCTCTGTGACTCTATTTAGAGTTTTCTTTTCAGAGATACTAGAATGGTTTTCTATTTCCTTCTCTAGCTCATTTTATAGATGAGAAAACTGAGGCAAAAAAGGGGTGACTTTCCCAGGGTCATATAGCTAGAAAGTGTCTGAGAACACATTTGAACTCAGGAAGATGAGTCTTCCTGACTCTAGGTCCAGCACTACATTCAGTGTGTCACCTAACTGCCCATAAAGGAGAAGTAGGATCCCCACTAAATACTTAATAATTGATGATTGGGATTTAAGGGCTTGCATTACCACCTCTTCTGCCAATCATCTTCCAGTCAAATTCCCTTATCTATGGGTCTCTTCCAGCTCTAAATCTATGATCCTCATGATAGTCTGGGATTTTAATTCCAGATTGTTTCTTATCTGAATACTGACTCATTCTAAAACTTTCATTATTGACAGACTGATAAGGGATGCTTCACCTAACCGGTTCCTTTGAAAACATCTGAGAAGAAACAACACTAGCAAGGACAAGTTTTATAAGAATGACGTCAATGCACCTATGCTGAGTAAGCCGGCTTTATTTAATGCTGCCAGGACTTAAGTGCTTCTGTGTACCATCACTAACCACCCAATCAGCATCTAAGCAATTAACCAAACAATGTTATTATAACAGAGTTTTATGCTAGCGAAGTAGAGGGCTTGAGATGAAAACATATGATTTGTCACTTGTTTATTTGGGTATCTGTTTTGGGGTTTTTGGTCTAAAAAGTTATTTGCTTACAAAAATGAATAATATGGAAATATGTTTTGTGGGATAATACATGTATAACCCAAATTGAATATGGATTGTGTGACTTTGGAAAACTTTTATGTAAATTTGTTATTAAAATTTAAAAATTTAAAATAAAATTTTAAAAAGTAGAGAGCTTGGTCATGGTTGCTGGCACAACACTTTTAGTGACATTCGGTGTCTCTTTCCCTTCCTGTCTCTACTGTGTTAGGATGTTAGCAGAAGAGATGGGTGATTGGTGAAGAGAGGAGTCAGAGAAAAGGGGCATGGAATGTATTAATTGCCTGATCAGCCAACAGAAGGCATTTTAATTTCCTTTAATGATCTACAGTTCAGGGTGATCAGAAATGTCCATGGATATGGATGAGAAAGAAATGTCATAGTCAATCCATTAAAAGTCTGTGGCCCATGGATGTTCTGATGCCAAATGATTAAGGACAAGTAGTCAGAATATAGGATCATAGATCTACAGCTGGAAGGAATCTTGGAGTTTATTTGGTCCAACTTCCTCATTTTATTGACATCCAGCCTATGATTACACATGTAATATTGGCAGAATTCAAACTTAAGTACTGCTACTCTAAGTTTAGTGTTCTTTCCACTATATAATGCTGCCTCCCCTCTATTAAATGAAGAATTGGGCTAAAATGATATTTAATTATGTCTTACTTAACCGAAAAGATCTTTAAATCTTGTTATAATGGTCACTATTAAGTTGCTTCACTGGAGGATTGATTTTTTTTTCTTTTTCTTTAAGAAAGGATATAAGAGGGCAGGTAGGCAGCTCAGTGAATAGAGCACCAGGTCTGGAGAGGAGAGATCCTGGGTTCAAATCTGATATCAGACACTTTCTAACTGTGTAACCCTGGGCAGGACTGCAACTGTCTAGTCCTTACTGTTATTCTGCCTTGGAACCAATATTTGGCATTGATTCTAAGACAGAAGGTAACAGTTTTTTAAAAAAGGGTAAAAATATGTCAGATTGACAAGAACATGTGTTAAGTTCTTGCTATGTGTTAGGCACTGTGTTAAAAGTGAGAAGGATTCAAATACAAACAATTCAGTCCTTGCCCTCAAAGAGCATACATTACATAGTCAATTCTGCTATAACTTATGTTCTGAAAATGTAAAATACGAATTTTTTTTGCTTCTGCAATTTATTCAGAGAGAAATTGTCAGAGAACTCAGAAAACTGTACTCACTTTGAAATAACAAAAAATGTTAACTTCCAATGGCCCCTTTTACAAATAAACTTGAGAGTTTTTGTCAAGGCAAAGTACCATATTTATTGTAGATCTTTTGGTGTAACAGAAATTGTGAGCAGAGAAGGGCTAGTCTAAGGTACCCCCACTACCCTTGGGGCCCAAAATTTTAATCTGCCCAGTTTGGCTGGGGAGGAGGGGCAGGATAACAGAGGCTTGCCAAGGCCACTATTTATTATAGTATTGATGCATTTCATAACCATTTAATAAATCTAAAACTGTGATATCTTTTTTTAAATCTCTACTTTTTTTACTGATGAAGTTTTTTAGTGATGCCATTAGTCCCATTCCTTCATAAATTCTACAGTTAATATTGACTGATTTTGCATAGAACAATGCTATTTGGGAACAAATGCATCCATAAGTGGTATTATAGCAAAACTCCCTGTTAAGTGGGAAATTATAGCCCCTAAAAGGTGTGCTAGAAATTTAAACTTCAAATCCTGACTCTGTGCCACTTATTCTGTGTCCCTAGGCAAGTCATTTAACTTCTCTCAGTTTCAGTTTCTATAACTGAAATGAGGGGAGTTGGACTTGATGACCTGAAAAGTTCCTTCCATTTCTAAGTCTAACACCCTAAGACAATTTGATGGGGCGACCATTAATAACTAGAATATCAAGAAAGGTTTCCTGTAGAAGGTGGCATCTGACCTGAGTCTTGAAGGATGCCAGAGATTTTATTAAGAGGTGGAGGAATATGCAAATTATAGCCTGCTAGGCATAGAGCACAGTTTATATTTCCTTTAAATACCTATGAGAGTGTGAAGGTACAATCATGATTTAAAGAATTGCTTTCCCTGTGCCATCTCCACTATAATTCCACTTCATCTCTTGTGAATGATCTTTGCCACCCCCTAACCCCCAGAAGCCTCTGCTTTTGCTTACCTAAAATGAAATAGGCTATCATTTCCAAGGAAAGAAAGCCACCAAAGGAACACTAAATAGATGCCAATCCTCTGGAATATAGGGTAACAATAAACAAAAGCCAGGGAGATTATCTACGTGAAACTGCACTGTTGGGATTCAATGAGAGGCTTAAAAATCAAGGTTTTGTTTCATATGGATGAATTCATTTCTTCCTCCCCCTTTGCCTTCGTAGCCAAATCTGCATCAGTTCTAATCAGTTGTTTCTGCCAACTCTGATGGGGAAGCATTATGGGCTGGGTGGGAATTGAATTGCTTCTTTGGCAGATTTCTCTGCAGAGGAAACAGAAATAACCCAGAGAAAGGGAAGAAAGAGTAATGAATACAGATAGGCTTCTCCTTGCTATCTGGCTCCACCTTATTCCCTAGGGAATAGATATGGAGCTAGAAGGGACCTTAGAGATTATTTCATCCAACCTGTTCATTTTATATATGAGAAAACTAAGGACTAGAAAGGTTAACTGCTGCCCAAAGTGACACAGGAAGTCGTAGTAGTAATAATAATAAATAACATTTTTAAGCCACTTACTTTGTGCTAGGCACAGGCAAGATTTTTTACACTTATTATCTTAGTTGATCCTCACAACAATTCTGGGAGGTAGGTGTTACTATTATCTTCACTTTACAGATGAGGAAACTGAAGCAAAGAAAGGTTAAATGAGTGACTTGTGTGGGTATCTGATGCCATATTTTAATTCAGGTCTTCCTGAGTTCAGACCCAATGTTCCGTCCACTGCACTAGCTGGTTGTCTTAGAAAGTAGTAAGAGTTGTGATTCTAACCCATGGCATACATCATATAAATTCATTCTATCTAATCTCAATTTGGCAATTGTTTCAAACCATTCTTTATATATATAAATGTATTCCTTTTCTATTGCCTCTATACCAAATTACTTACAATTATGATACCAGATTGTTCCCCCAAGTCCTCTAAATTCAACCCCTAATGCTCTTACTCTTACAATATGCCCTTGTCTTCTATTTATTAAGATTTGAAGTTCTATAAACTCCCCTCCTCTAAATCTCCCACTGTCCTTCCCTCTAGTCTCAGAGGAAGATAGAAGTCTCTCCTTTCCTCAAGTTGATTCCTCGACATGTACCCTGGATCCTCTCCATCCATTGTCAATAAACAAGCATTTATTTAGAGACTCCTCTATTTCAAGGACTCTGCTAGGTCCTGGAGACAGAGGTAAACAAGAAACAGTCCTTGTTCTTAAAGAGCTTACTGTTCATCAAAGGAACCATGCACAAATCTAGACAACAAATACAATGTAATTTTTTTGAGGTGGGGAAGAGACATATAAACAGCTACAAAGAGGACAGACTAGAGAAAGGTCTCATGTAAAGGATAACCTTATGAGCTGAGCTTTGAGAGAAGTTAGGGATTCTAAGAGGCTAAAGTAAGTTGAGAATACATTTCCCTTTTCTCTGGTCTCCTCCGTGATTTTGTTTATGAATGTTCCTTATTTCCTTCATTAAAGGCTCCATTCTCTTAGCTTAAAAACACATTTTAAAAAGACAGAAATTACCTTGGATGTATTGGCCCTATTCAGTGTCATTCCTCCCTGCCAACTCTACATCGGTATCCTTTACCTCTGTCCTGCTACTGGGTCAAGGGGCAATGTTGAAGCCCATTAACCTAAAAGCATGGGATCTTTGAGAATTTACTTGAACAGTTTTCCCTTCCACAAAATCAGAAGGAAGTGAAAAGGAAACATGAAAGTAGTCTAAGATACAACCATCACCAGAAATGACTGAAAGGGCTGAGCCATTTGCTAATTCTACCTACAGGAACCTCTAACATCATAACTACAATATTTATAGCTTCTTGGATTTTAACTTAGGTCTTTTGAAATTTAGCTCCTAGATACTGTGAGTGTAAAGTTAAAAGAAACACTACAAGTTTATCTGTGATTCTACCCATTTGTCATTGTTGCTGCATGTTCTCCATAAAGTCAGACTCAACAAGAAAAATAATTAATAGATAGATACAAACTTCTCTTGACCTTACTTATTCAGACTATCAACCTTCCACCACCACTCCCACTCCTAGATAAGGACAGTCTACATTCTCTGACTTAACCATGTTACCACTCACTTCTCATTTAAAACTTTTTTAACCCACAAAAGTAAAATTTATTTGTTCCATGACAAATAAGTAAAATTAGGTGGATTTTTTTTAAAAAGAAAAGCAATTCTTCTCAAATCCTCTGATTAACTTTTGGGTGACATAAAAAGCTCCAGTATCCTTTTTAATGCCGATATTTTGCATAATTTAGAAATAGCTATTAAAGCAAGTATAGCAGTAAAAAAAAAACCCTCAAGAAATGAAAGAAGGAAAAAGTAATCCACCGAGAAGCTTATGGATCTAATATTGGATTTGTTTTTACAATTACATCCAGAATGTGGGTTCCCCTAATTGGCATTCCAATCAATTATCTATCATTGGACTCCAAGTACTTTGAAAACAAAATTGAACTGGTTAACATAACACCCAATGTTTGGATTACCTGTAGAGAATCTGCTACATAATACTGGGTTTAGAATTGGAAGTCTTTTTATTTTTTAATTTTTAGAATTAGAAGTCTTCAACTAAACTAAAACTTTACACGCTTAGTTCTACTGATTAAATATGCGGTTTGTAAAAGCCTGCTTCTGTGGTAAATTTGTAGAATTAAATTACAAATACAAAACACTGTATTGTAAACATTGTACTGCTGGAGAGATTGACTAGAGAATAAATGCTAGGAATGTTCGAGCTGTCAAAATTCTGACTTTTCAAAACACTAAATTTCTACAAAGCAACATTTATGAACTTATTAAATCCAATAACTTTCCAAAATACGTGACCATCCTGGTTCTCATCCTACCTCTCTGACCTTCCCCTGTCTGTGTATTTTTTCTGGCTCTTCTCAGTCCTTAAGTGCAGTAGTACCCCAAGACCCTGTCCTAGGCACACTCCTCTATTTATATAGAATCTCATGGTGATCTTATTAACTCCCAAGGCTTCAATTATTACCTCTATGGTCAGATGACTCATTGAATCAAAGGTCTAAAGCTGGCAGGGACGTCAGAGGCCATTAGTCACAGGATTATAGATTTAGAGGTGGCAGGGATCTCAGAGGCCATCTAGTTTAACCCCTTCATTTTATAGAGGAGAGAAGAAGCCCCAAAGAGTCCTTCCCAAGGTCATACAATTAACAGAAGCAGGCTTGGATCCTAGGCCCTTGGATTCCAGAGTGAAGAACATGGAATTGTGATTCACTCTTACATATGGAAAATAACATCATGGTTCCAGAGCTGGCAGGAACCTGGGGGCCATCTCATCTGAACTTCTTTATTTTACAAATGAGGAAACTAAATCCTGGAGGGGTTAAGCAACTTCCCAAAGTCATATAGGTAGAAACTGGATGAATTAGAATGGGTACCTAGGTCTTCTGACTACATTGATGTGTTTTTGCACCATACCTGGCATCCTAGCTCACTGTAAACCATGCAGTAATGATCCTCAGTGTATCAGATATTAACATATTTCTCTATCAAAAGAAATGCATCTGAGTTAAGATCAAGTCAACAAATAGGCTCAGAGCAGTAACAAAGAGCCTAGGAGCAGGTTGAGAAGGACAAGGATTTAGGCCACTCAGAGTTTCACTTGTGCAGTAAAGGAAAAAAATAAGGAATAGAAAAAACAAAAAGGAAAAAAATAAAGAGGAAAGTAAATTAAAATAAAAAGTAAAAACAGGTTTTGGGTGCTTCCTCCTGGAAACTTGTCATCTGACCTATTGCTAGACTTGATAGGAGTTGACCTTTCTCCTTGATTCTGCCATGTTCAGGATGTCACTGGATAAAGGATCTCTATAATAGGAACATCTTCCAGACATGACTACACAGAGCAAACCAAGACTAGATAAAATATTAAAAAGGAGCTCCATGAGAAAAATAGTGGAGACAAGTAGAATGGTTTTTACTGGATTGTGCCAACTGTCAAGGAAGAACAAAAGGTAGTGGGTGGCAGGTGTCACAATTCTGGCAAATGGTGCTCGGGCCAGATGGGAAGGCTCTTCTGATCACACAGTAAATTCACATAAACTATTCCTAAAGATTATCAACTCACTATGGATGGGAACTCTTTCCTAATAAAGAGTTTTAAAAGCAAATCATCAAAAGGATGTTTTGCCCAATCTAAAACACATAGAAATATATTAGAATCCAGAAGGGAAGGTGGAGGCCACTGAGTCTAGTGGGTTCATTTTGTAGATGAGAAAAATGAGTCATAGAAGGGCCAAATAATTTGCCTAGGGTCATGCAACCAACAAGTGTCTAAGGAGGGTCTTGAACCCAGGCCCTCTTGAGTTGCACTTCAGTGGCTCAGCCGCAACAGCAGTCTGCCTCCCAATTTCATTAGTTTTCAATAATAATGCCCAATTCCCCTCCAAATCTTTCACAGTTACTATAAAATCAGGGGAAACTAGAGGAAAATATGTATTATTATTGTTTAGTTATGTCAGACTCTCTGTGACCAACCTCATTTGAGGTCTTCTTGAGATACCTTCAGAGATACTGCAGTGTTTTGCTATTTCCTTTTCCAGCTCACTTATATGAGGAGCAAATTGGCCAACAGGTTTAAGTGACTTATCCAGAGTTATACAACTAGTGAGTATTTGGGACCAGCTTTGAATTCTCAAAGAAGATCATTCTATCCAGTGATCCACTTAGCTCATCTAATCCTTCTAGGTTCTTTTTGGAATCATGTTTTCTTGTTTGGGACACATAAATTCTGTTTATCCTTTGTCTACATGCCTCTCATGTTCTCATATTTGGTATCATCACTAGAGATGTTTCTGTCCATTCTTTTTCAAAATGACTTCATTCAACCAGGTAGGTTAAAAAAATGTTTTTTCAAGTATTCCATGCAGGTTCAAACTTAAAATAAACAAACAAACAAACAAAAAAAAAACCCCTTTACCTTCTGTCATAAAAATTAATTGGTTCCAAGGCAGAAGAGCAATAAAGGCTAAGCAATCAGGGTTAGGTGACTTGCCCAGGGTCCCACAGGTAGGCAGTGTCTGAATCCAGATTTGAACCTAGGACCTCCCATCTCTAGGGTTGGCTCTCCATTCAGCGAACCACCTAGCTGCCAGGATGAGCAAATGAGATGCTTTGAAGTTGATTATCAATATGCACTCTATATATAAATTAAGGTTATTCATATTGCCTTCTAACTGACCTACCTCAACAGTTGTGAAGATTAAACAAGGTTTAAAGAAAGCTGTTTGTCTAGTAGAAAGAGAACTGGCCTCGGTATCAAGAAGTCCTTCTCTGACATCCTCCAGAAAAATAACCACCTCTCAGTATCCCAGGCAACTCTCTTAAGGCTGGTTGTAGTTTTGGAGCAGATGCCATTCTACACTGGAAAGAAAAGGTTCTAACCTGTATAACTAGAAATCTGTTACCCTAAAAGCTACATTTCCCAGGAGCCCACTGACTTCCTGTCATTACATACTTCCTGTAGACAAGGGATAAATTCAGGGCATTCCTGGTCTGGCTCTCTTTCCTTCCTGTCAGTGACCATGGTGGTGGTAAGCACGGTTTTTGAACAGGCTGATTAGCCATGGGCATGTGGCTTTTTATTTTGTTACCCCTTTATTTCTTTATTTCTAATGATCATTAACAAATCTCCTAAAATATTTTTATTATTTGAAATTAATTTTAACTTTTACAAGCCCAGATTAACTCCTTATACCAATCAAATCATGAGAGTTTCATTAAAATTTTTTTTAATCTCCACAGATTGCTTTATTAATTTATTCCTTGTAAGTACTTAATAACTACAAATTCCAGATCACCAGTTCCTTCATGAAACCACCAGGTTCTGCTTCTCCAAAAATTTCAGTTAATATTTAAGTAACACAAGGACTTCTGAAAAAAAAAATCAACACAGAGTAGGGAAGCCTGGAATTTAAATAACATTTTGCTTCAGATCAGGGGTTCTTACCCTTTTGGGAGCATAGACTCCTTTTCAGAATATTTTTAAAAGCATAAAATAAAATATATACAATTACCATGGAAACCAATTTGTGTTAATATACAGTTATCAATTTTTTTTTTAAGTTCACGAGTCACAGGTTAAGGACCTCTGCCTCAGAGCAATGGCAAAATCTGATTTCTAGAAATGAAACACATGGATCGAGAAAATAAAATTACGGTTAGTAACCATTAAAGGTGGACAACCCCTTGGAAAACATACTCTAATTTTGCTTTGAAAACCTGCTGCATAATTCACAATAGCTCCAAATATTACCCAACAATCGACTAAAAATTAAAAAGTACAAAATCAGCCAGACTCAACCATTTCACTTTAATTAAAACAGGCAACATTCCCTACATGTGAATGTGTGTGAAGTGAGGTGGGGTGATGTTTTACTGCTAATAGTACATAAAATCACCATGGGCTCAAGTAAGATAGACAGAAAGATTATGATTTTTCCTCTTGGAAGAAAAATTCTGTATATAATAACCTAGGTTTGTATACCATAGTTTGCTTTAAAATACTAGTTATTCCTCTCAAGCACTACAATAGAGGTATTGGATAAACAAATATGTACAAAAGAAAGGGATTAGGCTGGCACCCTGAGTCCTATTACAAATTAGTTGAGAAGGAAGTTTATTTCATAATTACTTAGTATAAGTAGTCATTTAAATTCTTAAAAGATCACATCTGAGGCATAGCTATTCATATGCCCTCTTGCTATAATTAACTCAAAACCAGCTCCAGAATTTTCTCCAGGAAAGATTTCCTGTCAGGCTGCATTTGGCTTTGTAACCATTCCATTCCATTTCAGAGGCAAAGACAAGGTAACCATTTTGACTTGGTGAGAAGTTCCATTAAATCTTTTTTTTTTTTGGTAAAAGATGTTCTTTATCATTTGGTAATGTAAAAATTAAAATTATATCTCAAATAATAAATGTTATATTTTATGAAGTTTATTAAATGATAATTAGAAGAGGAATAAAGAGGACACAAAATGAAACCCACATACCCATGACTGGTTAGCCATTTTAAAAATCCCCACTCACTACCATCACTGCTGATTGCTGTATCATGCCCACAAAAAGAGGACATGGGAGGAGTTACCGCCAGTTAAATACCAATAATGTAATCCCTCCAATGGGGAGACACAGTAGAAATTATAGGGAATTTTGGGATATATTAAGGACTTCTGGGAATGAAGTCAAAGGTTCAAAATCTTATTTATTTTATACATTTATACAGTAAGGATGACAGAAGAGCATTTGGGCACTGATTCTGTGACACTGATGAAAGGAATGATTCTTGTCAAACTTTATGTCACTACAAATCATGTTTCTGGGAGAAGAAACATGCATTTCCTGGTCCATAGACCATTACCTTAACCCTAAAGGATCTAATTACATATAGAAAAAATAGAGGTGTTTCAGCAAAGAAAAGGTATCCTAAAGACTGTATGACTACACAGAACTGGCAATGATTCATATCAGTGGTTCACAATCTTTTCAAGGATTCCTTTCACAAGAGAGCAGTTATCCCTCTCACCTCCCTCTCCCCCTCCCCTTTGTCTTAGTATCAATTCTAAAACAAAAGAGAGGCAAGGGCTAGGCAATGGAGGTTAAATGACTTGCCCAGGGTCACATTTGAGCTCAAAACTTCCTGTCTTCAGGCCTGGTGCTTGTCTATACAGTGGGCCAACTAGCTGCCCTGCCCTATTACTCTTGAGATTAAAAAATACAGGATGACAACAAGCTAATATGAATTCAACTGATCATTACCAATAAATTTGTATTTCATTAATCAGTAGCATCTATAATACACATATAATTGATAATTACATAATACTTCAAGGTTTGTAAAAGGCTTTATTTATACACGTTCTCATTTGAGCCTTGTAAGTCTGTACAATAGATGTTAACTATATTCATTTTACAGATGAAGAAAGTAAAGTTCAAGAGAGGTTAAAGATTCCAAAGTCCCACTCTGAAATTAAGGTTATTGGGAAAAATATCAATAACCTCATATATGCAGATGACACCACTCTGATGGCCAGAAATAAAGGAAAAGAATATTTTAAAAGAAAAAGAAAATTAAGAAACTCGATGAGAGTAAAAGGAGAGAGTACAAACACTGGCTCAGAGCTTAACATGGAAAAAAGAAAAACCCCAAGATCTTGGCAACTGATTCCATCACTCCCTGGAAAATAGAGGGAGAAGAAATGGAAGTAGTGTCAGATTCTATATTCATGGTCTAAAATATCACTGCAGATGGCAACTGCAGCCATGAAATTAAGACATGCTCCTGGGAAGGAAAGGTATGGTAAACTGGAGAGCATACTAAAAAACCAGAGATAACACTCTCCCAACAAAGATTCATACAATCAAAGCTATGTTTTTTTCAAGTAGCAAAGTATGGTGGTGAGAGCTAGACTATGAGGAAAGCTGAATGCTGCAGACCTGGCACTTTTGAATTGTAGTACTGGGCAGGACTTTTGAATCTCTTGGACAGCAATGAGATAAAATCAGTCAATAATTTAAATGAAAATAATTCAGAATATTCTTTAGAAGGACAAAATATGGAAGCTGAAGCTTCATTTTGCTGGTCACATAATGAGAAGACTCATTAGAAAGGTCCCTGATGTTGGGAAAGATTAGAAACAAAAAAGAGAAGGGGTGAGGGAGGATGAGATGAATAGTGTCATGGAACCATCAAACAAGAACTTGGCCAGACTTTGGGAGCTAGTGAAGGCAAGAGGTTCTGGCACACAATGGTCCACAGGGTCAGGAAGAGTCAAACACAATTGAAGAAGTCACACTCTAACATTAGTCTTGGACACAGAATTTGAACGTAGAGTTTTCTGGCTCCAAGTCCAATTGCTTTATCCACTATGACACAATCTTCCCTAAAACAATATGTATGAGACCTAAAGAGGGTAGGTTTGCTTATTTATTATATGGAGTCATGCTGTCTGTTTTGTTGGAACTAAATAAAGATCAAAATGGCAATTCTAGAGGGGTTTGTGAGTGTATTTCTAGAGTCCTTGTAATAACTTTGGTCCACAGGTTGACCTACTCTGTAGAATGCTAGTCTAGGACATGATGGGAAGAATAGATGCTTGCATTCAAAAGCCAGTGGAAAGAATGATGGACAAATTGCTCTATCCATCCAAATGATGGGCTGTAGGGGTCTGAACAACAAATGTAAAACTCTATAGGCTGTTGGTAGAGAGGAGGAATGAGGCAGATATTATTAAGGGAAGTCTAAATTGCAAAAAGATTCTAGATGAGTCATAGGGACATAGTAGAGTTGTATATTTGGATAGCAACATTCCTGAGTCCAGGGGAACTGGATTAAAATAATTGGGAAGTGTTTAACAAATGTTAATTGATAAAAATACAACAGAACATAGATAACGTTAATATGTGGGTTTTCAAGTCAATATGTAGTCCACATGTATGGTTTAATGGTTCTGTTTCTATTTGAGTTTGACCCCACAGACATACATATAGCAAGAATAACTGTATAAAACAATCTCTAAGGTTCTTCCCAGCTCTAAATGCTATGATCACAAAAAAATAAATTGAATCCCATAAAAGCTGACAAGAAGATTAAAAACTTGATGGAATAATCTAATGGACTTTTGCTGTTGTTCAGTCATTTCAGTTGTGTCCAACTTTTCACAACCCCATTTAGGGTTTTCTTGGCAAAGATATTAGAATGGTTTGCTATTTCCTTCTCCATTTCATTTTACAGGTGAGCAGAGGCAAACAAGGTTAAGTGACTTACCCAGAGTCACACTGCTAGTAAGTGTCATAGGCCACATTTGAACTCAGGAAGATGTCTTACTGACTCCAGGCTCAGTACTCTATCCACTGTGTGACCTAGTTACTTATGTGGATAAAGATGAAAATGGCGAAAACTTGTTTTACTGGTTCTGGGGTTAGGGAGATGGGATACCCTATATTTGCATGATCATGAGCAGCATCGTAGTGAAATATATATAATAATTTAGTAGTAACTTATTAATAATTATTTCCCTGTTTTGGTTAACTGGTTTTCTTATTCTTTTTGCTTCTTTGTCTGTGGAGCAGGGGTATAGCTACTTCAATAATCACAAGTACTAGTTTAATCATGCTGTTAAAATTCCATAGAATTAAATCCAGTTGTTACCATCACACATCATTATCATCATTTGAACATGAGACTTGGAGGCAGGAACCCCAAGTCGAAATCCTGCCTCTGATCCTTTCTAGCTGTGTGAGTCTGGACAAGTGACTTAATTGCTCTGTGCCTCTGTTTCCTAATTTGTCAAATGGAGATAGTAATTGCGTAATTGCACCTATGTCACAGGGAAATAATGATAGTATCTATATCATGGTGAGAATCAAAAGATAATACTATGCAAACCTTGAAGCCCTATATAAATTCTAACGTATTATTGCTGATATCATCATCATCATCGTAACCAGACTATGTAAATGTACATTTAGTTTCTGTACTTTAAGAAAGTATCTATATGGATTCCTGAAAATTCATTTGCATATCTGGGTATATAAATACTTCTAATAACAAATAAGATGTGGGTCAACAGGATGTCTCGTCAGAAACTCTATTAGTAGAGGTGAAAAAAAATGTAGGAATAGGAAGTCATTCAAAAATGTGTGTCCCTTCTTCACTGTATTTCAGCAGTCCCTTCTCTCAATTCAACAAGAATATATTAAACACTTACTATGGGGGCAACTGGGTGGCTCAGTGAATTGAGAGCCAGATCTAGAGACAGAAGTTTTGGGTTCAAATCTTTCCTTAGACACTTCCTTGCTGTTTGACCCTGGCTAAGTCACTTAAACCTCATTGCCTAGCCCTTACCACTTTTCTGCCATGAAACCAATACATAGTATTGAATCTAATGAGGAAGGTAAGGGTCTTATTAAAAAACAAAGAAACCAACCCAATGCTATGTGTTAGATACTGGGGATAAAAAGACTGGAATTCCAGCTTCTTTTCCCTCCTCACCTTCCTGGAAGACTTTGTAGAAAGGAGTTTTGCTTCCAAGGTCTCACTAGGAATATGTACCCATCCCTTCTCTTCTAGCAAAGTAAGGTCAGCTTTGTTTTCTACATAGAAACAGCTCTACCAGATGCCTCAGAAAGTTATGGCTACTTTTGGGAATCTATGCCAGTTTTGTGTGCACTGGGATTATAAAAACACAAATATCGATTAGACTATTCGATCTTGGAACATTTTGCTGAGCTTGCAACAGAGGATTGCCAGTTTCATCAAGATTTAGGGATATGAGCATAGATTGAAAACTCATTTCATAGCACTGTAAAAGATACATCAGATAGCAGTGCATTTCAGTTTTCACTCATCTGAGAATTATTTTCAGCCATATTTTAGAGATGAAGGTACTATCCTTCAGCAATCATTTCAAGGGAAATTATTTAGCTCATTTCAAATCCAGATGAAATTTAACTTTGAGAGAAAGTTGAAGCTAAAACTTTCTTAAGAATTGAACAGCAATTAACAGTAGGGAATCTATAAAGTTCAAGGTTTTGATATAATTTCTTATTTACAGAACACATATAAATGATCTAGTAGCATTCTGTTATCTTTAGAAAATATAAGGTCAGTCTTTAATTCAATAAACACACATTTAACAATTCTAGTGTGCAAGATACTATTTACAAGAGCATCTTGGACCTCTCCTTTGCACTTACCATGTTATGTTTTGCATCATACTAATAGGTACATGTCTAATCTACAGTATTAGACTTTTAACTCCTTGAGGGCAAAGGTTGGGTTTTATTTCTTTTCTTTTCCTTTTTTTCCCTTCTTTCTTCAATACAAAGGAGTCACTTTTGTGTTTGCTGAGTTAAAATGGGAGTTCATCATGGGTCTGATATACTGTTTTTTTTAGCTTACCTTAGGCTTAAAATCAATCAACTAATCATTAAGCATTTATTAAGTGCCTACTAGGTACCAAGTGTTAAGCACTAGATACATAGAGGTAAAAGATATTCCTGCTCTCAAGGAACTCACAGCATGCAAACAAATATATACTGATAAGAAGTGAGGCAGCATATATGATGAGTAAAATTAAAAGAGTGCTAGATTGGAAACCAAAGGAAATGGGTTCCAACCTAGGTTCTAAGTCACCTAACTTCTTGGATCTCTTTTTTTGTCATCTATCATAAGGAAAGGTTTGGATTAACTTATTCTTACAGTCTTTTCATGTTCCTCGAGTTGTTGAGTCAGTTGGTTGTGTCTGACTCTTTGTGACTCTGTTTGGTGTTTTCTTAGGAAAGATACTAGAGTGGTTTGCCATTTCCTACTCCGGTTCATTTTACATAAGAGGAAACCGAGGCAAACAATGGTTAAGTTGTGGAGAGCCACAACCCTAAAATTAATTGGCCTACTCAGGATTACAAAGCTAGTAAGTGTCTGAGGCTGGATTTGAACTCAGGAAGATGAATCTTTCTGAGTCTAGGCTCTGCACTCTATCTGAGCCACCATTTACTGCCTTGTGCCTAGCCCTTCCCCAAAGCTATTACCCCCAAACCCTTGAAATCACCTATAATTTATATCAGGAAAACTACGCAATATTCATTTTGTTATTTCTACTTTTGGGCGAATTAATGACATAGCATCATATAAAGGTTGATTTAGTGTGGAGTTATTCTCCTCTAATGGACACCTAAACTTCAGAGCCTATTAGTGCTCTCCCTGATACACTGTAAGCTTCTTAGGGGATTTCTTTTTTGTCCTTAGATTTCCACATAATACACATTTAGTAAATATTTGTTAAGTAATTGATTTGGACCAGTTTTTTTCTGTTAGGGGCAAGATGGAGAGAACAGGCAACAGACTCAGAAAACTGCAGGCACAGTCTAGTGGTTCAACATCATACAAATTTTGCTAGTTGCTCTGACCAGAGTTCTGATGTCTTTAAAGATGTCTTTGTTTTTCTTCATGATGTTGTTGTTTGCCCGCAAATTATTCTCCTGGTTCTGCTCATTTCATTGTCAGTTTTTACAAATCTTTTTATATTTTTTGGAATGTCATATTCTTCATTTCTTATGGTACAATGAAATTCTATTAAATGTATATGCCACAAAAATGTGCTTCTTGACTAAGTTCACAATGAAAAGAAACCTTTTTTTAATGTAAAAAGAATTGTCTGCATGTTTTTCAAAAGAGATTCTCATGCACACGGGTTAGTGGGTATATACAAACAGCTAACACAGCTACACAGAGTAAAAATGCATGCTGAAATGTCACAGATTTGAAAAAGGATTATTAGAGCCTCTGAGACAACAGAAACAGGAACAAGTAATTTAACTGGATTAGAGAAAAGCCAACTGAGTACAGAAAATACAATCTCTCTTCTCCATTCCTACCCCCAACCCCACCAAGCCCTAGTTGACCAATGTGTATTAAAATATATCAAGCTGAAAAGGGAACAATCAAGTTTAGGTCAAATAATTTCATATAATAAAGCTCAGCAGAAGGTTATCACCATACCACAGAATCATCATTTTTCTTTCTCTTGGCCAACACAAGAATTTATTTAGCATATCTGTTCAAGAAGAGAATCATTATGCAACTCAACTCAAAGTCCTACTAATTTGTCTTTCATCAAAGTGAGATTCTAATTTTATATTCAATTTCATCTTTGATAATCAAGTTGAATTGGCTTATACCTATAACCAAACACACAGACTTTAAAGAAAATATACAGACATTCTCCTCTACAGCAAAGTTTCTCTATAGCAGTTTAATGAGATTCCTTTTATTTTTTTAAAGCCTTTCAAAGAGTAGCAAAACCTTCAGACCTTCTTCATTTTGTCTTGAATGCATCAAATTATCTTGATATTTTTAAAGTTTAATAATGAACTTGACATTAGTCAGAGACATCCTGCTATATTTAAAGTTTTAATTATTGGAGCCTAAATATTGAGCTGTTAGTGGTAAAAGGCTTGGGACAAAAACAAATCTCTCAGCCAATAAAGCAGACAGCAAATGGAACTGAAGCATCATGGCGGAGCCATAAAGAGGCTCCCATCATTTCTGCTTTTACTCTTCCTTGGGTCAAGCTGCTTTGATAAAACACAATGTTTACAAGATTCCATTTGGACCCTCCTTTGTAGTATAATGATCCAGGCTGACTGGTTCATTTGCTTAGAGCACATTATGGACCAAACTCAGACAGCAGCCCTGATCCTTGTATAGGTCAGTTCATTTCATAGAAAAACCCTCTGATATTCAGAGACTGTGGTAAACAAGAATGGGAGGAGGTCAGGCACCAAGACCCAGCATGATACCTGGAAAAACATGTAGAGATAGACATTTCCAGTTTCTTTACATTGTACATGGAAGATGAATCTTTTTTGAAAATATAATTGGGATAGATTCACAAATGAATTCTATCAAGCATTCAAAGAACAATTAATTCCAATATTATATAAACTATTTGACAGAATAAGCAAAGAAGTTCTACCAAATTCCTTTTACGACACAAATATGGTTCTGATTCCAAAGCCAGGCAGGTCAAAAACAGAGAAAGAAAACTACAGACCAATCTCCTTAATGAATATAGATGCAAAAATCTTAAATAGGATACTAGCAAAAAGACTCCAGCAAGTGATCACAAGGGTTATTCACTATGGCCAGGTAGGATTCATACCAGGAATGCAAGGATGGTTCAATATTAGTAAAACCATCCACATAATTGAACATATTAACAAGCAAACCAACAAAAATCACATGATTATCTCAATAGATGCAGAAAAAGCCTTTGACTAAATACAACACTCATTCTTACTGAAAACACTAGAAAGCATAGGAATAGAAGGGTCTTTCCTAAAAATAATAAACAGTATATAGCTAAAACCATCAGCAAACATCATCTGCAATGGGGATAAACTAGAAGCCTTCCCAATAAGATCAGAAGTGAAACAAGGATGCCCATTATCACTTCTATTATTTAACATTGTACTAGAAACACTAGCAGTAGCAATTAGAGAATAAAAAGAAATCGAAGGTATTAAAATAGGCAATGAGGAGATCAAAATATCACTCTTTGCAGATGATATGATGGTCTACTTAAAGAATCCTAGAGAATAAACTAAAAAGCTAGTCGAAATAATCAACTTTAGCAAAGTCGCAGGATACAAAATAAACCCACATAAGCCATCAGCATTTCTATATATTTCCAACACATCTCAGCAGCAAGAATTAGAGAGATTCCATTTAAAATCACCCTAGACAATATAAAATACTTAGGAATCTATCTGCAGAGACAAGCACAGGAACTATATGAACACAACTACAAAACATTCTACACACAATTAAAACTAGATCTAAACAATTGGAAAAACGATTGCTCAAATACTTTTGAACTCTGTGACCCTGGTCAAGTCACTTAATCTATGTTTGCATGTTTCTTCAACTGTAAAATGGGGATAAGAATAGCACTTATTTCCCAAATTGTTGTGAAGACACAAATGAGATGATAATGGCTTTAAAGCATTTATCATAGTGCTTAGACCATAGTAGTATAAATATTAGCCACCATCAATATTATTATGGGGCAACTAGGTGGTACAGTAGGTAGAGTGCCAAGCCTGGAGCCAGGAAAACTCAGCTTCCTAAGTTTAAATCTGGTTTTAGAGACTTCTTGGCTGTGTTACCATGGGTAAGTCACTTAAACCTGCTTGCCTCCATTTCTTCCTCTGTAAAATGTATTGGAAAAGGAAATGGCCAACCACTCCAGTACCTTTGCCAAGTAAAGTCCAAATGGGGAAACAAAGAACTGGACATGACTGAAAATGACTGAACAAGTATTATTATGGCCATCTTGGGCAGTCTGGTGAAGCCTATGGACTTCTCAAAATAAAGTTTTTAAAATACAAAATATGATACAGAGGTTTACAAAAGAATACAAAATACAAATTAAAAAAAATACAAAATATAATACAGAGGCTTACAAAAGAATACAAACTATAATACAGATATTTATAAAAGAAACCAGTTACACTGAAATAGTTATAAAAAAAACAAACAAGTCCACAGCTTCCAGATGAGAAACTACTATGTCTATTATGTTCTAAAACAATATGGTTCTTTATGGGACTCACACAAAGGCGAACTAGAGGGACTTACAGATCTTAGATCTAGTAGTCATCAAAGTGGTGAGCTTAGAGAAAAAGGCCTGGAAATGGATGACAGTTTTCAGAGGAAAACTTTCTCACTTGAGTTGGATATCTTGGAATAAGTAAAAATAAAATAATATTGGATAGGGAGGGATAAAATGGAATAATTATCTCATATAAAAAAGCATGAATGAAAAATATTGTAATGAATTATAATGAATAAATGAAAATATAAATTAAGAACTATTACAATGAAATATAATAATTATAATAAAGGAGGAAATGGAGGACTGGCAATGCTAGCAACTTACTCTTCATTAGATCTGGGTTTACCAAGAACACAAAATTAAATATAAATGTCACTTTAAAAAAAGGAAAGGAAGGAAAGAAGGAAGGAAGCAAGAAAGGAAGGAACCAATATAGTGAAGTCCTGTTTGTTTTATTTTAAATGTCAAAGAACAGAGCTTTTCTAAAAGGGGGAAAAAAGACCACAAATTGCTCTTCCCTAGAATTTCCCACATCACCTAACATTCCAATCTGTCTCTGCATCTAACAACTGCAATACATATACAGTGTAACTATCTCCCAGAAGCTACAGAATTCCTGGAGTTCCAAGAATGGTATTTCAACATTTTATATCTAAATATAATTCATTTCAGTTTTTGTGCACTGATGTTTCTGTATTTCCCAGTACTCACTGGTGAGCTACCTTTGTAATTAAGCTGTCTGGCTACATAATTTGTAGTATTAAGCCTCAGAAAGCATCAATCTCAGTGTTGTTGCTTCCTAGCTCCAAGGTAACCTCCTGCTTTCCTCTAAGAATCAGCACTTTCCTATGTTCTCAGACTCTAAAATTAGCTCTGGGAGATACAGCAGACTAAAAGTCTTTAAGGATACTTGAAAATATTTCAGTGGTAGCAATGCATTTGGTAACTAGGACCCTGAAAGGATTTAAAAAAATGAAGGAAACCAATGCATTTGTTAAGGAAAGTTCTTCAGTGCTTAAATATTACATCACTGCAAAAGTAAAGTTCAACAAAGGTAGGTCTGTTCACTATAATAGGAGACAGAAGATAAACATTGGTTTAATCATTAGGATAGCTAAAAGGAGGAGATACACATCAGAAACAGCCACCAAGTTTTATCCAACACTCATCTTTTATATGACAATATAAAAGGCTAGCATCATTAAGATGAGTAAATAAGGCAGTTACAAGACAGGCCTGACAGGTTTCATATGAAATATTCCCCTTTTGTTCCCTGGCACTAGATAAAAATTTTGTCGTTCTCTTCTTTTAGATTCCTATCGGTTTAGGATGTAGTTAATTTAAAATTGTATTAGAAATGATATTTGGCAAAAACAAAAACAAAAACCCAACAACAAAACCTTGAGCATTTAAAAGAAGTTCCTTTCCCCCCTCCTAAATTATCAAATGAAAATTAAGCTGAACTCTGAATGAATGAACATGACCAGATGGCCACTATCAACATCAGACTGATTATATACTTTGCAGCCAAAGGTGGAGAAGCTATATACATTCAGTTAAAACAAGACCTGGAGCTGACTGTAGTTCAGATCATGAGCTTTTTATTTTAAAATTCAAACTTAAATTGAACAAAATATGGTAAAATATAAGACCATATAGGTGCTATATGGGTATGACCTAAATAACAACCCTTGAGTCAATACTTAAGAAGATAGGACTCTTTGGAAGACTCTGGGGCTGGGAAAGATTGAAAGCAAAAGAAGAAAGGGATAGAGGATGAAATGAATAGATAGTGTCAAAGAAGCAATAAATATGAACTTGAACAGACTCTAGGAAAGAGTGGAGGATAGAAGGGGCTAGTCTGTGGGGCTCACAAAGAATTGAATACAACTCAACAACTGAATAAATGAAAAGTCCATAGTGGTCCAAGAGAACAATGAAGAGGGTAGAATATTGTACACATAATTGGACATGATTATCTTTTGTTTTATTTGCTTAACTGCTTTTTAAAAAGTCAATGTTCAAGCTCAGGATTAGAGGAAGTTTGGGGAGAATATTCAGACATGTCTGTATCCAGAAATGTATATTAATATCCAGAAATGTAAGAAACCAAATTCAAAATGTAAGAAACCAAAACTTGAAAAAAATAACAAATTACCAAATGAAAACTTTATCCAAGTTTGCATAATAAATAAAAAACAAATTCACAGACTCCCCAACTTATGAATTCCTATTCCAAATGAACCCTGAATTCTCTCTTGAAACCTTCTTAATCCTATGGTTAGGAAGCACATGCTTTTGAGACTTGTATTTTAATATTTTCAGATAGAAGTCAGCTTAATATGAAAAATCCTTCACTTAAAAAATCATCCCGACCCTCTTTCATGACTGTCTGTTGCTTTAAGCAATTCTCACAGTTTTTCTTTCTGAATTTCAGGATTCCTCGGCTTCATAAAGAAACTATAGAAGCAAAATTATTATAATATAAATCAAGAGGAAATGATTTTCTAGATTTGGTCTCAAGACATGGATTTAAATTCCAACTCTGTTACCTATTGTGTTACCTTGAGTGTGTCACTTTTATAGATTTCAGGCTAAGCTTCCTTAGTGAAATGGAGATAATATCTATACTATCTACTTTACAAAATTGTAAAAAACAAATGAAAGTACATGTTAAGTGCATTTCAAACCATAAACACCATGTAAAAGTCTATTATTATCATTAATGATGATGATGAAGATGATAAAAGTGAACCTGTCTCCCTTCCAAAAGCTAACTTCTAGTTTGGATGAGAAAGAGAGAGAAAGACTGAGAGAGACAAAGATGAGAAACAGAGAGAGACATATATAAATGCATGTCTGTACATAATACATATTTAAACTTCTCTTGCAATGCTTTAGCAACTTGTAACTCAAACAATGTCTCACTATACAAAGCTCTTTAAAACTCTTAGGAGAGTCTTTCTCTCTTACATAGAAAAGAACATTTTAAATGAAGTTTAAACAAGGTTTCTAAAATGGTTTAATGACAGCACAGGGATACACTGAGTTTTGGTGTCAGCAATCTGCCCGTGTAGACTTGAACCTTGCCATGCTTTCTCATAATGCATGATTATTAGCTCTTTTCTTACAAGAAATGACTGAAGTAAGAAAAAATAGTGAGAGTGACAAATATACAAATGGTGATCATTTCAGGGTTAAATTTTAAAGTTTTGAATATATAAAGTATATATAAATATATAAAATATATAAAAAAAATATAAAGTTTTGAATATAAAAATATTCATTCAAGTATATATGATGGAAATGCTTATAACTCCATTTCTAAAAAAACAAAGGACCACAGCCTTTGACACTTTCATAAATATTCCTGAATCTTGTTTTATAGGAAACTGATTTCTAAGTTGTTATGACCAAAATCTTCATTAAGCACCTATTTCAATGAAATACACATTCTGTAATTCAAACAGCATTGGATGGTAGAAAGAATTTTGATTCAGGATTCAAAGGACTTGGGTTCAAACTGCACCTCTGATGACTTCTCCCTGGGTGACCTTGAGCAAATACCTCACCTCTTTAGGATTTAGTTTCCTTATTTTTATGACTAGTGGTCTTCAAGCCAAGTAAAGGTTGGTTGGCTTTATCTTTTTTTGTTCTTTTAAAACCTTATCTTCTGATTTAGAACTCAAAGTAAATATTGATTCCAAGGCAGAAGAAGGGTAAGGGTTAAATAAGGGGTTAAGAGACTTGGCTATGGTCATACAACTAGGAAGTGTCTAAGACCACATTTGAATCCAGCTCTTCACAATTTTAGGTCTGGAGCTACCATTATGCTACCTAGCTACCCTCCAATGACTTTCTTTCTTTCAATTTTATCTTTTTTTAATTACATCAATAAATTTACACATAAGTTTTCCAAAGTTACATGATTCATCTTGTCTCCCTCCCCTTTCCTCCTCCCTCCCACAGTTGACAAGCAATTCCACTGGGTTGTGTGTGTGTGTGTGTGTGTGTGTGTGTGTGTGTGTGTGTATTATCACTCAAAACCTATTTCCATATTATTCATTTTTGAAAGAGAATAATCTTATAAAACCAAAATCCCAAGTCATATCCAAATAAACAAGTGATAAATCATATGTTCTCATCTGCATCTCTACTCCAACATTCTTTTCTCTTGAGGTGGATTTCTTTCTCATAAGTCCCTCAGAATTGTCCTGGAACATTGCATTGCTATTAAGTCTATTACATTTGATTGTCCCACAATATTTCAGATAACGTGTATAATGATCTTCTGGTTCTGCTTATTTCACTCTGCATCAGTTCATGTCTTTTTGAAATCATCCTATTCATCATTCTTTAAAGCACAATAGTATTCCATCATCATATACCATAATTTATTCAGCCATTCCCGAATTGAGGGACCTACCTTTAGTTTCCAATTTTTTGCCACATCCTTTTATCACTTTCCTTTACTGTCATATTGGCCAATCTGCTAGGTGTAAAATTGTACCTCAGAGTTGTTTTAATTTGCATTTCTCTAAGCAAGAGGGATTTAGAATATTTTTTCATATGGTTATTGATAGCTTTGATTTCTTCATCTGAAAACTACCTATTTATATCCTTTATTTATGAATTGGTGAATAATTTGGTTTCTTATAAATGTGACTTAGTTCTTTATATATTTGAGAAATGAGACCTTTATCAGAGAAATTTGTTTTAAAAATTTTCCCTAGTTTGTTGCCTTGGTTTTGTTTGTACAAAACCTTTTTTTAATTTAATATAATCAAAATTGTTCATCTTACTTGTAATGTTCTCTATCTCTTATTCGGTTTTAAATTCTTCACTTCTTCACAGATCTGTAGGTCAATTATTCTACATTCACCTAATTTACTTATATTATCACTTTTAAGGTTTAAATCATATACCCTTATCTTGTTATAGAGTATGAAATATTGATCTAAGCCTAATTCTTGCCATACAGTTTTCCAATTTTCCCAGCAGTTTTGTCAAATAGTGGGTTCTCCCAAAAGCTGGGATCTTTGGGTTTAACAAACACTAGATTACTGAGGTAATTTACCCCTATCTATTCCATTGATCCATTCTCCTATTTCTTAGCCAGTACCAGATTGTTTTGATGATTATTGATTTACAGTTTAAGATCTGGAACTGCTAGGTCACCATCCATCACATTTTTAAAAATTAGTTCTTGACTTTTTGTTCTTCCAGATGAATTTTGTTATTATTTTTTCTAGTAATATAAAATAGTTTTTAAGCAGTTTGATAGGCATGACACGGAATAAGTAAATTAATTTAGGTAGGATTATCCTTTTTATTAATTAGCTAGGCCTAACCATGAGCAGTTGTTTTCCAATTATTAGAACTAATTTTATTTATATGAAAAATGTTTTGTAATTGAGCTCATATAATTCCTGTGTTTATCTTGGCAGATAGATTTCCAAATATTTTATTTTGTCTAGAGTGGTTTTAAATGGAGTTTCTCTTTCTAACTCCTGCTGCTGAGTTTTGTTAGAAATATATAGAAATGTTGATGATTTATGTGGTTTTATTTCGTATCCTACAACTTTGCTAAAGTTATTAATTATTTCAACTAGCTTTTTAGTTGATTTTCTAGGATTCTCTAAGACTATCTTATCAACTCATACAACTTTCTAAGGAATCATGTACAGAAGATTCCTGTTCAGGTACAAGTTGGGATATATGATCCCCAAATCACTTCCAAGTTATAACTGCCAGAATTCTGTGAGTCAATCAGCCAATTTGTTCACCTCTTCAATTTACTAGACACATTCATTATTTCAGTCTTTCAAATTCACAAATTCAAACTGAATAACATAGCAATCGACATAAACTTTTTAGAACACTCCAGAAGGGAAAGATTCAAAGAAACAAATAGATATTAAGCATCTTCTATGTGCCAGGCACCATACAAATATTATTTTAGTTGATTGTTATAAGCAGCCTCGGATCTGTTCTGCTTGACAATTAAGGAAAGGAAGGTAAATAAAGATTAAGTGACTTGCCCAGGATCACACAGGTAGCTATTTGAGGTAACTCAGAACCTCCTGACTCCAGTTCCATCACTTTATCAACTAGCAGCATAAACAATAAGCAAGAAAACAATTTTATTCAGTGTCATGATTTTATTTGAAATTGGAGACTTACACTTCAATCTCACTTGTGCTGCTTTCTACCTCTGTAATCTTGAGTAAATTCCTCAGAGACCTGTTTGTCATTTTAAAAATGGAAATAGAGGTGTGGGTGGACAAGATGACCTTTAAGGATTGGGATGCCAAAGTTCTGAGGAACCCCTTTATAGCATGTTAAATAAAAGATCATTTCTATCATGAAATGCTTGTTTCCTCTATGAGGTATTGCTATCCTAAAATTGTAATTTATGTTTAAAAAGTCAATTTAGAACAAAATAAATATCTTAAAGATTAGATTCTTTATTGAAAAAGTGGCATTTATAAAGGGAGGTTACTTTTTTTTTTCCTGAACAGCCAATTCCTTTTAATTTAATTTTTAAAAATCTTGGTGAAAATTAGACTTTATATATATCACATCTCATTTTGTGGTGGCAAAGCTAATTTGAAATTGAGGTTATGTACATCAATTGGGGAATGGATAGACAAATTGTGATATATGCTGGTGATTGAATACTATTATATTCTAAAAAATGCAGGATTTCAGAAAAAAAGCTGATCAAAATAGGAAGTGTGTTTTGCATGATAATGCATGTATGACTTAGATTAAAAAAAAAGAAAACCAAATTTTATTCAAAAGACATTTGTAGCAATTGAATTTTTATTCTGAATTTAACAAATCCAAGAAAATGCATATTTTACTATTCTTACTTGAGCAGAAAGAACACTGTATATAAAATTGTGGAGCTCTATTATGTATGCCCTATTCTTTTTTTCAAAATATTTAAGAAGTCAAACCTGTGGCTTCCCAAGATGCCCTGCTTCTTTATGATTCTTGCTGGTCTTCTTTCTGTTCCTTTTTGTAGGCCATTTATTTTTAAAGAGGCTAAGTTTTGCAGAAGGGGTTAATTGATAAATATGTCAATGTCATTTCTCTTAAACTTACAACAAAGAATCACAAGCAATTGCAAAAGTGTAGAAGTAAAAACCACTTTCTTTTTCTCCTGGGTATAATTTCCAAACCTTCTGATGACATTAGATTGGCTATAAACTTGTGTAAAACATTCAGTACATTTCAACAAAGCTTAATAATTAATGAACATCCTATGCTATTAATTGGTAATAAATCTACACTGATCCTGTCTGAATTTTAAAAACAGGAGATGCATTGCTCAGACTTCCAACCAAATGCAAAGCAGGTGTTTGGAGGCCACCCTGATCTACCTTGATTTGTATTAGTCATAATATGCTTTCAGAGAAACCTAGCTAATGTCTAATGAGCTTACAGATTCTAGAAGCACTGGAAATGCCTAATTGCCTTCTGTAATTGGTAGGGAGCTTTGTGTTTGTTGCTGTTGCCTGGCATCAGCATGAATGTTAGAATAATGGGAGTAAGATACCTTCTAGACCCCTCTTTTTTTCCTCCCACAAATCCAAGAAAATGCTCTACATTAGTCAGCAGTGAGCCTTCCTGCCTCTGCTTCTTTCTCTAAGGCAGGCTTTTTCTCAGTTCTGTGGGTTTTCAAGTTGGGGCTATTATATCAGCCATCTGGATTAAACCGATCATCTTATTCAACCAACTCTGAGGCTGCCTCTGCCATTGTCTAAGACCTCATTTTAACATCATGTAATGTTTACTTACATTTATATAACATGTCAAGGTTTAAAATGCTCTTTCCCACTGACAATTCTGTAATGTAAGCACAGTTGTTTCAAAGAAAAAATAAAAACACCTCTGACTGGCTTGTAAAGCCTACCACCCTATGGCTCCAACCTACTTTTTTTCAGATTATTTAATATTATGAATAGCCTCCTAATTGGTCTCTCTGATGGAAGTTTCTCTCCCTCTCCAATCCATCCTCCTGCTAAAGTAATTTTCTTAAACCTGTGATCTGACCAAATTATTCCCTTGCTTCCCAAATCCCAGTGGGTCCTGTTTACTGTCAGGATCCCACAAACAGGTCTGTTTATTAATCAAATAAAAAGACCTTCGAAATAGGGCTCCAACCTACCTTTCCAACCCTATTAAACATTGCTGCCTTTCATATACTCTGGAGTCCATTCAAACTGGTCTTAATAAATGTCACTTCATTTCCTATTTCTAAGCTTTTCCAGGTCTGTAATGTACTCTTTCCAGAGTTTCCATCAAACCTCAAGCCACATGTCACTTTCCACAGAAAGCCATTCCTGAAGCCTTCTCCTCCATCTGTAGAATTGCCTGGTACTAATTAATCAATCAATCAATTAATATTATTTTATTATTTATTATATATTATGTTTATATCATTGTATATTGATGTATTTATATTAATATATTATATATGAAATTATAATGTATATACACATACATTATTATTTATTATATTATTATATATGTATATAAATTGTATATACATATATATATATATATATATATAATTTTAAACATGTATTTGTTAGCACAGTTGTATTTTAAACAGTATTTGTTAGCACATTCCTAATGGAATATAAGTTTCTCCAGCACAGGGACGATTTCACTTTTGTCTCTGTGACCACACCACAGTAGGCAATTAATAAATGCTTTGGGGTTGGTCATCTTAATTGGTAGATGGGAAAATTCTGTGTTTTCTTCTAAACTGAAATATTAATAGTGTCCCTTGTTAATCACCTTGATAATATATAGTGAGTGTAGATTTGTGATTTCCTTAGATATATCTAGAACTGCAAGATTCAGTTAAGTCATCACTGTCACTCATGTCCATGATTTGCCAAATGCTTGTCAGAGTCTGCTGACCCACTTGCTGTCGTGAATGGTACTAAAGGAATGGAAGCTTCTGCCTCTTTGGAGACTAAGGAATTTGAACCAAACAATTCAAGATGATGGCCCTACTTCCTTCTATAGTAAAAATTAATTGACTTTTCAAAAAACTCTTTCCCTATGTCACTATTTCATCTCACTTCATAGTACATATCTCCAACTCACAAATGAGATAACTGGGCACATGATTATGATCAAATACTACTACGCTGTAAGAACTGATGAGCAAGCTAATTTTAAAAATATGCAAAGACCTACATGAAATTATTTAGGGTGAAATGAGAACATTATATACAGCAACATAAGTATCATTTGAAGAATGACTTGTGTATGTCTACCCCCACATATATTGACTCATTTGGTCTTCATACTAAACCTAGGAGGAAACAGGTGATATTATTATCCCCATTTTAATTAATTGGAGCTGAGAAAGGATAAGTGACTTGCCCAGAGTCAAACATTTAATAAGTACCTGAGGCAGGATTAAAATTCAGGTCTTCCTGACTCCAAATCTTGTGTTCTATGCATTGAACCACCTGTTTTATTTATACTTGAAAGAAATTAGAAAATCATAAGACTTACAGGACTTGAGTTCAAATCTTAATACTCCCCTATAAACATTTATAAAGCACCTACTATGAGCTCAGCTCTATGCTAACACCTGGGGACCTTGGACAAATCAGTTCAGTTCATCTCTATGGGCTTTAATTTCCTCATCTGTAAAATGGAAAGGTTCCTCCCATCTCACCTCTAAATTTAACATCCTATGTTGGACAGTTTCCATACATCTAGATATCTTATTCTGTTTTCCAGTTATCTCCCCATCATCTAACACAGTGCTTTGCACACAGAAGATACCAAATAAAAGCCTATTGTATTCAGGTTTGAAGGTGGCATTATTTATAACCACTCCCAAGGCTCTGACTTAACCAAAGATGTTGGGGATATGGGGGCAGGAACAAGTAGATGGAAGAAGGTGGAAGAAAATGGAAGAAGGTCTACTGAATAGATTATGATATCTCATTAGGTGGACAACCAATAGAGCACATCCATCAGGCTATATGTCTTAGATAGACACTACAAATGGCTAACTAGCTTGGAGCATAATTCAATAAGAGGAGAGGAGGTTCAGCAACATGGATTCTTTAATGCCCCTAACCTTCATTCAGAAACATATGTCCATTTTCAAAAACGCTACTATCCTACAAATGTAGCCGAGGCATAGGATCCTTTGGTTTCTGAAGAATTAAAAATGAATTATCACTCAGAAAATATTGGAATAGGTGTGAGCAGGCTGCAACACATAGCAAATAAGGAACTAGGAAAAGCTAGAGTATAGGATCTCATTTAAGAAACTGAGGATTAAAAAAGATGGGCTAGTCAGTGGTGAGACCAAGGGGATAACCAAGGATAAGCTTGTGTACCTCACTGACATCTGCACTGTTAGAAGAAGAAAGGGCGGGACTCAGGATGTTAGAATGTATATGTTTTTGGAGTGCATTCACATAAGTGAGATTTCTCAGATCCATTTAAATATATGTGGGTATTGTATTGAATTGACTTGGTTTTCATATGGATGTCCCATAGACCCAGTCCTTTACCAAACTCTCCCAAGTGTATTTAGGATGCAGCTGGGTGGCACTATAGATAGAACAATGGACTGAGAGTCAGAAAGATTCATGTTTCTGAATTCAAATATGGCCCAAGACATTCAGTAGCTGTGTGACCCTGGGCCAGTACTTTAACCCTATTTGCTTCAGTTTCCTCATGTGTTAAATGAGCTGGAGAAGGAAATGGTAAACAGTTCTAATATCTTTGCCATGAAAATTCTGAATGGGGTCATGAAGAGTTGGACATCACTGAAAACAACTGAACAACCACATATTTTAATGAGGGTAGAAGAGATATCTACTTTTAAAAAATTATTCCAAATGTTTACAAACCCAAACAAAACAAGCATTTCTATATATTAAAAAAGAAGCTAGTAAACAAATGAAATAATAAATCTCCTATATGTTTAACTTGCTTTTTTCATATCTACATAATAGATCCCATCCACAAGTTCCCCAACTCCTCCCCATCCTCCCTACATCACAAAGGATATCATCAGGGAGGTCAACATGTTCATATAAATTGTCTTTCATTTGTTATCTTTCGGTTCACTTTCTGGAGGTAACATTCACACTTTATTCTTCCAGTATTAGTTCTGTGGCTGTATATAATGTTCTCCTGGTTCTACTCGTTTCCCTGTTCACTATCTCATATAGTTCTTTCTAGGTTTAAAAAAATACATTTATTCATCATATATCTTTGTATATAAAATTGAACTCCAAAGGTAAAATCTGTAGATTTGGTAATTTTTTTAGAAGTGTTCCCTCTATGCACTATGGATGAAAATATGGCTGAAAGGAGCAGGAAATAAGCATTTATTAAACACCTACTATGTGCCAAGAACTATGGGATAGGCACTTTACAAATATTCTCTTTTGCTAATGGGTGGCAGTACTTATATTCAACAATGCTGCAGCTGGAGATTTTGGGGGGTTTCCAGCAGTCAAAGGAGTGGCACCATAAGAACTGACTGGCAAACCCCCAAGTGCTGCTGTTGACCACCAGCTTTTCTATGTCTTTGATTCCGCCTGGTGTTTGGGATAAGCATAATTCTAGGGGCACCTCACCTAATGTGATACAAGTAAATGCATTATTTCATGAATGATTGGGGTCTACTTATTCACAAGACAAGAAGGGCAGCAAGAAGATTGTGAGTTTCTGGTAAACCAACACAATGAACTTTAGACTTCCTTAGTTTGGGTCTAGCTGCTGGGAGAAGTCAAACTATTAGCCAAAGACTAAGTTAAAGAGAAATGCTAGCATCTACAGTCTATAAATGATTAATAATGTTAGTCTAAGCTTGATGGATGGTTATGACTTTCCAGACAGAACAAGAAATTAAAAAGCCTTTCTTTCTTCCTGTTAATAGTTCGATTCAGTGGTCCAACAGTATAACTTTATGACAAAATGGAAAGCTACAAAATTAATGCATGTAAGGCAGCAAAATAACAGTTCACTCTCTCTTTAGCCATTAACTAAATTTTTTTTTAACCCTTACCTTCCAGCTTAGAAACCATCAGCTCCAAAGCAGAAGAGTGGTAAGGGCTAGGCAATGGGAGTTAAGTGGCTTGCCCAGGGTCACACAGCTAGGAAGTGCCTGAGGCCACTTAGCCATTAATTTAATCAGCTTCATCAACAACATTTATTTCAAAGGACAAAATGTCATCAAGAAAGGTTGGGTTGCATGACAGGTGTAGTTAAGATTTACTGAAAATTAAAAATCTCCATCAATGAGAAAGAGGCTACTATAAAAAGGCTAGAAAGTATGTAGTTGAATTCCAAAGTGTACTTTTAATATAAAGCACATCTAGTCCAACTTATTTGACTTGGATAAATATACAAAGTTTAGGGAAACATAAAAAAAAAAGTATGTTTAGGGGGATAAAAACTATACAAACAATAAAAAGGCAAAGTATGGGTTCTGGGAAAGATAAATCAAATTTTAAGAATATAAACAAGTGGGCAAGTAGGGGACTCAGTGGACAAAGAGACAGGCCTACAGATGGGAGGTCCTGGGTTCAAGTTTAGCCTTAGACACTTCCTTGCTGTGTCACTTAATTCCCATTGTTTAGCCCTTACCACATTTCTGCCTTAGAACCAATACATAGTATTGATTCTAAGACAAAAGTTAAGGGTTTTAAAATAATAAATACAAATACAAATGAATTACATTGAGTCCTCACCCCTCAGAAAAAAAGAGAGAAATAAATGGGGAATAACTGATTTTATTTAAAAAAAATTTCAGGACTCAAATATGCTTTAAAATACTAAAAAGATTTCACTTTACATTTCTATAGAAAAGTTCTTCAAAGAAAAAGGAAGTAGGGTTCTACTGGGCAGAAATGTGGCCTGAAATCCAGCCTCTGACAATTACTAGCTTTGAAATCTCTGACAATCAATTTATCCTCTCCAAACCTCAGCTAATAAATGATTTGTGCCAGTCCCAGCACTCCATCCACTGTACTACCCAGCTGCATCCTAAATTTACTCAGGAAAGTTTGGTAAAGGTAATTAACAGCTAATACTGTCAATTTTCTATTTTGAAGAAAACACAGAACTTTATCAACTCTCAGTTAAAGTAATCAACAAGGATTTAGTAACTATTATAAAGACAAAAAGGAAATAATCCTTGCACTGAAGGAGCTTACATTGTATTGGGGAGACAATTGGGAATGGTAACAGTTTTACTCTAGTATCTATTTAGCTTGTTTGTGATAATCAATTGAGATGTGTGTAAAATGTTTATAAATCTTAAAAAACCTATATATTTTTTAGCTTTTGTTAGTTTTATATTAAGAGCAGCTAGGTAACTTAGTAGAGTGCTGAGCTTGAAATTAGGAAGACCTGATATCAAATCTAGCTTCAGACAATTACTAGCTGTGTGACCTGTTTGCTTCAGTTTCCTCTGAGAAGGAAATAACAATCCACTTTAAAATTTTGCTTAGAAAACATCCCCAAAAGGGTCACAAAGAGTCAGACATGACTGAAATAAAGTAAGAACAGAAAACTGAACAAAGTATTAAATCAATAAAATATTCTGTGATTTTAAATCTATGAACTCTTGAGGCTGATGAAGGGCAGATTTAGAATCAGTGGATTTTAGAAACCAGAAGTAACATTAAAAATTCTCTAGGGGGCAGCTGGGTAGCTCAGTGGATTGAGAGCCAAGCCTAGAGACAGGAGGTCCTAGGTTCAAATTTGGCTTCAGACACTTCCTAGCTGTGTGACCCTGGGCAAGTCACTTAACCCCCATTGCCTAGCCCTTACCACTCTTCTGCCTTAGAGCCAATACACAGTATTGACTCCAAGACAGAAGGAAAGGGTTTAAAAAAAATTCTCTAATAAGACCTAGCAAGGTAACCCTGTTCCATTGGCATCTAGGTGGCACAAGTAGAGTGAATGCTTGGTGTGGAGGCATTAAGATCTGAGTTCAAACCTAGCCTCAGATACTTCTTAGCTGTATGACCTTGAGCAAATCATTTAATTTTTGTCTGTCTCAATTTCCAACTGAAAAATTGGGATAATAATTAGCATTTAACTCCCAGGGTGGTTGTGAGGATCAAATAAGATAGTATTTGTAAATCTCTTAGCACAGTATTTGGCCCACGGTATATACTTAATATATGCTTTTTCCTTCCTTCTTCCTTCCAGATCTCTAACCATTGGATTTACTAGAATCTGAGTCACACCAAAAACAGCTAAAATTCATAATGACAGTAACACATAACAAAAGTAATTTAATAAATTAGGTTCTTTAGGAAATCTCAGGAATTTCTAAAGCTATAAATTGCAAAGCAGATCTGAATTGTAAAAGGGACTTTCTTCACTAGATGTTTCCTCCACCAATGTGATCACAGGTTCAAAAGAAAGAAATAATGTTAAAAAAAAAAGGAAAAAATTGACAGTTGAGTCTCAGTCCAGTCCTGAAATATGCTCAGGTTGGTAAGGACAAAAATCACACAGACCCCATTACAGAAATGAAGTAAAATAGAAAAAGTTAGCAAAACAAACACATCCAATTTTGCCACAGCCATATCTACTTTGATTATAATAACAACTAATAATCATAATTGTTTACATTAAAATTTGCTTTTAAGATTTAAAAAGTGTTTTGCTATAATCAACTTTGCTACTAGTAGCAAGGCAATGATCCAGGACAATTTTGAGGGACTTATGAGAAAGAATGCCAACCATATCAAGAGAAAGAACTGTGGGAGTAGAAACACAGAAGAAAAACATGATTGATCACTTGTTTATATGGGTATAGGATGTGGGGTTTTGGTTTTCAGAAGATTACTCTATCACAAAAACGAATAATATGGAAATAGTTATTGAGTGATAATACATGTATAATCCAATGGAACTGCTTGTCAACTCTGGGAGGGGAGGAGGGAAAAGGCATGGGAGAGAACATGAATCATGGAATCATGGAAAAATATTTTAAAATAAATAAATTTTAGAAATACTAAAAAGTATTGAAATAAAAGGGCCTTTCTTTTTTTTTAAAAAAGTGTTTTATATATAGCAGAACATTGGTGGACAAGCAATAAATATAACCAGAAGCAAACTTTATTAAATGGCTCCAAAACTCTGGCTGTTCAAATGTTCTCTGGGTTTTCAGAACACTGCTGCTCTCTCCTGGTTCTCCTCTTGCTTGTCTGACTGTTCCTTCTGGTATCCTTAACTGGATCTTCCTTCAGGTCACACCTACTCTGAGTGTCCCCCAAGGTCCTGTCCTAGTCCTCTTCTCCCTATGTTATCTCACTTTGGGAACTTTTCAACTCTGAGGGATTAAATTATCAAGTCTATGCAGATAATTCTCAGTTCTATCTACTTAGCCTTATTCTCTCTCCTGATGGCAAACAAACTAGATGTCCTTTAGACATCGCCAAAACGTAATTCTCTACCTTTCCCTTTAACTCTCTCTCTCTCTCTCTTCCCAAACTTCTAGTTTACCTCTGGTCACCTTAATTCCTCACTTACACTCACCCCATATGTCCAATCTGTTGCCAAGTCTTTTTGTTTTCACCATTTCTCAACTCACACAAACTCCACTCTGGAATAGATTCTCATCATCTCCTACCTGGATGTACAATACCCTGGTGGGTCTCCCTGACTCAAGTTCCTCCCAGTCTAAGGCAATTTCTATTCAGCATCCAAAGGGATTTTCCTAAAGTATAGATCTGATCATGTCCTCCCCATTTCTTATCAGGAAACTCCAATGGCTCTGGACCAACTATATGAAATTTTATTTGGTTTTAAAAGTCCTTCACAATCTAGCCTCTTCTATCTTGTCTTCTTATACTTCTTTCCATCTACTTTGTTGTTCAGTAGTTTTTTTCAGGCCTCTTAGACTCTGTGATCTGATTTGGAATTTTTGTGGCAAAGATTCTGGCATGTTTTGCCATTTCTTTCTCCAGCTCATTTTACAAATGCGGAAATTGGGGTAAAGAATGGTAAATGATTTGCCTAAGGTCATACAGCTAATGTCTGAGGCAAGGAATGTTAAGTGATTTGCCCAAAGTCACACAGGTGGTATCTGAGTTTACAGTAGCTCTCTGGCCTTCTTGACCCCAGGCACTGTGCTCTATCCACTTCAATACCTAGCTGCCCTTTCTATGTATTTGATCACCCAGGGACACTTACCTTCTTAACATTTCTCACAAGATACTCTATATCTCCTGAATGTGCCTTTTCCCAGACTGCCTCCCCATTGTTAGAATGCTTCCTCCTCTTCTTTGCTTTCTGTTTGGGAGATGAATTCCCATTTACCTTGTCTGTGTCTTATTTCCCCCATTAGAATTTAATGTCCAGAGATCAGGTAGGGATGATATTTTTCCTTCAGTTTTTATTCCCAGAGCTTATCATGGTGCCTGGTACAGAATTTAAAATGAACTATATAAGCTAAACAAAGGAACAGTCTCAAGACCTGAGCAAATTATCAAGGCTTTGAGTAAGGGAGCTTTAAGATAATTTTGTAAGAACATCACCTACAGGCAGAAAGAAAAAAAAAAGCCTTTTTCTCCTTTACTTAATCATGTTATTCCCTTAAACCTAAAACAATCAATCAATCAGCAAACATTTATTACATGCCTACTATATGCTGGACATTATCCCAGCTACTGGGAAATGAAGGCAAAAATGCCACAATCCCTGCTCTCCAAGATCATACATTCTACTGGGTGATACATGTTTACAGGGCAGTAAATACAGGATCTACCTACACAGGGAATACAAAGTGATGTGATAAGTGAGTAGGATAAAAGCTAGGGGAATCAGGAATTCAGTAAATTCCAGGTATGGGGAACAGCCTAGTGAAAGTCACAGGGGAATGAGATGGAATGTCTGTTAGTTTTTCAGTCATGTCCAACTCTTCGTGACCCCATTTGGGGTTTTCTTGGCAAAGAATGTATGAGGAATAGCAAATAGGTCAGTCTGGAAGAGGCACAGTATGTGAGGGGGATTAAGTCTTGAAGGATAACCCAAATAACAGAATGATTAATTTATAGGTTCATAGATCTAAAGGTGGGAGGAACCTCAGAGGCCATCTAGTCTGAAACCCTCATTTTATAGATGAGGAAATGGAGAGCTAAGGAGGTTGACTAACTTGCCCAGGGTTATAAAGACAGTAGAGGTCAGACATGGGATTGTCTCTATTAAAATGCATCCCCAGAGTATATTCCTTTGATTCATCTAGAACTGCTTGAAAGGCCCTGAACACCTCAAGGGAAGGCTCCATTTTTCCTCTTCCTACTTTATATGAAAAGGTAATAAAATGATCCATGACTATTACCATAATGCTCCAGGTTAAATAAATGTGATAAACATCTCATCATGTTTACAACACAAGAATCTTACCTGAAAAACAATGAGAGCTCATGGGTCCAATTGTTATAAAGCAAAAGCTAATATTAGTGAAGCTTTCTGGTTTTGTTTTTTAATCTAGGGTCAACAGTGTAGTCTGCACGCTTTTCCATAGCATTTATTTTTTAAAATGCTATATTAAAAATGAAGTTATTTTAAAAGAGCTTTTGGACTAGTTAATATGAGAATTTGTATCTCTAGAATAAGTATATTTATTACAATTTATTACATAACAAATCATTTGTATTACATTATTGCTATGCTACACATAATTATATGTAAAAAGGTAAAAAAAAGGTTTCTCCAAAGATTTTCAGAGCAGCATTAGATGAAATAGGAAAAAAGGTAAAATAAAGTTTTCTTTTAGATTTTGAAAAAAGGTTAACTCTTCCATGAAATATGAAACATGAGTATGTTTGTGTGAATCTTTATAGGTTGACTTCTTTTATCCTCAAAGTCTGTTCTGCAAGAGGAAATTTCAAAGATCAGTATAACTCAGTACAAGTTTAGTTTCCTCATTTGTAAAATGGAAATAATAACAACATCTTTCTCCCAGGGTAGTAATGAGAATCAAATGAGATTTCTTTCTAAGTTCCTCAGCCAAGCAAATGGCACACAGTGACAAGTGCAGGGCTGATAAATCACCATTAAGTATTGTGTCTACACAGCTTGGAGGTTATTCTGGGTAAAAGCAAAAGGGGAAACACACAACTCTACAATCCACTGTTTTCAAGTGGCAATCTTGTTCATTGAACCAAACACAAACCAAGAGAGGATTCTTTTCAAAATGAGCAGTCAGGCTCAAATAGCTACCACTCCCTATCCCGCCCTCCCCACGCACACACACACCCTGGCCACTACAGTTCCTGGTTAAACAAAGACTGGTAGCTAAACAGAGGTTCATCTGAGTGGGTGGGGAGAGATGTGGGTGGTGTGTGTGTGAAGAAGACAGAGGGAGAGAATAAGAGAGATAGAGAGAGAGACAGAGAAAGAGAGAGACAGACAGAGACAGACAGAGAGAGAGAGAGAGAGAGACAGAGAGGCAGAGAGAGAGACAGAGAGAACTATGAAAAACTAGACTGGGTACTCAGTGCTGTGAGCAATTTTTGAAACTTCTCTGCTGGATATTCTTACCCCCCCCCCAAAAAAAAAGGCATTAACTGTGTTATTTGAGGTACTAACTTGTAGTTAATGATGTTTCCATGAGAAATGCATCTAAACAAGTCAGTAATTTAAAATTAGCCATGTGGAGATGACACCCATCCTTTTCCTACATTACTGTTAGAAATGGACACAGAACACTGAGAAACTTGGTAAAATAAAATTTAGTGGTCCTGGTTCACAAAGCTGACCTTCAAAAGGAGACCATTTGGGAATTTTTAAGGGTCACTCTGGGAGGATAGAAAAGTGCAACAGTAAAGAAAAAAACTCTTAAAACTGAGAAACTGCTGAAAAGCTCAAATCTTATAGTTGGTGTGAGAATCCTTTTATATATAGGTTGTGCTTATTCCCAGTTTGTTTCTGTTAACCAGGAATAACTGCACCATAAGCTGTAGAACAGAGATGTCTTTTAGTTTGATATGAAGCCTATCTCTAAAAGGGTTGGGGGGGGGGGGGTTAGATGTCTTGTAGTATAAAGGGGGGGGCCAGAAAGGGCAATAAAAGATTCCTTAACTCTATACTGATACAGCTCAGTGCTAAGGTATTCAAATAGGTAGCTCAAGATACAAGAGAGAAAAGCTATTTATGGGCTCATACATCTCACCTGAACAGATCCTTAGATGTCATTGAGTCTAACTCTCTCATTTGACAAACTGAGGCTCAAAGAGGTTAAATGACTTGCCTTAAGTAGAGGACAGGATATAAACTCTGATCCTTTTATTCAAATTCAGCTTTCTGATACACAGATAACATTTGGGGAAAAATAAGATTAAAGAACTCAAAGAAAGGGCAAGTAGGGTCTTGTGGAATTAGATTGTGAGCTCCTCCAGAGTATGTCCAGGCACATTGCCTGGGAATAATAATTACCTAACTCATGCTAGCCCACTGACTGTGACCTAAAATTCTATGTAAAAGAAGTCTGTTCAAGAAGGAAGGGAAACTCTAGGTGCCTTAGTGGATAGAGCCAGGCCTGAAATCAGGACGACTTGGGCTTAAGTCTAGCTTCAGATACTTCCTATGTGTGTGACCCTGGAAAACTCACTTAACCCCATTTGCCAAGCCCTTGTGCTCTATCTTAGAATTGTTACTAAGAGAGAAAGTAAGGGGTTTTGATTTTTTTTTTAAAGGAAGGGAAATTCTGATCACATATGCATCTGTTTCTGAAAAGGAAGAAATGGCTAACATTTATTTAATGCTTTGGGGAAGCTAGGTGGTACAGTGGATATGTTATGGGAGAAACAGATGCAAGTTTGTAGCAGGATCTTGCCCCAAGAATGGGAGGCTCATACTCTGTTCAACCCAGAAGTAAGAAAATAATTTTTTTGAGGAAAAGGTTTATATGATGGTAAAATAGTCTAATAGTTGGTGGAATAGCCTGGGGGTTAGCAGAGTAGCCTTTCTGGAACTGATGGAATAGCAGTTCCATACCCTTTAGATCAGGGTTTGCATATTTATTGGGGTCTGGGCACTAGTCATCTCCATTTCAGAGAAATCTTCACCTTTTCCCGAAAACTCTGGAAAATGGATATGGCCAGATTCAGGAGGAGGTGCAATTTTGGGTCTGAAACATACCAAAGAGGGAATAAGGAGTACGTGCATGTTTGTGGGGGGGAAAGGGGTCATTCTGGAATGCCAGAGCTCTTAGTGCACATGTTCCTTGTTCCCTTCATTGTCTGCTTGTCATCATTTGCCAGTGAGAGGTCTTACTACACTTCTGGAATGTTTTCTTCAATGATGAGAGGATGGGGAGGGAGATAACAGTAAAGTGGACAGTAAACTGTTGTAGGTCATTAGTAATGTCTACCAGTTCAGAACTAAGGTAAATATAGAATATAAGTAATCAATAAAATAGATTAAGTACAAGGCTGGTAACCAGTATAGAACACTACAGATCAAGTATAAGTAACTGATGATATAGAATGGGTAGCTGATCAACAATACAGATTCTGCAAAGCATGCTTGACAAATGCTGAAACTACAGATTTTATAATTCATGTTGAACTAGTGCTAACTGATGAGAAATACAAGATTTCAGAGTATGAGGGTCTTGTTTCCCTCACTGTCCACTGCCCAACTCCATCAGATAGAGTGCCAAGCCTAGACTAGGGAAGACCTGAATCTAAATCGGGCCTCAGACACTAACTGTGCCACCCTGGGCAAGTCACTTAATCCAGTTTACCTCAGTTTCCTTATCCATAAAATAAGCTGGAGAACAAATTGGCAAACCACTCCATTATCTTTGGGAAGAAAACCCCAAGGGGCAGCTAAGTAACTCAATGGATTGAGAGTCAGCCTTAGAGATGGGAGGTCCTGGGTTCAAATATGTCCTCAGTTAATTCTTAGTCACACGACTCTGGGGAAGTCACTCAATCCCCATTTAGTCTAGCCCTTACCACTTTTAGCTTTAGAATCAATACACATTGTTGTTCATAAGATGGGAAGGAAGGAAGAAAGGAAGGAAGGAAGGAAGGAAGGAAGGAAGGAAGGAAGGAAGGAAGGAAGGAAGGAAGGAAGGAAGGAAGGAAGGAAGGAAGGAAGGAAGGAAGGAAGGAAGGAAGGAAGGAAGGAGGAGGAAGGAGAAAAGAGGGAGAGAGAGGAAGGGAAGAAGGGAGGAAGGGAGAGAGAAAGAGAAAGAAAGAAAGGAAGGAAGAGAGAAAGAGAGGAAGGGAAGAAGGGAGGAAGGGGGAGAGATAAAGAAAGAGAAAGAAAGAGAGAAAAGAAGGAAAGAAGATTTGACAATTGACTGGAATGTGGGGTGAGAAAGAGTGAAGAATCAAAGTTCACTGAGAGGTTTCAAACATACAACAGTTCAACATACTGATGAAATCACAAATAGAGGCAGTGGGAGACAAAATGCTTGTCAGGAAGACCTAGGCTGAATTCTACTTCAGACAATATCTACATATGTGACCCTGAACAAGCTACTTAATTTTTCTTTGACTGAGTTTACTAATCTGTAAAATAAGAGATAAATAATAGAGCCTTATCCCCAGGCTGGTCATTAGGATCAAATGCATGTACATCACCTTGCAAATATTAGAGAGCTCTATAAATGAGCTATTGATAATAATGAACTGTTATCACTAATATCAGCAGAAGAACTCAGGGTTGTCAGTAATTTTTGATGAATGATTGGCCTAATTAAGAGAAGACTACTCATAGTTTTGTTTTGAGTTGAGAGGTACATTCCTTCCTTCTTGGATATAAGGATTGGTTTTTAGCAAATGGTCTCATCCAACACAGCAAATCAGTTACACACACATACACACATGTACAAAGCACTCACATTTTGTCTGAGTAGCACCCTAAAGGTGACTTATTTTTCGTTGACCTTAGGTCTAGTGACCATTTCCCAAATGCCAGAAAAATGGCTCTAGCTTTGCCTAGCTGCCAGCCATAGTTTCTCAGGACTATTTCCTTCTGCCCAGATATAAGCAACTAATCCTAGTCACAAGTTCAATGACTGATTTAAAGACATTAAAAAAACAAAACAGGTTATGTAGAGTTAGGTAATACCTCCAATCACCTTAAACCATTAAATAACCTTTAGAGAGGGTGCAACAAACTTCATTTATCAATAAAATCAGGCAGATAGCTTCGGGTAATTTAATTTTACAACCTTTTACACAGATCAGAAATGGTCACTACATGCTGGTTATATCTAGATTTGTTACTGGGCAATGGTGGTATAACAGAAAGATTTACTAGACCCTGAATCTGAAGATCTGGGTTCCAGTTCGAGTTTTATAACTTACTAGTCATGTGACCTTGGGTCTGGCAATTTGTGTCTCCGAGCCTCAGTTTTTCAGTTGTGTCATCTGCAAAATATAATTAATATTATCTGTATTATCTACTTCTCAGAGTTGTTACAAGGATCCAGTGAAATAATGTTATAAAATCAATTTCTAAGCATTAAGAACCATAAAACATATCCCATTATTAAATTTTACTGATGGCATTTCCTTATCCTTCACACTAAGAAAGAATTTTAGCATCAAAGCGGGTCAAATATAGGATTCTGAAAAACAATCCATGAATGTCTTTAATCCTAAAAGCAATACTCCATTTGCTATGCATTTTAAATAACAAAAATGTGAACATTGATAACGTACACATGTAGCACTTGAAACTTTACAAAGGTAGGCAGCATCATTACTTTGATTTTATAGATGAGGAAAATGATGTTCAGAAAACTTGAGTAGCTTTTTGAGAGCACATAGTAAATGGTAGAAATGAGATTCAAAATCAGATTTTTCTGCTGATTTCCAGTGCAATATTTTTTCTACTACTCTCTCTCTTAATTTGCATCATTTAACTTAATCATGACAGAAAATAAATATAATTTGGATATTTCTTTTCAGAAATGCTATTTAATCAACTGGGCTGATAACATTTCATCCAAAGAGATGACCAGCAACAGTAGTAGCAGAGGTGTCTGGTTTAAGAATGCTCTTTTGATTTTTCATATTCTAAATGATTAACCTTCTTTTCCCCCTCTGAGCAGCATGCCAGTGTTATAACCATATGGAGCTCAGCATACCAGAACTCATTCCCTGGATTCTGCTTAATTTATATTGATAGGAGAACCTTAGAACAGACAGGAAAGAATCCCTTCCTGAGTAAAATTTAAAAAAATAAAATCATAACCAAAACAAGAAACCAACACTCCCAAGCCAGACATCAAATATTTCTAAATCATTCTCTATTGCATTTATAGCAATAGCAACATGAGGGTGGTGGTCAGGGTTGTTCAATAATTCCTATTTGCTCGTTCTATAAGATTATTCACTTACAAAAATGAATAACATGGAAATATGTTTTGTGTGATAATACACGTCTAACCCAGAAAAAGGTGAAATAAAAAAAGATTAAAAAAAAATCTATTTGCTCTTCATCCTAACATTGACTTCCTGACCAGATAAGTTCCTGAATGTAAATTGTTTTCCACTCTGGATAATAGTGTCAAAGAATCTATAATTCTCTTTATCCTTTTGGTATCTCTAAGCTCCCAGCAAGGGACAGTGCTTCTGGCAAAACACTTCTATTTCTTCCACAGATATCTTTCCCCCTCAGATGGCACCTCCCCATTGTGTTTCCAATACATACAAGCCTACCAGCAAGGGCCCACAGCTAATGTTATTTACAATGGCAATATGAATGAATAAAGCAAAAGTGAAGAGACCATCTCAATCTCCAGACAGAAATGGTTAAGGCTCCCTTAAAAAGCCAAAGGGGAGAAAGGAGATACATTATTATTATTGTCTTAGGATCTATAACATAGATGGGTTACAGTAACAGCTTTTGTACTAATCTTAGGCAGCTCTCTCTCTTGGCCCCTTTCTTTGTGGCAATAAACTCTACTTATTGTAGTGCAGTAGATAAACTGCTAGATCTAGAATTAAGAAGTTAAGAAAACCTGAGTTCAAATCCAGCTTCAGACACTTAGCTGTATGACCTTAGGCAAGTCACGTAACCTTACTTACCTCAGTTTCCTCATCTGGAAAATAAATTGGAGAAGGAAATGGCAAACCACTCCAATATCTTTGCCAAGAAAACCTTAAATGTGGTCATGAAGCATCAGAAATGACTGAACGCCAACAACAAATGTCACCTATACTTCCATTCTCATAGCTCCATGTGGCCTTTAAAACTTCCTTTTCTACAGCTTTTAATTCTTTTCTTTCTTTTAAATATTTTTATTTTATTTTATTTTAAAACCCATACCTTACATTTTAGAATCAATACTGTGTATTGGTTCCAAGGCAGAAGGGTGGTAAGGGGTAGGTAATGGGGGTTAAGTGACTTGCTCAGGGTCACACAGCTGGGAAGTCTCTGAGGCCAAATTTGAACCCAGGACTTCCCGTCTCTAGGCCTGGTTCTCAATCCACTGAGCTACCCAGCTGCCCCCAAACTGCTTTTATTTTTAAAAAAAATGTTTTATTATTTTCTAAATTAACAAATGAGGGGAAATGTAGTAGATTTGAGAAAGTTCCATACCAGATTTAAAAAATATTTCTAAAAAGTGTTTTGATGCTTAAAAGGAAAAACTTGAGGGCAGCTGGGTAGCACAGTGGATTAAGAGCCAGGGCTAGAGTTGGGAGGTCCTAGGTTCAAATCTGGTCTCAGACACTTCCCAGCTACGTGACCCTGGGCAAGTCATTTAACCACTCTTCTGCCTTGGAACCAATACACAGTATTGATTCCATGACAGAAGGTAAGATTAAAAAAAAAAAAGGAAAAACTTATATTATCTAGACTATTCTTTTATGTAGAATATTTAATTCTCCAATGATGATGGTTGGATGATATACTGGTATAGTTTTTTAACTGCTGTCAATAAGCTAACTATCTACTGTATTCATGGCAGAAATTTTTTTCTGGGACTCTAAGCATACCTTTCTGAAAGGGTGGATTTGTCCTTTTTTCACTTCTAAATCAACATCTCCAGTGCACAGGGTCTTCTTTTTTCTCTATAACATACAATGGGTTTGAGTAGCATTGATGGGGTTGTGCTACATTATTACCATGTATACAGTAAGTGTAAAAAGGGTAAACAGAATAGAAAAAAAGTAGAGACCCTATTTATAACATCTAAAAGGTCCTCAAACCTCTACTGACAAAGCTCTTTATTCAAGAACAAGAATGTTCATTCTTAGTACCTACGTAGCATAAAGCCAGTGCCAGCTAATGATAGGAAACGACTGGTACCACAATGAAAGATGAAAGGCAGGGAGGGGCAGAAGATGACAATGTTTGCAGTATTCTCTCAAGAGCACCATTATTGAGTGAAAACTGCTGATGATGCATTTGTCTCCAAACACCGATGACTACAAGAAGAATGGACTCAGAATAAAAGGATTTTATATTTGACAAGTAACTCGAAATTGTTTCTTTCATCAGAGGGATTGGAGCAGTAGATAACACACATTTAAAAAATCATCATTTTATACCCAGTATTGAACATTCTTGATGGAAGTGCTCTCCCCAATACAGGGAACTCTCCGGCCATTTTCAAGGTCACTACCATATGTATTTATCCAAGCATATATTAAAATCATGTAAGATCTCTTTAAAGACACAAATCAGAAATACCTTAGAAAAACACAAGAACAACCAGTGTTAACTCATATAGAATGAGGCACCAAACAGGGCAATGTATCCTTGACTGAAGGTGTTCGCCACCAACAGGGAGAAAGTCCTGTGTAGAGTCTCAGTATTTTACTTAAAACCACTATGGGGCATTCTAGTTACATTTCTATCACGCTGCTAAGTGCTTCCCCCTTCTCACCTTTACTTTTTCCCTTTTACTCTGGGAATAGTAATCAATTAAAAGAAAAAAATGTCTATCATTTGACTGGTAGCTCCACTCAATATCCCTGTTATCCCAAAAAAAATCTTCATTTTCTACTGTTCTCCTATATAAGTTGTAATCTTCTATGAGAATATAAGCTCCTTAAAGACAGAGATTGTCTTACTCTTTTTTTAATTTATGTTCCTAAGGCTTGGCACACTTTTGGCCCATGATATCCATTTAATAAATGACAGTTCATTCAAGAGAGATTCCCAACAGGGAGAGATGTCCTCCTCCTATTTGTAGATGATACTGTAAGCCAGTCAATACGCACTTAGAAATACCTACTATATGCAGACATCATGCTATGTGCTGGTAAGAACAGCAATGTAATGACAATGTCAAGTCCCAGAAAAATGTAGTAACACAGGGAAAAAGACTGGGCCTGTGGTTTCATTAGTGTAGGGAACTTCTAGATAAGGAAATCCCCACCACTAAGTCTTAAGAGAGTTGAACTGAGTGCTAAAAGATTAAGTGATATGTCCAGGGTCCCATAGTGTTAGCAGTGAGACTTGAACTCAGGTCTTTTGGGCACCTAGTCAATTTTGGTGGCATAGTGGACAGAGCAATGATCTAAGGTCAGAAAGACTTGAATTCAAATTTGGCCACAGATACTAGCTGTGGAACCCTGGGCAAGTCCCTTAAATTATCTGTATGAGTTTCTTCAACTGTAAAATGGGGATATCTATAAGAAACACAAAGTGGTAGCAGAGGCCCAAATAATATTATTTCATTGATGTTTGTAGTCTTTCTAATTTTACATAAAATACTACAAATTGTAATTCTAATGAATGAAGGTTCAGAATCTTGATGAATCTCAACATTCAGATTCCCAAAAAATTGATCAGTTGAAAAAGCATTGAACTTAGAGTAATGTGACCTAACTTCAAACTTTAGCTCTATTTTACTGTCTGAGCCCTAAGGCTAGAGTTTCCTTATCTGCAAAGTGAGAGGATCTATTGAACTTCCTTAAGACTCAGCTGAGATGCTACCTCCCACCTGAAATCTTTCCTGATTACTACCAAGGGGTTTCAGTTCTCTCCTCACATTATCTTTTTTGTTAGCTTATATAGTCCTAACCCATCCTCTTATAGAAAATAAATTATTTGAGAAAAAGAACTTTTTTTTTAAAAACATTTTTCCCTTTGAATTGTTGATGCCTAGGACAGGGATGACTTTCACACAGAGGATGCTAAATAAACATGTGTTGAACTGAAATGAATAAATACATTTATTTAAAGTTATAATCACAGTCACAGATTTAGAACTAGAAGTTATATGAGAGACCATCAAATCCAACCCCTTCATTTTACAGATGAGAAATCTTAGAGATGAGGCAGAGAGAAGTTGCTACTTATCCAGGGTCACAGAGCTGGGAAAGGTGGAATTTGAATATACTTCTTCATGATTCTAAGTATCAAATTCTATCCACTACACTGTGCTATCTCTTTCAGCATTCTAGTTCTTTGCCTTTATGGAAAAAAGAGAAGCAGAGAGTTCACTTGGTTCAAAAGCTTATGTTTCTGTTGTTAAAATCTGGAAGGGCATCCCATGAACAAGAGATTTGTCAGTTATGAAATAAATGTTTCAATTAAAATGGACAGTTGCTTTAGCTTAATATCCACTCCCCCCACCCCCTCTATCATTAGGTCTAATCCTAGTAGAAGAGAACAAGTCACATACACACAAAATTTCCTTAAGGAATTCTCTTTCCATTACTTTATAGATTGCAAAGATACCTACCCTAATACCTTCTATGATGTTAAATTTTATTTCTTCAGTTCCATAGTCAATGCCTTTTTTTTTCATAATTTCTTTAATATCTCTAGTTCTATATTCTGTCTTATTAACAGCTTCCACTTGCTCACTTTATCCTTATAATTTTCCCCTTATCAATTTTGTGAGAAATACAGAACCAAGAGGCAGATTCTTTTTGGCCCTCTCTAAAAGTACCTTGGACAGTGACATAATTTTATGGTACTTGTTCATGAAAAATCAAATGGAGCTGAGTTTATATTTGAAATGATGGTAGTAGGAGTGAGAGTTACCTATCCTTCCATTTCCTAGAAAGCATGTTCACTTACCAATCCCTCTATTTGCATTGAAATCTCCAAATTTTAGGCAACTGTACTTAGAAGTGAATTTTCCACATATTCTAGGATGTGGGGGAAAAAACAACATCACTGCTTTTTGAATATATTTTATGCCACTGTCACTTTTAACACTAATACAAAATAAAACATGATAAGTGCATAAGAGGTGCAAATGAAATTTGTGTGAAATGTTGCATAATCACACACTTTGAGTGGGGTACAGAAATACATTTCACTGAACAGGGAAATAAAAAGGAAAGAGAAGAAGTGGGAATTAGAAAGTAGATTAAGGGAGGGATTAGCCTAAAGCAAAAATAATTCTAAGCAAGGATGTACAGAAATAAAATGTTAGAACACTTTCTGAGGTAACAAAAAATTGAGAATCTGAGGGGGTAAGCATAAATGGCTGAACAAGTTAGAAGATATACATATCATGGAAGAGTGTTGGATTATAAAATAGTTTCAGAGTAACATTAAGACAAATTGATACAGAGTAAACAGAATCAGAACAATCTATACAATGACAAAAATATGGTAAAGACAAAACTTGGAAATAATTAGAGATTCTGAATAATGTAATATTTGTGATTTCAAAGGACTAATTATGAAACATGCTATCCCCTTAACAGAAATGAGAGTGTCAGAATACAAAATGAGACATATCTATATTGTTTCATTGGAAGACATGATTGTGATGTTTGGTTTTTCTTTCATTCTCATTTGGGGGAGGGAGGGCATGGGAAGGAAAGGAAGATTATTGTTTACTAAAAATTTTTTTAATGCTTTGTAAGATCATTAGAAAGAAATGTCATGCCTAGTTCAGAACTTTATTAACCTTTGGCTATAAAAATATTTTAATTGGATTACCAGGCTCTAGTATGTCCCCCTACCCAATTCATTTATCAGGATGCTTGCCAAAGTAATCTTTCTGAAGAACAGGTCTAAAAGGGCCACTCAGTAGGCTCATACCATCAGTAGTTCAGTTCCCATTGTCCATAGGGTAAAATACAAACTTCTTTTTCTGGCATTCCATATAACCTAGTTCCAACCTATCTGTTCCCCTATATTTCACACCATTCCTCCCCTTGGGCATTTTACATTCTAGCAAAACTAGACTACTAGTCTCTTTCTGATTTCCTCCCATACTTTCCCACTCAATTCATGTCCCTGAAACTCATTTCCTCCTTATTTTCACCTACTGAAACCTTTAAGCAAGAACTAATGTATTCTTTTCCTCAGTCTTATGAATCCTTCCATGAATCCCTTGGGTATATTACTCCCTCCTCAAATTTTCTTAGTGGTCTTGGTCTTTCCTTTATTTTGATTATAGACTATTTTGTATCATATTTATTTATGTATTCAGCAAAGCCTCCCTTAAGTTGTAAACTCTTTAATGTCAGAGATAATGTTTATTTTTAATATTTGTATTCTTAGCACCTGAGATACAACAGATGCCAGCTATATTTTTGCTACATTTAAAAAACTTGCTCACTAATCTCTTTTGTTACCAACCTAGAGAAACCACTCACTCCTGAATTTCCTTAATGTTTGTGACTCCCCTTTAGCACACTGCCCTCACAGATTTATGCCTGGATTGAACTCTATTTTCTGCCGGGCCTGCCATATCTTACTGGTTTGGGAATAATTCTAGGACAGATATTAAAATGTTCTAATGTTCAAATAAAGCTTTTATTAAGCATTTGAGCAAGATATAAATCTCTCAATCTGGCTTCCTGGCAATGTCATTGGTATAAGGCATCAGCCAGTTCCAATTCTTCATATAATATAAAAGTAGCTCTTTCCCATGATACTAGAACAGCATTTCCTCCTTTTGAATCCTCAACCCTTACCAGCAAGTTTTAATGCCCCCTTTCACCTGGAAATCTTGCAGACATATATGACTATAACACTCTTCTGTGATCAATGCCAATGAGTTCATTGTAATGTATGCCAAAAAGATTTTTCACCAGCAGAGGATTAATGCAAGAGCTCTTGACAGCTGGAGACCAGGGATGGGGGACAGAAATTAAAATGAGGTCTTGGCTGAGTTTCAGAAGGGATGTTTGTTCATTTCACAAAACCACAGTGGAGCTTGATTGGGATTTGCCTATAGTGCTTGGGACCAAAATGCCAAGGATTGTAACAGGGAAGTAAAACATGATACCCACCTATGTAAGGAATAAAAGCCTGATGATTATTGGAATAGATGAAGCCTCCAACCAAACACCACCAATGCCTAATTTTCAACAAAGACAGAGCATCTTCTGTCTTTCCCCTAGGTTCTCTTCTCTTCCCCCAAGCACTAAGATGCTGCCCCCTTTTTAAGGACCAACCTTAAATACTAATGCTCTCAGATATGCTTTTTTTTTTTAAATTAAAGGGCACAATGCATACAAGCAGAACCAAGAGAACATTATATACAATAACAGAAATATTGTTTGAAGAATGATTGTTTATTTATAACTCCAGAGAAAGAACTGTTAAACAGAAATAAGATATAGTTTTATATATAGATATATCTCTTTGCCAAATGATTCTTTATCTAAAAGGGGGCGGGAGAGGGAGTTAACGGTATATTAATGTAACAAACAAATAAAAATTTTTTTAAAAGTGCAGACAGTCAAGGCCATGGCTTGGTGTTTCCCATCAGTAATCTTCAGAGTCCAAACTCTATCATGATAATGTGGTTTACTGAAGAGTACATGGGACTTTGAATCAGATATTCTGATTTTAAGGCCCATTTTCCCTGTCCATAAAATGAGGAGTTTATAAAAGTGATCCCTGAGACCTCTTTTAGTTTGAAAATCTGTGATCTTAGAGTAATATTCTATACAGTTATTACCCTCATAAGATAATTCATCATTTTTGGGAAAACACATTAATGAACTGAGTCAGAGCAGTAATAATATGGCTATGATTACGCTTTTATTTTTATTATAATTTTATTTTATATTTTTATAATATATTTATGTTATATGAATATAATTTCCCCCCACAAATTACATGTTAAAACCATTTCCAACATTTAAAAAATTTCAAGTTTCATATTCTCTCTCCCCTTACTCCTTCCCTTACTCACTGAGATGATAAGCAAAGAATTGCTCTTTTTAGCAAAGGCTTTCAATGGAAAATGATGTTATTACTATGATAAATTTATTATACTATATGTAACTAAGTTTAGAATTTTAAAGATAACTCTTTAATTTGTATGTTAAAATATTAATTTTGGTTACAAATACATGTTCACTTCAAAATAATATTTTTTATTTAAAATACTATAAAATAGTATTCTTTCATGATTAAAAAAAAAGAAACTGAATTGGATTAAGATATTTTCTAAGGTCCTTTATAATGAAGAAATTCTAAGATTCTATGGCATTGAAGCTTTTTCCAAACTAATTTTCTGATTGCATGAAAGGATTGTGGTGGTTATTCTTATAACAGATTAAATCAACACAATTAAAAACTAGTAGATAAATGGCAACTGTAATTATGTAATATCTCTTTGGGTAGTAGAAGAAAGAGGTGTGCATATGAAATGTGCAACACAAATCTAAAGTACAGTCATATCTAGAAGGGTTACCAGTTCCTATAAATGGAGGTTGTGACAATCTTAGTTGAGAAAACTGAAGCTCAGCAAAGTTAGGTTACAAAGGTAGCATGGTATATACTAGAGGTTCAAATCAGTCAATAAAAGGAAATATGTTTTGGGTAATAATACCTATATAACCCAGATTGAATTGCTTGCCAGTTCTGGGAGGGAATAAGGCAGGGAGACAATTTGGAACATAGAAATTTGAAAAATTTATGTGGAAATTTGTTATTAAAATAAAAAAATAAATAAATCAATTAGTAAGTATTTATTAAGCAACTACTCTGTGCCAAGCAATGGTGATTGCAAATACATATATAATGCATATGAAACAACCCCAACTCTCACCAGCTCTGCTACTTACTATTTATGTTCCTTTGGTTTCTAAAGTCACCTAGAAAAGGAGTGGTTTTGAGTAAAGAACCTCCAAGATGCCACTCAATTCTAAATCCTATCATTTACATTACAATCCAGTCCTCTTTCCATGACATTATTTGTTGTTGTTAATTAGTTACTTTTTAGTCATGTCCGACTCCTCATGACTCCATTTGGGGTTTTCTTGGCAAAGATACTGGAGTGGTTTGCCATTTTTTCTGTTCATTTTAAAGATGAGGAAACTGAGGTTCTTCTGCCTTAGAATCAATACATATTTTGTGTTGCTATACAAACAATAGAACATATATTGTATTGAGTCTAAGACAAAAGGTTAGGGTTTTAAATCCTCCCCCCCCAAAAACCCAATAACACTATTGATACCCATATACAATAAACACTATATAATGATTATTCACTGGCACTTGGGTGGTACAATGGTTAGAATATTGGATTTGGAGTCAGGAAGGTCTGAACTAAAATCTTGCCTCATATCTACTAGCTGTATAATCTGACTAAGCCACTTAAATTCTCTCAGCCTCAATTTCCTCATCTGTAAGATGGAGATAATAACAGTACCTACATTACATGTTTCCTAGGAGAACCAAAATGCTTTGCAAACTTTAAAATGCTATACATATGGTAGCTAATATTAATGTTGCTACTTTTATTCTTTGTTATTAGAAAAACTACCAGACTGAATGTAGAGTAAGAAAAAAGACTTGGGCTGAAGTACTAGCTTTGAAAACTTGGCCAAATCAAAACACCTCATTAAAGCCTCAGATTCCTCACCCATAGAAGGAGAGTATAATGGTTGCCCTATCTCCCTCCCAGGACTAGTATGAGCAAAGTTCCTTATAAACCTTCTTTCACTTTGTAGTCAATTAGGCACCTAGACAAATGGTAACCGAGAGATGGGCATTTGGAATATTCTTTTTTTAAAATAACCCTTACCTTCTGCCTTAAAAACAATAATTGTTTCTAAGACAGAAGTGCTATGACAAGGGCTAGGCAGTGGGGGTTAAATGATTTATCCAGGGTCATGAATCTAGGAAGTGTCTAAGATCACATTTGAACCCAGGGCATCTGGTCTTCAGACCTGGCTCTGAATCCACTGAGCTACCTAGCTGTTCCCACATCTAGAATATTCAACACAAACCTAAAGTATAATCAGATTTAGAAAGTCACCAGGGTCCTTATGAATTGTCCCACTTCTAAGACTTTTAACATTACACGCCCAAGATTGAAACAACTATAATGATGTAGGAAAACAACCTCATGATTTCCACATCCCTTCAGATCCTCTTTGTCTTCTTTAGGAAAAAAAGGTCTACAGAACTACAGATTGTTCTCTGAGTGGCAAATAAAAACAAGACATACCATGGACCAGAGCCAATAAGATGAAATAAAATGAAACTCACTAAAAATAGCAGACAATATTTATTCTTCAAATTATCTATTAAGACAGTCACTAGAATTCTTCTAACATCAATAAAAATAGGCTCCTTACCTATTTCTTTCTCCATCACATTTGAAAGCATGCTCTTAGAAACTGCAGGGGGACTGAGAGAATCCATCTCCTTACATTGTGGACCCCCTACAGGGCTATGTCCTTTTTTTCACAGATGATGGTAAAAAATCAATTTGATTTGGATAACTGGGGAAAAGAAACAAGGAAGCTCTCTGCTGGATGACTTCAAACTGGGAAGAAATAAATTTGAAAATCCATCTGTGATCATATCTTGAGAGCAAACCTAACAGCTCCCTTCAATTTCTGGCCCAGTGTCTGAGCGAAATGGAGTTTGTCATATCCACAGCAGCAGGAGATTAGTGGGGGAGAACTTCACCCAGAGCTTTCTCGAAGCACCACGTCAATCAATTTGAGCTTCTTAACTGAAGTTGAGCCCAAAGCAACTGGTTCCTAGTACTAGCAGCTGTCTATGACATTATGCCTTCCCTTCCGTTTCCCACTCCAGACACAACCCATACATTCACAACCTTCAGGTTCCCAAGTATTATAATACAGATCATGAAGAGAGCATGACTTAAATGTTAGAAAAATGGAAACAAGAGTCTAAAAAACCTTTGGGCACAGAAGTGCTGCTGACCTAAAGTATTAACTTCACATCCTTCCTTCTCTGTCTGTACCAAAAAAAATGAAAATATTGAACAAAACAAAAAAATGGATTGAATGTGTGAAGAATCTTGACTTTGAAAGCTAGAATTAAAATTAATTTACTTTGATTCTAAATGGTTGTGTGAAAGAACTGTGTATCACTGTAGTCTCAGAAATAGTTACGAGGCTCATAAAAATCCAGAGATCTTGGCAGTGTGGGGAGAGAGAAGGAACATAAATGGATCCTGGGTAACCCCAAATAGAGCCATACTTTGAAATGTTCTAGTGTAGTCTTGGCACTGACACTAATATAGTTATCAGTCAGCCTTTTTCAACAGGACCCATGGGGCACACTGTCAGTACACTACTAATATCATATCCCTTTCTTTATGCTAAGGGACATTTTCTTATTTTATGGGGGGTGCACATGTGTGTATTTGGAGGTAAGAGAAAAAGCATTTATTAAGGGTCTACTATATGCTACACTGTGCTAAGTGCTTTACAAATATCTCATTTGATCCTCACAACAACTCTGGGAAATATAGTGCTATTATTATCCCCATTTTATGGATAAGGAAATTGAGGCAGATAGGGGCCAAGTGGTGTGCCTAGGATGACACAGCTAGTAAGTGTCCTTCTTCAAATGTGAACCCAAGTCTTCCTCACTACAGTCTTCATCACTCTATCTACTATGCCCCCTAACTGCAGTAGGACCTGTGATTTCAAGGAAATTAGCTATGCCAATTCAGATAAGTACTTTCTCCTTGACCAGAGAGTTGCCTAAGCTATTAAGAGATTAAATGATTGGGCCAGGGTCATGAAACCAGTATGTGTGAGAGGCAGGACTAAAATCATTGTCTTCCTGGCTCCATGACCAGCTATGTACTCTTCTATGCTGTCTCGGTATGTAAGTTTCAATGGATATTTTTTAAAAGTCCCTAAACACTTGGGGGGGGGGGAAGGGGGGCGCAAAGGGGAGGACAACACAGAGGGAATTAAAGGTAAATTATATTGTCCAGGTTAATTGATTTTAGAGTTAATAATCAGAAAAAGAAGAATTTTCATTTACTCACCTCTCATAAAGTCCTCACTATACTGTTGGCAATGATTCTCTGAAAGGGATAGATATCCTTCCACCAGAATGCTTCAGGAAGAGTCTTTCCCACAAAATGAACCCACACTACCAGTAAATTCTCTCTCTCAATCTGGTCATATATATTAGATAAGCACTTTGTAGGAAATGAAATTTTAGAGTTGAAACTAGACTATCTTAGTAGAAGGTAATCAAATCAGATGGCAATCGATTCTGCTGTAGTTTTAAAAAATGTTTTTAAATCTAAATCCATAATACTTTTTGCAGATGTCAAAAATAGATATTAAATTCCATTAGTGGCTCCAAGAGTCTAATAAACACAAATCCTTTTTTTTTTTTTTAAACCTGAGTGAAGCAGATGACAGGATTTAGCATTGGAAGAGATCATCTAGTTTCCTTCCATATCCCTCTTCATTTTATAGATGAGGAAACTATCACACTGGTTGTTCCACTTGTTTTTTTTTTTTTAAAGGCAAGGAGGAGAAAATATCCAGTCTCACTTATTACAAAAATACTAGTATATTACATTTTAGGTAGAACCATCAGCTGTGGGAACCACTGGGAGAACTAACCTATTACAATGGAAAGACTGCTGCATGGTTAACAAAACTTCTTTTAGAATGTGTTGTTGAATGTCCATGCAACTCTTTGTGTACTCATAGATCATGGCCATCTATGAGGTTTTCTTGCCAAGGATACTGTAGGGGGTTGCCATTTCCTTCTCCGGCAGATCCACTGGATTCTTTTGTCAGGCAATCAGAGTCACATGAAGAGAAAGTTACCAGGTTGGATTGGAACTCAAGTCTTTCTGACTCTGGGTCCAAGAATCTACCCATTGGGTCACTTAGCTGCTTCCTTCTCTTAGGATACCAATTTACTCATTTTTAAAAGAGTAATAATATTTGCACCATCTATACCATAAAGTTGTTGTGAGAATCAAATGAGATCACCTATAAAATTGCCTTTTCTATCTCTGAAAGCCTATAGAAATGTAGTACCATTGGAAATCACTGGGAACTGGGGCATCTGTCTGGAATGAATTGGGTGAAATTTATGGGAACTGGGAGGTGACAGTGACCAAGATGCTATCCAAAGGTTTTCTATCTAGCCTTTTCTATAAATTATTATTAAAGTGCACCTTCCCTTCCCTCCCCAAATTAAAATAACATATCATCTGTACATCAAATTCATTCATAGCAACCATATGGTAAGCATCTGTAGCATCCCTCAGTTCTAAGTCTCAAAGGCAGAATGAAAATTGACAAAAATAGCAATATATGCTGCTGACTGCCCTAGTTAGAGCCATGAGAAAACAGCAGGCAAAATGGTGCTGAGGCTTGTTCCATTTAGGCTCTTACCTTTGTTGCCATTATAGACCTCACCTTGGGAAATCCACCCTAGTCCTAAATATGTCACTCGGAAAGGTCACAAGACGGCTAGCACAAACCTGGATTTTAGAACTACTTCAGGACATGTCTGATAAAACCTGCTTGTTGGGTCACACCCCAAAACAGCTGGGATGTAAGAGGCAGGAGGAGGCTACTCTTGAGGTAAGAAGTCTGGGCTGGAATCTGGGCTTTGCTTCCTAATACCAGGGTGCCCTTCAGGAAGCCATATTTCTTCTCTGTGTCTCAGGCTCATTATAATTAAAATAGGAATAATAGCACTATGCCTTCTTTTCCTCCTTACAAGATTGCCTCCAGGATCAAATGATTGGTAAAATTAAACAATTCAAAACCTCTCGAGGTGCTTATTTCCTATGGGACCCCAGAAAAGTTTCCATTTCCTCATATATAAAATAAGAAAGATGGACATCCAGACCTAGGAGGTTTCCTCTAGATCTCCAATAATAATAGTGATGATGATAATGATAGTATTTAAATAGCACTTCTGTCTTAGAGTTGCTACTACAAGAGAAAATAAGGGTTTTTTTTTAAATTACCTCTTTTGATCTCAACAGCTTTGCAAGGTAGATGGTATTATTATTTCCATTTTACACATGGGACAACTGGGACAAACAAAGTTAAATGACTTGCACAAGGTTAGACAGACAAGAAGCATCTAAGGTCTTCCTGAAGATCTCCATGATACCAAGGCAATTTTGGTTAACTCAAAGACACCCATTACCCAAAGGAAAACTGTGAACTCAACATCATTACTATGAGAAAAAGTCTTTTAAAATCTAAATGCATATGATTATTTGACAGATAACAAACCTGGCACCCACAGATCCACCTGAAACTCACAAGACAACTAATATGATGTGTCCATGCACATGCAGATGCAAAAAAATAAAAAAGAAAGACAAAAGAAAAAAACCCTTCAAACTAGAAGGAAGAGAAGAGATACTAAAGATGGCAAATTTATGTCATGGCCAACTTCATTTTAGGATTAGGAGACAAGTGTAAAGTAAATATATGGAGGGAAGCTTGAGCAATATAATAGCCAAAGAATGACATGGAGCAAAGTTTATTTTGCTCTCAGAGCAAAACAGACAATATTTATAGAGAAGATAAAATTTCAAGTTTGTTTTTCAAGAGTTGTTTAATTAAAAGGAGAGAAACCCCCTTAAAGGCTGGATTGGGGAAAAGTACAGAGTTGGTAAAATTTTAAAATGAAAGTGATCTGATTAATGACTCTAAGCTGATATCACTCTAAGGTGATAAGTATGGTGAAGCAGGGGTTGAGATGGGAAGAGTGGTTATAATTATAAGAGATTTTTAGAGTTCATCTATCTTGACACCTTTACTTTACAAGTAAAGAAATGAAGGACTATAAAGTACTTAAGGAACACTTGACCAAAGTTACAGACAATGAGTATTAGATTCAGCACTAAAAACCCAAATTTAAAGCTCCAAATCCAATGTTCCTTCCAATGTACTTTGCCTTCTTTCCAACTAGATTCCAACTCCTCCTGACAGGTACTGGAACCTATAACTGCGTCATCAGGTACTTTTCATGCTTGGGAACAATTGCTTCTTTAAAGTTTTCAAACTTCAACTTTCCAAGGAAAGACTACTTTGGCTTTTGAGGTGCAAAAAATGAGGTTTATGAATGTCTAATGACATCAGAGTAGAGGACCTCCAACTAAAGGCCATCATAGCTCCCACAGGAAAATGCCCTAATAGAGTTAGAGAGAAAAACAAGTTGAGAAGATGGGCAGTGGCCCATTAATTGGAGTGTTAAACAGTGTTGAGAGAAGAGGAAAAAAAAACAAAGAGTACTAAAGAAAGACTGGAAGAAAAAAGGAAGGGAACTGGGGTCAGTTTGGGAACAGAAACTTTATGGTGTCAGAGGTGAGAAACCAGGATATCAGGCAAGACTCAGGAACCTGACAGTTACCAGAAATCAAAGCAAACTAACTAGGGTGAAGGGATAAAGGACTGTCAAGATTCAGGTCAGACCTGGTATCAGGGACCAGACAAAGAGGTCTAGGAGTCCTTAAAATTGGGCCAGCTCCTGGAGTAAGAGGGAATTATCCTCTGCTTCTTATTGAGGTGGGACTCAAGCTGGCTCAGGACCACTCCAGGGTCTAAATATAGGAACAGATGAATCATAGGAAGGTGGTCATTCCATTCCGAAGTCATTTTAAAGCATAAACTGTGTTGAGAGTACTGTAATAAATAATTTAATCTCCTCTAAATGGAGATTGCAGTGTTAGAAACGAGGGCAGTACTAAAAACAGATTTGGTATTTTGCACAGTTGAACTTTGAAGATAATAAGAGGATCATAGATTTAGATTTAGAGTTCTTTAGAAAGGAGCTTAGATGCCATATACTAGCCCAACCTCCTCATTTTACAGATGAGAACACTGAGGCCCAAAGAGGGGATGTAACTGTTTCTTTGGGAAGTGACTGCCCAAATTCACACAGATAAGGTAGTATTGGGGTTGGGATTTGAACCTAGGATCTTAACTCCAAAACCATTGCTCTTTCCAAAGTACCACACAGCCTCCACAATACTAATAGCTATAATATAATAATAATTTTAAAGTTAACCTAGATAACTCAATGAATTGAGAACCAGGCTTATCGATGGGAGGTCCTGGGCTCAAATTAGGTCTCAGATTCCTCCTAGTTTTATGACCCTGGGCAAATCACTTAATCCCCATTGCCTAGCCCTTACCACTCTTCTGCCTTGGAACCAATACACAGTGTTAATGCTAAGACGGAAATAAAATTATCTGAGATTCACACAGCCACTGGTAGGAGAGAGATTTCAAACCCAATTTTTCTTTGAACCTTAGTCCAACAGCTCTTTCCAAAATGAGGTGGGTATTTTGTAGCTGAACCACTCAGACAGTCAAATTTGAGTGTCTCATTTATGGGCATCACCACTGGAGGCTGGTGTTTGGGTGGAGACCACTTCCCTCTCCTACCCCCTTCTCTAGCTTCAACAATAATAGGTAAGAAGCCCAGAGTGGGAAGAATGCAATGCTTCTGTACAAATGTCATTTTACAGGCATGTCTGAGCCGCAGACAGTGTTCTCTTTAAGAAGCATGTTTGTTGTGGTCAAAACATCTCAAATTCTCTTAACAAAAAGCAATCCTATGGCAGAAGACAGGCCTGTGTGTTATTCCACTTCTTTCTTACATCTTTAATTATAACATTTCACAAGGAGCCAAGAACTATAAGTACAATTTTATTTTCTAAATCACTTTGAAAATATTAAGCAGCTTCCAGAAAATGTTCATCCACAAGTCCTTCAGACTAAGGAAAGGCCATATGCTAGGTGTGATATTTCATTTATATTTCAGTCCAACCTCCTTATTTTGGAGAAAGTGACGACACTCATTTGGCAGTTTTTCCAAACACTCCCTTTCTTTCCTCCTCCCCTTTTGGGATAGACAAATGTGGCAGAAGCAAGATGTGCACATACACAGAAAAGGCCTTTTATGAAAAAGACTGTGCACTGAGAAAAATGGTTTTCAACAACAAGAAATCATACTTTTCCTCTTTTTTTAAATGATTGTCTTTTCTTCAATCCATCAGCTATTTTGAGTGTCTAATGAACAAATGATGCTTGAGAATACTTATCTGTCACTCATCTGCCTAGTTTTAATCAATCAACAAGCAATTAATGTGCCAGGCGCTATGTTAATTGCTTTACAATTATCTCATTTGATCTTCACAACTACCCTGGGAGGTAGGTGCTATTTTTATTCCCATTTTATAATTGAGGAAACCGAGGCAGACAGAAATTAAATTACTTGCCCAGGGTCAAACAACTAGTAAATATCTGAAGCTGAACTTGGTTTTCCTGGCTCTAAGTCCAGTTTCTGATAGATATTGTATCACTTAGCTGCCTCAATATGTAGAGTAAGTCCACAGTTATTTAGGGAGTATCTATAAGTTCAAAGTAAAGGGAAGGATCAGTAAAAGTCTCATATAGGAGATAGTATTTAAGATGAGCTTTGAAGGCAGCTAGGGGCTCTGAGTCAAAGGGGGGAGGGAAAAGTGCATTATAGGTAGTCTATTGGAATGTCATTAGGGTAGCAAGGTGACAAAGAAGAGGGGTAAAATACCAGAGTCAGGGAAAACTCATCTTCCCAAGTTCAAATGTGGCCTCAGACACTTCTTAGCTGTGTGACCCTGGGCAAGTCACTTAACCCTGCTTGCCTCAGTTTCCATCTGTCAAATGAGCTAGAAAAGGAAATGGCAAAGCACTCCAGTGTCTTTGTTGAAGAAATCACAAATGAAGTCATAAAGAGTGGGACATAAATGAACAAATCAGTTCTAACATTTTTCTATTATGATTCCTTTGCTTATTCTACTTCACTCCTTTAATTCTATTACAATTCTGAACAAATTACAAATGAGGCAGTTTGGACTTGCTTATTGATGCATTTTCTTAATGGCTCACTTTTTTAAACAAAGGGAGAGTTTTGGAACCCAATAAATGGTAGCATTTTTTCTAGTTCTAAAGAAAAGTCAACAAACAAAAAGTCAGTACTCTTAACTATTACAGCTTCAAAATCACATACAGTAATTGCTAGTTCAATAATTATTATTAAGCTCTAAGTTAAAAACAGTAACAGAGTAAGCAACCTAAAGTGCTAAGAATAGAAAAGTACTTTGAAGATTAAAGGACACCCACTTAAATCCCAGGGAGCTTTCCTTAAGTCGATAAGAGAAAAGCTAATAATGATTATTCAGATACCAGAACCAAATTATCCAAGGAAACACTATTAATAGATCCACACATTTTCTATGATAAAAGAGAATTCAACAGTCACAGTAAGTGACAACACTTGATTAAAACCTTGATTAGTGAATCTGTTGGGAATGAAGTACCTTTATAAGGAAGCTGGCCAACAAGATAAACAAAACAGTAAAAGATCTTCAGCCATTATGCAAAG